>NC_139037.1:11297616-11903654 GCF_964662115.1 Mustela nivalis
CTTTATAAGAGGAAGTTTTATTGTTAATTATTTACCTTAATATTTCAGAAAGAGGAACAGATTAGCTCAGTCCAACATGATTGGCAGTTGGCAAAATCTAGTGAAGCAAGTGTCTGATTGCTAAGGATTTAATTTGGGTGCTTTTAATACTTAGCCATCTTCAACACTTCAAACATAATCCAGAAGAAATGTATCATCTCCCTCCCTTTCACTTTAATACCCCACCTACCTCACTTTAATATGGAAATATCTTCATTAAATAATGATCCTCAGAGAACAGGTTCCCTGGAGGGTACAGCCATGAGGACAGTGCACAAAAAGGCAAACTCAAAATAAAACTCTGTATGATAATTTACTAATCTAAGGAAACAAAACCTTCCAATATATTAAGAAATAAATCCAGTTACAAATGCACTACTTAGGTCTATGTGAAGAGGTCTGGTAACTGAAAACGGCCGGCTATTTACAAGATACACAAGCAGGAACGGTGCACCTAGCCCAGCGCTGGCCCTCAGAAGCCAAAAGTGTTCTCTCCGCTGTAGGCCACATACAAGAATCCATCTTCATCTTTTTCCTTCTCGTAAAGCTGTCCCATAGTTAGGCTTGAAAGAAAAGAAAAAACAACATTGAGAATTGGGTTTGGTCTCTGAGTCTGGGTGTTTGAAGAAAGATGATCTGAGGATAAGGGACAGACCGCAACCGCTGGAACCAGTTACTCTGCCTGGGTGGTAGATCACGAAAGTGAAAGTAATTCCAATCTCAGCACTGCTGTGTGCCAACAATCCGTGTTACCAAAAGGAAATGGAGCCAGGAAAGATTAAAATAAATTAGGCTCCTGGCAATCAGTAAATAAGACTAGAATCAAATCTCCACCCTCCTGCCCTGCGGCAAGGCCATGCACAGTGCGCACGGGCGGGCACGCACGCGCGCACACACACACCTAATTCTTCCTTCAGAGGCCAGTGCTGGCTCCTTGAGTGGGCTTGCCTGGTTAGCACCTGAATGCTCTCTGGATGCCAAGGGCAGGAGATAAAACCTAAGCAAAATTAAGAGCCTAAGAGGCCCATCCCTGCATGGGTGAAGGACCAAGATAAAGAAACTACATGGGGCTTGCTTCTCCTCCTTATGTGAAGGTTTAAAATCTGTACCTAACATGATCAATATTAGTGGGTTCAAACTTGTGGAAGCTCCCCCACCAAAACCCTCATGCCCCTGCGATCAGCATCAGTGCCATCAAAGAGAAGTTATTTTCCTCAAATGTAATGCAAAAAGCCCTGATTGTATCTGGGATCCAAAGAAACCCTGCCCAAAACTCCTAAGAACCCTCCAGAAATAGATAATTGCTGAAACTAAACATGTGTGGGCAGGAAAGCTGGTTTTCCTAAGCGGTAAAACAGAATGCATGCCGTACAGGAGACCGAATCTAGTTCTCTGCCACGGATCTGAGTTGTACAGGCTCCAGAGTTAAGACTAGAACCACGGGGAAGCCAGGAGAGCTGTGGCCACGTGACTGCACTATGAGAACAGCAGGCGGCACAGATGTGTGCTGAACGTCAGTGTGCCCCCCGCACGTGGGGTCACCGAGAACCAGTAAGACAGCAGTCTGACAGCCAGCCAAAGACGGCACAGGTCACTAGCTGCACAGGCCACAACAGCAGCTTATAAGCAGGACTCAGTAAAACGAGGGCCAAGGGGTGACAGAGGAGGGTAGGGCCGCAAGCTGGTACAACTGGGACTGCCCCACTCTGCTGGCGAGCTCCCGGCGGGCTGCGTAGACCTCCATGTAAACGGGGACATAAACCGCACGGAGCAAGGGGGGGTTTTCCTTTCCTGTTCTTCCTGCCCAACTGCCAGCTTGGCCCGGCTGGCTGCGTGGGCAGATGAGAATTCTTAAGTAACAACATGAGGGCGGAGGAGTCTGAATACAAATGACCTGTCACCAGCATCTGGTAACTAACACAGTGCTCCCGAGCTCTAACCTGGGATGTGTAAAATAAGGACGCCCTGGCCCGGCACTGTCTACACGCGCTATTTCTGCGAGGAGGGAAATGTCCTGCAGTCTGGCTGTCCGGTACCGTAGCCGCTGGCTCCAGGCGGCAAGCTCAGACCCGTCTGAACTGGAATGTGTTGTTACATTGTGTAACAACATCATGTGAAACATACATAAGATTTCAAGCCGCCTGGGAAAAAAAGGATGTAAAAATCTCAATTTTTATTATATGTTGAAATGACATTTTGGATATACTGGATACATAAAATATATTACAATTCACTTCACCTGTTTCCTTTTTAATGCACTAGAACACATTTTAAATTACAAATGTGGCTCATGCACCATTTCTCAACAGCACTGCCCTGGAGCACACGAGGACTTGAGGCCCCTGAGAGCAGTGAGTCCCAGCCTCAGCTCTACAACAGAATCACAGGGGAGCTCTGCGACATCTCCAGGCTCAAGCCCAGGCATCAGTAGGTTTTTAAACTGCCCAAGATGATTCCAGGTGAAGCAGGTGGAAAAAACAGTCTCTCTACCAGAGGGAGCCGTGCTTGTCTTTTTAATGTATTTGCTTTTCTTATGTGAAGCAAGCAACATGGGGCTTAAACTCAGGATCCTGAGATCAAGATTTGCAGGCTCTACCTGACTGAGCCAGTCAGGCGTCCCATCTGTCTTCCGTTTGTCTGCCTTGCTCAAAAGAGCCATGTGATTGGCAAGTGCCGTGAGGAGCCAGCGACCAGCCAAAGGCTTGACACGTAGCCGCCTCTCTCAAGACCACCACCCGGCTGGCTGGGAATGCCCCAGGACAGAAGCCCCAGTGCATATCCAAATCCCACTGCTGAATTAGAAATACTTGAGGAGGGGCGGCTGGGTGGCTCGGCTGGGTGGCTCAGCTGGCTGAGCGTCCGAGTCTTGGTTTTGGCTCAGGCCGTGATCTCATGGTCATGGGATCGAGCCCCATGCCGGGCTCTGTACTCACTGGGGAGTCTGGTTCAGATTCTCTCCCCCTCTCTCTCAAATAAATAAATAAAATCTTAGGGGGAAAAGAAAAAAAGGAAATACCTGAGGATCTATGTAAATACCGGCGGCCCACCCCAGACTCGGCCTGTGGTGAACAAGGGCCCCCGGCTGCCTAGGGCAGGCCTGGAGACTGTGTGAGCGGAGGCCGGTCACCATGTGGCTCTCGCTCCTGCCTGTCTCAAAACTGCACTGTCTTTTAAGTAAAACTTGAGCTTATACATTTGTTTAACCTGTGCCCCAGCTGCTGCAGAGGCGGATCATAACCCTCCGAACTATAACAGCACTTATGTGCCAAGCACTGTTCTGAGTTTATTCTTTTTATCCTCACGGCAGTCTTCGGAGGCAACATCACCCTCACAGGGATCACAAGCCACAGTTTACAGAGAGCAGAAGTGAGACAATAAGAAAAATGACACACAGGGAAGTTACATGATTCACGCGAGGACACGTGCTTCGCACTTAGCCGTGCCGCCTCCAAGTGAACACGCAGATCTGTCCTACTGCCCTCACGTCGGCATCCTGTACCTTCTGCACAGATCGCCTGAGAAAGAGCTGCTCACACACGCACACACACGCACACGCGCGCCCGAAATCACTCGCGCGTCTGCTCCCAGCGCCTCTCTGGATTCGGGAGGTCAGAGCGGAGCCCGAGATTCTACATTTGTAACAGATGCCCGAGGAAGGCAGCCGCTGCCAGCCTCCGCGTCTCACAACTCGCTCCTTCAGCTCCTGTAACGGGACAAACGGCTGGTTGTGCTACGACTCTAAGAGTCCTCTTGCTGTTCTCCTTTTCTGTCGCGCAGCCTCGTCGGAAACCTGACTCGGCTGGCAGCAGCACCGTGTTACACGCGGAGGACAGCCCTGGGGCAGGCACTTGGAAAGTGACGACACTCACGGCGGGCAGCTGCCGCACACTCCATTCAGCGGCCCGGGACCGAATGCCCGATTCTGAGAGCCACTGAGTGCCGCAGGAGAACACCGAGACACCTTACGGTAGGACTTCAAAATAGCTCTTAGAGGATCGGGCCGCACACATACAGAGCCGAATAATTTGGTCTGAAGCCAAATAGAGCTGGCCGCAAACACAGTTTACATTTTGAGTCCCGTTAAAGAGTTAAATGTAAGTGCAGGGGGGCAAAACGCGACCCCAGTTAGCAGACAGTCTCCCAACAGGAGGCTGGCCTGTCCGTTTAGGACAAGTTCCACAAGCCTCTGAGGAGGTTCCTCCGTCTCAGAGGCCACAGAGCCCGAGCCCCGCAGCGCTGGGCAGGCCGCGGCCGGGATGCCCGAGGATGCTCGTACCGGCGGCTCCGACGCGCCCGTCGGGCAAGGCAGCACAGGCCTGCGAGATGGCCCGACAACTTGCAGGCCACGCTGCACCTCCACAGCATCCCGCCCAAGTTACTGGCTAAGGAAGACACACAGAGATGACCTCAGACCCTAAAGCTCACCACTGTGACATCAGCAAGGACAGCCACTCACCCTGGAAGGGTGCGGCTGAGCACCAGGAGGCCCGCCACCTTCCACACTCGAGAGTCTGATGAGGAAAGAGATGGGAAAAGCCAATGGCAGAGTCAAGCCACGGAACCAATCTCAGGTGTGGTGGGACCCTGAAGAACCGAGTCCAATGAACCTAAACTGACGGCAAAAATGGTCACTCACCCCTCCATTCGGAGTCACCCAGATTCAGACAAACCAGCCAATAATAACGGCACCTTTCAGAAGGGTCCCCATCCAGGAACGGCCGTGCTACTGAGGGCAAACACTGGCTTTAAGCTACTCGAGAGCACATGCGCGGGGGCAGCTGACATAGAAGTGTGTGGGTGCCTAAGCCCTGTAGAACCTCCCTAACCAAGGTTAGGTCATGAAAGCCGTGGGCTCCAGCCTGACTCAGGAATTGGCTGGCCCGACGGGCACACACCTGGACACCCATCTGCTTTGGCGCCCACGTGCTTCCACTGGACCTGGACTTCTCTCTTTCCAGCAGGGGAGGATGGGGAGGACAGCAGGGGTGAGGTGGGAGGACAACGGCCACTGCCGTGGACCCTGGAAAGGCAACCACCTCGAAGTGAGAGGTCATGTAGCCAGAAAGGCTCCCAACATTCTGAAAAATAAAAATTAACTACTGGCTCTTCCTTCCGTCAGATTTTTCTCAGATATAAATAAACCCTATTCTGTTACTGCGGGAATAAATCTTTGAAGAGACATTTACCTAGAAATGATCAAAAGTGCTTAACCTAAGCACATTTCTAAATAAAGGATGGACTGTAAGATGTCACAACTTTTACTTAATAGCTCTTTAAAATCGAAGCAGCAACTAAGCACCACAATATTAAACAAACCGGTTTCCAAATGTAACTAACATTCCCAAATTATCACATCTTAGAGATATTTTACTTAATAACATACTACTGTTTCTATTTTAAATGGGGATCAACAAGACGACTCTGTGTTCTAAACAAAGACCAAAACGTAGATACCATTGCCAGGTCTGGGTTCTCCCCTAATGCCATGACTGGGAAGCCTGTACACTGATAGTCTTTCTCGAGCTCGGTCTGCACCAAGACACAATTCTTTTGTTTTGGGGCTGATTCTGGATACAGGAACCTAGGCAGAGAATTCAGCTTTCCAATGCTAAATGGGAAAAGGGAGCTGAGTAAGATTCCCTCCCCCAGCCCTGCTCTAAAAAAAATAGAACTCAGAAAGAATTTAGGAAGTAAAACTCTCAGGGACTTGCCTTGGTCTCTATTTCTAGAATCAGTATTTAATACTCACTAAATACGATCACCACCACATTTTTACATGATAATCACTTGTGCTCCAGAACACTCTCCCAAAGTTCCACTGCAAGGCAAGAATAACTGAAGTTACCTCTGCTTCGCCTCCACCTCACACGTGAGCCTCCCGCAGCTCTGTCTGTCACAGGATGGGAGAGGCCTCCGGCAGGCCTGGATTCACCCTTTCCCAACTCCGGTGTCCCCAGACTCTCCTAAGGCTGCAAGCCCTGGTGGAAGGTTAAAGGAGGCCCCACACCTCCCTAAGGAGGCTGGAAGGAGCTGAGAAGAGGCTGCTGCTGAAGTGCCTTGGGGAGCAGAAGGCAGGGTTGAGTCACACACCAGCTTTCACGGGAGACCCTGTGTGATTGTGTGTGTGCTGCCGTCAGGTGATCAGCATTTGCATAAAGCCCAATGATGTCACACACCACTTTTGTTTAGAAACCATTTTTCTTAATAAAACCAAACTGCTGCATTAAGTGTGGGAAAGAAAGCCATTAACTGAGGTCAAAGACCTGGGCAGAGGAAGCCTGGTTAGTCATTCTCTGAAAACCTGACTTGGGTCACTGGTGTCATCTGCTTTAGAGTTGATTCTTACCAGCCTGGAAAGGCAAAGGGGACTGGGAGAGAAAAGGAAGCAGCCTCTGCTGCCCTGACAATCACTTTCCTTTCCAATTCTATTTATAGCTCAGGGATAATGGAGGGAGGGGGCAGTTGCTAATCTGCAGCCATTTTAATTGCTAGATTAACATGGAGCCATCAGAGTAACAATGTCTCCAAAAGCCTTCCCTTTAAGAAGTATCATGGGATCAGAATTGATAAAATAAATTCAATGCCACAGGTCAGTCACCTACTTCCTCTACTGAGACGCCACCTCCAGGAAGGAGGAAAAACAGGGTCGCCAAGACTCTGCAGAAGCAGGGTGAAGGAGTGAGGACTTACTTCCCCACCACCTTGAGAGAAGCTGAGTGTGACCACAGATGCCCACGGCTTCCAACTCTGATGAAAAGTGCACCCAGCACCACGAAGCCTACAGGCCCAGGAAGGAAAGCTGGAAGAGCTCCAACAGGCGGCAAGACTGCCTCTGCCAACACCGCAGCTTCCCAAACTATAGCTGTAGTAGGCCAACAGCACCTAGCAGTCAGGGCCAAGGCCTACCTCCTCAGGCAGAGCATTTCATTTCTTCCCTAACCTGCTTCTCTGCCAAACACAGGAAATGGATGTAGTTGAGACTGGGAAAGCAAAAATCAGACGAAAAAATAGCCAGAGCTCTCTACTTTTCTTAAGAAAAGGACTGGAATTTGGCTTACACCTTTCAAGGGTTTTCAAAGGAAACATATTTTGGCCATATGGGCCTCGTTCCCTGGGATTCTGAAAGCCTTAGCTTTTAGAAGTACTACTTTGGAGGGGTAACAAATTAGGCTTAGTTTGGGTCTCTAAGATGAGAAGCAGCCAGAAACTCACACTCAGGGGAGAGGGCCTAACATCTGGCTCAGAGGCTAGTACTCAACCAGTAATAGCCAAGGACTCACCAGGAATCCAGAAGGAGCCAGGCCATTTTCTTTTTCCCACAGGGGACTAGAGGTGGGTTGTCAACTACACAGAAGGAGAGAAGTATAATGCCCCTGCCTAGATTCAGGCCCCAAGTTATCCCAAAGAAACCTTCCAGGCAGCACAACAGCTAGAGCAAGGCGGGGGCCAATGACTCTGACAGTCGGAGCAGGTGGGACGAGGGAGGTGTAAGTCTATAAAGAGACCTTGGGGAATTTTTGCTGGACAGTAGCCATTCCAGCATACCTGAGGATCAGGCAGCTATGGGCTTGCACAGGGGCACAGAACTAGGTCTGGAAAGCCAGCAGCAGGGTGATTAACTGGAGCTGAGCCTCAGCAGGGCCCAAAGGCTCCCAGTGGAGAATGGAAAAACTTATTTCATGGGTCATTTGAAGAAAACCTCATTTTAGGTTTCAGTTCTACTGATGGCTTAAGCCTAAGTAAATCCTCCACTGTTTTTAAAGGATTCGTGAGGGTCTGAGGCTAGATTTCAGGTTTTTCTTTTTTTTTAAAGTCCAACCTTGTTCTATTTTCTTGATCCAAAATACATTCCCACGCACTACAGCCCTTTTTCATTTTCCTTGAACTCCTCATGTCAGGGAGCACAAAATCCAGACTTTCAGTCAGGACCTCTAAGAGTTTTCTGACCTCCAAAATGTAGAGTTCTGTAAACAGCCAAGCAGATGGCCACTGCCAGTAAACACCTCTCACCTGGACTGTGGGACTGTCTTATCCACAAACAGGAAGATTGCCTTTTCAGAAGGAAGCTGGATCCTTTTCCTGATGATCCACATGAACTGAGCCACAGTGATGTCAGATGGAACCAGATACTTCCGTTTGTCAATGTCAACAATCTGAGAGCCTGAGACTTTTTCCACAATCACCTAGGAAAGCAAAGAGAGATCAGGACTGGATTTCTAACGTGAGGCTCTGGCCCTGCGTTCTTTTAGCCTTGCCTTGTCAGGGAGCTGATGAATAGTATGTGGGCAAGGAGGTGGGTGGGAAACTGCACAACACTGGAAAATAGGCCCCTGATTTAATAAACCACAAACTCTGAACTCTGGAGGTTAAGAACTGTCATAAACGTATGATACAGAAACAGAAAGTGCTTTTCTGTGGTCAATTATGTTTATCATCCTGGATCTCAGCAAGCATAAGAGAAACACAGCCCTTACTACAAAGCTTTTCAACATTTAGTCCGGGCAGAACTGAGACTATCTGGTAACGGTTTCATCTACAGCCAGTTACTCCAGGACCCTAGAATGGATCTGCCTTCACACCAGAGGAGAAGACCCCAAGGAACACAGGAAACGGGAAAGGATGGCCTAATAGGAATGAGTGGCAATCCCAGACAGCCAAGAACCAAGCTCCTCATTTGGCCTGTTGCTTCTCCCTGAACTAGGTTTCAAATGTGTCCCTCCTGACCCCTCCTCAAAAGAATTGTTCAAACAATGAGCTACAATGACAGGCATGGATGTCCTTTAAAAATCAGTTAAGGATTACAGAAACTTACCCCCTACCACAGAAGAAATATAGGATCATACTTATTACTGATTAAGGAGAAATGAGAGAAAGGGTTCTCAGAGGCTTCTCAGATTTTTTGGTGAGGAAAGGAAGCCAGAAGTCAAGCAAAGATAGAGGCTCAAAGTTAAGGATGAGTGTCCTGAGACTAAAGTACCACTTCTAAGACCAAAGTGACAGTCTTCCTCCACGATTGTTCCCCAAAGTGGCAGTGACCTGTTGCCCTGTCCTAGAACATCGTTCCTTACATAATTGGCGAGGGAGCCCAGAGGCTGCAGACAGCTCGCTGGCCTAGATCAGGAGATTCAGCACTGAGACACCCTGAACAGCACCAGCTCAAGCCCCTCACGCCACGGACCCGGAAGACCCCTAACCCAGTCTGGCCTGTCTGCTACTGTAACTGGGACTGGAACCTCAACTTGTCAACTGTTGAATGGCCCAGGGCCTTATCACGAGTCCTAAACGACGGGGTGACAGGGAGGTGAGGGGGCGGGGAGTGCACTCACCGGAACCCGGTCGGGATATTTCGCTCGGATCTTCGCAGATTCCACACATCTGTGTTCTGTGGGAGACACAGACCGGCTGATGGTCGCTCCTGCCCGACCTCAGGTTCCCGGGTCCCCAACCCTCCTCCCCCAGCGACCTGCGCACGCCCCGGGGCCCTTGTTCGGTGTCTCAGCGGCCTCGGCCCTCGGCCCCCGCCTCCCGGCAGAAGGGCGAAGGGCGGGACAAGATCCGTGGGCAGCCGCCTGGGGCGCCGAGGCCTCAGCGACCCGAGGCCGGAGCGCGGCATCCGCCCCTCCCGGCCCAGCCCAAGGCGGCCCGAGTGGGGGAGGGGGCCCACCCACCGTCCTGACCCCCCACCACCCGGTCTCTCAAGGAGCCCTTACCCAGCGAGTGGTCCTCCTTGAACATCCACTTCATGGCGGCGGCTGGGAAGGGATGCAGCCGGCTCTCGGAGCCGCGGAGCTCAGCGAACCAACCACAACAACAACGACAGCAGCGGCGGCGGCGGCGGCGACTACACGACAGGCGGGACTTCCGGCTGCCGGCGCCTAGCAACCGGCCGGGGGCGGGGCTTCCGGCGCCTTTCACTGGGCCGCGCGCCGGGGGGGCGGGGACACGCGTAAAGGGGCGGGGCAGGAGACGGCTCCAAGAGGGGCTACCGCGGAGAAGTGGGGATGATGACGTTCACTACAGGGCTGTCTTTGAGGGTTTTGGTGACTGGGAAGGGGATGTTGTCGGGAGCTGGTAACAGGAGTGGGGGGCTCGGTGGACGTTGGTAACAGGAAGAGGAGTTTGGGGGTATGGCTCATAGGATAGCTCTTTCATAGTGGACTTTCTTAAGGGAAGTCTCGGTGCGACGGGAATTCTGGAGGTATGAATGACAGAAGAGGGGTCTCTGGGGGTTGGTGATGGCAGAAGGAATCTGTTTGGGGCATTGACAGTTTGGGGAGTATTGTTTAGGGTGGTAATAGGTTGGGGGCACAATACAGAGAGTAACTTGAGGGGACTGTGGAGAGAAGTACTGATGACAAGCGGGGGTTCAGTATTGGAGACAGCCGTAATAGGTTGTCTTGGACCTAGAAACTGAATTTAAACAAATTCTCTTTCCTTCCTTTTTTCATGAATAAGTATTTGACTAAACAAGAAAAGGTATCACAAATATGCATTTGAGGAGCGTAACATAGCCCTGATCACAAAGAGACCCCATAACCTTAACTGCAGAGGAGTTAGAGGTGATTGTCAGGCTGGGAGAATTCCCCTGAGAGTTGGTCATAAGACAGGTTTCTTTGGCAGTCAGCATGGATTTCAGCAATGACAGCCTAGGCGGTGTGTGTGTGTGTGTCACCTGCCTGAGCATATGCCTTGAGGTTCTCCAGTGATGTCACTCCTTTCTTCCTAGCAGAGTCATCAGGACAGTCTGCTCAGGGTCAACATCTGTTTACAAGCTGGTGAATATGTACCAAGAATATTCATTTAATTGGGCACGTGATTCTTGCCATGTTCTTGTGATTCTGATGCATCTGAAAGGCTTGCATATTTGAACATTGTCATTCATCATTTCCTACAGTTGTAATTCCTGATGGATGCTGTGGAATCTAGCTTCATTCTAGAAGTATTTTGGTTATTTTAAGATCGTCTGAGCAACCAAAATAGGTTTTTGTTTGCTTGCTTGTCTCCAATGAAGTGAAAAATCCTTTGAATTTCATACCTAGAAATCATTACTGCTACATAGAGGAGCACTGTTCTAGGTATTGGGGGAAAGCAATGAACAGAACAGACAACACCTCTGCTGTCACGGAGTTTGCATTCTGGTGGAACAAGATGAAAAATAAATATGTTATGTAATGGTGGGTGCTCTTTAGAAAATAAAGCAGGATTGGTGATGAGTGATGGTGGGATAGAATGCTAATTAGGTAAAGTGGTTGACAGGGACAGGAAGGAGCCTTTTGTGGCTGGAGCTGAATAAACAAGGGGGAGTGTGTTAGAAGATGAGATCAAAGCGATGTATAATAAAACTAGTGAGCTTTGAATTCCATATGAGGAACTTTGGTTCTTATTTAGAATGAGAAGTCAGTGGAGGATTTTAAGTAAAGGTGTGACATGGTATGGCTTTCCTTTTGAAGTGAGCAGGCTAGCCTCTTTATAGACAGGCTATAAGGAGTTGAGAATGGAAGCCAGGGGAACAGTTAAGAAACTGTTGTGATAATCTGGGTGGGAGATAATGTAGGCCTAGACCAAGATAGTGTGTGGGGGGTTGGTGGGAAATAGTTGTATTCTAGATATATTTTGAAGGTAGAGCAACAGAATTGATGATAGATTGGAAATGAAGTGTGAGGTACAAGTCAAAGTCAGGGTTTTTGGAAGGATGGAATTGCTATTTACTGAAATAGGGTGGAGGCAGCTTGAGGGGGTGAGAATCAAGGTTTGGTTTTGGCTATATTAAGTCTAAGATGCCCAAGAGACACATCCAAATGAAGACATGGTGTAAGTGAATAGGTCTATGAGTCTCAAATTCAAGAGAGAAGTATTTAAAGCTATTGAGCTGGATGAGATCAGTTAGAAAGTGAGTTAAAAAATTGAAAATACCTATTTTGCAAATAGAATTAAACACTGGGGAATCAAGGTAGATGTTCAAAATCGGACAGTCAGTGAATCAGTGGAGGCGTTTGAAATTGGGCTGAAGACCACTGCTTCCTTTTACAGAACTGGTCATTGTATCCTAATCCAAGGCATGTGTATACCACCTTGCTGCTGGAAGACCTTAGTATACTCCTCAGGGGAAAGATCCTGTCAGTTACCCACTTATAAGCATGTAACCAGATGGTCTCAATACAGGGCAGTATCTTTCTGTCTTCTATCCTTACCTACTTTCTTGATGTCTTTTTCCAGTTCACCATTCTAACTGGCTTCCCTGATCTGCCCTGATGATGTGCATGCTCCTCTTTATATGTAGCTTATTAAAGGCTCAAAAGATACCAAATGCCTTCCTTGAGGGGGTGGCTAGTTGAAAAGGTGAGTCAGAAGAAAAAAAAATAGGTTAATGAAAGTATACAATTACATATTAACAGACTCATAAAACATGCAGAATAAATTTCAAATGCTGGAGAGGTCTGTAAACATGGATGGTGAGGGGCGGTTAGGACAGTGAGGGGCTGACACCAAACTAAATGAGGTTTATCAAGAAAGACTTCACAGAGAATGTGAATCTTTTTTTTTTTAAGATTTTATTTATTTATTTGATAGACAGAGATCACAAGTAGGTAGAGAGGCAGGCAGAGAGAGGAAGGGAAGCAGGCTCCCTGCTGAGCAGAGAGCCCGATGTGGGGCTCGATTCCAGGATGCTGGGACCATGACCTGAGCCGAAGGCAGAGGCTTTAACCCACTGAGCCACCCAGGTGCCCTGAGAATGTGAATCTTATGCTTCAGAGAGAAGGGTACAATTTCCAAAGGATAAACTTCCCTTAATAGATAGAAACAAAGGGTGGGTTTGGGAGAGGGAATGGTAAGTAAGCTAGATTAATGCTGGAAAGCCTTGATGCATACTTTCAGACATTCTAATCTGAAGATAACCCTGAAAGGGAGCTTCTAGAGAGGAGTAGAACATGATCAAATTGTGTAGTTTTAAGAGAACAACTCTCTTTGCCCTTAAAAGAAAATTGTATTAAGAGGTGCCTGGTTGGCTCAGTCAGTTAATTGCCTGACTCCCTTTCAGCTCAAGTCATGATGTCAGCATCGTGGGATCAGGTTCCGTGCTCAGCAGGGAGTTTGCTTTTCTCCGTGTGTGTGTGTGTGTGTGTGTGTGTGTGTGTGTGTGTCTCTCTCTCTCTCTGCCTCTCCCCATGCTCACAGGCTCTCTTTCTTTCTCTCTAAAATAAATAGATCTTGGGCGCCTGGGTGGCTCAGTGGGTTAAGCCGCTGCCTTCGACTCAGGTCATGATCTCAGGGTGCTGGGATCGAGTTCCGCATCGGGCTCTCTGCTCAGCAGGGAGCCTGCTTCCCTCTCTCTCTCTCCGCCTGCCTCTCTGTCTACTTGTGATTTCTCTCTGTCAAATAAATAAATAAAATCTTTAAAAAAAAAATAAAATAAAATAAAATAAATAGATCTTTTTAAAAAGTATGGAACATGAGAAAATTATGGAAATGAAAACTGAGAAGTCAGTTCTCAGTTATGAATATATGAAAATGACACAATATACACAGATCATTAGCATTTTTAAAAATTAATATTCCATCTTAAAGAATCAAACCCACAAAGACTAGCTTCTTCAAACCACAGAAGCAAAGAGTAAATCTTAGTATCCATTGTTACTAAATACTCTTGCAAAGCTCGTGACATCTCAGGGAAGGCACTTCACACACCTAAATTCTTAGCAATCACCACCCTGTGTCTCAGCAGTGACTAAGCTGACACTAGCCACAGTATGTGTTTCCTTGTGCTGAAAGAAGGAACTCTGAAGGAAAATACCTCCTTCCTCAGGATAGAGCTACCCTCAGGAGGTGACGCTAGAACCATCTATTCCAGAATCTTATTTTAATGGTTATTTATATATTTTCATTACAGTGTAGTTAACATAGCATTAATTCGTTTCAGATGTACAATAGAGTGATTCAACAATTCCATATATTAGTGCTCATCAAGAAAAGTCCACTCTTAATCCCCTTCACCTATTTCACCCATCCCCCCAACCACCCGCCCTTTGGTAACCATCTGTTTGTTCTATATATGTTCTATATAGTAATATATAGCATTTTTCTGGTTTGTCTCTTTTTTCCCTTTGTTAATTTGTTTCCTTAAGTTCCACATATGAGTGAAATCATATGGTTTTAACAGTTTTTCTTTTCTTTTTTTTTTTTAAAGACTTATTTATTTGACAAACAGATCACAAGTAGTCAGGAGAAAGCAGGCCCCCCACTGAGCAGAGAGCTGGATGCGGGGCTCAATCCCAGGACCCTAGGATCATGACGTGGGCCGAAGGCAGAGGCTTTAACCCACTGAGCCACCCAGGCACCCCTTAACAGTTTTTCAATAAATGAAAGTCATCCACTTAAATCACAGATGCAGTACAATGTCAGAATAATAATACAGATTTAAGCCTAACAATTACTGTTTTTAGGAGCTGTGTTCCCACCCCAGAAAAGCTTTAAAGCAAGAATGAGTAGTACTGGACCCAAAATGACAAAATCTTCTGGCTGATATTATTTGTCATCTTGAACTGTGGTGAGGACCCTGGATATTTTTCCAAATGATCAGGTTTTGACCCCTCAAGCATCTGTGTTGTTAGGCTCTCAGCTGTATTTTTCATCTAAAAGCCATTTCTAGGTTGCCTTCAAAATAGAGGCATCACCTCCTGGACTGCGCTCAGACCACAAACCTCACACTATCGTTTGGCACTGTAATGTGATCCTTCAGGACCTTCTGATAAAGAACTTGGCTGTTGACAATGATAAAGAAAAAAAAAAAATCCTTCTGCCATGTTCAAAATACTGGTTGGAGGTGAAAGTGGAAGCTTTCAATTAGGTGATAAGCCACTGTCATCTTTGAGAGGGGGCCACAGCTTCTAAAACTGGCAGCCAAGTTTGTACCCAGTATAAAGCGATGAAATTCAGCAGAGAGAGCCATGTAGTAATTATCCTCGAAGAGCTGGGGATTTGTGCCCTGTTTCTGTGTCTGTCCTGCTATGGCGGGTAGTGGAAGCGACAGGAAAGTTGGGGGCAAAGGGACCGGGGTTTGGTCTTAGCCCAGGCTAGGTCCAGGAGCACAGCCACCCCTGTTTTGGGTTTTCCTGCAATGGAGAGTGTGCTGTGACGGGTTGGATTTAAGTACGAACCACATTGCGGATTAAAAGATGACACATAAAAAGGTAAGCATTTTAAGTCAATTTTTATGGAAATCTTATTTTACACAAACGTTAACCCAGGAAATGGCCACAATTCTGAGCCCGGACACTCCTTAATCCCATTCAGCCTTCGGAAACTTAACTCCCACCAGCGGAGCGCCGCCCCCGCTTGACCCCACCCCTGCCAAGGCCCCGCGCCCTTCCTATTGGTTCTTTTCCCGGCTCCGTCGGTTGCCGTGGAGACCAAGGCTATGGCAACCAGGAGAAGCCAAACTTGGTCCTTCCTGTGGGACGGCGTAGGGGTCCCAGGCAAGCGGCCGGAATCCGCGCGGCGTTCATGGCGCTCTACGAGCTCTTCTCTCACCCGGTGGAGCGCGGCTACCGCGCGGGGCTCTGCTCCAAGGCCGCTCTGTTCCTGCTGCTGGCCGCCGCGCTCACGTACATCCCGCCACTGCTGGTGGCCTTCCGGAGCCACGGTGAGCCTGCTCGCGGCCGGGGCGCGCTCAGCTAGCTCCCCAGGGCCTGCTGCGCCCGCGGCCGCCTCCATGACCTCCTCCCCACCGCCCTCTCTACCTCAGGGTTTTGGCTGAAGCGGAGCAGTTACGAGGAGCAGCCGACCGTGCGCTTCCAGCACCAGGTGCTGCTCGTGGCCTTACTGGGACCGGAGCGCGGCGGGTTCCTGGCCTGGAGCACGTTCCCCGCCTTCAACCGGCTGCAGGGGGATCACCTGCGCGTCCCGCTGGTTTCGGTGCGTGGTTCCTGTCCGGGCCTGGAGACCCACCGGGGGTGGCGGGGAGAGGATGAACGGCCCCGGCCAAGGGAAGCCCAGGTTGGGTCTTAAGGGTTTGTGAACCCACGGAGGTAGTGTACACAGGCGCGTTGGCCTGAGCACACGTTTAATTTCCCGGGAAGTGACTCTCTCGTTTCATTCGACTTCTCCAAGCAGTCCACAGCGCCAGGAATGTTAGCCACCGCCGTGAGCACGTGTCCTACGGAAGCTGGGGGAGAGCCTGTCTCTGGCCCCCCCGACATTTCCGTGGGCCTGGCCTGATGGGTGGGTGTTCGCGAAGGTTTCTTTGAGTCACGAAGGTCGAGCGCTGTGCTTCGGCATTAACCTAACGTGTGGCTGCAGATGTGCCTCGCAGCGGGGACCCACCGGTAAGGGGATGCATTTTTATGCAGACCTGACACGCGGAAGCCGGGGAGCTGATTGGCTAAGCGACCTACCCAGAATGTGCAGGGGGTCCCTGTTGCGCCTCCCTGGCTTGTAGGACTAGATGCGGGCCCCAGCTTGCAGTTGTCCAGGATGAAAAGGAAGCATTTTCCTGTTTCTTTAATTTAGTATTTGGTTCAGGATGAGTGAGTGCTAACTTTACAGTCATTCCCTTTCTGCTCATTTTCTGAAAACATTTTCCCTTAGAAGTAGGAAAATTCTATTTTTTCTTCTTCCAAAGTTGAATCTCTACACATCTCAGAGATGATTGGCCTACAAGGCAACTTGTGTAGCTGGAAAAAAAAAAAAATCACACTATTTTCCAGCAGCCAAATAAAATGGAAAAAAAAAAACCCCACAAAACTTTTTACATCTGATTGATCATATGAATAACTACAAACAAAATATAATTCATATTTTTTCTGATTATAAAAATGCATTCCCATTGTAAAATATTAAAGAGTTACAGGTATACATCATAATGTAAAATTAAAGGCTGAATTTGGAACATGTACACTTGTTAGCCAAACTTACTCTTTTTAAGATCTGCATAAAATTTTCATGATAGGGAAAACCTACTGGATTTAGCCAGTTCTCCGTTGGTGGATATTTGATGGACTTCTACTTTTTCACTATTTAGGATACTGCAGTGAACAAGATTTTGAATCCATCTTAGACCTTTAAACAGCCAATGGTGAGGAATTGGAATGCAAGCTGTTTTTTTGAAATTGTACCCGTAAATAGGAAACTGAGCAAGCAAATAATTATTAAATTCAGAGAAATAAAAAGTAAGGAAAAGGAAGAAAGGAATAGGATTCACGTAGTCATAAGTACATGAACACTGAATATTGATTGACTAACCAAAATGAGAGTTTAACTCAATGGGGGGCGGTGGAGCGAAGAAAACTAAAACTTCATCTTTTCACATGGGAAGTCAGTAGAGGATGCCTGAAACTGAGAAATCCAGAATTGCCAGTGCACAGGTTATTTTTTTTAAAGATTTTATTTATTTATTTGAGAGAGAGACAGTGAGAGAGAGCATGAGCAAGGAGAAGGTCAGAGGGAGAAGCAGACTCCCCATGGAGCTGGGTGCCCGATGTGGGACTCGATCCTGGGACTCCAGGATCATGTCCTGAGCAGAAAGCAGTTGTCCAACCAACTGAGCCACCCAGGCGCCCCGAGAGAGAAACTCTTAAGCAGGCTCCGTGCTGGAAGAGGCAGTGCTGTTCCCATAACTCTGAGATAATGACCTGAGTGGAAATCAAGAGTCCAACACTCAGCTGACTCCCGGGCCCCCCGGGAACCCCTTGTTAGTCTTACTTTAGGTTAACATTACCTGTTTTTCATAGAAGTTTTTGGTTTTCCTTACATTTGTGTATTCCTCTCTGTCATACTCTCTGGTTACTTAAGTGTAAGAAATAATCGTGAAAAGTTAATCACGAAGCATTAGGTTTCATTCATTTTTTTCTTTTCATGTGTTCATCCAACACAGCAGATTGACTCTCCAGTTGGATGTCTGGTTAGAGAGGCTCTTATCTTGGTGACCTTGAAAGCACCACCCTTGTTCCCCCTTTTTCTCCTGTGTGTGTGTGTGTGTGTGTGTGTGTATTTTTGATCCATGAAAGCAAGACTGCCACTATTCTTATGGTGCCCAGAATTATTAATCCTTTATAATTACTAAGTAATTTTACACTCTAAAATGCAAAACCAAAGCTCCTTTTTCCTCGTCTTGTTCCCCCTCCATTCTAGGGCAGTGTCTATATAAGTTTGTTTGGTTTTTTTTTTTTTAAGATTTTTATTTATTTATTTGACAAACAGATCACAAGCAGGCAGAGAGGCAGGCAGAGAGAGGGGGGGGAAACAGGCTTCCTGTGGAGCAGAGAGCCTGATGTGGGGCTTGATCCCAGGAACCTGAGATCATGACCTGAGCCTAAGGCAGAAGCTTAACCCACTGAGCCACCCAGGTGCCCTACAAGGTTTTTTATTTTAAGATTTTATTTATTATTTGACAGAGAGAGGCACAGCAAGAGAGGGAACACAGCAGGGGGGGTGAGAGAGGGAGACGCAGGCTTCCCTCTGAGCAGGGAGCCTGATGCAGGCCTGGGTCACAGGACCCTGGGATCATGACCTGAGCTGAAGGCAGACACGTAACAACTGAGCCACCCAGGCGCCCTGTCTATAAGTATTTTTTAGTAAATGACTTGCTTTCTTCCTAGCTGAGCTCTTGGGTTTGAGAATAGTTTGAAATCATGAGATACAAATAAATGAACTAGAAGATATAGTAGAAGTACAGATCTCAACAGCAGCCCCAAAATATAAACTCGTTAGGAATAGGCTTAACATGAAATGTATACTTTAAAAAAAAATTTTTTTTTTTTTTTTTTTAAAGTGTGGGTTCCTCGGGGGCTCAGTCAGTTAAGCATCCACCTCTTGATCTCAGCTCAGGTCTTGATCTCAGGGTTGTGAGTTCAAGCCCAGCATTGGGCTCCAGGCTGGTCAAGAAGCCTACTTTAAGTAAGTAAGTAAGTAAATAAATAAATAAATTTTAAATAAATAAAAGAAATGTGCAAGAACTATGTGAGTAAAACTTTAAATAGATTGATAGCTGACACAAAGGAGATTAAAAAATGGTAATATCTGTCATATTTTTAGCCCGGAAAATTCAACATCATAAAGATGCCTCTTCTCCCTTGATCTATAATTGTAATGCATTCTCAGTGAAAACATGACAGTATGCAGGGACAGACAGCCATATGGAAAAAGAAAGAAGTTTCTTATGTATCTCATTATTCTTTTTTTTTTTTTTTTTTTTTTAGAAAGAAAAATTCTAGGAAAAAAGAGAAGGGTAAGAGGAGAATAGCTCTCCAAGATATTAAATTATACCTTAAAGCGGGATGGCCTGGGTGGCTCAGTTGGTTAAGCGGCTGCCTTCGGCTCAGGTCATGATCCCAGCGTCCTGGGATCGAGTCCCACATCGGGCTCCTTGCTCCACAGGGAGCTTGCTTCTCCCTCTGACTCTGCCTTCCACTCTGTCTGCCTGTGCTTGCTCTCGCTCTCTCTCTGACAAATAAATAAATAAAATCTTAAAAAAAAGAATAAATTATACCTTAAAGCCATAATATATAAAGCAGTGTGACTTGGGGAACTTGTGTAAAAAGTATAGAAAAGGACTCAAATATGATGAAGGTGGCATTTTAAATCAGTGGTGAAAGATGACTTATGTAATAAAATGATGTAGGGGAGACTGGGAAGCCATCTGGAAAAACTTAAGATGAAGCCAGTGCTCAGATTGTACACCAGAATTCATGTCCAGATAGGTCAAGATTCAATTTAAAATATGGAATAGGGGCCCTTGGGTGGCTCAGTCAGTTAAGCATCTGATTTTGGCCCAAGTCATGATCTCAGGATGGTGGGATCCAGCCCTGCATCGGGCTCCCTGCTCAGAGGGGAGTCTGCTTCTTGCTCTGTCCCTCCCTCTATCTCTCTCATTCAAATAAATAAATAAGGGGCGCCTGAGTGGCTCAGTGGGTTAAAGCCTCTGCCTTCGGCTCAGGTCATGGTCTCAGGGACCTGGGATCGAGTCCCGCATCAGGCTCTCTGCCCAGCGGAGAGCCTGCTTCCTCCTCTCTCTCTGCTTACCTCTCTGCCTACTTGTGATCTCTGAGTGTCAAATAAATAAAATCTTTTAAAAAAAATTTTTTAAATAAATAAAGTCTTTTAAAAATTATTGGCATGGTAAAACCATAAGCTTAATCAAAGCACAAATAGAACTAGAAAAAAAGGTTTATCATTTGTATCACTTGTAAAAAGCTCATTTTCCTAACATAAAGTGCCTATAGCTTTATAAATAAAAGACTAACCATCTAACAGAAAAACGGGCAAAGAATGTAAACAGTTCAAAGAAAAAGAAGCACATGTGACTCTTAGGAAGTCACAGTTATGATTAGAGAAATGATTTTAATCTATCAAATAGGCAAAAATTGAAGTTTGACCACACTGTGACCAAGATGTCGGGAAACTTGTGAGCATTTGTGTGTATCACTGGTGGGGCTGTATATTGATGCACATCTTTGAAGGAATGTTTGTCCATATATTTTTTTAAGATTTTATGTATTTATTTGAAAGAGAGAGGGAGAGAGACCACAGCAGGGGGAGCGGCAGGCAGAAGGAGAGGCAGACTTCCCACTGAGCAGAGAGCCCAATGAGGGACTCGATCCCAGGACTCCAAGGTCACCCACTGAGCTGAAGGCAGAAGCTTAACTGACTGAGCCCAATATTTGTCCATATTTGTCAGACTTACAGATGCCTGTGCCTGCTTCCACTTCTAGTAAGGTACTTTGGGGTTTGTGCAAATAGGTGAGATGACATACATAAAAAGTCACATCGTGCAGCATTGTAATAAGGTAAATAAACCAATGTAGTAATAGAAGACTCATCATAGGGGTGCCTGGGTGGCTCAGTGGGTTAAAGCCTCTGCCTTCGGTTCGGGTCATGATCCCCCACGATCCCTGGGATTGAGCCCCGCCTCAGGTTCTCTGCACAGCAGGGAGCCTGCTTCCCTTCCTCTCTCTGTGCCTGCCTCTCTGCCTCCTTGTGATCCCTGTCTGTCAAATAAATAAATAAAACCTTTAAAAAAAAAAAAAAAGAAGACTCATCAGAGAAATTGTGGTACATTTACGCAGTGGAATGTTGCATAGCTCTTTTTTTTAAATGAAGCAGATCTCTATATATTGATGTGGAATCACCTCCAAAATAAATTGAAAAGTAGAAAAAACAAAAATCGTATATAATACGCTTCCATTCACATAAAAATAATAGAAAACATAACAAAGGATATGTGTATGGGTGTGTATGCATATACATACATACATGAATGCTCTTACTCTCTCTGGAAGGATTCAAAAGACAGCACTGATTTCTCTGGGCAAAGAACTAAGTGGCTGAGGTTAGGATGGGAGAGAAGCTTTTTGTTTTTTTACTATATATCCTTCTGTACCTTTTAAATTTTGTATCATGAAAATGTGATACACATTCAACATTTTTACATTATAATGACAATTTTTAAAGATTTATTTATTTTAGAGAGAGAAAGCAGGTGAGCAGGGGGAAGGGCAGAGGGAGAGGGAGAATCTCAAGCAGAGCCCCATGCAGGGCTTGATCTTGAGACCTTGAGATCATGACCTGACCCGAAACCAAGAGTGGAACGCTCAACCTACTGTGCCATCCAGATGCCCCATAATGACAATAATTTTTCAAAGGAAATTGAGAAAGGGCACAAGTAAGGTAAAAACAAAGCAAAAAAAAAAAAAAATCCCCAAATTCAAAAGCAGGTAAATATATAAAATGACATGGCAACTTTGGAAAATAGTTTGCAGTTCCTCAAAAAGTAAAACATAGAATTACTAGGTATATGCGTACCCAAGAGAACTGAAGAGTTATGTCTGCACAAAAACTCAGGCACAAATGTTCACAGAAGCTTTATTCCTAATAGCAAAAAAGTAGGAACAATCCAAATATTCGTCAACAAATGAATGCATAAACGAAATGGGTTCTAGCCGTATAATGGAATGTTTGTTACTTAGCCACCAAAAGGAATGGAGTCGTGAAACATTCTACAGCCTGGATGAGCCTTCAGAACAGGCTAAGAGAGGATCCAGCCATGAAATAGGACAGCATCTGATGGATTTTATATGGAATGTTCAGAAGAGTCAAATCTGGGGCACCTGGGTGGCTCAGTGGGTTAAAGCCTCTGCCTTTCGCACAGGTCCTGATCCCAGGGTCCTGGGATTGAGCCCCACATCGGGCTCTCTGCTGGGCAGGGAGCCTGCCTCCCTTCCTTTCTGCTTGCCCCTCTGCCTACTTGTGATCTCTGTGTGTCAAATAAATAAAATCTTTAAAAAAAATAAAAGTCAAATCTGCAGAGACAGAAACTAGGGGTTCCACGGGCTTGGGGAATTGACGGTCAGGAGAGACAGGTAATGACTACTGATAGGAAGAGGGTTTCTTTCTTGGATGATGAAGACATTTTGAAATTGCAATTAGGTAGGGGTGATAGTTTCACAACTTCATGAATATCCTAAAATCTACCAAACTCTGTATTTTAGGTAATTTTATGGTACATGAATTATGTCTCAGTTTTGTTTTAAAGCTGGTGGGCAATCCCCTGGTGATATACTTATGAGCCATAGTAATAAAAATTACTGTTGATTTACTATGTTTCAGGCATACACTTAGCATTTCATCATTAGATAATATGTTTAAAGTCCTTTACATAGTACTTGGCCCGTGAAAATCACTAAGTGTTAACTCTTAATTTTTTTTTACATACATTACCTCTTTTTTTTTTTTTTTAAGATTTTATTTATTTGACAGACAGAAACCACAAGCAGGCAGAGAGAAGGGAAGCAAGCCCCCCGCTGAGCAGAGAGCCCGATGTGGGTCTCCATCCCAGGACCCTGGGACCATGATCTGAATGAAAGGCAGTTGATTAACCAGCTGAGCCACCCAGGCATCTCTACCTCTTTAATCCTCATAGTAACCATGTGATACAGAGGCTATATCCTTGTTTTACAGGTAAAGAAACCAAGACTCCGAGAAGTGACCTCTTTTGCTTAGTTCTTAATCAAACAGTCAAGACTGCAACACAAGGGTTTGTCATTCTATATCATGTATTCTTTTATTTTAAGATTTTATTTATTCATTTATTTGAGAGAGAGAGAGAGAGAGCATGAGAGGGGAGAAGGTCAGAGCGAGAAGCAGACTCCTGGTCGAGCTGGGAGCCCGATGCTGTGCTCAATCCCGGAATTCCGGGATCACAGCCCTAGCTGAAGGCAGTCGCTTAACCTATTGAGCCACCCTTGTGCCCATCTATAGCATATATTCTTAGCCCTTATTGCAACAAAGTACTTCTTTTTCCCCTCCAACTCCCAAGGTAAAGCTAGCCTAACCACAGCCTGTCTGAGAAACTGTGCAGAAGATCAGAGAAGCAGTGGTTTTAGGTCAAGATTTGACCAAATGCTGGGGGATGGTTCTGTGGTTACTAAGTTGGGAAAATGCCTCAGAAGCCAGAAATGGCCTTGCTTCTGCTTCGGTCAGCTCACCTTGGACAGCATCTCTAAAGTCCCTGTGCTTTGAACACTTTGTAAATCCAAGTTTCTTGTTGTTGCTATTGTGGTTAAGGACAGAAGGAAAAACCACAGGGTGACAGCTCCTTTCAAGCCTGACTGAGCTCCTTTAAGCCCGACTCAGATGGTTAAGCATCTGCCTTGGGCTCACGTCATGATCTCAGGACCCTGGGATCGAGTCCCACATTGGGGTTCCCTGCTCAGCAGCGAATCTGCTTCTCCCTCTCCCTTTGCCTCTCCCCCAAACCCTGCTCATGCGCTCGTGCTCCCTCTCTCTCACTCAAGTAAATAGAATCTTAAAAAATATTGCTGCTGCCAGTAGACAGGCTTGGTTTAATCCTTATTGCCTACACATGTGCAAACATCAGATGTGTCAGCATCAAAACTTGGAGAACTGACATCAACATCTTGAAAGAAAACATTAGAAACAATAATAAAACAATATTTTAACACTGAGAACCAAATGTTGAGCAGGTCAGGGAAGGTTTAAGAGGCACTTAAATATAGGCCAGATCTACATACCTTTTTAAAAGACTGATTGATTGATTTATAGAGTGGGAGCGAGACGAGGGGCAGAAGGGGAGAGAAAATCTCAAGCAGACTCCATACAGAGCATGGAGCCCAGTGTGGGGCTCGATCTCACAACCCTGAGATCATGACCTGAGCCAAAATCAAGAGTTGGATGCTTAACTGACGGAGCCACCCAGGTGCCCCTAAAGCCTGCTTAAGAGCCCAGACCAATGGATTTAGTTCCATTTATGGATTTTTTTTTTTAATGTTGTATCTCCAATATGCTTGATGGCACAAAGGACAAAATTACATAGAAAAGGATGGTTATCATTGAGTCACAAAATGATGCGAAAGAATCAGAATGTAAAGAAGTTTTAGGAGTCCCTAGGGCCATTTATTTTCCTTATATTTTTATGTGCATAAATATGATATCTGATATAAGTATGCCTAGAGTCTAAAAGCTTTTAATAAGTGTAAAAGAAATGTTCTCAGTAATTAGAAAGCATTGTGTCATAGTTTAACTAGAAGTAGTTTTGCTTTTTTGCTGGTATCTAAAGTAATGGTGCATTTTATAATTGATGGTATCTTAGATTCATTGAAACACAGGCAGCAAGGATTTGATGAGTCTAGGAGCCCTGAAGTGTTGGTCCCTACTTTGTTGGAGATCCAAAGACTGGTGCCAAAGAGTATTTTCAACATTAAAAGGAAAAAAATGAAACAACCATTGATGACAAGTATATGGTAAAACAGACACTGGTATAAACTAAGACGTTAACCTTGGGGACACCTGGCTGGCTCAGTATAGCATGGAACTCTTTTTCTTTTTTTTTTTTTTTAAGTACTGATTTTTATTATTTTGAGATAGAGAAAGTGAGAGCTAGAGCAGGAGCCAGGAGCCAGAGGGCAAGGGAGAAGCAGACTCTCTGCTGAGCAGAGAGCCCGGTGTGGGGCTCGATCCCAGACCCTGGAATCAGGACCTTACCTGAAGGCAGACACTAACCAGGTGAGCCACCCAGGCACCCCAGATTTACAGTAACTGTTAAGTTGGTGTTAGGGTTAGTGAGTCTTATGCCTGCCCCAAGCCACCCTCCTGGGTGCCGCTTTGTGATGGTCATGCTGTTGCTGAAAACCACATTCTCCTTTGCTCACTGGCTCTCTGTGAGGTTCTTCCTGTAGGAGGCATGATGAGCCTTCTGGCAGTGGGAGAAAGACTCTAACCAGAGTGAAGAACCATGGGGGAGGGGTGCAAACAGGAAGGAGCAACCTTACTGTTCCCTCTAGTGGGTTCTTTGTCCAGGCTTCTGAGGTCTGGCCCAGCTCCTTGAGATAACACCAGCCTCTTCCCTTTCTTCTCCAGCTTTAGGCACAGAGCTCCCATGGCACAAATGCCTTATAAAAATTAGGTGCTGATATAATTGATGAATTCTCTTCGCCAAACATACCCACTGGGTTTTAGATACTAAACTTGAAGTTGTGTTAAAGAAGTATTAGCTCTCGGAGTGCCTCCCTTTGTAACTTGCACACGCGTTAAGCCTGATTTGAACTAAATGGAATCAAAAGGTGGATTTCATCCTTGGTCCGAGCACTGGCATAGGAATGTGGCCCACCTCGCCAGCCCTGTGGGGATGAGAGCGGGACCTTGTAATGGGCATTTGTGGGGATGCAGCATTAGCATCGTCCCTCCCCCCAGGACTACCTGGGCCCTGGCTTCCACCTCCCTCCTCCTAGCTGCCTGCACTGCTCCGGTAAGCGCTGACCCACTTCGCAGAGCAGGTGGACGTTGTCAGCGGGGATCACCCTGCCTCTAGATGTTTCTGTTCCTCTTCACCTCACTTCTTTCCGGCTATCCACAGTCAGATCTTCCTGAGTATTTCCTGAAAAAAATGGCTGTGAGATCCTCCCTTTCCTTTAATTGAAGCCTGCCTCGTTTCCCTTTGTGGCATTTATTACATTTATTTGTTTATGGATTTATTTTCTGCCTCCCTGGCTGGGAATGTAAACCCCATTAGGGTACGGAGTTTATGTACTTCGTTTGCCACTGTATTTCGAGCCTTTGACAGTGCCTGGCACATAGTAGGCCCCTAAAAAATACTTGACAGACTAATAAGTGAACTTAACAAGCAGACACTAATTATGGTGCTGTGGTAGATCCCTGTCCCGTGTGAATGTGGAGTGAATATGTTGCATAAACACCACCCTGACTTGCTTTCAAACTTTGATGCTGGCTTTTTGCAAAAAGATTTATCTTACCCACAATTTTCTCCTTGAGCGTTTTTTAAGTCTGGACATTTTAGTTCTGGAAAGAGGACCCAATTTGGAGTCACAGACATGGTTTCAAATCTTTACCATTACTAGCCACACCCAAAAAAATCCCTCAATCTCCCTGAACCTCGATTTTCTCATCTGTACAGTGAGTATAATCTTTGCTTTGCTTACGTCAGGATTTATTGTAAAGATCAAATGAACAAATGTATTTCTCTCCCTCCCACACTGTGTTGAGGTCTGATTCTTCTGTCGACCCCCCCCCCCCGGCCCCGCACCCTCTATGCTGTCTTGCAAGTTGAGACATTTGATCTTTGTCTTCCTGTCCAGCCCTAAAGATCCAGAAGGTATGGGTCCACTACAGAGAGTGAATCTGACTTTGTCTTGCAAGTGTTTCCAACTGAAGAAAATTCACAGGAAGACAAGGCAGCCTCTTTTCTGTCCTGCTCATAATTGCTAATACATAATTGCCTCAGTAACTTGACCGTCAACCCTGGTAACAATATCCCTCCCCTACACCTGTGAAGCTGATGGAACAGGACAGAGAAAACAGAATCCAACAGAAGAAAAAGGGTACATTTCTCTAGAACAAGGCCTAGGATAAGGACATTATTGTCTGAAGGAAGGACATGATTGAAAGGTCCTGAAAACTGAGCTCCATCTTAATCAACCACCCTTAGGAGCCTGAAAAAGAACAAAGAATCTCTTCCTTGCATCATAATAACAGTGGAAAGCAAAACGAATCTGTTCCTGGAGCATGCCCTTGGGAATGTTGATCTGCCAGAGCAGAATCCTTCTGGGAACCTACAGCGGGAAAGGATCAGTTGTAGCAACAAGATCCAGGGCTGTCCCAAAGAATCATGTCCCCAGTGATCATATTTCAGTGCCATCTTCCTGATGGTCAGACTATGGGTGGTGAGACTGGATTCTGGTGTTTTCTATGGGCTGTCCTTTGTCTCTTTCCCTCCTTAGATCTCAGTTTTCCTTCCTTTTGTATCCATAATTTATAAACTGTCTGTAGTTTTAATGACTTGCTGATTTGATTTAGCTTCCTTTTTCACTGTATCGATTGGTACTAAAAGTTGCTTGAGGCTTTCAAGCCCCGACATCAGTGATGAGGAGTTCCACTATCGATAGTCTGAAGCAAAGACACTTGTGGCCGAAGAAAGTATAGATAGAGTTTGGTGTTTTTCTCCTGAGTCTGTTTGGGGAATGAATGCATGATGATTAAAATCTGTTTCTTTTCTATTTAAAAAAAAAAAAAAAAATGGACTCCTGGAGAAGTAGAAGTCAGTACTAATGTGCTATTTAAATATTCCGTACAAACTCAGATGTTTCTTTTTCTTTTTTTTTTTTTTTAAGATTTTATTTATTTATTTGACAGAGAGAAATCACAAGTAGTCGGAGAGGCAGGCAGAGAGAGAGAGGAGGAAGCAGGCTCCCCGCTGAGCAGAGAGCCCGATGCGGGACTCGATCCCAGGACCCTGAGATCATGACCCCAGCCAGCTTAACCCACTGAGCCACCCAGGTGCCCCTCAGATGTGTTTCTAAAGAAGAAAATAAAACACCAGCAACAAAACAAAAAAGATTCAAGGAAAAAACTAAAAAAAAAAAAAAAAAAAAAATGCCATCCAGACATCCAGATGTTGTTCTTGCCACTTCAAGTTCCTGTTCAGTGTGGCGCTTAAACATTTGAGAAGCAGGAGTGTGAAGCCCGGGGCCAGCACCTCGGGTCTCCTTCCCTGCTCTTGATCTCCTTATACCTATTTATTCTTCCTGTTTACTTCCGGTGAGGGAGCTAACTCCCGTGTGTAGCAGAACAGTGGGTCCCTCTGTTACGGCAGGCATCCGGATTCTTCCCGGACTTATTCAGGACCAGGGCCACTGGCTGTCTTTGGGTTTCCTAGACTCGAGAAGAAGACAGGAACCAGGATGGGAAAATGGACATGTTACATTTTAAGCTGGAGCTTCCCCTGCAGTCCACGGAGCAGGTTCTCGGTGTGCAGCTCATCCTGACTTTCTCCTACCAGTTGCACGTGAGTCCATTCCTCGGGGAGGCCCATCCCCGCCCTTTTGTGCCTTCATAGAACTGAGCCCTCTGTCTGATTTCTAGGCCTCTGTCTGCTGCCGAAGGCTCTCTTCCAAAGTGTTGTGCGGGATTTAATTGAGGCAAATCGCACGTTTCTCATGGGGGCCGTGCTGGTGTGTGGGGGCTATCCACAGCTCGCAGGGTTCCGGGCGGATAGCTTCCCGCATGGCCAAGCAGGTGGTGGAGGGGCTGGGACGCTGCCACCCCAGACTGGGATGCCCAGGGCCCAGAGCCTTCCAATCCCCCAAAACTGTCTCTCCCTCTGATGATTTCAGAGGATGTCCACGTTCGTGATGCAGAGCATGGCGTTTCTGCAGTCCTCCTTCGCGGTGCCAGGCTCGCAGCTGTATGTGCACGGGGACCTGAGGCTGCAGCAGAAGCAGCCCCTAAGCTGCGGCGGCCTGGACGTGAGATACAACGTAAGGAGGCTCCGCGCTGTGGTCGCTTTGGTTTCTCTGTGTTACTGCTTATCAGGTTCTTTAACGAGGGAGGCGTGAAAGTGGGAAATAGCACTTCTCTGGGGGTGACCCAGAAGAGGATTTCTGCGGAGTTCTCTCCTTGAGTTCTTTCAAAATACAAGGCCAGATACACCGGTATTTGCATCTAAAAAGAGACCAGAAACATGCCTTTAAGAACTGAAGTATTTTTTTTTTTTAAGATTTTATTTATTTATTTGTCAGGGATAGAGGGAGAGAGAGCAAGCGAGCACAGGCAGACAGAGAGGCAGGCAGAGGCAGAGAGAGAAGCAGGCTCCCTGCCGAGCAAGGAGCCCGATGTGGGACTCGATCCCAGGACGCTGGGATCATGACCTGAGCCGAAGGCAGCCGCTCAACCACCTGAGCCACCCAGGCGTCCCTAAGAACTGAAGTATTTTTGCTTTGCAGGTGCGCATGCGCGCACACACGTGGCTTATGCCAAGTGGCCTTTCCCAGTTCATGTAAAACACTGGGGAAGTCACAACTAACCGCTGTTTGCTAAGCGGCAGCCGCCTCCGGGGATCCTGCTTCTGTCCTTTCCCAGCTGTCCAGCCGCTTGTCCTGTCATGGTCCCCCGGGGCTCTTTTCCAGCCAAACCGGCCCTTTCACTGTTCCTCAGTCCCACGGAGCAGCTCCTGTCCCCCAGTTTTTCCTCCTGCCACATATCCACGTAGCTTGCTCTCCCACTCCATTCGGGTCCCTGTCCAAATGTGCCCGAGCTCAGTCCTTCTCGGACTTCTCTTTCTAAAGACCTTTCTCCTCCCTGCCCGTCACCCCTCACCTTGACTGATTTTCCTTAGTTCCACCAGAAATAGTAAAGATCGGGTTTTGGTGTGTTCGCCTCCTGTCTCCCCAGCGCTAAAAGCACAGACATCTTCTCCACTGTCACCCCGGAGCCTAAAACAGGGCCTGGCACATTGGAAGCACTCAGATTTGTTCAAAGAATGAACTCTCGTTTTTACACATCAGGAAACTGAGGCAGACAGCGCTTAATTAATTTTCCCAAAGTCCTGCCACTTGAAAGTAACAGAGCCATAAATTGTCCAGGACTGGATCTTACACATACGGTCACTCATTACTGATCTTTCTTTTATCACAAGGGAGCCTGTGCAAGTTGGGCCAGGCTACTTTTGAAAATGAAAGAGTGATCTTATGAGTTACTACAGGCATGAACCAGGACTGCTCCAGATAAACGGATTTATGGTCTGTCCACCTATAGTCAATGTAAAGGTTTTTTTTTTTTTTTAAGATTCTATTTATTTGAGAGTGAGTGAGTAAGAGCACAAGCAGGGGGAGTGGCAGGCAGAGGGAGAAGCAAACTTCCCGATAAGCAAGGAGCTTGACCTTGATCCTAGGACATCCAGATCAACACCTGAGCCAAAGGCAGATGCTTAACTGGCTGAGCCACCCAGGCTCCCCTCAATATAGGTTTACATAAAAAGGAGGGGGACTATAAGATAAAAACTTTTTTTTTTTAAGATTTTATTTATTTATTTGACAGAGAAACAGAGATAGTGCGTGTGCGCGCGCGCAAGAGAGAGAGAGCGCGAGAGAGCGCGAGCACAAGCGGGGAGTGGCAGGCAGAGGGAGAGGGCTCTGCTGAACAAGGAGCCCCATGTGGGGCCCGATCCCAGTACCCGGGGATCATGACCTGAGCTGAAGATAGACACTCAACCAACCGAGCCACCCAGGTGCCCCAGATAAAAACTTTTTATTTGAAGATTTAGATATTGATTATATCAACATGAATGTAATATTACAAGGCAGGAGATAGTTTACTTCTTCAAAGGATTATATGCTTATTATTTGCCCTTTATCCTATTTTCATCTCTATATTTAAAAAAGAGAAATTACAGGGGTGCCTGTGTGGCTCAGCCAGTTAAGCATCTGCCTTCGGCTCAGGTCATAATCCCAGAGTCCTGGGATCAAGCCCTAAATCAGGGTCCCTGCTCACTGGGGAGTCTTCTTCTCCCAAAATCTTTTTATTTTTTTTTTTAAGATTTTATTTATTTACTTGACAGACAGAGATCACAAGTAGGCAGAGAGGCAGGCAGAGAGAGAGAGGAGGAAGCAGGCTCCCCGCAGAGCAGAGAGCCCGATGTGGGGTTTGATCCCAGGACCCTGGGATCATGACATGAGCTGAAGACAAAGGCTTTAACCCACTGAGCCACCCAGGCGCCCCTTCTCTCAAAATCTTTAAAAAAGAGAGAGAGAGATAAATTACGGAGTGTCCAAGGAAGAGCAAGAAAGACAACAGAGATGAAAATACGGACTCCTTAAAAAATTAAAAGAATTATTGCTCCCCTTGGAATGGGGCGGCGGGGTGTTTTATAAGTAACTAAAGCCTGTTAAAGGTGGATATTGACCCCTTTTCCATCCCTGTAAAACGGAAGACTTGGGGGCACCTTGGTGGCATAGTTGATCAAACATCCAACTCTTGATTTTGGCTCAGGTCATGAGATTGAGTCCTTTGGTGGACTCTGCACTCAGCTAATCGTCCACTTCACTTTCTATCTTCCTCTCCCTCTGCCCCTCCCACTCATGCTGCCTCTTTCTCTCTCGCTCTCTATTGCTGGAAAGTAAATAATCTTTTTTTTTTTTTTAAAGATTTTATTTTATTTATTTGACAGACAGAGATCACAGTAGACAGAGAGGCAGGCAGAGAGAGAGAGAGAGAGGGAAGCAGGCTCCCTGCCGAGCAGAGAGCCCGATGCGGGACTCGATCCAGGACCCTGAGATCATGACCTGAGCCGAAGGCAGCGGCTTAACCCACTGAGCCACCCAGGCGCCCCGTAAATAATCTTTTTAAAAGGGTCGGGGAGACTGAATGTAGATGACTTAAATTGTTGCAAGGCGGGCTGGGGGAGGGGGGTCAGGGGTGATCACCTGTTATCCATCCTTGAATAAAGGACTCCTGATGCTAGAGTAGGTCACCAAACACAAGAGGGTGGTCTGTGAGATGAGCCTGGGGGGGAGGGAGGGTAGAAAGACAGTGGAGAAGTGGCTGGAGGCTTACCCCATATCCTCCTGCCATTTCCCAGGTGTCCGTAATCAATGGGACCAGCCCTTTTGCCTATGACTACGATCTCACCCACATTGTTGCTGCTTACCAGGAAAGGAATGGTGAGTCATAAGTACAGTTTGTTCAGCCGCTTCTCAAGGACCTTTCAGGTTAGGGGGAACATCGGACAAAAACAGAATTGGAGCCCTTGGGACACCTTAGGTGGCTCAGTTGGTTAAGCATCTGCCTTGGGCTCATGTCATGATCCCAGGCTCCTGGGATCAAGTCCCATATGGGGCTCCCTACTCAATGGGGAGCCTGCCTCTCCCCTTGCTTGTGCTCTCTCTCTGACAAAAAAATAAAATCTTAAAAAAGAAAAATAGAGTTGGAGCCCTTCTCATGATGAAAATGTCAGTACCAGTGAACACTCAGTGACGGGAGGGAACAGGCTGCCCCTACTTGTCTTTTTCCTTCTGGTCTGAAGACCCATATCATACCCCCGCACCTTACCACTAGTCTCATGGTCCAGCAGGTGACTGCTGATTTATGCCTCGTATTTATTTATTAAGTGCCACATTTATCCCACCACTGGCTTGATAGATTTCCTTTTTAATGTAAACGCCTAATTGAGTCGGCCCCACTACCACACACAAAGACAAATTGCTATCCTTGGTTTTCAGATAGAACTAAAGAAAGTGACTTACCTGACATGACAGTGGAGGTAGAACAGAGGGCCCAAGGTTCTAGCTGGAAGGCAGAGCGTGTCCATTCCTTACAGAGAAAAGACTGTCAGGCCAGCCGAGTGTACTTGACTCAGCACATTTGGCGGGTTGGTGGTCTGAGGTTTTCTCTAAAGGCATCTGAAGGGTTCCTTGGCAGCCAGACATCAGGGATGCTATACACACATCCTTAGCAAATAGGGGGACTGCAGTTCTAGTAGTCCTGATTTTTGAGTAACGCATGGTGGCATTATTCCAAGGCTAAAGTTATTTTAAGACAAAAACACTCATCTACAACTTTGCTTTCTGTAGTCCTTTCAGTCCTTGTCCACAGCAGATTTTTCTATATTCAGCTCTTATCATAGTTTAGAAATATTTTAGAATCCAATTTTTTTGTCCTTTTTTATTTTATTTATTTATTTATTTATTTGAGAGAGAGGGAAAGTGATCACAAGCATGGGGAGCAGCAGACAGAGAGAAGCAGGCCTCCTAGCGAGCAGAGAGCCCAACAGGACATGGGACTCAATCCCAGGACCTGAGATCATGACCTGAGCTGAAGGCAGATACTTAACTGACTGAGCCACCCAGGCACCCCTGTACTCTGAAATATAAATATTTCCCACCCTGCTACAAAGTTTTAATTGGTTATTTTTAGTGGTAGCATAGTATTCCTTTACTTCGTCATTCAACAACTATAGAACCTGTAGACCATTCCAATTTTTTTTTTTTAAGATTTGTCTATTTATCAGAGAGAGAGAGGGAGAGAGAGCATGTGAGTGGAGAGGCAGAGGAATAGAATCCTGAAGCAGACTCCCTGCTGAACGCAGTCTACACTTGGCTCAGTCCCGTGACCCTGAGATCATGATCCAAGCCGATACTAAGGGTCAGTGCTTAATACGTAACCAACTGAGCCACCCAGGCACCCTGACAGTTCCAAGTTTTTAATATAATTTTTCGTTTTTTTAAATAGGCTCTATGCCCAGAGTAGAGCCCAATACGCAGGGCCTGAACTTAACAACCCCGAGATCAAGACCTGAGCTGAGATCAAGAGTCAGACACAACCGACTGAGCCATTCAGGCACCCCTTTAACATAAATATTTTGACGATTATTTTATTTTTTTAAGATTGTATTTATTTATTTAACAGACAGAGATCACAAGTAGGCAGAGAGGCAGGCAGAGAGAGGGGGAAGCAGGTTCCCCACTGAGCAGAGAGCCCAACTCGGGGCTCGATCCCAGGACCCTGGGATCACGACCTGAGCTGAAGGCAGAGGCTTTAACCCACTGATCCACCCAGGCACCCCAAGCGTAAATATTTTGACGAGTATTTTAATGAATAATTTGTGAACAACTTTGCACATTCAGTTCTCTTTTCTTTGGGGTCATTCCTTTGGAACAAGTTCTGGTGTGCAGAATTTGCCTGAGAGGTTAAAGAATACTTTTCTAGCCCTCATTACTTTATTCATGGATTAACTCTGGGTTGCATTACAGTAACCACCGTCCTCACGGGCCCCCACCCCATCTGGCTGGTGGGAAGGGCTGCCGAAGCTCCGTTCGTGATTAACGCTGTCATCCAATACCCGGTGGAAGTCATTTCATATCCTTTCTGTTATAGAGCCACAGTAGCTCAGTTTCAAAAAAAGGAGGGTTCCTCCGTCATCCCAAGAAGGAACAGATGCAGGAGGCCTTCGACTGGGAATGGCTACAGTTTGTGGCCCCGCTCAAATGACTCTGTCTGCTATTCATACAGGGGAAAACAAAACAAAACAAAACTCATTTCCTCTTGTATTTCTTTCTGGGGAAGTCTTCCAAGTCAAAACCATCCATATTTATGCCTTAATAATCTTTAATCATATTCCCTTTTATCTTAAGAGTATTTGAAACATTTTTGCCATTTCCCGTCTAAACTAAACCTTTGGTTTAACTTCCATTTAGAAAACACCATCTGTGACTCCTTAACTGCCTATACATATCTACCAGGATTCTGGGAAATAATCAAGTTTGCCTGGGTCCAGTATGTCAGTATCCTGCTTATCTTCCTCTGGGTGTTTGAAAGAATCAAAAGATTTGTGTTTCAAAATCAAGTGGTGACCACAATCCCTGTCGCAGGGATGCCCCAGGGAGAAATATATAAGGAGCACTTGTCATAGGAAGACCATTTCTGAGAACTCAGCAGGATCCTGGCTACCTCATTGTGGTCTTCTGAGAACTGCCATCTTAAGAAGCTTTTGCAAAGAGCCTGTGGACACGTGCGGTGTGTGTGCTTTTCCTGTCAAAGACAAAGGACAGTCCTTTCTCATTTCTCTCTACACAAATACATATCTTCTAAGCACCTGGCACGTAGGCACCCCTCATCAGGGACTAGTTTGTGGAACCATCCAAGGGTTCCCAAAGGCTATAATTTGCTTGCTTTTTTTTTTTTTTTTTTTGCCTTAGGCTTGAATTTCAGGAGAAAACTACAATCAGTTCAGAGCTCTTGGAAAGAGTCCCATCTCTGGTCAAGCAAAGACTTTTCCTCTTTTGAACCGAGAAGCGTGCTATACATTTCTTCCCACTATTGTAAACCACTTCTTACTCTTTTCAGGGCTCTCTTGTGAGAGAGATGCAAATCGGCCGCACTTTCCACTCGAGCCTCTAAGTTTCCCTTCAGAACTTCGGGTTCCAGCGCTGAGAGACCGTCAAGGGGAGACCCGGAGCGAGAAGGGAGGGCTCGGGAGCACGTGCGCGCACACGTGCGCGGGTGGGCGACCCCAGAACACGAGGACCGTCCACCTGCCCTCGGCCTAACACACAGTCGTCTGTCATCGGCTCAGCTGCGGGGCCCTTTATCCCTGCCCTGCCGGGGCTGGCTTGTTGCCCTGCCTTTCGCCCTGTCTGTGCCCCCTGGAACAGCAGGCTTCAGCCAGAGCGCTGTTTAGTCCACAATCCCCGCAGCAACAGCGGGGGAAGTAAGGATGAGAACCACAGTCGCCTTCTCTCTGGCCCTCCTCCAACAGCCTGGACACTTGCCACTCTTCGTCCTGGACAGCCCTCCCCCTTCTTGAAGAGGACGTGGGTGACAGAGGAGCTGTTGTTGGTATTGGCTCCCACTGCCAACGGCCACAGAGCTCCTTTGGACGGCCAGCGGGAAGCCCGGCTACTCGAATTTCCCTTGATGAAGGAACCTGGTGCCGATGCGGGTGAGCGGCTTTGCGGGGGACACACGAGGTGCGATGAGGGGATGAAGGGAGTGTTCGCCCAGGCAGCCCACTCTGGCCTGGCCAGTTGCTGAGTGTCAGGCAGGCCAGCAGGCTCATCCTCTTGCTCTGGTGGGTGTCTGCAGGCTGAGACCACTGAAATGGGCCCCTGTTGCCCGAGGAAGACTGCTTCTCCGTTCTTGGCCTGCAGAGACAAGCTGCCCGCAAAGCACAAATGGATCTGCTTTATGATCCCAAGATATTGGCACTGGAGACATGCCCGTTCTGACCATTGCATTATGCCGACGCACGAACACTCTCCTCACCGTATGCCTCAGTTTACCTTGGAGGTTCAGTTCTCATTTCCAAAGCACCTTGTCTTTCAGGCTGACCAAAATAAGAAATATTTTGAAGAATTCAAGCACAAAAATAGCTTACCACTGGTCCCTCTGCCTTTTCTTTTAACATCTAGGGCTGTTGATAATACCTAAAGATTTTCTCTTGAGATATAATGGGGAAAAAAAAAAAAAAAAAAAAGCCAAAACCGGTTTTTGGTTTGAATCACAAGAAGGTAATGAGATGTGGAAAGACAGCTAAAGATGTAAATAAACACTGCGTTTTGTTAAATTATTTTAATGCAGAATTTGTATAAAGAACCATGATGTTTTGTACCTTTCTAATTAAAATATTCAAAACTGAAGGCTGCGTGTGTCTTTTTCAAGGAGAAGAGTTTAGAAAGGGGGTGGGGAGGGGAGAGGTTGTGCACACTTCTCCAAGTTACTCACCGGCTGCCTTGCTTTGCCAGGGCTCTGCCCAAAGACCTTGGAGCTTTTGTTGGCTCTTTGGCAGAGTCTCCTGGTCCAGTCCCAAGTACATGTGAGTTTTCGGTGGAATCCACATGGCATGTGGAAACCACAGGCTGGAAAATTACAACTGTGTCTGGTGAATATCAAATTATTTACAGATCAGATGTTGGTAGCTTCAAAACCTGAATGATACAGTGTAGTGGCAAGAGAGAAGAAAGTGAGAAATACACAGGATTTTATCAACTGAGCTGTAACTCATAGCTAAGTCAGGGTTTGAGACAATTATGCAATATTTGAGATGGGGAAGATCTCTAATCTTGCAAAATGATTATCCAGTTTCTGTGTGAATCACGTAGGGCCCCTAAGACCCTGCTTAGGTCCCATCAGCTAAAAAGCAATTCTTGGTCTTACTCCTTTCTCCTCATATTCATGTTTTTAAAAAAATTTTAAGGATTTTTTATTTATTCATTGAGAGAGAGCACAGGGGCAGGAGAGGTTCAGAGGAAGAGGGAGAAGTAGACTCCCCACTGAGCAGGGACTCCCCCCCCCACTCCCCAAAGGCTCTACCCCAGGACCCCAGGATCATGACCTGAGCCTAAAGCAGATGCTCAATTGACTGAGCTACCCAGGTACCCCATCATGTTCATGCTCTTTAAGATGTTTTGTTTCTGGGGTGCCAGGGTAGCTCAGTAGTTAAGCATCTGCCTTCTGCTCAAGTCACAATCTCAGGGTCCTGGGATCAAGACCTGCATGGGGCTCCCTGCTCAGCAGGAAGCCTGCTTCTCCCTCTCCCACTCCCCTTGCTTGTGTTTCCTCTTCTGCAGTTTCTCTCTGTCAAATAAAATCTTAAAAAAAAAAAAAAAAGATGTCTTATTTCTTTCTGACCAGATTCTAAATGCCAATTAGACCAATTCTAAATCCCTGTTGGGGAAAATATATAATTATAGTAACCTAAAGATGTCCTTAGATGTCCTATTGGCATTCTGGTACATGTCTTTTCAATCTTTGGTACTGTTTCTAATTTTTCTCTATCATAAACAACACTTACATGAACTCTGAGTATAAATCCTTATTACCAGTTATTTCCTTAAGATGGATCCTAGGGGGCACCTGGGTCGCTCAGTCAGTTAAGCATCTGATTCTTGATCTCAGCTCAGGTCTTGATCTCAGGGTGCTAAGTTCAAGACCCCTGTTGGGCCCCATGCTGGGCGTGGAGCCTACTTAAAAGAGAGAGAGAGAGAGAGAAATCCTAGAAAGGAATTGCTAATTCAAAAAGCTTATGGCTGTTCTTAAGGATTTAAATTCATCTTGCCAAACCACATCCTGGAAAGAATGCACTGATTTATACTCCCAGCAGCAGGGACTTCTCTTAGATCTCACCACAGATTACAAGAGGTCAGAATTCTCTTTTTCAGATTCCTGCACTCTGTTGTTATCTGGGCGGGGAAGGGAGGGGGTGGACTGCTGTACTTATGGAAACATGTCCTGTATTTATCCGGACCTGCTATCAATCCTGGGCCTCTGGATTGAGACTAGAACAGGGAGGGGGACAGCCAGCTCTGGGCCCAGCCCCTCAGTGTTTCTCGGCTCCTGGCGCCTGGGCTCCTCTCCCTCGGCTACTGCTTGGGGAGGCCACGCGTGTGTCCGCTGAGCATTGAGATGCATTTGACTTAGGTCTGAGGCTGGGGGCTTGGGAAGCGGCTCGGATTCTAAGTCACCTCCCTGCGAGGATGCCACTGAGCGCGAGGAGGGGCAAGATTAAGTAAGATTCAATTTCCCTTGGGGCGCCTGGGTGGCTCAGTGGGTTAAACCTCTGCTCAGGTCATGATCTCAGGGTCTTGGAATCGAGCCCCCGCATCGGGCTCTCTGCTCAGCGGGGAGCCTGCTACCACCCCCACCCCTCTTTGCCTGCCTCTCTGCTTACTTGTGATCTCTCTCTGTCAAATAAATAAATACAATCTTTAAAAAAAAAAAAAATCGATTTCCCTCGCAAGGGCCTTTGTGCCCCCCGGGAGGCTTCCTTCTCTGGGAACGGAGCAGGAGGCAACTTTCTCGGTCACATAGCCGCATGAGAGGTGAGCGCGAGCGCCCTTCGACGTCCTCCCGCGGCCCCGCGGCCCACCTGTGCCCGCCCTCCCCCGGTCCTCCCGCGCCGGCCCCTGGGCCTCCGCCCCTCCCCCGAGGTGGGGAGGGTAGCAAGACCCGGGGGCCAACCGGCTCCTTCCTTCCTTCCGTCCCTCCCGCCCCGGCTCCCGCCCGCCGGCTCCGGGACCGCAGCCACGTCTGAAAGCGGCTCATTGTGTGCGCTCTTCTGCGGCCGGCGGCGCGGAGCGGCCGAACGGGCAGCGCAGGGCTCCGGCGCGGGGTAGGGGGCCCTCCGGAGCAGGGGTGCCCGAGTCTGTGTCTGGCCGTGGCCGCACGACTGCGCCCCCCACACTTCCATCCCGTTCTTAAGACGCCTCTCCTTCTCCAGGACACTCCCGCCCTGTTTCCAGGTTCCCTCCGCCTTAGGTCTCCAGGTGCCTCCACTCTCTCGGTGTCTGCGGATCCGCGCCGGTGCCTCTCGGAGCCTTCCCCCGGTGTCACCGGGGGGCGCCTTCCTAGCCTTGAGCGCCTACGGAGCACGTCAGCCCCTGCGGACTCGCCCAGGGAAGACACGGCCGGTTGCGGACGGCAACTTGGAAGAGGAGACGTCAGGGAGCCTCTGCGGAGCCTCGGGAGTGGGGCGCCCGCCTCCCCCGCCGCGCCAGCCCGGGCAGGGGCGCCAGCTTTGGGGTACGTTGGTTGGTCCCTCTCCGCGCGGGATGCCCGCAGTCAGGGGCACGGAGCTCGTAGCCGGGGAGTCGGGTCTGGGGAGCAGAGCTGAGAGTGGTGTTTCTATCCGACCAGGGGAAGGACGCGGTAGCCTCTGGCGCTGGTGGGCAAGTGTCTTCCTGCGGCTTCAGCTCACCTGAGATCCCTGCTGGGGATCCCTAGACTCTGGAAACGTGAGTTTCCAAGGGCATGGTATTAATCTAGAAAGCTTTGCCCCACGGCACTCTTGAGGAAAAGCAACTTGGTGAGCCAATTTAGAACCATAAGCACCTGAATGGGAGTCTGGCTTGTTTCGCTGCTGGCCCTTAAGCAACGAGAAAGGTCTCTTGGTCTCAGCATAGGTGCCCCGGGATCAGTTCACCCTCTCTTCTCTCCCCATCTTGAGCCGGAGGCAGGAGGGTGGGAAAACTGAGGCCTCAAGGGCAGCAAGGACTTGGCTGCCCCGAGGCCGAGAGTGCGTGAGTGTGCCAAGTACCCGAGCTAATGGGAATGGTGTGTGTGGCTCCTCGAGCGTTGGCTGTGTTAAGGTTTATATGGTTCCACTTACCCCTCTCTTCTTGGCATGTTTCGCGCCTGTTTTGTGGGTCCATGTTCTGCCCCTGCCTGGGATTGCCACATTCTGTTCCTAGGGTGCGGGGTCCCCTGAACCAGGCCTGGCTGTTGTTCTTGAGTGTTCCTTATGAAGAGGCAATTGCTTGGATCCATAGAAAATAGTTGTAACCCAAGATTTGGAGGATTTCTGAGCAAATACAAATGTGCTGTATGACAGACATTATTCTAAGTGCTTTAGCAATGGTAACTCATTGAGTTAAAATCAAGCCCTGACTTGGGTGATATTATTTCATTTTTATTTTTATTTTTTTTTTAAGTAAGCTCTAGGCCCCCTAGAGCTTGAACTCATGACCCAGAGGTCAAGAGTTGCATGCTCTATGGCCCGAGCCAGCAAGGTGAATTTCCCCCATTTTATAGATTAAACAGCAGTAGGCACCGAGAGGTTAAGTGACTTGACCAAGATCACACAGTAAATGCTCCAGTGGGGTTCATTAGCCCCTGTGCTCTCCCTTCTCCTTGTCATAAGACAGAATCCTGCTTCTAGTCTAGTAAGGGGAGATAAGTACAGAAATGCATAAAAAATGAGAGTATTGTGTAGGGTGACAGTAGCATTGACAATGATTTCTCAAAATCACCCAATATTCAGTCCGTGTTGAAATTTCCTATTGCCTCGAAGATACCTTCTTGCACTTGGTTTGTTTGAATCAGAATCCAAACAATGTCCACACACGGGATCCAGCTGCTACTGTTTTGAGTCATTTTCTTCTAAAACAGCCCCTTCCTCCCCACCTTTTTTTATATCATTGAATTCTAAGAATGACTTGCTTTTCAAAAATAATAAATTAGTCAAAATAAAACGTTGAAAAAATAAACCAGAGAATATTCCATATTATCCCCGTAATAAGAGAGCTCAGTCAACACCTAGGGAAACACGGGGTGCGTGCTAAATGTGCACTCCCTTCCCCCATCCCCTGCTTGTGTTACTTCAGAGAAGAGGTGGAAGCCCCCAGACGTCAGGTCTCCCTGGCTGTAAGGTTCTATGATTGGGTCCTGTGCAAAGTGCATTTAGAGGATCCCCTAAGTTCAGGGCCAGGGAGAGGTGTTGCGTGTTATCTGTTCATTTTCTTTGAAATGCCCTGCGGGGTAGCTCTGAGCTCGGGAGACTTGAAGCTCCTTTCCCTGAATAATTTGATATCATTTCCCAATAGATCCCTGCAGGCCAGTCTGCTGCCAATCAGCAGCATCTGGGCTGTGTGACTCCAGCTTCCCTGCCCCCGCCTGATGCCACGAAGCTGCTGTTTCAGACTGGCAGAGAGATAGCAGATGTGGCCAGGGCTTGGGGCCAGGACTGTCTTCCGCCACAGCCTTGAGGCTCAGGGTGGGCTTGAGGATCTTGATATCTTTCTGTCCTCAGGAGGTAATTCTCCAGCTGATGCCCCTGTCCTCCTCTGGCCAACTGGTACTCAAGTCAGCTGGGAGATGGGTTTGCAGGCATTTCTCTTCCCGAAGTGGAAGCTGGAGCAGGCGGGTCCTACCTGTGCCTCCTGTCACCAATTTTATGATTACCAAAGTAATACAAGTCTACTGTAGACTACCTGGAAAATGCAGCAAAGCATTAAAAAGAAAAAAATTACCTGTAACCTGGCCATACAAAGATAATTTTTATTTTTTTTAAAGATTTTATTTATTTATTTGACACAGAGAGATCACAAGTAGGCAGAGAAGCAGGCAGAGAGGGGGGGGACCCTGGGATCATGACCTGAGCCAAAGGCTGACCCTTAACCCACTGAGCCACCTAGGTGTCCCTGCGTATTTTTTTAATAACACCTTTATTGAGATACAATCAACATACCTTGGGGCGCCTGGGTGGCTCAGTGGGTTAAGCCGCTGCCTTCGGCTCAGGTCATGATCCCAGGGTCCTGGGATTGAGCCCCTCATCAGGCTCTCTGCTCAGCAGGGAGCCTGCTTCCTCCTCTCTCTCTGCCTGCCTCTCTGCCTACTTGTGATCTCTGTCAAATAAATAAATGAAATCTTTAAAAAAAAAATACCTTAAGGTTCCCCCTTTTAAAGTGTACAGTTCAGTGATTTACAGTATATTCATGTGGTGTGTTAATCAACCCAGGGTTCCTCTATGTTATAGTACATATCAATACTTCATTCCTTTTTATTGCCAGATAATACTGAATTACAGTTGATCCTTGAACAACATGGGTTTAAACTGTGTGGATCCACCTGTATGCAAATGTTTTCGATAAATACAGTACATCCCTGTAAATGTATTTTTCTCCTATGATTTTCTTTTAAAAAAAAAAGATTTTATTTATTTGACAGAGATCTTAAGTAGGCAGAGAGGCAGGCAGAGAGAGAGGAGGAAGCAGGCTCCCCGCTGAGCAGAGAGCCCCAAGGCTTTAACCCACTGAGCCACCCAGGGGCCCTCCTATGATTTTCTTAATAGCATTTTCTTTTCTGTAGCTTACTTGACTACATATAATACACAAAATATGTGCTAATTGACTGTTAATGTTAAGGTCAGTGGTAGGTTATTAGTAGCTAAATTTTCCAGGAGTCAGAAGTTATACGTGGATTTTTGACCATGTGGAGGTCAATGCTGCAACTTCCTCATTGCTCAAGTGTCAACTGCATATGGATGGACCATATGTTGTTTACCCATTCATCGACTGATAGACATTTAGTATATTTCCATTCTGAGGCCATTAGGTATAATGTTGCCATGAAAGTTTATGAAAAAGATTTTGTGTGGGCATGTGTTTTCAGTCTTCTTTGATATGTATTTATGTTATTCTTTTTTTTTTTTTAAGTTTTATTTGAGAGAGTGAGTGCAGGTGTGTGGGTGTGTGGGGGGAGGGGCAGAGGGAGAAGGAGAAGCAGATTCCCCTCTGTGCAGGGACCCTATGCAGTGCTGGATCCCAGGACCTTGAGATCATGACCTGGGTGGAAGGGAGATGCTTAAGCTTAAAGGACTGAGCCACCCAGACAAGCATCGTTTCTTGCACTTGTAGGCAATTTGTATATCTTTGGAAAAATGGTCTACTCAAAGCTTTTGCCCATTCTTGAGTTGGGTTATTTGTCTTCTATTATTGAATTGTAAGAGCTCTGTATATTCTCTGGGTCCCTTGCTATATATATGATTTGTGAGTATTTTCTCCCTCTTGGGGGTGTCTTTTCACCTTCTTTATGATGTCCTTTGATACTTGTGTGGTTTTTTATATTTGTGCATTTTTAACACCACTGTTTGCTTTAGTACTTGTGGTTTTTCCACTGGATACCATGTAGTTAAGAGTTCTAAAGTGGTAAGGCTAGGACTTAAATTCTGACTCAGCTCGTGTGTGGGTCCTTTAGGCCAGTTTCCTAATCTTTCTACACCCTAGTTTCCTTATTTGTAAAGTAGGGGGGAGTATCAGGTCCACATCATAGGGTTGTTGTAAGGATTAAATCAGAAAATGGACAGAAAAGTCTTCATATAGGAAGCCCTCAACAGATGGTGTTTACTGGTGTTCCATTTCCAGCCCACCGTAAACGTTCATCTTACTCCTCCTCTCTCTCCCTGCGCCCCTCTCGTTTTTTTCTTTTCTCTTTCCCTCCTTTTCAGCCTTCTCCCTAACTTGCCCTGGGTTCTATCAGAGCTTGTTTGCCCCCAGGGGTGGCCCTTGATGCCAAGAGTCCACTGATCCCTGATCTGGAATCTGTTTTCTCTAATCTTTGGGATTCCTGAACAGGGATGGCCTCCAGCCGATGTCAAACAGAGAGAAATCTGAGCCATGAATTTGTACCTAGTTTTACATTTCAGTTCCTTAGATACCCTGCCTGGGCTGGGAGAGGCTGCTGAGTGAGGGACACGCAGAGCTGGGGTACAGGCGGGGATTTCCCAAAGAGCTAGGTTCCGGGGCTCAGGCTCACCCCCTCCTACTGCAAACTGTCCCTCCTTGTAGCTCATATTTCCCAATCTGCCAGTCAGATAGAACAATTGCTCCTTCCTGTGTCTCTCAGGCCAACAGTCAGGGATATTTAGAAGATACCGTCACTTTAGGGCACCTGGGTGGACTTTAAAATGCTCAGCAAGGGAGCCCTGGAGGGGCTCAGCCGGTGGTGGTGGCGGCGGTGGTGGTGGCAGCTACTGTGGGCGGCAGCCCCACATCGGAGTCCAGATCACAGCTCAGATCTTGATCTTAGGGTTGTGGGTTCAGGCCCCATGTTGGGCTCCACCCGGAACCTACTTTAAAAAAAAAAAAAGTAACTGCTTAGCGGGAAGGAATGCGGGTTACATGGGGATCTGGATCACAGAGTGTCTGACATTAAGTAGGCAAATATTTATTAATACCATCTACTCATTCAGTCTTTGTGACATTCCCGGACATGACACTTAACTGTCTTAGTCAGGGTTCTTGACTCTTTTTTAAATTTATTTTTTAATTAAAAAAAAAATTTTTTTTGAAGAGTTGTTTATTTGATAGAGACACAGCAGGAGAGGGAACAGAAGCAAGGGGAGTGGGAGAGAGAGAAGCAGGCTTCCCGCAGAGCAGGGAGCCCCATCTGGGGCTTGATTCTGGGACCAGACCCCGCCCGAGATTATGACCTGAGCTGAAGGCACTTAATGATGGAGCCACCCAGGGACCCCAACTCTTTTATTGTTAATTAATGAATTACTTTATTTGTCAGAGAGAGAAAGAGAGCACAAACAGGAGGGAGAAGCAGGCTCCCTGCTGAGCAAGGAGCCTGATACGGGACTTGATCCAAGGACCTTGAGATCATGACCTGAGCTGAAGGCAGGCGCTTTTTTTTTTTTTTTTTAAGATTTTATTTATTTATTTGACAGAGAGAGATCACAAGTAGGCAGAGAGACAGGCAGAGAGAGGAGGAAGCAAGATCCCCGCTGAGCAGAGAGCCCGATGCGGGGGCTCGATCCCAGGACCCCCGGAGAAGGAAGAGGCTTAACCCACTGAGCCACCCAGGCGCCCCCTGCCCCCAGAAGGAATTTTAAAATGGAAAAATTTATAGGGGAAGGGCCTAGGCCTTCCAGGATGGGGGACTTCACTGGGGAAAGGCTTAGGAGTGAGATCTACCCCAGAGCTCTACTCTGGGTGTCTGACATTTGGATTTAAACTTCTGCCCTAGGGGCAGGCTCCTGGGTGGCTCTGTCAGATGAGCCCTTGACTTTTGATTTCAGCTCGGGTAATGATCTCATATTGTTGAGATCAAGCTCCGAGTCAGACTCTGTGCAGCCTGTGGAGCCTGCTTAAGATTCCCACCCTGGCCCGCTCCTGTTCTCTCTTTCTCTCTAGAACAAAACAGAACAAGAAATATTCCTATCTCTCTGCCCTGTCCTCAGTGAGTATTCGTGTCTCTGAGCTTCACTGCCTCAGTTAAAACAGGTGGGGCACCTGAGTGGCTCAGCCAGCTGAGCGGCAGCCTTCAGCTCGGATCATGATCTCAGGGTCTTGGCACCCAGCCCTTTCCCTCTCCTTCTGTCTCTTTTCCTCTCTCTCTCTCAAATAAATAAATAAAATCTTTATAAATAAATAAATCAGATGGAGGTAATTTCTACCTCCCATGAATGTTGGGAGGATGCAGTTCAATCACGAAGATAAAACACTTATCCTGTGTCTTCCTGACCTGCCACTGGGTATCCTGTACCTAAGGCTCCTTATCAGAAAACTCTCCCGTAGGACCTGGACCTCTTCGGGCACTCTGCATGGGGTTGCATGTGTCAATCCTCTTCTTAGTTCTCCACTCCAATAATAGGATCAGATATCAGTTCTGTGTTGTGTGTGTCACCTAAGAAAACCTCTGGTTTCCCTGGAAGGCAGGTAACACACACACTGGTAGCTTACCGTCAAGATCCTCCTTAGCCAGGAAAGGGATGGGCTGGCTAGGGCAGCTGTGTTTGGGCCCAACACCGGGGTCCCCAGTGTTCTGCAGGATTTCCTAGAAATGGGAGAGGCCAGGTGACTGTAATCAGAAAGTGCCAGGCACTTAGAGATGGAAGTCCTGGGTCGAGGGTCCCTCTTTCCCTGTTGTCTGTCTGAGCCTGGCATCCTTCACGTAAAAAATGGAAACCATAATGTCCACCAAATGGAGCCATTGAGTGAAATCCTCACATCTAGCCCTTGTGGTTCAGGAGGCAGAGCTGCTGGGTGACCCTTGTCCACTCCCGGCAGCCTCTGGAAAAGTGGGATCTGCTCACAATTTAGACCTGCCTTCTCCTGGAGGTGATATGGGCAGGGAAGGGGCTTTGAGGGGAGCAAATGCTGTGAAAGCAAGTAGGATATTTCAGGCCCCTCCCTCCCAAAGCAGCTCTTCCTTGGGATTGTGGTAAGAGCAACAGGTGCAAGAAGGGAAGAAGTCTGGGACCTCGGGGTGCACAAGCTTGGCTCTGCGTCCCTTTCACTCTGTGGGAAAAGTGTGATATTCTTAAGATCCAGTAAACGACCCCAGAGGTGGGCGCAGGAGATGCTGGGATTTCCGATGCGGGTGACCTCAGAGTGTCTTATCTAGGTGGAGACTTCCCCTGGTGCTGCCTCTCCCAACACAGCACCAGCCACAGTAGCCCTGGGCCCATGTATGGCACTAGCAAGCCTTCTATCATGTGTATGTTCTAGCAGCTTCTTCATGGCAAAGCCCAAGAGGCTGGATGTTACGATCCTCATTTTGCAGAGGAGGAAACAGAGCCTTGGAGAAGTGAAGTCACATGTGCCCAGCTCCTCAGTGGCATCAGTGGCCCTCTCTCCTCCACCCAGCAGGAAACGCGGTCAGTTCACAGCCACTTGAAAAAATGTGCTGGGGCTGGGCCGCTCTGTTCCCACCTGCAGGCAACTTTCTGTCTGTCTGGGAATGCAAAGCCCTCCCACTGTGCAGGGACGTCTCCTCCTGTGAGACTCTGACCCAGCGTCTCTCCTGCTTTCTCAGGCCCTGAAAAATCTGCAGGCATCGTCCATGGATTGTGATTGAGGCGGGCAGCTCTCCCAGCAGCCGTGAGCTACGTGAGTAACCTCAGCACGGACAAGGGCAGATGGTGGCCAGGAGCCTGCCTGCCTTCCCCTTGCCCTTTACCGCTTTCTTCTGCACATTCCCACAGCTCCAGAAGGGTTCCCTCCCTTTGCAGTTCATGCGTCCTGTAGCACTTGACTCCCTGCAGATAGCAACATTTGGGGTGCCCTATGTCGTTTACTTACTTTTAATAATAAAAGCTGCATCTGCTTGTTTATAAGAAGCCAGACAACCCAGAGCACACTGGGCAGAAAGGGCACATTATCAGTTATGGGAGTTAGGACATGTCCGTCCCCCCCCCCATTCCATTATTCCAATACCAATACTCATCCCCTTTTTACAGATGGGTAAACTGAGTTACAGACAGATGCAGCGTGTGGTCCGGGATCACAGGCTAGAAAGTGGCTGAGCCTGGTGAGGGATTCCAATCACCCATCAAGCTGTGGAGCTAAACCTAAAATTGTCTCTCTAAAAAGAATTCTGAAGCAAAAGGTGGGAATTCTGTTTTAAAATAATATTTCCCTCGCCAGAAAAAGAGAGGGAGAGAGAGAAAGGGGAGGGGAAGAGGGACTGAGAAAGTAAGGACAATACACATTTCCAAAGACATTCTGCAACGGTCCTTTTACTCTGCATAGACTCGGTTTTGGTAGACGTCTTAAAGTCCTATTCCCCGGAGAGTGCCCTAGTAAGATGGCCATAGTCTGGGTTGGGGAGGAGGCCCCCATCTGGCGGGTGGTCGGAGTGGGGGTTGGGGAGGGAGGGGACTGCTCCCTGCAAGGCGTTGGGGTGTGGCAGGGCGAGTCCCTAACGGCTGCCCTCTCTTCCCGAAGGCCCCCAGCTAGAGGCATGTGGCTGCCGCGTGTCTCCGGCACGGCGGTGACCGTGCTCCTGCTGGCGCAGACCTGCATCCTGCTTTTCCTGGTCTCCTGGCCCAGGCCACCGTCCGCAGCCAGCCGCGAAGAGCGGGTGCACGTGCTGGTGCTGTCCTCGTGGCGCTCGGGCTCGTCCTTCGTGGGCCAGCTCTTCAGCCAGCACCCCGACGTCTTCTACCTGATGGAGCCCGGGTGGCACGTGTGGACCACCCTGTCGCAGGGGAGCGCGCCGGCGCTGCACATGGCCGTGCGCGACGTGGTGCGTTCCGTCTTCCTGTGCGACATGGACGTGTTCGACGCCTACCTGCCGTGGCGCCGCAACCTGTCGGACCTCTTCCAGTACGCAGTGAGCCGCGCGCTGTGCTCGCCCCCTGCCTGCAGCGCCTTCCCGCGCGGCGCCATCAGCAGCGAGGCGGTGTGCAAGCCGCTGTGCGCGCGGCAGCCCTTTAGCCGGGCCCAGGAGGCCTGCCGCGCCTATAGCCACGTGGTGCTCAAGGAGGTGCGCTTCTTCAACCTGCAGGTGCTCTACCAGCTGCTCAATGACCCGGCGCTCAACCTGCGCATCGTGCACCTGGTGCGCGACCCGCGGGCCGTGCTGCGCTCGCGCGAGCAGACCGCCAAGGCGCTGGCGCGCGACAACGGCATCGTCCTGGGCACCAACGGCACATGGGTGGAGGCCGACCCCGGCCTGCGCGTGGTGCGCGAGGTGTGCCGCAGCCACGTGCGCATCGCCGAGGCCGCCACGCAGAAGCCGCCGCCCTTCCTGCGAGGCCGCTACCGCCTGGTGCGTTTCGAGGACCTGGCACGGGCGCCGCTGCCCGAGATCCGCGCGCTCTACGCCTTCGCGGGCCTGAGCCTCACGCCGCAGCTGCAGGCCTGGATCCACAACATAACGCACGGGTCCGGGCCCGGCGCGCGCCGCGAGGCCTTCAAGACCTCGTCCAGGGACGCGGTCAATGTCTCCCAGGCCTGGCGCCACGCGCTGCCCTTCGCCAAGATACGCCGCGTGCAGGAGCTGTGCGCCGGCGCGCTGCAGCTGCTGGGCTACCGGCCCGTCTCCTCCGAGAGCGAGCAGCGCGACCTCAGCCTGGACCTGGTGCTGCCGCGCGGCCCTAGCAGCTTCAGCTGGGCGTCCTCCACGGACGCACACCCCTAACCTTAGCGGATGCCCCCAGTTGTGGCGCTGGGGAGGGAGCTGCGCACGCGGGGCGCGCGCCGCTTATTGGAGGGGCCGGGAGCTTGGCAGTCCTCTGTAGTATGAACGGACTGGGTCCCCAGAACTCCGTGTTTGTTCTTGCTTCTGAATTTTCTTTTGAGTCTTCCTCAGCAGCTGGGTTCCCATCGGGAGCACACTTCATGGAAAACTGAGTCTGCCCCTTCCTCTGCGTGCAGGGAATAAGCGCAGATGACCTGGCTGCTCCTCCGGCGCTTTCTTCCCAAGTTTCTTTTCCTATTGGAGGCGTCATCCAGCAACTGAGAAGGGGTTCCCAGCCCTTCCTGGGAGTAGAGAGAGGCACTGTGGTGAGCTGGCCCGCATTCCTGACTTCGTTCCCCCGTGTCCCACCACCACACTCAATCAGAGCTGTTGGCGTTTATATTCACTTGGTACTTTCAGAAAGAAATCAGACAAGATGCTTCTTACCTCGTGGTCTCCCGGTAGCCTCTCTCTGCCCCATCTCCTGGGAGCCTACATGCCTCCATTGCCTTCCAGTTAACCTGGGGTGAAGGTTTGATTTGTCCTGACAGTAATGGCCCTACCCACAGAAATAGACATCATAATTAAGCTTGTGATGCTAGACTTCACAGAATGTAAAGCTTGACAAACAAAATGCAAAACTGAAAAGCCTTGTGCAAGGTCACATGATGAGGGGGAGGAGGGAGTTTTGCTCTGAGGCTACATTTAGAAGGAGAAAGTCAGTCAGGCTTGTAGAGACCTGTCTCCATCCTGAAGGAGGGTCAGATTTTTCTATCCGTTTGTGTAATGGAAGAGCAAGCAGCCATGGCTGGGGGCACAGCCGCAGGATATAGGGGGTGATGACATGTCTGGGCCCAGAGTGCAGAACCTTAGAGAAGCTACCGGATAAGCACCGAGGGAGGCTGTGAGGGGGAAAGGTGAGGGAGAAAGGAAGAAGGGCTGGGGGGAAGCTTCCAGAACCTCTGGGATGCAGAACTGAGTGTGCGTAAACTTTAGGGCATGGAGTTGGTGCAGGGACTGATCGTTGTTAGCACGTGTCAGTTACCTCTGGAAAGGAGTGGGCTGTTGCCATCAATTGCCAGGAGGGATATTCTGCAGGTTGCTAGCTTCTTTTTTTTTCAGTCCAAGAGTGGGGCCTTGGATTGGTGGGACCTCAATTGTGGACCCCTATTTTTGCTGCAGAGTAGGTGGTCAATGGGGAATCTGGTGTTCTCCACTTATTTTCTTGCAGGGAGCAGAGAGATACTGACCTTGAAGCTGAAGCTTCAGCACACCTCCATTAAGGATCTGTCAAGCTATAAAAACTTTAGGCCTCATAAAACCTCAGTCATGGGGAGGATATTTAACATATTAACATGGGGAGGATATTTAAAACCCTGAATGTATGGGGGGGGCACCTGAATGGCTCAGTCGGTTAAGTGCTTGACTTTGGCTCAGGTCATGATCCCACAGTCCTGGGATGGAGCCCGGCACAGGACTCCCCGCTCAGTAGGGAGTCTGCTTTTCCCTCTCCCTCTGTCCCTCCCCCGGCCCTGCTCAAACTCTCTCTCTAATAAATAAGCGCTAAATAAATAAATAAATAATAGAAAGCCCTGAATTTATCAATGGGGACTCTGCAACTTAGAAAGGCTCAGGCCACATAGCTTCATATAAGAGATACACCTCAAACTCAGATCTCTGACTTCAGGGCTTACAGTTCTAACTGAACTGGGTTTCAGTGAAGCTTGGAAAGCCAGATCATTTCCCCCAGTAATGACCGGGGTCTCTAAGTAAGAGGGAGCGAGCCATCCCAGCATTTGGCTCGTATATGGCTGCACACATCTCCAGGACTGGATGTTGAAGGGTATGGTAAGCAGTGGCCTGGGTCATTGGGGCTCCTGCTGTTGGCCACTTTTTCCCTTCCTGTCCCTCCCTGTGCTGGCCACTGGGGATAAAAGTAGCCTGCTAGTCTGCTTGGAAGGAGTGTAATGTCAACTGGAGGAGTCAGCCTAGGAAGGTTCCTGGACAATATAATATGTTCAGGCGAAGAGGGATAAGCAAGAAGTTCATGGTGCCAAGAACAGAAAGACACTGATCCCTTGTGGGGTCCAGGAAGGCTTTTGGGATAGCTCAAAACCCAGCCTGATTATGGCATCATACAACTTTCATTTACCTCTGCTCTGGTTACAGGCTGTGTTGATGGCAACAATTAATGATCTTTGCTATGTGATTTATCCATTCTGGCTGCACACCCAAAGCCCCAGAGAGGGGATGATTGGCTCCCAGAATTCACTCTCTGTGTTTCGTGAACTCAGGGTAAGCCTCTGGGTGAGTTCCCTGCCATATCTGGTTCTAAGCAAGCCTCCGGGTGAACCCAGATCAAATTTCAGGACAAGGACAGGCGGTTCAGTGAGTCAGGCCAGTTCAGACCCTGGGGACATACTGGGAGACTGAGGCGTCACAAACCTTGTCCTCCCAGGGAGTGCAGACCCAGAACAAATAGTCCCACAGATAAACATGCAAACGTAGGGACCCAGAACAAATAGTCCCACAGATAAACATGCAAACGTAGATGTCAATTGTGCTCTAAGAAGAAACAATAGAAGTGAGGAGAGGATGACCTACTTTAGTATGGGGAGTAAGGAGGGCCTCTTTGGAGAGGAAGCATTGATTTGAATACATGAAGGATGGATAAGAGCTCATCAAACTCCTTGACAGGGGGAAGAAAAGGAGCCAGAGAAAGAGTGAGGGATGGGTCCCCTGGGAATCGGTTTCCTTGAAAAAATTAAAATTTAGGCTCATGAGATGAGAGAAGCCCTCAAGAGGTGGTCAAGTTTGTGTGTCTCACTCAATCAGAGAGCTTTCATGTCTTTAAAGGTGAAACTGCCAAATGACTCTAAAGGCGGAATAACAACTTATACCATCCAGCATGGGGTCAAGAATGCTCTTCCCATCCCTTTCCTACTCACCACCCCCCCACCACCTGTGCAGGGTAAATCAGTCCTTTCATTTTTACCTGCCCGATAGAATATTATTCCGTGCTAAAAAGATATGAGCTATCAAGCCACGAAAAGACGCGGAGGAAACTGAAACGCCTATTACTAAGTGAGGGGGAAAAAAAAAGCAATGTGAAGAAGTCACATCCTGTGCAATTCCAACTATATGACATTCTGGAAAAGGCAAAACCATGGAGACAGTAAAAAGATGAGTGGTTGCCAGGGTACAAGGAGGGGAGGGAGGACTAGATGGAACGAGGGTTTGTGGGGCAATGAAAATACTCTCCATGAGGGGCGCCTGGGGGGCTCAGTGGGTTACAGCCTCTGCCTTCAGCTCAGGTCATGATCTTGGGTCCTGGGATCAAGCCCCACATCGGGCTCTCTGCTCAGCAGGGAGTCTGCTCCCCCCCCCCCGCCTGTCTCTCCATCTACTTGTGATCTCTGTCAAATAAAAAAAAAAATCTTAAAAAAAATACTCTCCTATACTGATGGGGATATGTCACTAACAATCTGTCCACAATCCTAGAATGTACAACACCAAGAGCGAACACTAAGGTACACTAGGGACTTTAGGTGATTATGATATGTGCATGTAGGTTCATCCTGAGTAACAAATGTACCCCTCCGGTGAGTGATACTGATAATAGCCATGAATGCGGCCATGAATGTGTGAGGGCGGTGTATGGGACATCTCTGTACCTCTTTATTTTGTTATACACCTAAAACTCCTCTAAAGAAGTTAATTCTTTTTTTCAAAACTGCAGTAAAAGCATTGGTAGCCTCAGGAGGGTGAGAGAGTCTGCTCAAATGAGAGGGTTTGGCCAACCACTCAGAGACTGAAGCAATCACCTCAGATTGAACTTTTGAATTTTCTTGGAACGGCAAGTCCTTCAGCCCATCATGGGTTCTCTTCCTTAGGGTTATGACTGGAGAACCTGGTTAGCCCTATAGTTCTAGTGCCGTTGTGATCTCAGTCTCCCAGTCCTCCGCACCTCCTTTCATTTGTTCAATACAAATGAATTATGAATTGAGTGTTGACCAGTTCACAAGCAGGGAATGATCATGGGGATTAGGAATGTATTCACTTAGGGGTGTGAATTGCAATTTTTAATGGGGTGATCAGAGTAGGTCTTATTGAGAAAGTGACATTTGAGCAAAGTCTTAAAGGAAGTGAGTCAGTTAATTAAAGGATAACTACTGGTAGAATGTCCCAGAAGAGGAAAAAGACAATACAAAAATCGTTAAGGAGGGAACCCATTTGGTATATTGGAAGAACAGCAAGGGGCTGGTGGGTCTGTCATGGTGGGCCAAAGGGATATTGCTAGAAGGTGAGAAGGTAAGAGAGAGGGAGTCAGATCATGTAAGACTTTGTGGGCTTTGGTGAGAACTTGGGCTTTTACTTTGAATGAGATAGAGGGTGTCCAAGACCACAGTTGCTCTGTGGCACTCCTTTGTCAAACAAATAAATATGCATATAATATTATATATGTGTATAATATGTCAGATATTTTAAAAATAATAGAAGTACCCAGTTAAATATTTCATTATTATATCAATGCCTATGTTAGTATTCTGAATTAGTGTATTGTCAGTTTTTCAAGTTTTTTAACTGGATTTAAATTAATCACACTGTGGGGGGCACCTGACTGGCTCAGTTGAAAGAGCATGTGACTCTTGATCTTGGGGTTGTGAGTTTGAGCCCCACACTGGTGTAGAGATTACTTACATAAAAAATAAACCTTAAAAAAATTAATCACACTGTGGCCTTCTTCTGCAACTTAGATGTTCTCCTCATCTTTATATTCCTGGGCCTCCTAACGTTGCTTGCAGGTTTAAGTCATTTATTTCTACAACTCAACAGTATTTTGTTGAAAATTATATCACAGTTTTTGTTTACCCATTCTTGTCTTGATGGACACCTGCCTTGTTTTCACTTGCTTGCTATTACTATGCTACTAGGAACCATCTCGTATGACTCTCCTGCTACAAAGGCTATAGGATATTCATCTTGGAGTGACTTGCTCGATCATGAGAATCTTCATCCAACATTATTCCAGAATGGCTGTTGTCATTTTAGCCCTCCACAGTTCCAGTTGCTCTACATCCTCACCAAACACTGACACTCTCAGACTTTAAAATTTTTAGTTTTTGGGTGGTTGATAAATTATCCCATTGTGATTTCATTTTGTGTTTCACTGATTAATAATGAGGTTAAGGATCTTTTCTTATTTTTGTTGGCAATTTATATTCTCTCTTTGATGAAGTAACCTATTCAGGTCTTTTGTCTCTTTGTCATTTACTTTTTTTTTTTAAAGATTTTATTTATTTACTTGAGAGAGAGACAGTGAGAGAGAGCATGAATGAGGAGAAGGTCAGAGAGAGAAGCAGACTCCCCATGGAGCTGGGAGTCCGATGCGGGACTCGATCCCAGGACTCCAGGATCATAACCTGAGCCGAAGGCAGTCGTCCAACCAACTGAGCTACCCAGGCGTCCCTACTTTTTTTTTTTTTTTAAAGATTTTATTTATTTGACAGACCGAGATCACAAGTAGGCAGAGAAGCAGGTGGAGAGAGAGGAGGAAGCAGGCTCCCTGCTGAGCAGAGAGCCCAGTGTGAGGCTTGATCCCAGGACCCTGGGATCATAACCTGAGCCGAAGGCAGAGGCCTTAACCCACTGAGCCACCCAGGCACCCCTCTTTGTCATTTTCTTATTGAGTTTTAGGAGTGTTTCATAGATTCTGGATACCACTCCTTTGCCAGTTACATGTATTGCAAACATCTTTGCCCGGTTTATGGCTTGTCTTTTTGCTGTTTTTTTTAAGATTTTATTTATTTGACAGAGAGAGATCACAAGTAGGCAGAGAGGCAGGCAGAGAGAGTGAGAGGGAAGCAGGCTCCCTGCTGAGCAGAGAGCCTGATGCGGGACTCGATCCCAGGACCCTGAGATCATGACCTGAGCCAAGGGCAGCAGCTTAACCCACTGAGCCACCTGAGCTCTCTAAATGTCTTTTTTTTCAACCTTTCAATTTGAAATTTGACTGGGGATAGAACCGTAAATTCAAAATAATATTCCCTAATGTGACACACAATTGATTGTCATATAACCCTAAATTAAGTGATTTCTTCTACTTCTTACATACGGGTGGTCTGGGAAATGTACAAAAAGATAGTATTATTAAATATTTCATGACTTTTTTATGCTTACTATTGCTATTTGAGATAGGTTTCTTCGGTGATGCAAAATTGCAGTTGCAGTGTTGAGGCATGGACATTAGTTCTCAAAACAAAGTCTTCAGGGGCACCAGGGTGGCTCAGTGGGTTAAGCCTCTACCTTTGGCTCAGGGTTCTGGGATTCCCACATCGGGCTCTCTATGCCTGCCTCTCTGCCTACTTGTGATCTCTGTCTGTCAAATAAAATCTTTTTTTTTTTTTTTAAGATTTTATTTATTTATTTGACAGGGAGAGATCACAAGTAGGCAGAGAGGCAGGCAGAGAGAGAGAGGAGGAAGCAGGCTTCCTGCTGAGCAGAGAGCCCAATGCGGGACTCGATCCCAGGACCCTGAGATCATGACCTGAGCCGAAGGCAGCGGCTTAACCCACTGAGCCACCCAGGCGCTCCCCTGTCAAATAAAATCTTAAGAAAACAACAACAAAGTCTTCAAGAGGGAACTCTAATAATTTGCTAATGTTCTTGAATTAATATTACGTAAAATACTATGAATTTTCCACGCTATGCTTAATATTACATAAAATACTATGAATTTTTCACGGAACGTTTAATTTAAAGTATTTAAGTTTTCAAAAAAATCGCTGCCCCTCCAACAGTTAGTTGAAGGTACTGCTACTGTCTTCCAGATCTCTTTTAAATCTGCACGTCAGGTCTGGGTGGGTATGCAATTCCCCTACTTTCTTGGAGGTGGCGCTGCAGAGAAGGGCAGAGAAGAGCGCACCCTCCTGGACAGGAGAGACTTGTCCAGTAGGGGGCGTAAGCCCGTGGGTGCCACCGGAGAGCCGTGCGCAACGTCGGGGGGCGGGAACAACTCTCGTCCCGCCCCTGCCATCTGGGGCGCCCTGTGATTGGAGGAAGGGCCGTCACTTGGCCGCGCGGCTGGGGTGGGAGGAAGAGGGCCCCATTCCAGGGTGAAGCTTGGGTAGCGCTTCGGTCCGTGAGTGCGAGCGACCCTCGGCGGCAGTTTGGACGCTCTCTCCGTCTCTCTGCAGTGAATGGCGGCGGGATGGAGCACGAGGGGAGCGGCGGCAGCGGGGGGTCGGCCGGGCTCCTACAGCAGATCCTCAGCCTGAAGCTTGTGCCACGGGTGGGCAACGGGACCCTGTGCCCCAACTCCACTTCTCTCTGCTCCTTCCCAGGTACCGGCCCCGCCCCGTGCCGCGCTTGCGCACTGTGCGTCTTGGCGTCGCCGCCCGGCAGGGGGGAGCCCCTTCCCCAACCCGCGAGCGAGCGAGCGGGCGGGTGGCCTCTGCGCCCGGCGGTGCCACCTTCCCGGGGTTATTTCCCTCTTGGAAGGAGGTTCCCGCTCTCTCGGCGGGGAGCTGGGGAATATGGCCCTTCCCCCGTCGCTTCCTCGCCGGCCCCTGGAGCCAGTCACTGCGACTCCGCGCTGGGGGCCAGAGCGGCGGGAGCGGCGGGAGTGGACTGGTCAGTGGAGGGAGCTCGACGGCCACTCGGACTGTTCTTGCTTTTGGAGTTTCCCGACGCCCCAGGGTCGGACTGGGACTCGAAGGAGCCCCGGAAGCGGTCGCCCCTCCTAGTGTGGGGCGCGAGGCGCCTGGCCCCTGCGGTCCGCCCGGCAGCGCGGCTCTCCGGCGCTCTCGCAGCTCGGACGCCGAACCGTCCCCGCCGGGCTGAGGGGCCGAACGCAGCGCCGCGGCTCCCGACGGGGTCTGGTCTCGCCCGGCCCCCGGCACCCCCAGGTTGTCTGCGGTTCGCTCGCACCTGCGTCCAAATGCGCCCACTCCGCCAGCATCTCTTTCTAGGAATCACTTTCCGAGACCTGTTGCCGAGTTCCCCCACTTATGCGTTCGAGCTCTTTGACACAGATTCCTAATCACTCTTCTTAACGTCCACGGCAGCTTCTGCTGGGTCTCGTGTAAGGGTTTTTCAAAATTATAATACAAGGTAGAAAGCTCTGCATGCTCAGAAAAATGGGAGGAAGACAAATTATTTGGGAAGCTGATAAAGGCTTTGAGGGGAGGGCACAGTTCTGTGTTGGACCTTGCCTGAAGGCAAGAAGACACTATAGTGGCGATTGAAGGGCGAGGTTGGGCTGCCCAGCAGAGCTGACTGGTACCTTGACTTGGTAAACAATTCCAGAACTGGGCCTGAGACCTGGGCCTGAGACCTGCAAAGGAGGGACGATTGGATTACTGACTTGGGTCATAAACAACGCACCTGTGATTTCTCATCCACTGGCAAGCGACTGCCAGGCGCCATTCAGTGGACACCCGGGACTTGCTGTATATTTTACCTGCCTAGTATTTTCCCCGGACAGCTGGTAATAACGGTGTTGGTGCAGATGCAGATGTTAGTTTAGAGCTATACCTAAAATGGGGCGCCTGGGTGGCTCAGTGGGTTAAGCCTCTGTCTTCGGCTCAGGTCATGATCTCAGGGTCCTGGGATGCAGACCCATGTCGGGCTCTCTGCTCAGCCAAGAGCCTGCTTCCCGCCAGCCTTTGCCTGCCTGCCTCTCAGCCTACTTGTGATCTCTGTCAAATAAGTAAATAAATAAAATCTTAAAAAAAAAAAAAAAAGAACTATACCTAAAATGATGATCTGGCAACTCTCATTGTTTCAAAAGCTACTAAGATCACATTTGACATTGACAACAGAAATATATGGCATTCTGCAGACACTGTTTAAAAAAATAGAAGTGTTCATGCAGTCTGGAGAGACTACTGGACCAGATTAGTCTGTTGTTGCTTCCTTATTTTCCTCCCAACTTTTTATTTTGAATTTTTCAAACATACTGACAAATGGAAGTGCTAGTATAATGAGCATATATCCTTTACTTAGACTCATTTTTAGTATTTTTATTCTTTTGAATCTCTGCATATATATGCATATTTGTGTGTACTATGTATGTGTTGTGCATATATATGCATATTTTTGTGTGTATTGTGTGTGTGTGTATATATATATATATATTATACATAACATTTTTACTTTCTGCAGAGCCATTTGAAAGGAAGTTATCGAAGTGATGGCACCTTGCAGCCCAGTACTTCAGCATGTATCTTTTAAAATGAGTCCACTTTCTGTCATAGCCAAAAAACCTTTATCACACCCAGGAAATTTAACAATAGGATCATGGTGTCTGGCATCACCTGACTATCTCAGTAGGTGAGCATGTGACTCAGTCCAGGGTTTTGAGTTCAACCCCCGTGTTGGTTATGGAGCCTACTTAAAATTAAAAAAAAAAAAAAAAAAAAGGAATAACATTGTCTAATGTACAGGCCTTATTTGAATTTTCTAGTTGTCTGAATAATGTCTTTTATGGCTTTTTTTTTTTTAACAAAAAACCCCAGATCTAATCAAGGATCACACACTGCTTTTATTTTTTTTTTTAAGATTTTATTTATGTATTTGACAGGAAGAGAGAGAGCAGAGGCAGGGAGAGCTATAGGCAGAGGGAGAGGGAGAAGCAGGCTCCCTCTCTCTCTCTCCAATTAAAAAAAAAAAATCTTTAAAATACCCTGTGGTTCGTCACTATCAGGAAGCTTAGAATTGATTTTTCTGCATTTGCAGTTTAGCCATTTAGATTCTGACTATCCCTCCTTATTCCAGGATGTTCAGATTTCTTTTGTTGTTGTCATCATTTTTTTGGTAAATCTGATTGCCAAGAAAGGCAGAGCTTTCCTTTTATCAGGAATGACATTAACTCTCTGAAGGTATGAATTTTATGAATATCAATTAAAAGTTTGTGTATTATAATTAAACCTACTTATGTTCGGTTGCACCATTGCTAGAGTCAAGAATGGGTCAGCAGTTAAAGAAATGAGTCACAATTGGAGCAGTTACTTATTCATTCACTCAAAAACTATTTGCTCAATGTCTGTTGCCTGCCTTTTGTTTTCTAGGTACCAAGTAAGGATGTGGTAGGGAACAAAATAAAGGAGCTTTCATTCTGATGGGGATAGAGAGAAAATAAAATTAAAAGTATGGAAAGGAATAACTGGTGGTGTGTAAGACAGTACGGCGGGCAGGCAGTGGCCCTTGTGTGTCAGGGTTGGAATGATGTTTTATTTCTGTTTTTGTTTTTTAAGTAATGTATTTATTTATTTGACAGAAAGAGATACAGCAAGAGAGGGAACACAAGCAGGGGGAGTGGAAGAGGGAGAAGCAGGCTTCCCACCAAGCAGGGAGCCTGATAATGGGACTTGATCTCAGGACCCTGGGATCATGACCTGAGCCGAAGGCAGACACTGCCACCCAGACGCCTGTGTTTTTGTTTTTTAAAGAATTCATTTATTTGTCAGAGAGAATACGAGTGCACACCTGCCGAAGCAGGGGGAGGGGCAGGCAGAAGAAGGAATAGGCTCCCTGTTGAGCAAGGAACCTGATTCAGGACAGAGTCCCAGGACTCTGCTATTGTGACCTGAGCCAAAGGCAGAGGCTCAACTGACTGAGCCACCTAGGCTTCCCAGTGGAATGCTGTTTTCCTTAAGATCACAAGGAAGCTCTTAACAATGATGCCACCGAAGCTGAAATCTAAAGTACGGGAGGAATGAGACACACAGCTATTGGGAGAAGGACATTCTGGGCAAAGGCTCAGCAGGTTCAGAGCCCTGGAACGGGAGCTTGCTTAGGAGACAGACAGAAGGGCAGCAAGGAGGATGGGCCAGTGCAGGTGAGGAGGTGAGGTCAGATTCCAGAGGGTTGTGTTGGAGGATTTTGATCAGAGGAGGGATGAGCTGATGAACTTTTTCTTTTAAATGTACAATTCAAAGATTTTTAGCCTCCACAGAGTTTGCAGCCATCACCACAAGCAACTTGAGAATATTTTATCACCAGCAAGAAACCTCATCCTCTTTAGCTTTTGTGGAGAAGGGCAGATCAGGACAGAGAAGGTCTAGCTAGACTGGGGACCAAGAGACCACTGTGTGAAGAAAGGCCAGATAGGCACACACAGAAGCCAGGGATGAGCAAGCAGTCAGGCTGGCGTGTCAGGAGAGAGGTGGCAGCCCACAGTGGGTAACTCCGGTGGGCAGGTTGTCATTGTTAGGGTGGAGTGGAAGGGTCTCTAGGAAATTAACTCCCTGCTTTCCTTCATTGTTACATGATCCCCCATTTTTGGTACTCTGACAGCAGTTTTATGGGTTCTCTACATCTAGCAATCCTGTGACACCGTTTGGGTGCTGTGCCCTGCAGTTCAGTTCAGTTCCTACACTGTCTCCCTGGAGTTAGCACCAGATCTCCCAGGTTAAGGGATCAGTTTCCCCACTTGAGATGCCAGTCAGAAGTCCAGGTTGTCGTGTGTGCTTCTGACCAGCTGGCTCGTAGTTGGTGATAGCTATGACCCCCTTCCTCAGATAAGTTCATTTTTAGAGCACCTCACGGAACTCAGGAAAACCGTTTACCTGCTAGATCGCTGGTTTATTACGTAGGAAATTAAAGGTTACAAATGAGCACCAGATAAAGAGATAACGTAGGGCGAAGTTCAGAAGGGATTTTGAACAAAGGAGCTTCTGTCCCTGTGGAGTTGGGGGAGTGCCACCCTCCCAGCACATAGGTGTAGTCACCAAACCCAGAAGCCTCCGAACGCCATGCATTCAGGGTTTTATGGAGGCTTCATCACGTACGCGTGATTGATTATTAACTCTACTTCCAGCCCTTCTCCCTGCTCCAGAGAATGGGGGGTGGGCCTGAAATTTCCATGCTTATAATCATGGCTCTCTGGTGACCAGCCTCCATCCTGGAGCCCACCGAGAGTTGCCTCACAAGAATGAAAGTAGTCTTGGGAATTCCAAGGGGTTTAGTTCTATATCAGCAACCTGGGTCAAAGACTAAATATTAGAACCAAAGATTTTCCTGAAGATTTATTTTATTTTTTTTATTTTTTTAAGATTTTATTTATTTATTTGACAGACAGATCACAAGTAGGCAGAGAGGCAGGCAGAGAGAGAGAGAGAGGAGAAAGCAGGCTCCCTGCTGAGCAGAGAGCCCGATGCGGGGCTCGATCCCAGGACTCTGAGATCATGACCTGAGCCGAAGGCAGCGGCTTAACCCACTGAGCCACCCAGGCGCCCCTGAAGATTTATTTTAGATAGAGAGATCACAGATGCAAGTGGGGAGAGGGCAGAAGGAGAGAGAATCTTGAGCGGCCTCCCTGCTGAGCATGGAGCCTGACATGGGACTCGATCCCCCAACCCTGAGATCATCACTTGATGTTTAACAGGTAGAGCCCCCCAGGTGCGCCCCAGAACCACCATTTTAAGGGTTTTAGGAGCTCTGTGTCAGGAACCAATATATATATTTTTTACTATTTCCCAGGGAAACAGATGGACCCCCCACCCACCCTACCTCCTGGTTGGTGGGTGGGGTTCGGTAAGGGGGGGGTCCTCAGAGTGGGCACTGGGGAGAGATGGAGGCTCATGAACAGTTAATACCAAGGCAGGTCAGCATTGAGTTGCAGGGCCAGGTAGGACTCCAGTTCCCAGGAGGACTGATGTGGTCTACTTAGAACCCCAGCTTCAGAGGAGCTGATTGTTCATATGGTTGTTTGACCTGGAGCATAGGGTAGAGTGGGGCCAGCTAAAAGGATAGCTAAGTGCTGAGCCTCACCTGCCCCCTTTGGCTTAGGCTTCCTCCACTCCTGCTAACTGGGGCCAGGTTGGTGTTGAGGCCTTGCTTGGAAATTGGATGACTCAGTTGCAGAAGTTAGAGGGCCCGCCATTACCAACCCCTTTTGTTAGAACTCGCCTAGAGGACTCTATACTCTCTGTGGCTTAGCTCTCTAACTGAAGTGTCTGTCTGAAAAACAGATTCTTAAAGATAGTAAGCTCCTTATGGGCAGCGTCTTGGGTCTTGTCTTGTTTCGTCTTGATTCGCTGACCTGGGCGAAGAGCTCAGTAAACACTTGATTGTTGAGTGAATGAACTCAGTGCTGGTAGTCGTCTGCCCTTGCCACTGTAACAACTTAGCAGGGTATAGTGGCTTCAAAGAGCACAGATTTATCATCTTAGAGTCCTGGAAGTCAGAAATCTAAAATAAGTCAGCAATGCTGCCTTGCTTTTGAAGGCTCAAGGAAGAATTGGTTTCTTTCCCTTTTCTAGCTTCTCTAAGTTGCCTCTGCATTCTGTGGCTCACCGCCCCTCCCCTCATCTCTAAAGCCAGCCCAGTAGCATCTTCAGATCTCTCCGACCCTCCTGCCTCCCTCCTGGGAGCACCCTTGTGATGATATCAGACCCACCTAGAGAAGCCAGCCCCCTCGCCTGTCCCAGGACCCCTAATCTGATCACACCCTCAAGATGCCTTTGCTGCTACGTATGCACAGGTTCTGGGGATGAGTGCGAGGATATCTTCGGGGCCCATTCCCCCACCAGTGCTTAATCCCATTTCCCCTTAGAGTTTTCTTGTTACAGATAAATTATCTGATTTATACTTCAACAGTAGGAAGTGATAGGACTTTAGCCGTCAGAGTAAGGAAAGCTGAAGGTAACGCACTTGATTTGAAACAGTGAACAAAGAAAGGCTGTGAGATGTAGAGACAGATTTTTTTGAAAAGATTTTATTTGTTTATTTGATATAGACACAGCAAGAGAAGGAACACAAGCAGAGGGAGTGGGAGAGGGAGAAACTGGCTTCCCACTGAGCAGGGAGCCCCATGTGGGGCTGGATCCCAGGACCTTGGGATCATGACCTGAGCCAAAGGCAGCTCCTTAACAACTGAGCCACCCAGGCGCCCTGAGACATAGATCTCTGACAGCATATTGAACCAGAGAAATGAAAAGTACTATACGATGATCAATAAATAGCTATTAAATAGATAGCAAATTAAGGTGCAGTAGGTTAAAAGGAAATCACTTAGTTTTCTTCTAAGTGTTTTATTGATCGGGGTTTGCCTTTGCTAATAAGAGTGCTGCAATAATCTCATCCAACTGAAAAGTGTTTTATAAAGTGTCCTACTCATCTAACATAATAAAGACTTTCTTTTGCTACTTAATGTGACTCTTAAGAGTCGCTATATAAAATATGGAGGCACTAAGGTAGCTAATGGAGGCAGCTCAAGGTTGTAGGAGGGGGCGGTGCGTGTCCCCTTCTCAGAAACCCAAGGAAGTGCTGACCTGCTGGGCCAGCCCTTATTTACTGATAGACCTTTCAGCTTTCAGGAAAATGAAGTAGGTTGGTGGCCCAGCAGTCCTCCTGGGGCAGCAGTTGTGCTGCAGGGAAATTGGGAGTCAGTGAGTGTTGGTGCCTTAGTCTGCTTAGGCTGCTGTAACAGAATGCCCTAGGTTGAGTGGTTAAAAAAACAGAAACTTAGGGGCGCCTGGGTGGCTCAGTGGGTTAAAGCCTCTGCCTTTGGCTCAGGTCATGATCTCGGGGTTCTGGGATCAAGCCTCGCATTCGGCTCTCTGCTCAGCAGGGGGCCTGCTTCCTCCTCTCTGCCTGCCTGTCTGCCTACTTCTGATCTCTGTCAAATAAATAAATAAAATCTTAAAAAAAAAAAAAAAAAAAAAAACCCAGAGACTTAGTTTCTCACAGTCCCAGAGACTGGGAGGCCAAGACCAGGGGCCAGCATGGCCGTGGCGTGAGGGCACTCTGGGGCCATCTTCTTGCTATGTCCTCACATGGCAGGGAGAGCGAGAGAGAGAGAGATCTCTTCTTAATAAGGCCTCAGTCCTGTCAGACCCACTTTCATGGAACTTACCAAGTTGGTGTGTCTCACCTCCCAGTTGGCTCCCCAGGTCACCTCTGAAACTCGGGGGGCCCCTGCAAGACCTGAGAATGGTGCCAGGTCGGTGGTGGGGTCTCAGGTCAGTTGTCGCAGCCAGCAGCCAGGATGGCCACTGCTCAGAGTTCTCAGAGGCAGGTTTGCATCCCATTTTCGCCCCCCCCCCCCCCGCAACCCCTCCAGGACAGTGGTGTTCCTGGTGCCCTCAGTGTTTGGCGGACTAGGTGGCGGGAGGGAGGGCAGAGTCTGCGCATGACCTGGGGAGTAGCTAGTAAGCACTGTGGGACTGAAGATAGGGCTTACTGTTTTGGAAGGGAACAGCGTGGTGCCGTGCTGTGGCCTGGGGTCCAGCCAGTGTTGGGGAGGTGGCTTAGGCTGGGAAGACCAGGCTGCTCTCCCTGAGCCAGGGTGCAACAGGGGCTGCCCAGGCAGGAGGGGTTTGTGGGCACCAGAGCTCTGGCAGGTGCACATTGATTGGAGGGACCGTATCTGGACTGTCTGCTCTCCAGTAGGGACTGTGAGAGCTGCTGCCCATAAAATAGGGCAAGTGTCCTAGGTGGTGGAAGCAAGAGGAGCTCCTGGCCCGAGGCTGGAAAGGAGGCTGTGGTAGCAGACAGGCTTATTTCCAAAGAGAACGGGGCTCAAACCCCGGGGATTGCGAACCCTGCCTGCTTTTCTAATCAGTATTCTGACTGGAGAGAGGCTTTTTTTGCTTTGGCTGAGGAGGGACAGTAGTTAATTAGTGCATGTATATATACTTAAATATTTTACACATATTTTTTACATGATACATATTTAATTTCTAAGCTTGGGATCTTACTGTCTAAACACTTCATGTTCCGTATTGCATGATCTAACTTGGTTTAGCAGAATTTGCCAAACGCCATCAAACCGACCAGTTTAAACAGTCAAAAAAAAAAATTATTCGGAGGATATATCCTGTTCAGCAGGGGGGAAAAAAAGTTTCACGAATGATTTGAAACTTTTTATAGCTGTCTGATATATCGCTTTTCGCCAGAGCAAAAGTGCCTCGGTCTTTTTTTTTTTTTTTTAAGATTTTATTTATTAATTTGAGAGAGAGCTTGAGTGGTGGATTGGGGCAGCGGGAGAGGGAGAAGCAGGCTCCCAGCTGAGCTGAGCAGGGAGCCCCTCGAGGGGCTCGACCTCCAGACCCTGGGATCGTGAGCTGAACCAAGGGACAGATGGTTAACCTGCTGAGCTGCCCAGGCGCCCCTGGTCATTTGTTATTTTTAATAAACTTTGAGCCCTAGATGGGGCATGCCTGATACTTTCATTTGGAGCCTATCATCCAAAGCTTGAGGTAGGTGTCCTAATTTAGGTATAGAATATGGTATTAATTGAAACTTGATGTGAGCATCTGATTTTGTATTACAACAGTCATCATTGACATTGCCAAGGGTGGCGTGGAGGGATTTGGCCTCCACTCCTAATCTCCCACCCCCAACAATTCAAAACTGATCTGGAAAGAAAACATGCACAGCAGTAATTCTTACAGTGGCTTCAAGGACAGCTTCAGAGACAGCTTTGAGAAAAGCCCCTGGTCCTCCCCTTCCCTCTCTCCACTGTCCCCAAGCTGATTTGTTTCTGCAGTTGTTCATTCCAGTCAGATCAGCCTCCCTGAACTGCTCTTTTAGAAACAAAGGCTCTTTTTTTTTCTTTTTCTAGTTTCTTTTTATAATAGTTTTGTAAAACCAGTAAACAACTAGAAAATCTTAAAAAAAAAATCAAAGTTAAAAAAAAATTAAAGTAGGGGCTTCTGGGTGGCTCAGTCAGTTAAGTCTACCACTCTTGATCTTGGCTCAGGTCTTGATCTCAAGGTTGTGAGTTCAAGCCCCCCCCACCCCACCCCCTGGGCGTGGAGCCTACCTAAAAAGAGAGGGGAAAAAAATCAAAAAGTGAATGCTCATCAGCCCTTCCCTAGCATATCCAACTCCCCAGAAGTAACACTTTTTTTTTTTAAAGATTTTTATTTATTTATCTGACACAGAGAGATCACAAGTAGGCAGAGAGGCAGGCAGAGAGAGAGAGAGGAGGAGGAAGCAGGCTCTCCACTGAGCAGAGAGCCTGATGCGGGACTCGATCCCAGGACCCTGAGATCATGACCTGAGCCGAAGGCAGAGGCTTAACCCACTGAGCCACCCAGGGGTCCCCCCCCCTTTTTTTTTTAAAGATTTTATTTATTTATTTGAGAGATAGCAAGAGAGGGAACACAGGTAGGGGGAGCTGAGCAGGGAGCCTGCTGTGGGGCTTCATCCCAGGACCCCGGGATCATGACCTGTGCCAAAGGCAGAAACTTAATGACTGAGCCACCCAGGCGCCCCCAGAAATAACACTTTTTTGTTGCTTTCTGTTACTTGCTGTGGGGCATAGAGGAAAAGGGCGTGGCTTTGGCTGTCAGGCTCCAACAGGCCTCCAACTGGGCTCTGCCTCCTGCTGACCTGGTGGACTCACCAGCACTGTGGACTCCAGTAAGTTCCTTCCCTCCCTCTGCCTCTGGTTTCCTCATCCAGGAGCCAGGGATATTCATGATCTGTGCCTCATAGAGTTGTGTTAGAGGATTGCATGGGTTAAGATTTATAAAGCACTTAGAACAGTGCCTGTGCATGTCATAAATACTTATTAAATACACCTATGTCCAGACTTTTCTCCAAGGGCATAGAATTATTTACACATAGATTTGTTGGTGTTTCTTTTGTTTTTATAAAAACAGGATCTTCTGGGGCGCCTGGGTGGCTCAGTGGGTTAAAGCCTCTGCCTTCTGCTCAGGTCATGATCCCAGGGTCCTGGGATCGAGCCCCGAATTGGGCTCTCTGCTCAGCGGGGAACCTGCTTCCCTTCCTCTCTCAGCCTGCCTCTCTGCCTACTTGTGATCTCTGCCTGCCTCTCTGCCTACTTGTGATCTCTTTCTCGTCATCTCGATCTCTTAAAAAAAACAAAAACAAAAACACATACACTCTTCTGCACATTGGTTTTTTTTTTTTTTACTTCCAAAGGTGGGTTGGGCATTTTAATCCCCTTGGTATATAAAGATGTAGCCCGTGTTTTTTTCTTTTTAAGCTTATTTATTTATTTATTTGACAGACTGAGATCACAGAGAGGCAGGCAAAGAGAGAGGAAGGGAAGCAGGCTCCCCACTGAGCAGAGAGCCCGATGCGGGCCCCATCCCAGGATCCTGGGACCATGACCTTTCCCGAAGACAGAGGTTTTAACCCACTGAGCCACTCACGTGCCCCATAGCCTATGTTTTTATGTGATTGTGCAACGTTACGTTATGTGGGTGCACCAGATCTGTTTGACAAGCCCTGCACTGACAGGCACGCAGCTGGCGTCTGGTCTTTGCCATTACAGATAGCGCTGCCAGGACCTTGCTACCTCCACCCCTGCCTGCATGTATATTCCTGGAGGTGGTGTTCCTGGAATATTCCTGGAAGTGAGGTCGCTGTGGCCAAGCGAATGCACACTTGACTGTTTTGGATACATGCTTCTAAATTACCCTCCAGAAAGGTTTTCTAGTTTGTATTCGTCCTGGGAGTGTAAGGTTGGACCTGTGAAATAATGGCGGGACAGCTTTTACTGCTTAGAACCTTTAATGGTGCTTCTAGGGTTTTCACATTGAAGTCTTTTGTCTGACCTTCAAAACCCACTGTAACATGACCAAATCTGTCTTTGTAGCTTCTCACCACCACCACCACCGCCGCCCCCCGCCCAGGTAGGCTCCATCCCATTGTGGGGCTTGAACTCATGACTCTGAACTCAAGAGTCTCAGGCTCTACCGACTGAGCCAGTCAGGCGCCCCTAATTTTTGTTGTTTTAACTGCTTTTAGTTTTATAGACCTTCTGCTTCAGTCAGACCCGGTTTTTTAAAAATTTGATTTATATATTTGACAGAGACACAGCAAGAGAGGGAACACAAGCAGGGGGAGTGAGAGAGGGAGAAGCAGACTCCCCACTGAGCAGAGAGCCCGATGCGGGACTTGATCCCAGGACCCTGGGATCATGACCTGAGCCGAAAGCAGATGCTTAACAACTGAGCCACCCAGGTGCCCCAGACCAGTGGTTTTTAATCAGGGTGATTTTTTTTTTAAGATTTTATTTATTTATTTGACAGAGATCACAAGTACGCAGGGAGAGAGAGGAGGAAGCAGGCTCCCTGCGGAGCAGAGAGCCCGATGTGGGGCTCGATACCAAGACCCCAGGATCATGACCTGAGCTGAAGGCAGGGGCTTTAACCCACTGAGCCACCCAGGCATTCCAATCAGGATGACCACCTCCTTCCCCCACCAGGACATTTGGCTGTCTGGAAATATTTTTTGGTTGTCACAACCGGGAGAGGGCGAGAGGCCAGGGCTGTTGTTCCATGTCCTACACTGCACAGACGGTCCCCCACGACAAAGGGCTAATGGTCCACATGTCAGTAGTACTGCCTTAAGCTGCTGACTGATCTCTGAAATTGCCTGTTACTTACCTGCTCCTAGTGCGAGGATGTACAACAGATTTCATGTGATGCGACACCTTCATTGTATCCATGTGGGTAGCTAAAGGGCTATTTTGAGATTCTAAAGGCTTGCCAGGGCTCAGTGGGGGAAATTGCTTCATCCGCTGTTTATCAGATCACAAAGTCATGACGGCAGAATGGTATCTGCTCCTTTTGTCTCTTTCCCAAGGGGACTCATGCATAGGTTTTTAGACAAGAGTTGGTTATCAAATGTTTTAATGTTGCCTGAATTGCAGTCATCTTAAAAGTTAGCTCGACTTTCTCCATAGGAACCAGCTCCTCCATCCGGCCCCCTCACTTACGTGCTATTTGTCTCTAAGCTAGACATTTCTATTTTCTGGTAGCTATTTCATTTCTTAAAGAGCTTTGCTATTCTAAGGATGATGGCCTGATACTGCGTTGTCTTGAAAAATCATTGTTGAACTAATAAAATTGTTTCGCTTTTTCATTTGAGAAGATTAACATGATTGGCCATTTTAGAGGTTGACCATCTTGTTCTGGAGGCGGCCACACAGTAAATAGCTCAGGTTCTACTGGCCATGTGCCATTTTAGCTCTGCTCCTGTCGCTTGAAAGCAGCCAAAGGCAAGACCTAACTGAATGTCATGGCCATTTTCCAGGAAGAGTTTATGCCCAAAACTGCTGGCGGCCTGTGGGCCGCAATTTGCTGATCCCTCTAGAACCATCACTCTTTGGATATTTGATTGATGAGCCTACACTGTGGCTGGGTGGCTTTGAAAATGAAATAAGCAGGTACAATGAGTAGCCTCTGGTAATCCATGTACGAGGAAATGACTTGTGACCTCTCTGCTTTTCTCTGCAGAGATGTGGTATGGTGTGTTCCTGTGGGCACTGGTGTCTTCTCTCTTCTTCCATGTCCCTGCGGGATTACTGGCCCTCTTCACCCTCAGACATCACAAATATGGTAGGTTCATGTCTGTAAGCATCCTGTTGATGGGCATCGTGGGACCAATTACTGCTGGAATCTTGACAAGTATGTTAGACGTTCAAATACCAGTCAAAACGTTTCATATGACTAGTCACTTAATTTCAGGACCCACTTGGGAAACATGTCTGAGTGAATTCAAGAGAAAAATAGAGTGGCTTTTAACCATGGGCCTCTTTTTTGGTGTACTGTTTTTTTCTGACCTCTAACACCCTCCCTCCTCCCGTCCCCCATTATTTGGCTAACATCTTTGACTTCCTATGTTGTGTTTTCTCCTGTCTTTCAGATAAGCCAGGTGAGGTTTTATGAGATAGGTTGCCATTGAGTGAAGCTGTTTATCTCTTCAGAAGCAGCTGCTTCTTTCTCGTCATCAAGCAACGCTAATGAGTTACTGCTACTCACTCGGGGGTGGTTTCCTTAAGGATGGAAGGCTAATTCTGATGACAAGAATTCTTGTTTAGAGAAATACCTGATTTGTCTTCTGGTTATTTTTTCCCCTTTTCAGATTTTTTTTTTTTTTAAGATTTTATTTATTTGTCAGAGTGAGAAAGAGTAAAGTACAAGCAGGGGGAGCGGCAGGCAGAGGGAGAAGCAGGCTTCGCGCAGAGCCAGGAGCCCGATGCGGGACTCGATCCCAGGGTCCTGGGATCATGACCTGAATGGAAGGCAGACGTTTAACTGACTGAACCACCCAGGAGTCCCCTCTCACAACTTTCTGAATAAGAATTGGAATAACGAATTATAAATTATTTTTACTTTTTTTTCATTTTTTGGCTTTTGGTCATGTCACAAAGATGAGAATACGTTTAAATCATTTTTAAGCACACGATTAAGTATAAATATCATCTCTGTTTTATATAAATTAAAAATTACAAGAAAGCAAAAACTAAAAACACTCCATTATCACATCCCTACGTGAAAAACCGCAATTTGCAATTTGGTATGTGCTTTCAGGCTTTTCCTAGGTGTATGGGTCAACATAAATACATGTTTTTAAAAATTAGAAACGTCAGGGGGCACCTGGGTGGCTCAGTGGGTTAAAGCCTCTGCCTTCACCTCGGGTCATGATCCTAGGGTCCTGAGATTGAGCCCCGCATCGGGCTCTCTGCTCCATGGGGAGCCTGCTTCTTTCTCTCTCTGCCAGCCTCTCTGCCTACTTGTGATCTCTGTCTGTCAAATAAATAAATAAAATCTTAAAAAAAAAAATTAGAAACGTGGGGCGCCTGGGTGGCTCAGTGAGTTAAGCCTCTGCCTTCGGCTCAGGTCATGATCTCAGGGTCCTGGGATCGAGCCCCGCATCGGGCTCTCTGCTCAGCAGGGAGTCTGCTTTCCCCCTCTCTCTCTGCCTGCCTCTCTGCCTACTTGTGATCTCTCTCTCTCTCTGTCAAATAAATAAAGAAATAAAATCTTAAAAAAAATGTTTAAAAAATAAAAATTAGAAATGTAACATTCCTACTAATTTGTAACGTGTGTGGGTGCATGCGTCTGTGAATTTAAGCCTTGAGCTCTAAACAGAACTGTCCCTCTTTCTTTGACTTGAGTTTTTTGGGGGGACAAAGTGGCCTCATTTCTGTGTGTTCTGTAGGTCATGAAACATTTGTGGTAACAATAGGAGGAGGCCAGTTTTCCCCCATCTGCATTAAGACGTTTCTGTAACTGGCTTTACGTAGTATTTTTAACTGTATCACCTACTGCTGCTCTTCAGAGACCTTCTGCCCTAGTTTCCTTATTGGATTCCTGGCTCCGAGGACCTGTCTCAGATTTCTCCTCAGTAAAATAAGGATAAGGCCACCCACCTCAGAGGCTGTGTGATGATAAAATGAAATGTTTATTGAAGAACTTAACATAATACCTCACACTTGGGAACTATGCAATGAGTATGTCCATTCGATTTTCAAGACTCCAGTGTGAATAGAGGCTATTTCCCATTTTGTCGCTCTGCCTGGTCTGCTTCCCTACCTCATCATCCAAACCCGACTTTAGGGCCCATTTCAACTTTCTTATGCTTCTGTCTACCCAGTGCACCATTTTGGGAGCTGAATTACGAAGCGGCCCAATGTAACAGATGCCTCACAGATGTTAGTGACACAGTCTGTATGCCTACCCCATGCAGATGGGCTTTTCAGAGTCACAGATACTTCTGGTAGCCAGTATGGAAAATGGTTCATTTGCTCTTTCCTCTTCTTTTTATTTATTTATTTATTTACAGAGAGAGAAATCACAAGTAGGCAGAGAGACAGGCAGAGAGAGAGGGAAAGCAGGCTCCCTGCTAAGCAGAGAGCCCGATGCGGGGCTGGATTCCAGGACCCTGAGATCATAACCCGAACCAAAGGCAGAGGCTTAACCCACTGAGCTACCTAGGCGCACCTCTTTCTTCTTCTTAAAATATGTTAATATGCTCTCATATCCCATGTATAAAATGTGTAGACATTTGATTAAGATGTTGTATACTGTCTTGCATTATTCAAAATCTGCTTCATGCTTATGCTTTCTTTCTGTATCTCAGCTTGATTCTGAGCATTAATGAGAACAGGGATCATACCTTATTAGACATAGAGGTAAACAACTAGTTTGCATGAATGAACACACTGACCAAAGAGGATTCTCTTTGGAACAGTTTTTAAGAGGAGGGTCATCTGGGAACTTTGGCTCTTTTCTTGTTCAACTAATGAAATCTTGGCTTTCTCGGTGTAATGCTGAGTCCCTGTAGTTATAAGAGGGTTTCTAGGGAGATTAAGGTGTTTGTGTTTGTTTGGTTTACTCAGTTTCTAGGAAGTTGTGGAGACTAATAAAATTAATAACAATTCTTTTTTTTTTTTTTTAAGATTTTATTTATTTATTTGACAGAGGCAGAGAGATCACAAGTAGGCAGAGAGGCAGAGAGTCAGGGGGAAGCAGGTTCCCCCTGAGCAGAGAGCCCGATGCGGGACTTGATCCCTGAGATCATGACCTGAGCCGAAGGCAGAGGCTTAACCTTCTGAGCCACCCAGGCGCCTCAAATTAATAACAGTTCTTAAACGTAGAGTCTTCCTCTCCTCTTCCCATCCTCTGCTCCCTCCTCTAGTACAGTACTCTGAGTACTCTGAGTACAGTAGAAGGTAGAGTCCCCACTCCCTGTGGCTTCTGAAATATTTCTTGCTTAGTATCACACAGAAGTTTTGTTGGCATTTATTGCCAAGATTTTTTTAGGTACCTGTTAAATGCTAAGCATGGCAAATAAGAGAAGTTTTTGAGTGTGTAATTAGGTCATGTGGAAATTGCTGTATCTTCATGATTTTGGTTATGATTTCCAGATTATTTTATTCAGTAAATCTAGGAGACTCAGTTTTAAGGACACACTTTTCAACATCTGAAAGCACTAACCAGTGATTTGTAAGTTGTATGGGGGAATACTTAAAACCTAGAGTAGGCAGCAAAAAGGTATAGGGAAAACAGAACATTTCTATAATATTTAAATTTTAATGTAAAAAGTCTAGAACATTCTGCATACATTAGGATTTTAAATGCTGCATTTTCCTGATGATATTAACCTTAATTTTTTTTTTTAAACACTTTTTTTTTTAACAGGTGCTGCCATTGCTGGAGTGTACCGAGCAGCAGGAAAGGAAATGATACCATTTGAAGCCCTCACCTTGGGCACTGGGCAGACGTTTTGTGTAGTGGTGGTCTCCTTCTTACGGATTTTAGCTACTCTGTAGCATATATCCTTAGGCCATGATGCCAAACCTAAGTTTGAGAGCCTCCTCACAGCAAGAATACATTATGGAATGTAGTGTTTTCTTAATTCTTCAAATGGGGGAAACTTGGATTAAGAAGTATGTGAAAAATGAAACATCTCAGCCCTTTCTTCAGTTGGAAGTTCCAGGAATTGAAGATCTTTCTGGACTCCTTATTGTTCTCAACCAAAACAAATTAAGTTTCTTAGAGCCTTTGTTTTTTTTTTAATTAATTGAAGCCGTTTTAGAGGTGCACCTTTACCCACCTAGGTCATCAGTGCTTCTGGGCTGATCCTTCACACTGAAATGTACAATATTCTGTGAGAAAATGCAGTGTCGCCTATGTTAGAGAAACTATGAAAACTAGTTTCTCTTTCTGAGCATAGTATACTAAAATCTTATCTAATCTAACTTGATTAAAACCTGGCAGACTCTTCTTTTACTGCATCTTCATGACAATAAGTGCCAAGTAAGTTTTGGTTGAGTAGAGCTTTGAGAACAAATCTGTTGACATGTAACAGGAAAAAAAAAAATCCTGCAATAGAAGTAGTGGCTTCTGTTCCACTGCTGAAAGAAAAAGAAGATGATGTGATATTTTCTGGATAACTATCTTGGACCTCTGGTGACTTAATAATATTTTAAGAGATGTGCATTTGTTGTTTTGTACATTTTATCAAAATAAGCTAACTAATTGAGACATTTCCCCCCCAGAGTTCCTGTATCCCTTTTCCCATCACTTTCATTCTGTTGATTTTGTTTAATTTAATTGGAAACATACCCTATTAAATAGTTTGAGTTCAAAACTTTAAGCCAGATAGGTTAGGATGCTCTCTGGACATTGAGGTACCAAAAAATTTTTTTAAACATTCTGTTAAAGTTTTTCTTGGTGACTTTGGTTGAAATTGTAGAAATGCAGCTTAGAGGTGGTGGTTATTCATTTCTTAGTCTTAGTGTGGTCACCACTCTTAACAGTATTGGGTGTCACTCCCAGAAAGTGCCTAAAGTTTAATTTCCACTTTATGTTTCCTTTCAAGAGAATATATATCTTTCTAGAGAATTAAACATCGAGTTTTTTAAACCCATTTTTAGCTATCTTAATTTTTCTCCTACTGCCTCACTTTCTTTTTCATTAAAAGGCCTGAAAACTGTGACCTTCAAAAGAGAAAGGATTGCAAAATTTAAGTGTCTCACTTGATCCTTACCACTTCAACTGTGTTGAATGGAATATAGTCCCTGATCTCTGTGTTCAGAATAGTTTCTGATCAATAAATCTGACGTTTTTAAAGGAAAATTTTCATTGTGACAGTAAGGCTAACTGCCCGTGAGGTTATGTACACATAAACATATCAATTCCATTTAAAGCAATATGCCCTCTGGCTTCTGATTAAAAATTGCCAGAGGGACCAACTTACTGGGACCAGCAAAGAGGAAGAATTACAAAGAGATCACAGAAATCAATTGGCCATTTTCTTTTAACTAAGAGGCTGTTAGACCACTGATCAAAATTACAGTGACATATGCTCAGATTAGGTAGAAAATTAAAAGTAGACTTGGAATGCCAGCAGATGTTTTTACCAATTCCCTAACAAGTTTTTCTCCAATGTGGAAATCCTTCTTTCAAGCAAATGTTAAGTCTTTTAAGATTTTTTTTTTAAAGATTGTATTTATTTATTTATTTGAGAGAGTGAGAGAGAGACAACACGAGCAGGGGGAGACAGTGGGAAAAGCAGACTCCCTATTGAGCAGGGAGCCCAATGACGACATGGGACTCTATCCAAGGACCCTGAGATCAGAATCTGAGCCTAAGGCAGACACTTAACCAACTGAGCCATTCAAGTGCCCCAAGATTTTAAGTTCTCTCAGTTCCCAACGTGGGGCTCAAACTCACAACCCCAAGATGCGGTGTCGCAGGCTCCCCTGACCAAGCCAGCCGGGTGCCCCTGATTCTTTAAATGAGACTCCAAATTTTTCAGTTCAAGGAGCTGTGATTTTGCAAAGTAGCCCTTCTGTTTAAGAAATTCAGGGCATTATATCCTTTGTTACAGAAAATCATTTTTATCATTTCCCTTGGAGTATGCCTCTTATTAAGATTCACATCTAAAACATTCTTTTGGATAGAATTTTACAAATGGAACATATGGACCAATGGTTGTTAGGCCCCTCCCCCTGAATACTAATTTTTGAACATATTGATCGATGATTTCAATATTTGGTTATTAGAGCCAAGACACAGAAATTATTGCATTTTTAAAAATATTTTTATTTATTTGACAGAAGATAGCATAAGTAGACAGAGTGGCAGGGAGAGGGAAAAGCAGGCTCTCTCCTGAGCAGGGAGCCTGATGTGGGGCTTGATCCCAGGACCCCAGGATAATGACCTGAGCGGAAGGCAGACCCTTAACCGACTGAGCTACCCAGGTGCCTCTAATGCGTTTTGAAAGGTGTTTTTGTTTTCATTGCTATATTTTGATTACCTATGCTTTTTAAAAACTATAAATATAAAATATATCTTTAAATTATTGAATATTTCATCCATCCCAGTATGTGAACATTCTCCTGTGAATAAATTTATATAGACCTTTGTATACATGGAGCTTTGTAGCTTGAAATGTTTTTAAGGGGAAATTATTTGAATGATAAAGAATATGTTTAGTTCCCACTGGTTTTTTTCTTTTTTTTTTTTTTGCTTTTTAAAATTTTTTCAAATACACAATTATTTGGGGGCAGTCACTCAGATGGAAAAATATTGGCATATGTGTTGAACATTTTATTTTACTATATATGGTTTTTAAGAATTTTTGCCAACAACTGGCTTTCTTAGGGCCTATGCAACCCATACTTTCCTAGCTGGACATTCACTTTTCTGTCCACCCCCCCCCCCACTGTTTTTTTTTTATGGAGGGGAGGCAGCTCCCAACCATAAAAGCTTCATTCTTTAATGTGGGGGTTTGGGGATGAAGGCATTTCATGAAGACAAGTCTATATACAAATGTATAATGAACATTCCAAGAGAAGGATGTCTCTTTGTGCTTTTTTTTTTTTTAAGACTTTATTTGACAGAGAGAGACACAGTGAGAGGGAACACAAGCAGGGGGAATGGGAGAGAGAAAAATAGGCTTCCCGCCTAGCAGGGAGCCCAATGTGGGGTTCAATCCCAGGACCCTGGAATTGTGACCTGAGCCAAAGGCAAACACTTAACTACTCAGCCACCCAGGTGCCGCACTTTGTGCCCTTAACTCATTTTTTAATTTTGCAGCAAAACATTACTTCTTAGGAAATGTTTAGTGAGAAAACGTTGATGCAAATGATTAAACCACTCCTATGTTTTTGAAATTTTAAATTGTATGTGTCCTTTCTGACTGCTCTGGTTTGAATTAAGCTCTTTAATTAAACTGCAGTGCTTACCAACCTTTCCTAAGACACCATTTCCTGGAATGTGAAGCCCTCATACCATTAGCTAGCCACACGCAGTAAGTTTTGTGTATGTGCATTTCTTTTTTGTGCACTCTGTTAGGCTGGTTGTGACTAACATCAGCTTAAATTTTGTATTAGATTATTTCACTAACTGCTATAGTCAAAATGATCAAATCTTTGTACAACAGAAAATTATTTAAATTTTATTTTTCTACTGACATTTCTAATTCTAGTATAAATGTTTATCAATAAAGAACTTCAATTCTGTGAACTGGAATTGTTCTTTTTTAATCTTTTTAATCTTTTGCAATAAAGTCTGACTTAGATTTTTGGGGTTTTATTTATTTATTTATTTTGATTTTTGGGTTTTTAAATAATTTACTACTTAATATATGTTTACCTATATTTCTTTTACATTCAACTTCTTAGTAATTTATAGTAAAATTCTTGTTCTAAGATGTGATTAAACTGTATGCACATGGGAACTTGAGTCCTCTTTTTTTTTTTTTTTTTAAAGATTTTATTTATTTACTTGACAGAGAGAAATCACAAGCAGATAGAGAGGCAGGCAGAGAGAGAGAGAGAGGGAAGCAGGCTCCCTGCTGAGCAGAGAGCCCAATGCGGGACTCGATCCCAGGACCCCGAGATCATGACCCGAGCCGAAGGCAGCGGCTTAACCCACTGAGCCACCCAGGTGCCCGGAACTTGAGTCCTCTTAACTGTACTTTGTGGTCTGTATCTTGCCATCAAGAAGCTTTCTGTCTGATTCCACACTGGGATGGCTGAGAGTTGATAAAGTGTATGAAAAAAATTATTTCAATAGTAGGTTCACATGAAGAGCAGCTACAATGTCTGTCGGTTGAGCACTCTCATTGACATCACAGAAGTCTTTTTCTGCTCTGCCATTTTCAGCAAATTGTCCAATTTGGGTGTCTGACATCGTGGGCACAAAACACATGATCCATACAGTTCCAGGAGTCGTAGACAGACATACAATGTCTGGCAGGACACTGCCCATCCATTCTTTCTCATTATTTTTTTATTGAGGTATAATATATATTAAAGTGCACACATGTATAGCTTGATGACTTTACATATTCATACATTTATGTGAATACTACTCACAACAAGGAAAAGAACAATTTCAAGGACTCCAGGAGAACTCTACATGCAGAGTGGGGCCAGAAGTCCCCAAGAGTGTGTGTATCCAGGACCCAAGGCAAGAGGAACTTATCTTCAATTTTCAAAAGGTGATAACCCCTGTGTAAGATGAGGGGTTAAAAGTGCTGAGTATGGTCGAGTGGGCCCCATAAACTGTTGCTAAGACAACAATAATAATGAACCTGGAATCTTCTAGGGAGTTAGGGAATTGAATTTGTACTCTGGCCAACTGGAGAGCCCTGTCTGCAGGGGCCAACCACTGCTTAGTTCCAGCCTATTTCTACTTGGTGGGACTTTGAGCCACATTTTCAGTTTTTCAAGGGAAGTTGGAAATCTAGATTTTTTTTTTCAAGATTTTATTTACTTGACAGAGATCCCAAGTAGGCAGAGAGGTAGGCAGAGAGAGAGGGAGAAGCAGGCTCCCCACTGAGCAGGGAGCCTGATGCAGGGCTCGATCCCAGGATCCTGGGATCATGACCTGAGCCGAAGGCAGACACTTAACAACTGAGCCACTCAGGTGCCCCTGGAAATATAGATTATTTGAAATACACATCTTTAAGCTCTTGCAACTAATTTGAATCCACAAAATGCTATTTGTGTCAAACAACCCACATCTTTGAGCTGGAGTTGGCCTCTTCATTAAACTATTTGAGACAATGGAAAACAGCTCCTACCCTGGTTATCCTTCAAGTGGTTAGAAACTTAGTGAATTTGAACAAATGTATGGCATGCTAGTGGGCTATAAAGAGACTGGGAGAAATGAGATGATGCTGGAGGAGAGAGTTGGCTAGAGAACCTCAGTGCATCGTTTTTCCCAGACTTGGACCCCGGTGATGGGGCAAAAGGCTACACCACAGTCTGTCATTGCAGGTTCCACTTACCCTGTCCAAGGGAAAAGGCTGAGCATGTTAAACGTCCAAATATTGGGTCCTAATCTAACATCTATTTTTCTATTCTCTTCCTATAAGGAAGATCTGAAATGGATCATAGACCTACATCACAAATGAAAACCATAAAACTTAAAATGGGAGTTGAATTTTGTGATCTTGAGTCAGTCAAGGGCTTAGAAGCCCAAAAGCACCAGGGACGAGAAAAATGGAGAAATGGGACTTCATCAAAATGAGAACATTCTGTACTTCAAAGGATGCCATCAAGAGGCTGATGGCACACAACAGGAGGAAGTATTTTCAAGGCCTATGTCTGAGACGGGTACTCAGAATACATAACTCTTACGACTCAACCATAAAAAGACAACATGATTTTATGGCACACAACAGGAGAAAGTATTTTCAAGGCCTATGTTTTTGAGACGGGTACTCAGAATACATAACTCTTACGACTCAACCATAAAAAGAACATGATTTTATGGCACGCAACAGGAGAAAGTATTTTCAAGGCCTATGTTTTTGAGACGGGTACTCAGAATACATAAAGAACTCTTACGACTCAACCATAAAAAGACCACATGATTTTAAAATGGGAGAAGGATCTAGATAGACATTCTCCAAAGAGCATAAACCATGGCCAAAAAAGACGTGAAAAATGCTTAACATCATTATTGAACAGGGAAGTGCAAATCGAAAAACCCCATGAAATGCTGTTTCTCACCCACTAGGATGGCTTTAATCAAAGAGACAAGATTATTGGCAAGATGCACAGAAACTGAAACCCTCGTACATATAACTTAAAAATTTTTACTCTGGTATGCGGCTGTATCTCCATATGGACTCACTTGAAGGATTCGTGTGGATGATGTCTGAATTCTAGAATGCAGTCGATTCCTGTTGATAGTGGTTATGTGGTGGTTATATGGTTTGATATGATATGGTGATTATGATATATGATAGTGGTTATGTCTCTAAAGTCATCGTGCACACTCAGCGCATACTGCACCACTACTGGGGGAAATACAGGGTTGGGTTCCTGCAAGTCTCTGCTCACATTTCTGTCAACTCATCAATACATAATCTTGTCTTAACGTGTGCTTCTGTTCAAAGACACCTTAATTTAATACATGTTTCTTACAATAGTTTTTTATAATAAAACAATATTTCAGTTACAGCACTTCTGTGGAATGTCCTCCACAATACTGGGACTATATTAACTCTTTTCCCAGTCATATGCACACATGCCGTGATGTAGTAAACACATGGTATGACATACAATATTCACATAAACACAGAGAACTGTGACCACATACCGTATACCGCACAGTAATGCAAACAGAGTCCTGAAAAAAAATCAGACATTTCATGAAAAAGTTAACTAGAATCTTACTGTTGACTGAACAGCGGAATGTGTGATGGTGGCAGCACACAGTGTGGTTAAACCTTGGTTGCCCCGCGAAAACCAAGGAAGAAGTAGGTGGAATTTATTCTGCGGAAGAGGAAGAGGGCAGCGTGTCCACATTTGGCAGTTCGACATCAGGCATATGTCTCTCATGACTTCTTGGAGTTGGCAACTTTCCCCCGCAAACCGGCTCGAAAAGTTGGGTCAGCCTTGTCTGCTTTGCTTTTTGCCTCAGATCTTTAAGCATCTTGGCATAAGGGGCAAATGCCGTGGAGGTGAAGTGCTTAAATTTGAGGCTGTGATCAAGCATAGGGTCACACTCTTCCATGTCATTGAAAATTCTTCCCAAGGAAGAATTCTATTCTGATATTTTAGTCACTGTAAGAGGGTCTGGCTTTCATCGCCATCCTCATCATTGCTGACTCCAATGCCTTGTTTTGCCAACTCGTCCAGGTCTTCATTGGTGGGTTCTACTGCCTTCTCTGCCAGAATTTCCTCCATATCTTCCTCCTTCATGTCATCAAAGCCCTCCCCACTTATTTGCCATGTGATATGCATTATGTTTTTGACACTGTCCTTTATATTTTCTGTAACACCTTCGAAGCCTTCCAAATCTTGCACAGTCTGGCCAAACATTTTTCCAACAGCTATTGATAGTAACTTGTTTGATGCTGTCCCAGGCTGTCCCAACATAATCAATAACGTTGTGTAGAGTGACTGACTTCCAATAGTCCAACATGGTAGTCTCCATGTTGGACTTGAGAGCCTTAAGGGTCTTGCTATAAAGCTCCCTGGTATAGTGTGCCTTGAAAGCTTTTATTATACCCTGGTCCAGGGGTTGGATGAGAGACGTAGTGTTTGGGGGCATGAAAAGAACTTCTATGTTGAGGTGGGCGTTTTTTAGTTCTTCACAGCAATGTATTGGGGTATTATTCAAAATTAATAAAACCTTGAAGGCAAGATTTCTGCCCTGGAGATAGCATTCAACTTCCGGTATGAAGCAGTTGTGGAACCAATCGGATGTCATCCATGCTTTTCTGTTCCACCTCCAGTGGACCAGCATATGGTTCACGCTTTTCCCTGTCCGTGCTGGTGGGTTCTGGGCTCTGTATACCATCAGGGGTTTGCACTTGAAGTCGCCCTTGGCTTGGCGCACAACAGCAAGGTTGCATAGTCTTGGAATGGTTTAAAGCCAGGGGCTTTGCAGGCCATTTGAGTTACATAGGTTCTTTTGCCAAAGTCCTTGTAAAATAAGCCAGTCTCATCAGCGTTGAAAATCTGCTCTTCCACATATCCTTTCTCTTGTATAACACTCACCAAGTATTTCTTAAATTCTTCCGCAGCCTCCTCATCTGCAGAACTTGCCTCCCCTGCAAGTTTCCCATTGTTCACACCATACCGCCGTTTGAAATGGGCAAGCCAGCCAGCGCTAGCAGAGGAAGGTTTAACATGTTTCTGGCCCTGGGTAACAGGACCATAAATTTCTTTGGCTTTCAGCCTCACGACAATGCTGTCTACCACACCTTTTTTTTTTTTTTTTTTTTAAATCAGTTGTCACCTCATGAATCCATAAACTTAGCCGCTTTTCCATCTTCTCCATTGCTTCCTCATGCACTATAGACGTTATTTTAGTACTTTATGGGGCAGCCTCAGGCACAGATCGGCGAATATCCTTTTCCTTTTTCTTGATGTAGCGGATTGTTGATTCATTAACATTGAACTTACGGCCAACAGCACTACAGCTCATGCCTGAACGAAGCTTATCTAACACGCGTATTTTCTCCATAAGGCACATCACAGCCTTCTTGGGCTTAGGAGCGCTAGGCAGGGCTTCACCACTACGCTTGGGGGTCATTTTAAACAGCGAAATCACCACCCAAAAGCACAAAATGTGCCCCTAAATAGACTGCGAAAAGGACAATTATTTACAGCAGGAGAGATGAAGCAAGAAAGCACCTTGTATCTGCTTGGTGCAACCTCAGTTAGTCCATCGCAGCGGCGGTGGACTCAAGAGCTTCATCGTCTGCGCATGTCCGCGAATAATCCCAGAGAGCACGACGAATATTGATTTGGGGGTTACCATAAGTTTAAGCAAGTAAGCGAATTCGAAAATACCAACCTGTGCCCAAAGACACGTAATCCTGTTTAAGCGCATTTATTAAATCAGAGCGACGGGACGGTGCTGAATACTACAAGACTACAAGTTCCAGCATGCATCGCTGCAGCGCAGAGCCCGTGCTGTGTCAACCACTACAGTACCGTCAAGCACGAGGCATTGGCCCCGGAAATGTCGCGTTTGGACTACGTAGCACTTTCTGCGCATGCGCACACGTTGCGGAATTGGGGGGAGCCCACCCCCGCCGCCACCGCCCCCGCTGAAGCTCTAGGGTCTCTCCCTAGAGCTTTGCCGTTCGGGACAGCTGCTGAAGTCCTTGTGGCTCCGCCCGCCCCGCGCGGCAGCGACATGGAGGAGTTCGACTCTGAAGACTTCTCTACCTCAGAGGAGGACGAAGACTACGTGCCGTCGGGTGAGCGATTCGGCCGGAGGCGAGAGGAGGTTTGCTCCGCCCCGCGCTTCACGTGAGGCGCGCTTGGCCGGCCGCGCGTGGCCCGGTGGCCCCGGTGGCCCCGAGCGACCGTGCCGCGCAAGCCCCGTTTCCTCGCTCGCCTGCTCCGTCCGCCCGGTCGCCGCGGGCCGAGACGTGTGCGCGGGGGAATCTCGCGCCGCGGCCGCCCGGGGCCTGCCTCGGGCCGCCGCCCCCTCTCGGCGCGCGGGAACCCGCACGTGAACGCGGCCCGCCGCTGGGGATGCAGTCGGCGTCGGTCGGTACGCGGACCGACTGCACGGCGCTCCCGTCTGCTGCGAGGCGGTGGGAGCGTTGGGCGTGATCGGCAGACCGTCCGTCCCGAGGGACTTGCTGGCTAGCACCGCGTCGAAGATCGCTCCACTTTTTGCCCTCGCATGGTTATTGGAAAGTTCGTCTGATGGTGCATTTTGTCTCTTTGCGACATATACCTGTTTCTCTTTTTTCAGGTCTCTCTCTCTCTTTGGTATAAACTGACAGAAACTAAAGGGGCCCAGAATAAATCTGGTCACTCAAACCTACGCCTTCCCCACACTTCCATGTCATTTAAAGTATCTATCGACACAGTCGGTCAGGGAGAAACAAACCCCCAAACCCATCATTCATCCTTCCTTTCTGTCTTCTGGTTCAAGCAGTCAGTAAGTTCTCTTGTGTCTACGTGGGAAATGGGTTTCTGACCGCTTCCTCGCCAATCTCACTGTTACCTGAACTGCCATTATTCTTCAAGAGGATTAGCCCTCGCTTCCCAACTGGTTTCCCCGATTACGTTTCCATTCCTGTCCATCAGCATTGGTCTTACGGTCATGGCCAAAGTGGTTATTTGAAAACTAGTTTTCGTTTGTTTTAAAGATTTTATTAATTTATTTGGGAGAGAATGAAAGAGCATGAGAGGAAAGAGGTCAGTGGGAGAAGCGGACTCCCTGCCCAGCAGGGAGCCCGATGGGGGACTCCATCCTGGGACTCCAGGATCATGACCCGAGCCGAAGGCAGTCGCTTAACCAACTGAGCCACCCAGGCGCCTTGTAAACTAGTTTTCACTTTAATCAAAGTTGTGCATACCTATACTTAAACATAGTCAGGGGCGCCTGGGTGGCTTAGTCTGTTGAGGGTGGGACTCTTGATTTTGGCTCAGGTGGTGATCTCAGGGTGGTGAGATTGAGCCAAGGTTGGGCTCCCTGGTAGGGGTGGAGCCTGCTTAAGATTCTGCCCCTCCTTCCATCTCTAAAATAAATTAATCTTTTTTTTTAAAGAAGGCTCAAAAGCCTTTATTTGAAAACTAACAGTTCCCATCACTCTGCATCTCTGTTCATTCCTCCTGAGGAGAAGCTGCTTTCCAGTTTTTAATCTTTTTTATCTACTTTTTTTATCCACTTTTTAATCTATTTTCGTTTTGTGTTGACTTAACCCATGCTTGGTAGGTCTTATTTTAATACCCTCCTAGGTCATCCAGATCATTCCTAACACACACACCCTTCCACCTTCAGGCCCTCCCCAACTCCCCAGCCTACTATTGTTCCTATGCCCCAATCTTGGTGAGACCAGTAGTCCCTGTTTACTTTTTTGTAATAACTGAACACCACATTCAGGTCTGAACCATGTGGTGTATACTCTGATTGCTTTTCCTACTCTACTGTGTCGAATGAATAATTGTCATTTTGCTGTTGCATAGTTGTCCATGACTTTAATGATAATTTGACCCTAAACTCTCAGAATTTTATAAATCGTCTCCCAAGGCAATCAGATTGATTAAAGAATCATTTACTTTCATCTTGAAGTCCACCTTTGCATTCTGACCTCTGATTTGCCTTGGTTTTATCACTTTTTAAAATTTTATTTATTTTTTAAAGATTTTATTTATTTGTCAGAGAGAGAGTGAGCACAGGGAGACAGAGGCAGTGAGAGAAGCAGGCTCCCTGCTGAACAAGGAGGCAGATGTGGGACTCCATCCCAGGATGCTGGGACCTAGACCTGAACCGAATGCAGCCGCTTAACCAACTGAGCCACCCAGGCGTCCCGGTTTTATCGCTTTTAAACCTAGGATCTTCTGTCCCCATCACCACTCTGGGTGTTCATTTATCTCCCTTTTCTGTTGGATTCCATTTCTTGGATCTTGTGTTATCTTTTTTTTCTTGGTATGTTCCACCAAAATGAGAATAAATTATCAAGTACTTGAGGATAGAAGATGTATAATAGACATTCAAGGTGTCAAAATAGTATTTCTAAAAGTAATTATGTGACCCCAGGGCATACCTGATACTTTGTCTGCTATAGAATTCTGTGTTTTGTAATAATTATTCTAGGCTTTATAATGATATGGTAATGGTAATGATAGCTTTCCATCAGAATGTTAAGGGTGTTGTTTTATTACTTGCTAGCTTCCAGTGTTTCAATTAAGAAGTCTGTTTTGCTGATTTCTGTTCATTTATATAAGACCTGTTTGTGTTTGGAAGTTGATAGAATCTTCTCTTTATTCCTCTTTTTTTCTGATATTTCACAATGATGTACTGTGGTATGAGTCAGTTTTCATCCATAGTTCTTGGCTTCTGGAATTTTTTTTGGGGGGGGTAATTTCCTTTCTTCGTTTTCTGTTATTTTTCTGGAAACATTCAGATACTGACTCTTATTTTAGATCTTCTGGACTGGCCCTCTAATTTTATCTCCTATTTTCTCTCTCTCTCTCTCTCTTTTTTTTTTTTTTTTTTAAGATTTTGTTTATTTATTTGACAGAGAGACAGAGAGAGGGAACACATGCAGGGGGAGTAGGAGAGGGAGAAACAGGGTTCCTGCTGAGCAGAGCGCCAGATGCGGGCGGGCCTCAATCCCAGGACCCTAGAATCATGACCTGAGCTGAAGGTAGATGCTTAATGACTGAGCCCACCCAGGTGCCCCATATTTTCTAACTCTTTTTTTCTAACTCTTAACTTTTTTTTCACTCAGTGGAAGAATTCTCAGTTATCTTAAACTCTTGTATTTTTTCCTCCTTTCATATTTTTAAATTTGAATAAATTTTTTCTTCCCTAGTCATTTTTTATAGCTCATGTTCTCATTTCATAGTGAAGTATCTTATTGCTCTGTGGGTACTGATACTAATTTAAATTTTTTGATGTTTAGCTTATGTATAGTAAAATTTCTTCTTTTCAGTGTACTGTTCTATCAGTTTTGATAAATACTAGAGTTGAGTGACCATCACCAAAATTAACAGTTGCAAGGCCCCCCCCCCAAATAAAACATAGACCATGATATCTGAATAGAAACAGTTTTGGGGCGCCTGGGTGGCTCAGTGGGTTATAGCCTCTGCCTTTGGCTCAGGTCATGATCCCAGGGTCCTGGGATTGAGCCCCACATCAGACTCTCTGCTCAGCAGGGAGCCTGCCCCCTCCCCCCGCCTACTTGTGATCTCTGTCTGTCAAATAAATAAATAAAATCTTGGGGGGGAAAAAAAAAGCAGTTTCATTTCTTCTTTTCCAATAGGTATGCCTTTTGTTTCTTTTGTTTGCTTTACTGATCTTGATAAGACTTCCAGTATGATGTTGAATGTGGTGAGAGCAGACATCCTTGTCTTGTTCCCAATTGTAGAGGAGATTATCAGTGTTTCACTATTTAGTGAAACCCATATTAACTATGAGTTACAGATGCCTTTTGTGTCTGCATGTTTTAAGTCCATTACAATGACTAACACATTACTAGCTCACTCACGTAACACTACTGAGTATGTGCTCTTCTTCCCGTTTTGCAGACAAAGAAATTGAGGCACAGAGAATTTAAGCAAATGGCACAAAATCATTCAGCTACAGAGTAGCTGAGCTGGGATTTGAACCCTGGCAGTGTGTGTATACTGTTCCTCATGGAGGCATTTTATCAGGTTAAAGAAGTTCTCTCTACTCCTGATTTGCTGAGAGGCTAATTTTGTCAAATGCTTTTCTTCCATCTGTTGGTAGGATTATGTGTGATTTTTCTTCATGTTAATATAGTGAATTACAGTGTTTGGGATTTTTAAATTTTGATAAAAAATTAAAAATTGATTTTTAAATTTTGAACAGCCTTTTAGTTTTGGGATAAAACTTGTTGGATCATGATGTATTATTCTTTTTATACATTGTGGGGTGCCTGGGTGGCTTAGTTGGTTAAGTGTCCAACTCTTGATTTCAGCTTAGGTCATGATCTCAGGGTTGTGAGATCCAGCCCTGAATGGAGCTGCACAGTTAGCATGGAGTCTGCTTGAGATTCTCTCCCCCTCTCGCTCCCCCTCCGTCCCCCTCTGCTCCTACTACTGCTTGCCCGCACTACCCCCCAAATAAATAAATACAGTCTTTTTGTACATTGCTGAATTTTGTTTGCTCGTAATTTGTTGAGAATTTTTGTATCTGTTTTTGAGGGATGTTTATCTGTAGTTGTAATTTCCTTGTCTTGTTTAGTATCAGATAATACTAGCCTCATAATATGAGGAACTATTTCTCCATGGTGATTTTTTAGTCACTCTGTGTATTTTGATTTTATTAGATACTTTCTCAGATTTTTAGTAACTTGTAGTTGTTTGGCTCATGTTTAACCATGGGGGACTAAAAAGGTGATTAGAAGCTCTGGGTCTTGGGCGCCTGGGTGGCTCAGTGGGTTAAGCCGCTGCCTTCGGCTCAGGTCATGATCTCAGAGTCCTGGGATCGAGTCCCGCATCGGGCTCTCTGCTCAGCGGAGAGCCTGCTTCCCTCTCTCTCTCTCTGCCTGCCTCTCCATCTACTTGTGATTTCTCTCTGTCAAAGAAATAAATAAAATCTTTAAAAAAAAAAAAAAAAAAAAGAAGCTCTGGGTCTTTGGACAAGATATGTTCATTGTGTTCCTTTTTTATCTACAGGGATGTTCTTCTTCTTCTTTCTCTCTCTCTTTTTTTTTTTTTTTGGTCATGGTAACTGCATGCAATTTGATCATTTTGTGCATGCGTATCATTTAAAATTTGCTTATCTCTTATCAGTGGATTTAAGCATTTTTTACATATGTAAGATCAGAGCCATATTTTTCTCCTGTCTGAACTGTTTGCAATATTTACCCATTTTTTGGGGGAAAAATAACCTTATATGTAGTGTGTGAGCTTTGTAGAAAATGAGAAGATTCAGACAGTTAAGCATAAAAAAACAGAATCATTGCATTCCCACGGATAATCCCATTTGTAGAAATGTGGAAATCCCCTTTGTAGAAAATGAGAAGATTCGGACAGTTAAGCATAAAAAAACAGAATCATTGCATTCCCACGGATAATCCAATGAATTATCAATATTAATCCTTTAGAGAATCCTGTAGTGAACTCTGATCTTTTCTACACCCAGGTATAGATATTTGTATTTTAACCCCAATTTGAAATCATACTTTTTCATGTTACTTTATAACCTGCTCTTTTCAGTGAGCAGTCTCTCCCTGTTCACTTCAGTAAACTTTGGACTCATCCTGTATACAGACTTTATTCAGATTTTCCCACTTGACCCAAAATAAACTGTAGCTTGTTTATCCAAATCACAGTGAGATTCAGGGCTACCATATCATCTAGTTGTCCCATCTTTTAAATGTGTTTTAATCTAGCATGCTCTGTGATGACTCTGATTTGCTTAAGAGATCAGGCAGTATGTCCTGCAGAATGTCTCACCTTCCGGTGCAGAATGTCTCACCTTCCGGATTTGCCTTACCGCTCCCTCCTGGGTATTTTAGGTTATTCCTTTGTCCTTTGAATTTTCTGCAATTCTGAAGCTCTGAAAATTTTGGAAGTTAGATCTAAATGCTTCGTAGATTCAGATGAAATATTTTTGGCTAGAATAACTTATAGATGACTGTGTGTTTCATAATGTCTAACATTGAAAGATATACAATCCCAGGTTGGTTCCCATGGTTATGACCACTGGATTCAGGGGATGAGAGCCTGACCCCTCTATTGTGTAATTGTTTCTTCCCTTGGAACTGAAGTATTTTGTATTGTAATATACTTAATGGTTAAAACTTCATTTTTTGAGGCCATTTCAATAATTCTTGCCTAAATTACTATCATTACAGTGTGAAAAGTGATATTTTTCTAATTCTTTGGTTTTTCTACATTTATTAGTTGATATTCTTCTGTAAAGTATTGCTTTCTCTCTTCAGTTGGGACAGGATAAATATTTGATTCATCTTCTTTAATTATTAACTTTCAAACGAGGGAATAATTTTAATAGTAGCTTTAAGTAGTATAAACTAGTTTTTAAATTTTTTTTAAAAAGATTTTACTTATTTATTTGACAGATCACAAGTAGCAGAGAGGCAGGCAGAGACAGAAAGGGGGAAGCAGGCTCCCTGCTGATGCAGGGCTCCATCCCAGGACTCTGGGATCATAACCTGAGCCGAAGGCAGAGGCTTTAACCCACTGAGCCACCCAGGCACCCCAGTATAAACTTATTTTTTAAAGATTTTTAAATTGGGGCGCCTGGGTGGCTTAGCGGATTAAAGCCTCTGCCCTCGCTCAAGTCATGATCCCAGTGTCCTGGGATTGGGCTCTCTGCTCAGCAGGGAGCCTGCTTCCTCCTCTCTCTCTCTGCCTGCCTCTCTGCCTACTTGTGATCTCCCTCTGTCAGATAAGTAAAAAACCTTATAAAAATGTTTTTTTTAATTACTTATTTATTTGAGAGAGAGCACGCACGCATGTACAAGCTGTGGGATGGGCAGAGAGAAAGGGAGAAGTAGACTCTGCCGAGCAGGGAGCCAAACACGGGGCTCAATCCCAGAACCCCTGGGATCATGACCCGAGAAAAAGGTAGATGCTTAACAAACTGAGCCATCCAGGCACCCCTGTACAATGTATTTTTTGTCTTTTTTAAAGAACAACATAAAGGATTTACAGATTTTATTGATTCAGTGTGTTTTAGTCTACTAACAGTTACTCCTTTTAATGCCCAAGTCATCACTTTTGGCCACTAGGAGTTCTTTCGGGCTGGATCTATATCCTTTTAATGTGACCCTTTATTCTTAAATAGCTTCCTTGCTTTCTGACAGAGCAAAATGTCCCAGTTTCACCTTATGCTTTCCTTCCCTCAGACCTGAAATTAGCTGGGAGCCCTTTTCATCATGAATCATATCAAGGTATATAATCTGGACTCTGAACAGATGCCCATTGCTACCAAAGTGACATTGTTTCTATGCCATTTCAGTGAACAGAACTAGAAAATATTTATCTTAAAAAGAGAGTTCATATTGATACTTTTTTTTTCTTAAAGATTTGAATTTTAAGTAATCTTTACATGCAGCATGTTTCTTGAATTTACAACCCTGAGGTCAGGAGTTGCCTGCTCCACCTACTGAGCCAGCCAGGCGCCTCTTACATTGATATTTTAGTTCAGTTTTAACATTTGAATATTCATCAGATTTCTTTGATTTTTATAATCGTGGGTTATTTCTCTTGCTTTGAAGATCTGGATCCCTGACATAAACATAATACTTACTTGCTTTAGCCTATTATATAAAGGAAATAGTTTCAAAATACCAACATTCGGTGCCTGGGTGGCTCAGCCGGTTAAGCATCTGCCTTCCCCTCAAGTCATGATCTCAGGGTCCTGGGATGGAGCCCTAATCATTGGGCTTCCTGTTCAGTGGGGAGTAGTCTGCTTCTCTTTCCCTCTGCCCCCCACCATGCTCTTTCTCTCTTTCAAATGAGTAAATAAAATTAAAAAGAAAAAACAATCAATATTACTACACAGAATAGGATTTTTTATTTGTTTGTTTGTTTTGTCATTACAGTGCGTCTTGCTAAGGGTGTATAGTCAAAATACTGTTTCTGAAGTCTTTGGAATAAAACCTTCCCTTGTCAGTTTTGTTATTGCTTCAAACATTTATTCAAGTATTTGTTTATTTAAACTGTTCTTAATTTAAGGGCTTTTCAAAATTCTTCGGAAAGATAAACACAGAGAATTCTTGCTTCTACCCCTGACTATCCCACTTTGTTTGACCCTGACCCTTATAAAGTATCTATTTTCATTAGTATTTTGTTTATCCTTCCTGTGTTGCTTTTTGCAAATATAAACTAGTACAATGCAGCTACGTTTCTACTTAGCTTGTAGGTTTGTGCTTTTTAAGTCTTTTTGCTGTAATGATTTTACTGGGGTTTCAGGGGAAGTGGAATGACATTTATGTCTTCAGACTGCCATCTTAGCCTGGAACTCAGTCCTTTGTTCAGGAAACACTTTCACTTACCACTTGGTGTGTGGTATTCAGCCTTGAATGTGTATTCTGAGTATTTTCACATGACTGGCTCCTTCTTATCAGCTTTGTTCTTTTTAAAAATCTCTGCCATCATATTTGTACTTTTCAAGAAATTTTTTTAAAATTTAAGGTTTTTCTTTAAAAATTTAATTTATTTATTCATTAGACAGGGAGATCTCAAGTAGGCAGAGAGGCAGGCAGAGAGAGAGGAGGAAGCAGGCTCCCCGCTGTGCAGAGAACCCGATGCGGGGCTGGATCCCAGGACCCTGGGATCATGACTGAGCTGAAGGCAGAGGCTTTAACCCACTGAGCCACCCAGGCGCCCCCAAATTTAAAGTTTTTTGAAAAATGTTTGTCACTATTTCAGGAATGCCATATTTTTTCTTATCTCTTTGAGGATATTATTTTTCTTTAAAGATTTAATTTATTTATTTGACAGAGAGAGAGAGTGCATAAGCAGGCAGAGCGGCAGGCAGAGGGAGAGGGAGAAGCAGGCTCCCCGCTGAGCAGGTTGCTCAATGCTGTACTTGATCCCAGGATGCTGGGATCTTGACCTGAGCTGAAGGCAGACCCTTAACCAACTGGACCACCCAGGGACCCGCTTTGAGGATATTAATTATAAAGGTTTTTTGTTTTTTGTTTTTTGTTTTTTAGAAGATTTTTATTTATTTATTTATTTGACAGGGAGAGAGAGATCACAAGTAGGCAGAGAGGCAGGCAGAGGAGTTGGGGGAAGCAGGGTCCCTGCTCGAGCAGAGAGCCTGACTCTGGGCTCAATCCTAGGACCCCGAGATCATAACCCGAGCTGAAGGCAGAAGCTTAGCCCACTGAGTCACATAGGTACCAGAATTATAAAGGGTTTTGTTGGGTTTTTTAAAGTTCTGTTTCTCCTGAATTCCTTTTTTGTTTTCAGTCTTGCCTTTCATTTTGGAGGCTTTCCTCAAGTGTTTGGTGGCCCTTGATTGATTGTGAGTGAAATATTTAGAAGCTGATTGGATATACAGGAATATTCAAAACAGTACTATTTGTAATAGCCCCACACTGGAAACAGCCTTATTGTTCATCAGCAGAAGAATGGATAAACACACAGTGTCACGCAATGACACACTGTTTCGGAATGGGAGTGAATAAACTAGAGCTACAACAAACAGTATGGGTGACCAACAGAGATTGTTGAGTGAAAAAATCCAGACACTTGAGTGTGCATTTTGTAGACTTCTGTTTGTTTAAGGGTCAAAGAGAGGCAAAGCTGATCTCTGGTATTTGGAGTTAGGATGGCTCTTGGATGGGTGAGTGGCTGATGCCTGGAATGGGGCATTCCAGGGATGCTGAGGGGCCTTCTGGGATGCTGGTTCATGTTCTGGTTCTTGAGCTGGGCCTGGTTATACAAGTGTGTTCACTTTGTGTGATTTCATTGAGCAGTACAGTAGACTTGTGTGTTCTTCAGTGTGGATGTTATACTTCAAATAAAAGGCTACATGAAGTAAAATAGAAAAAAATCCAGTTGAATCTTCATGTGGATGGGATTTATTGACTGGTGTCCACAGGGTGTGCTTTTCCTGGTCGTCCAGGTGACCCCCTCTTTTTGGGGACCCCTGACTGTTAGTGTTTGAAGATGGGAACTAGACATGTTTGTTCTTTCTGCTGTGTCTAACTGGAAGTCTTTAGGCCTCTTTTATGTCAAGGTCTCTTTTGATTACTTTTGAAAGATATCCAAGATACAGTGGGAACGTTAATTTCTTTGAATAGTTTAGTTGTACAGTTGCAGTTTCTATTCATTCATTCAGCACATACTTAAACAAGATCCATGTCCTCGTGGTATGTAGAGCATAGCAGAAATTGCAAACATTAAATATAAGTGGGTACATTTATGAAGGATAATTTGGCCTGTCACGGAAGCCTAGAACAGGGGAACTTAGCCTAGTCTTCAGGGATGGGAAGACTTCCTTAAGAAAATGATATTTTAGAGAATAGAGGAAAGTACTAGACTTGATTTTTAATGAAAGAAAATGTTTTGTCTTGATGTGAAAACCTTTATTCCCATATGTCTGACCACTCTATTATGTGATTGCAGGTGGAGAGTATAGTGAAGATGATGTAAATGAATTAGTGAAGGAAGATGAAGTGGATGGTGAAGAGCAGACACAGAAAACCAAAGGGAAAAAAAGAAAGGCCCAGAGCATTCCGGCCAGGTGATTCTGCCCTCAAGGCCCTTAGAAGTCAGGGGCTACTGTCACAGTATCCAGATGGCTGGGATTGGTCTCATGAGTTCTTCCTACAGGGGCTTCTTACCTTTGTCTATTCAAGGGAAACGTTTGGTGACATCTTAGGATTAAATTCTCAGTCTCGGGGAAGCTTTCAAAGTTTTTGAGTTTTAATTAAAAAAAAAATTAATAGGTATCATGTATACTTGGTAAAAATTAAAAACTCAATTACTGCAAAAATGGGTACCCTCGGTGTATCCTTGTTGCTTTCTTTGCCTCAGAAGAACTATGTTGTCAGAGACAGCTTGTGTGTGTGGGTAGGCATGTATTTCCTACTCCTTAAAAAAACAAACAAAAAACCCCTCCAGAACAAAGAGTGGCATCCTCTATTTACAGTTTCTCATTTTCTCATTTTCGTTGTTTTGCATCTTGGAGATGTGTACTGTGCCAGTACATTTAGCTGTACCTTACTCTTTCTAGTGACTGCATAATGTTACATTATATGGGTCCACCTTGCAGTTTGTAAGTATTCCCTTACTGAGGACCATTGAGATTATACCTGTCTTTACTACCACAAACAAGACTGCAGTGAATATTCTTTGTTACGGCTTTGTATACAGGTACAAGTACATCTGTAAATCAGATTTGTAGAAGTAGAATTATTTTCCGGAGTTAATCTGTAGTAAAAAAATTTTTCATAAAGATTAGCAAATTACCTTCCACAGGCCTGGTACTGAATTACAGCCCCCCCCTCCGCAATTATGAAAATTCTGACAGGTTATTTTGCTCAGATATGAAAAGTTTCCGTAGAAATCTGTTACCTCTCCTTGATTAGTGTTTCTTTCTGGTCATTGAAGCCAAAAAACAGGTTATAGTTTATAAAAAAGGAAAAAAAAGAATTTCAGGTATTAGATGATTCACTTGAAATCAAAATAGACTAAGAAACAATTTACTCTTTTAGGTCTTGGGCCCAGTTCTTTTGTCCTTGAGTTTTTCTGTAGTCCAGCTGTCAAATTTTCAGAAAATGGGAGAAAAAGATGGGTTTCCCACCCCTCTTCCCTGAGAACTCTAGGAAGAAACTGCAAATAAATTTAAGGCTTTCGTTATTAGAAGTCTTCTCCAATTGGGGTATATATTCTTGGAACACACTTTCTGGACAGATTCAGTGAGGTGATTTTTGGGTGTTTTCTTGGTGAAAATAGCTGATCCTAACTTGGAAATAGAACACTGCATTTTGATTCTAAGTGTTTGGGGGAAATTGCTAACTGTGAGAGCTCAGTTCTTGTTTTCTTCCACAGAATCTCAGCTTACCCGCCTTGCTTCCCCCTAGGGTGGGTGTTAATCAGTAGTCCCCGGATTTTAAAGTTTTCTCAGGTTTGCAGTGTTACATGTTTGGAATTGAGGAAGGGATAACTGAAATCATTTTGCTTGATCTGTCTTATCTCTCCTTTTTCTTGTGACCATTGGTGATTAGGAAGAGAAAACAAGGTGGCCTCTCATTAGAAGACGAAGAAGAGGAGGATGCCCATGAGGAGTCGGAGGAAAGTAGCAGTGAGGAGGGAGATGCAGCTGCAGAGCAGGAAGAAGGCCTGGGCTCGGAGGCTGCAAGGAGGAAGAAGGAAGATGAGCTGTGGGCCAGCTTCCTCAATGATGTGGGACCCAAACCTAAAGGGCCCACAAGTACACAAGTTAAGGTAAGTTGATAACTGAATGAGATGTAAGCTTCCCCAGAAGTACCCTACGTTCCCCAGATAGACGTTTTTATTTCCAAAATGAGATTCAGTGCTTACAGCAGAAATCAAACCAGATCCGTTTTGATAATAACTCTTGCATGTGAAAAGCAAAGCATTCCCTATTGTAGAAAAAATAAGCCTTTTTAATCAAATAAATTTCTGATAGGTCTTAAACTATTTAGAGATGAAACATTTAAGAATAGCCGTAATAGAATGGTGGAAAGGTTCTCTTACGTTTCATCTTTATGTGAAACTGATTGCATTTCTTACCTATTTTGTAGAGAGGAGAGAATACTGAAGAGACAAGTTCAAGTAAATCGTTGGTCAGAGCCGAGGAGCTTGAGAAACCGAAAGAAGCTGAAAAAGTTAAAATCACTAAGGTGTTTGATTTTGCTGGTGAAGAAGTCAGGTAAGGTTACCTTCACAAACTTCAGAACTAGTTCTTTTCAAAATTAAAAAAAATTTAAATTAAAAACAAAACCACATTGTATTAAATGGTGTTGGACATCTGTCCTCATTGCACCGTATCCTCGTAATATTTGGGAAGCGCTCTCTCTTTCACTCCAGGAGAACGGTGGCTCCATGAGTTATCAGGGACCATGGGAGGAAAGGTCCTTTCACATATGGTGGTGTACTTGTGGGTATCATGAAGTATTTAGCCGAACAGAAACAAGAAAATGTTAAATGTTCGGTTCCTCTTGTTGTCATGATTTGTGACTTTGGCTGAGTCATTTTTCCCTTTATTACTTTTCTTACCTGTGAAGTCTGAGCCCCACTGAGGCACCTGAAATCAGGTAAAAATTGAAAATACTAGGAGAGAAATTCAGTTCCTGTATTATTTCCTGATCTTGATACTATTTTTTAAATTGATTTATAGGTTTGTTACCACTTTAAAAAAATGGTAGAATCCTAATAACCTCCTGGCTTTTCTAGCTGAGAGCCACATACCTAGAATTTCCTTTTCCCTGTTTATTTAACTTTTATTACTTGAAAACAGCAGATCTATAATTTAGAGCTAAATGAGAACAGCTAAGGTACCAGTCAGTAATTTTATAGGTGGTCACATTTATTTTCCTTGGCAGTAATTGCGTAGACCTGTATGCTCTCTGAAAATAGAATTTGCGTCCAAAGTTATATTTTAAAAATAGTATCTATTCAGTTATTTCATCTAATACAAATGCTGGTGTAAAGAATTTGACATTATTAGTTTTATAAAGGTTATGGAGCAAAACTTTATTTTTTAATTTTTTTCTCCCCAAGTTTTTCTTCTGAAATATACCCAGAAATGTTGCCAGAGTTAGTTTTATAATGATCACCCATATACTTATTATACACATTACTGATTGCCTCTTTCTCCGTCTAGGTCTGTATTTCTCTTTTTGTCTTGCCTGAACCATTTGAGAATTGCTTGTAGACATCATGACACTTCACTCTTAAATATGTTAGCAGTTCCCTAAGAACAAAGGGCATTCTCCTTTATGATACAATGCAGCTGTCACATCTAGTAAATTTCACATTAATGTAGATTATATGTATAAATTTCACATTAATGTAGATTATATGTGTAATCACCACAGATGTACATTATACATCTGTGGTGAAGGAGGCTGATTTTAAAATTTCAACCTGTTGCAGACCAATACTTTTGTAAGACACAATAAAAAGGAATAGCTAGAAAACTAAATTGAAAAGTTGTAGAAAATACAAGCTCAGATTTTTAACAATGAGATTCAATAGACATTAACTGACATTTCAATAAAACAGTCAAAATGATCATCAAATAGGAATAGGAAAAGATTTGTATAGTTACACATGCTGTTTACCGAGAGCGTGAGTATAAATAATTAATATAGGAAATCACTGTTATATTTATACCTTTACGTTCTATAATTGAAACAGACTAAGAGTAAAATATCAATTCTCCAGGCGCCTGGGTGGCTCAGTGGGTTAGGCCACTACCTTCAGCTCCGGTCATGATCTCAGGGTCCTGGGGTCGAGCCCCCCATCGGGCTCTCTGCTTGACAGGGAGCCTGCCTTCTCCTCTCTCTCTGCCTGCCTCTTTGCCTACTTGTGATCTCTGTCTCTCTGTCAGATAAATAAATGAAATCTTTAAAAAAAAAAATCAATTCTCAATACTTAACATCTAAATGCACACTTTGAATAAATGCTGTGTATATTTAGTTTTTGTTTGTTTTTTATGTTTTTTTTTTTTTAAGATTTTATTCATTTGACAGAGAGAGAGAGAGAGAGATATCACAAGTAGGCAGAGAGGCAGGCAGAGAGAGAGGGGAGGAAGCAGGCTGCCTGCAGAGCAGAGAGCCCCACTTGGGGCTCTATCCCAGGACCCTGGGACCATGACCTGAGCCGAAGGCAGAGGCTTTAACCCACTGAGCCACCCAGGTGCCCCTGTATTTGGTTTTTAATGTGACGAAATAACTCCTTTCTTTCTTGTTAATTTACTGCTTCTAGTTGGGTACATGACAGTACTACTGGAGGGTACTGTACATGGAAATTATTTCTGTGTTGGTTTTCTTTTCTTTTCTTTTCTTTTTTTAAAATAACATTTGTCATAAACCCATCTCACAGAGATATTTTCATGAAGACGGAAATAAAGATTTTTAAGCTGTTTCAGTAAGTTCAGGATTTTTATTTTTACTTTTATATAAAATGAAGTCAGTGATACTGTATTTTCAAAGTTCATCTTCAATACTTCATCAGTAGCCAGTTTCATCAGTTTATTCTGTCAAGTTATAATTAAGTTAGAGTTCAGTGGAAATAAGGAATTCTGTATGCAAGCATTCCCCTGTGTGTAGATAGTCTTGTGATAGGAAATGGAATTCAAAACATTCACTGAAACATTTTTTTTTTAAGATTTTATTTATTTATTTGACAGAGAGATAGAGAGATCACAAGTAGGCAGAGAGGCAGGCAGAGAGAGAGAGGGTGGAGCAGGCTCCCTGCTAAGCAGATAGCCGGATGCAGGGTTCCATCCCAGGACCCTGATCATGACCTGAGCCAAAGGCAGAGGCTTAACCCACTGAGCCACCTAGGTGCCTCTCAGTGAAACATGTTTATCTGTAGAAGCTCTGTTTCTCCAGCCTTCTAGCTTTCATTTTTACCCTGGTAATTTATTTACTACTGAAGAACATGTTGAAATATTTTATTGCATGAAAGTACTCATTATTAAAAATACCAAGATCAGACAAATAAACCAAGTTTTACTGTTTAATTAAGACCTTTAAAATTGGAAACCCAACTGGTTTTTTTTTTTTTTTTAAAGACACTAAGTTGGGGTGCCTGGATGGCTCAGTGGGTTAAGCCTCTGCCTTCGGCTCAGGTCGTGATCTCAGGGTCCTGGGTTGGAGTCCCGCATCGGGCTCTCTGCTCAGGGGGGAGTCTGCTCACCCCCCCCCCGCCCCGCCTGCTTGTGATTTCTCTCTCTGGCAAATAAATAAATAAAATCTTAAAAAAAAAAAAAAGTAAAAAAAATAAAGACACTAAGTTTATTTGAAAGCTCATCATTCTTAGCATTTTCCCCTTATATAACTGTGGTACCTCAGCATGCAAAGTAACGTGTGTACGTTTATGATCAGCTTTCAGCTTGTCACACAATAGAGACAGTCATTGAAAAATGTAATGCATTAGTCTTACATAATTTACAGTTTTTATTACTGTACTAGGAACAGTGGGGTTGTTTGTTTTGGCAGCAAGATTTTTCCTCGGTAAGCAGTGTCTTAATTCTATGTTCTAGCGCTGGCTCCTTAATCTAATCTGTTTTTCTGTCTTGCGCCTGTGCTGTTAGAACATACTCTTGCATACACTTAAACTTCAGATTACATTTGTTGACAATGTAATTCTAGTTTTGTTTTAGAGATCGGTGTCAATTATGTCTGTCAGCCAGAAATCAATAAAAGAATCCTTCATATCACTGTCATGTTTAAATCACACATATGTTAATTTTTATGTTAATAATAACCTGGCATTCTTTAATCACATTGAGAAAACATTCTGCTAATCTGATTATTGTTCTTACTGTCATAAGCCAGATTCTGAGGACTTCAAGCTGGGGCATCCCTGGAATACTGCACTTGAATCACCTTCTTTGTTACATATTCACCAAGCTTTCCAAGCAGACATCATTGATAGAGTCTTTTACTAATATCTTGGCAGTGGCTTATTCTTTTTAGTTAGCAACCAAAAATGCTTCTTTCTCAGAAGACTACAATACACTAACATTAATTTTTGGAATCATACATCTCTTTCTGTTGGCTTTTTAGATCAGTACTCCTTCCTTCAAAGAAGTCTTTTGATTTAGAATTTCTTTGTGTTTTGTATGTAAATGCCACTGAAGTTTTGATGAATTCGTTGCTCTATTAGCAAAAATATTTGCAAAGAACTCACTGACTCACTATGATTTTAGCACTGAATGGTCAACAAGCAAACTCTGTGAGGGCTCATGAAGTAAAAGCAGTTTGAGTTCAGTTGGCCTTTGTTTCTTTGGAATTACTTCTCAGTATCATCACATGGTTTGCCACTGCTGTTGCATTCAGAAGATGTGTTTTCTTTATAGAAATATACAGTGAGGCTCTTTTTGCTATCAGTACATTAGGAATAAGAAAATAATACCAATTTTACTTTCTTTAACTTAGTTTAAACTGTAAAGTTAAAAAGTCATACTTGGTTAACGGTTAATATGAATTTTAAAAGTCACACTTGGTTAACAACTAAAGTGATTGTAAAAATAATCTATAAAAATAATGGTTACATTTAAAAAAAATCATTGCATTTTATCACATTTTTGGGTTTTGATAAAATAACCCTAAACTATCATATGCATTATGTCTCACTGCACATGACTAATACGCTATGTCACATGTGACCAGCTGGCCAGTTTGACAGTACCCGAATTGGTCTATGTTCTGGTTAACACAGTGAGTCCACCTTCATGTCTTGACTGTCGTGACATTGTCAAATTGCTAAACAAATTTGTAAATACTAACTTAAATTTTCTGTACCCATCTTGTTTTGGACCAGTAACAACTAGTTTTGTAGCATATTTTAAGTAGTTCTAGTTGTGATTCTATTCAAATTTTTTAACAGTTATTTCAGTACTATTCTTTATATAACTTGTTTTACTTGTTCAGTCCAACATCCAGTGTAAAATTACACTCTCGCATTTAGTCTTTTTAGTCTTTTCTTGTTAAGTTCCTTTCTAAAGCCTTTCATTTTAAGTATTTCATGACACTGACATACACAGTTAACCCTTGAACAACACCGGTTTGAACTGCACAAGTGCACTTAAATGTAGATATTTTTTCGATACAATGCAGTACCATAAATGTATTTTTCTTACAATATTCTTAATCACATTTTCTTTCATATAGCTTACTGTATTATAAGAGTATAGCTTGTAGTACATAAACAAAATGTGTTATTTGACAGTTTATGTTATCGGTAACAGTAGGCTATTACTAGTTAAGTTTTGGGAGAGTTAAAGTTACACATAGATTTTCAATTGTGGGGTGGACAGATGGCAGTGCCCCTAACTGCTGCTTTTTCAGGGGTTAGCTGTATGTTTTTAGGAGCCCATTTGTTTTGTAGGATGGTCCTCAGTTCAGAATTTTGCGTAGTTTCCACATGACTAACTTAAGATTAGTCACCTAGACAAATACGTTGTTGATGTTTGGTCTTCCCCAGTACATGACATCAGTAACACTCAGAATTGGTGGTGATAAGTTAGACCACTTAGGCAATACCTTTCAGAATTCTCCATCGCAAAGACACCATTTCTCTGATAATCAATCATTTTGGGGATCCATTAGGTAATTCCTGGTGATGTGAATTAGTAATGTTATTTTGCTGCCAGAAATCACACTGAAACTATTTAGTTGTCCAGTAGGGGGTAGCAGAACACTGACAGGAAGCCTTTAATAGTTTGGAAATCCTACAAAATAATGCAGGAAGTGTGTGATATGCCATTAGAAATACATATTTAACGTTTTTAGAAATCTTTCTTGGCTTGTATTACTTCCCATATGTCATATAGGATACCCAAGAAAGATTTATTACAATTTTACCATCAGCCCAACAGAGAGAGTGAGAAAAGCTAGTGAATATCTGTTAGAAGAAATCATTAAATTTCCTGATAAATAAATTTTGTGGCTGTATTAATATTTATATTAATGGCACAAATTTCACATTTCATTTTATAAAACAAGTGGATGGTAATTTCAAGTACTGGATGGGTGTTTGGGAGCCTGCTATTTCTGTCGTTTGTCAGAATTGGGCAGCACCATGTCTATAAAAAAAAAGCAACCAAAGAACTACGCTCAGGGAAGCACCTTTTTCCCCCTACAAATATACACATTCTCACATATATATATATTTTATATTCAAAAGAAATACGAGCTTATTACTTTAGAAAACATACATTATTGAGATAAATAACACAATAAACAAATGTTCTCTATAAATTCTTCCTCCTAAAGAAAATAAAACCCTGTAGGGGCGCCTGGGTGGATCAGTGGGTTAAGTCTCTGCCTTCGGCTCAGGTCATGATCCTGGGGTCCTGGGATCGAGCCCCACATCAGGCTGTCTTGCTCAGCAGAGAGCCTTCTTCCCCCTCTCTCTCTGTCTGCCTCTCTGCCTACTTGTGATCTCTCTCTCTCTCTCTCAATTAAATAAATAAAAATCTTTAAAAAAAAAAAAAGAAATAAATAAATAAAAAGAAAATAAAACCCTGTTAATTGGCATGCTGGCAGGATTTTTCTTTTTTCTTTTTTTAAAAGATTTATTTATCTATTTGATAGAGAGAGACCACAAGTAGGCAGAGAGAGGGGGGGAAGCAGGCTCCCTGCTGAGCAGAGAGCCTGATGGAGGAGGGCTTGATCCCAGGACCCTGAGATCATGACCTGAGCCAAAGGCCGAGGCTTAACCCACTGAGCCACCCAGGCGCACCAACACATGTTTTCATAAGCCTACTCTTGTAATCCCCATCTGAATTTGTAAGTACAAGCATAAGGTAGTGTTGGCACAAAATTAGTCTTTTAGTTTTTTCTAATTATGTTTTAATTGTTAAGCTTTGAATTTTTATCTTTTTGGTTTTATTTTTTTTTCCTTCTGAAAAACGTGTAGCTTGTTAACCTTTGGGAATGAGGAAAAATAGTATTTTTTACCCTTCTGATAACCAGCTGAGCCAGTTGGCTCAGACTTTCCTGAGTGAATCGCCTTTCGGAAGAGGCCAGTCATGGAAAGTTTCTGCCTAAATAAAGAGTTTTCAGGAAGTTCTAAGTAAGTGAAATGAAGTTAAAATGACATTTCTGCTGATAACACTTGAACTAACTATTGCTAATAGTGGGTCTTTCCTATCAGGGTTCCCTCTTATCTATTAGAAGTGGTCTGTTACTGAACTGTTCTCCTCCTTGAAGATATTTTGAGAGCTGAATCTCTTCTTATTGTTTGTTCAAAATGGAATTCTTCCAGTCATATATTAATGAAGACTAAAAGTCTGCTTGTGTTACTTTATATTGATTCCCAAGGTCCCTGAGAGAAACAGCAGTTTATAGATGTCATTTCTTTGTGACTGTGGATAGGACTTTGGCATTGAGAAGTTAACAGGGATACTCCCATAGGCTGTACTCATTTCATGCCTTCTTTGTGGTAATTACTATATATTGTGTTGTCATAACTCATTTCATGGTTTGCTGTCCTCATGGGCCCCAAGACCCTGAAGGGCAGAGACTGTGCATATATTTTTATTTCTAAAATCGACACACAATGCAATGCCTAGATCTCGGGTGCTTTTTTTTTTTTTTTTTTTAAGATTTCATTTATTTATTTGACAGAGATCACAAGTAGGCAGAGAGGCAGACAGAGAGAGAGAGAGAGAGAGAGAGGAGGAAGCAGGCTCCCTGCTGAGCAGAGAACCGGATGCGGGGCTCGATCCCAGGACCCTGGGATCATGACCTGAGCCGCAGCTTAGCCCACTGAGCCACCCAGGCGCCCTCTCAGGTGTTTTTTAGAAAATGTTCACCGAATTGCTCTGCTTGGCTGCTGCAGGAGCGTTGTCAGTCCTGCGGTAAAATAGATAAACCAAACAGAAGATGCATAAAGGCTTCTTTTACTTTCCTTATACCTTGACCCACTTTATCTTTATCTTCTCTTATCAGGAATAGTCTAACATTTTACAGTGATACTACAATGAATCTTAAAACTTGCCACGTCATGTATTCTGTGGCTCTTTTTGTGAGAAGTTATCCTTCTAGGAAATTTTCTTTTTTGTTGACAACCTCTTCTGTATTTTCTCTTCTTCTGAAATTCCTAATAAATAGATACAATAGTAAAGTTATGCTAGGCCACGCTGTGGCAACAAACCCAGAAACTCAGTAGCATAACACAATACTGTTGACCCTTGAACAACATGGGTTTGAACTGCATGGGTCCACTTGTATATGGATTTTTTTGCTGTACTGTAAATCCATTTTCTCTTCTATGATTTTCTCAGTATTTTTTCTTTACCTTTATTGTAAGAATACAGTGTAAAATACATATGCAAAATATGTGTTAAATCATTTGTTTATGTTACCAGTAAGGTTTTCTGTCAGCAGTAGGCTACTAGTAGTTAAGTTTTGGGGAAGTCTAAACTTAAACGCAGATTTTCAACTGTGCGGGGAGTTGGTGCCCCTAAACCCCACATTGTTCGAGGGTCAGCTCTGCCTATTTATTTCTTACTGATGCAAAGTCCTACACAGGTTGGGTAGCACTCCATCTTGTAACTAAGTCAGCCATCTGGAACACATAGCTTTTGAGGTTGTTGTGCAAAAAGAAAGAGTGAATAAATAGATTTTCATTTAATTACCTTGTTTTCAGAATGAGACTTCAGCCCTGCCCCGTGAGTTTCGAATTTCCGTGGTTTTTATTTTCTCCAAGGAGTAATGGGTTTGCTGGTTTGGGTGGGAGACAGTAGCCTATGGTATGAGGTTGGAAAAGGTGATCTGGACTTAGTTGCTCCCGAGATTAACTTTCAACTGATTTTTAGCCTTGCTCATTTCCTCTCCCTTCAAAGGTTCCTGGTATGTCAATTTACTGAGCCTTTGTAGAATACTGTGGTATAGATTGGCTTGTTATTGGCCATTCCATATGGCTACAGACTTAGATTAGAGAAAACAAAAACCAAAGCCAATTTCTACTTGTCTGTTTACTTTCTACCTTCAGAGAACTCGATTGGCATAGTTTCTCTGTTATATCTCTTCTCCATATCCTTATGTGGTTTTGCCTTTGTAAATTTATTTACCACTATTTTGTAGGGTTTTAGTAAGGAGTAGAGAATAAAGTCTGTGTTCAAACTGTCATTTCTAAGTGCAGGCGTCCACTTGTTTTTCATGAGCCATCTCAGGTCTGCCCCAGACTCCACCTAGGGCGAGGAGATTTAAAGTACCTATTTCTAGTCCAGTAGACTAGGACTCTGCCTTAAGCTTTATGTTTGGATGTGGATTTATTCTGGTCATCTGTATATCGGTGAAGGGAATTGCTCCAGAATGTAGTGGCTTTAAACAATTGTGTTCTTGTCATTTTCCATAGTTGTGGAGGGTAGCTGGGCTCCAGCAGCTCTTGCTTGGGGTCTCTTAATGCAGCTGGAGTTAGTGGCTGGGTGTGGAGCCACCTTGAAGGCTTTCTTGCTCCCACCTCTCGGGCCTGGACTGGAACAGGCTCCTCGGGCATCTCTTTTCTCTGTGGCCTTCCCAGGTGTTCTGTGTAGCATGGTGGATCCGGAGTAGCCAGGCTTCGTGTGTCAGAGTTGCACTCTGGAGGGAGCAGGTGGTGAGAGCTGTGTCACTTTTTATCAGCGGGTCTCCGAAGTTATGCAGTGCCATTCCTACTGATCTTAGTAACTTAGCCCCTTAGATTTCTGATTTTTTGTTCATGGAAGGTAAATGTGTCTGCCATTGCTACAGAAATGCTATGTGACAAGCCATTCCAAACCTCTGGGATACAGCAGTAAGCATTTGTTTGCTGTCCGTGTGTTTCCGGGTGTCTGGGGTTCAGCCAGTCTGCGTTTTGCTCCAGGCTGCTTGCTGGATTCAGATCTTCAGTGTGTGTCCTTCGGCCGTCTTGGACCTGCTGGTATTTGAGGCGTATTCTTAAGAGGCAAAGGGTAGGAACTGAAGGGGTAGGTGAAACAGCGCCAGCATTAAAGCTGCTTTTCCTGTCAGATCAGCTCCCATCTCATTGACCATTGAAACATGTACCTAAGCTCAACATCAGTAAGTTAGACAAGTTTCTTTGTGGTTCAAGGGAAGGAGTATGTATTTGCGGAGTGATGGTCTAATCTGTGGTGTATATTCTCCCTCTTATTTTTTACTCTTGGCTCTCATTACTGAGAGGGTCATTGGGGAGAGTAGAGAGACACACAAATTAAGCCCGGGAAAGAGTGAGACCAGATTTTAGAGGTTCAGCAATTTCCATTTGATCCTCTGAATAATACTGACCATTGTAAGACCATGGATATGGGAGTAACAAAAGGTGGTGGTGTTTTAAGTCATCGCTCAAGATAAACTTGCCAGTGTTTCCTAGTGAAGGTTCTCAATACAGAACTCTCAGACTCTTATTCTGTGCCACTTGATAGGTGACATAGTGTAGGTGTGAAGAAAAATTGCTTCTGCTCCCCAGAAGCCCGGTTGGAAGGAGAGAAGAGACAGAGACTTACATCCTGCGGAGATGGAGTTTATCCGATTCACCTGCAGTTGTTCTTGGCCAGTTTATTCTGGAGGACCTTGGCTGACCGCTCACAGTACAGTGACCTTAATCTTGGACCCTCCTGCAGATAGACTGGAACTTAAACAAAATTCTTCAGATGTTTTTGTTGACTTGGCAAGACTAAGCAGGCATTAAACACTTGTTCTCTCTTTAGTTGAAATCTCAGGCATTGTCTGAACCTTTAGGACTCAGTTTTGTTGTTGGGTTTTTTTTTTAACCTTTTTTTTTTTTTTTAAAGATTTTATTTATTTATTTGACAGATCAGGTAGGGAGAGAAGCAGAGGGAAAGGGAGAAGCAAACTCTCCACCAATCAGGGAGCCTGATGCAGGACTTGATCCCACGACCTGGGATCATGACCTGAGCGGAAGGCAGACACTTAATCATCTGAGCCACCCAGGTGCCCCAGGACTCAGTTTTACTGAAGACCATTTTTCCAGATTTGAACTTGGACAGGATTCTCCATCCTGTATTTTTTTCCACTCCCACATGAGTGTTGGTTAGCCAGCTCGAAGGCATTTTCTTCCATCTTTGGGTTATTTTAGCTGTGAAACAGGAGCATTCTGCAGAATATTTCCAGTTGTTTATATTGTTACTCTTCTTCTCAAAATAATGCTAGTGTTTTCCTCCCAGAGATTCCACCTCCCCATTGCTCCCCAGTCCTTTAACTGTGAGTCCTAATCCACATGTGAGGGGCAGTGGGAGAACCTTCTCAGCCTTGCCATCCGCAGCCCACAGGAGCCGTGATTCAGCAGTGACCACTGGTGTGTGTGTGGCAAGCTGACAGAAGAAACGGAGACAATTTGAGGGAGATTAAGTACATACGTTGTTGTTCTTCAGTGAGGGAAGATGCCTTTATTTAGCACTGTGGTAGTGGACTTGAATCAGAAACCTCAGCAGCCAGAACTCACTGGAGGCCCACTGGGTGTTTTCCTTGTTGTTACTTACCCCTTTCCTTAGAGTTTGTTTCTCATCTTACTCTTCTTAAAAACTTGACGTTTCCCTCCTTGGCACAGGGTGACTAAGGAAGTGGATGCTACATCTAAAGAAGCCAAATCTTTCTTCAAGCAAAACGAGAAGGAGAAGCCACCGGCTCCTGTCGCTGCAGCGCTGCCGTCACTCCCTGCCGGGTCTGGGTGAGCGTTCTGGTCTCGGGCTCGGGGCTGCCTGGCGTGCAGCAGAAGCCGTTCTTGGTACAAGCGCCTGCTGGGGCTGTAGCTGGCAGGATGTGCTTTCGTTTGCCTTTGCTGGAATGTTTGCCAAAATGGAAGGTGCAATGAAAAATGAGCCTTAGGTTTCTCGTTTGATTCCAGCCTGAAGAAAGTGCTGATTTACAGCATTGACCACAGAGCCGAATGTGTAGGAGATTTACATTTAAAAATAATTTTTGAATGAAAATGTCACCGGTTTATTAGAACTTCGAGTGGAGATTGGGGTTGAGCCCTCAGTCCCATCCCCCAAGGACCTCAAAGGAACATTGGAAGGTCAGAGCTGATTTGCAAGTAATTCTATTGACACACTGCTGGGAATGTAATAGTTTTTTTTTTCTTCGTATTTTCAATATTACTTGAGTTATTTTTAGCTGAAGACTAGAATTTTTTTCCATTGGGGAAAATAAAAATTCCTTTCTTTATAACCTGTACGTAAGATGTAAAGCATCACAGTAAATACGATCAGCCAGGGCACGAGCCTGCAGGGACGTGACCGAGGACTGTGGCCCATTGGCGGCACCCGCCAGCCGCTGACTCCTGTGGGGAGGGCTGTCTTCTTGAGGGTTTGGGGAGGAATATGTCACCTCCAGGCGCTTCTCTGGCCCTCAGTCACATAGCTTGTCACTTCTTCCTTCCCTCCCTGAACATATGTATTTATCTCATTGCCACGAACAGTAAAATCTTGGGTTTGTTGTTGTTGTTTTTTTTTTTTTTTTACTAAAAAAAAAATAATAGGTTTTTCTATCAGGTTATGAGCTTTCCTAGCACAGGCCTTTCTCATCTTTGTAACACTGGCTCCACACAGTGCTGTGTAAGCTTGTGTGCTCATCTAGGTTGTGTTTACCCAGAGCAGACCCTGAGACAGGTTTGGGTACAGGTCATTTGTGTGGGAGCCGCCTTCAGGAAGCCCCAGCAGGGAGGTGGACAGGCTAGGAGGGAAGCCTGGGTAGGATGTGGATTCTGGCAGGTTACTGCCAGTAGCGGCTGGTGCTCCCTCCTTCTTCTAGTATCTCGCAGAGGTGGTGAAGAACACGGCAAGGGCAAGGATGCTGGGGTAGTTCTGCAGCTCCCATCTGTCACTGGCTCAGGACTACATCCACATGCCCTCAGTCCTCAGGCTGTGGGCGGCAGTTGCTTGTGGTAAGATGCGGCTCAGCGTGTGCCGTGATGGTGAATGCAAGTCCATGACCAGGCCCTGTCCACACCTCCCATATGCTCTTCATTGCTCCTTACCCCAAGGCTTTCGCTCTCACTGGAGCGAGTAGGTGGCAGAAGCAAGAAGCATGTAGTGGTTACATAGAAACGTAAGAAAGAAAGAGATTTGAGAGCTTGCTTCCATGGTGGAAATGATGTAAACACCAAAGAGAGCAGCCATGGGAGGAATGGAGTGAAGTGAACAGGGCTCTTCACACTGGCCCTCCTCAGATTCTAGGCCAGCAGTTTTCAGGCTGTGGTTTACAACCATCATTTAAAAGAAATAAAATGGAGGTGGGGGTTGTGTCTGGATGGCTCCATTGGTTAAGCGTCTGCCTTCAGCTCAAGTCATGGTTCCAAGGTCCTGGGATCCAGCCCTGCATCAGGCTTCTTGCTCCACGGGGACCCTGCTTCTCCCTCTGCCTCTGTCTACTGCTCTGCCTGCCTGTGCACGCCCTCTCTCTCTATGTCAAATAAATAAATAAAATCTCTTAAAAAAATAGCATACTATACTATTTTGTAAGTATTATTTCATAAAGTTTTTATACTGAGTGACAAACTATCTTTAGTGAGGGTTGAGATAAAAAAATGTGAGGCTGTAGGCTGAAGCAGCCTGTTTTTTGCCTTGTAATTGTTAAAATTGTTTGAAAGGGATTCTCTTCAGACCAGTAGCTTTCAGACTTGATCGACTCACAGTAAGGAGTGCATTTTATAGGATGCCCTAGTACGCTCATAACAATAGATGTAAAAAAGTGAAAGAAAACCTGGTAAAATATTTACCTTTGCTACACATGATGAATTCTGATTTTCATAATTTTGATTTACATAATAGTGTGGACTATGTATGATTTTTTTAAAAAAATGTCATGGGCCACTGAACTGATTTCATAATCTACTACAGTCTGAATTTGACAGATCAATCTTTTGAAAAAACTTAACCCAAGTTTTTTACTTGGTGGTATTATATGTGGTATTATTAAACATATATGTGGTATTATTAAACAGGGTCTCTGACATTTATTAAAAGTTTTACTGTAAAAGCTAACTCTGGATTAAGTATCACATAGAAATAAAGGCAAAGTTGCTTGTACCTTAGGGTTCAAGCATAGTTCATTTCAGCTAGCACAGTTTTTACTTTTAGCCTCCTTGGATATTTTTTAGATAATCCCCTTTTGATGCTTAGAGATTCTGCTTGGAAACCATGTGTGTTTCAGAAAACATTCTGTTGCTATAATGATGATGATAAGTAGAGGAGGGAGAAGTGGTAGCTTAACAAGGTCAGCTTGCCTCAGTCACTAAGTCACACGGCGAAGCCTCACTGTTTTCTGGATCCGTGCCTTCCTTTCTTAGAAAGAGCCAGTAATTCTGAAGGATAAATTGCTGAGATGATATCTGTATTAGGGAGACCCAGCAGGAAACAGATGGCATCCTCAAATTGGGATACTTTGAAGAGAATGTAATAACTCACAAAGTGATGAAAAACCAGAGATAGGATAGTGTGGTGTACTTGGGACCAGTAAGATGGGGCTGCATTACTTTCCCTAGACCTGAAGGGGCAAGAGGGGGACAGTTTTGGCACTGAAGACAGGGAGGGCCTCCTGACAGGATCTGAGCCCCTCACTTGAGCAATGGACTCTGCAGGGGGAAGCCAGGGGCATTACTACCCAGATCTCCTATTCCTCCTCCTCTTCCATCTCTTGCCAGGACACTCCATTCTGACGCTTATTAAAATGGTAAGGAGGACATCATTGGGATTATTGCAGTAGGTGGCAGGACTGTCACAATAAGGGAGAGGGATGGGGCTCAGCTCTCTGTACAGCAAAGACAGCTGGGGGTTTATGGCCAGGGAGCAGAATGAGGGCAGTAGGAAGGTGTCTGAGGATGGAACGTTACTGAGAGACCCCAGGGGTAGGGAGATTTTTGCTAAACAGACTTAACGGGATCCTCACCGAAGGCAGGCTGAGTATGTACTTACACATTGAGGGTGGGGAATGAGGAACTTAATCAGATATCCGGGCTGATCAGATATGAAGAGTGGAGCATTCTCTCAAAACTGAGCTAGCAGGATTCTTGCTAAAATTGGGCTAAATTGTTAAAATGCACACCCAGCAAGGATGGAGGCCAAGATTGAGGCCTAGTTGAGAAGAGGGCTCAAAGGAGCCTGACCAAAGTTTGATGAAGAGTGTCTTTCTCCAACTCTTCATACCGGACCCCATCTGGGACGGGGAGCAGAAGGACAGATGGAATTTAGAGGCACCAACCGGTAAAATACCTTTCAGTAGATGAGTGGACTGCTAACTCCCTTATAAAAGGGTCAAGTGAAATTTCACTAAGTCACTTTCTTGATTGAGATCAATTTCTTCTAAAGATTTTATTTATTTATTTATTTGAGTGCAGGGGTGGGGGGTGTGAAGGGAGAGAGAAAGAGAGACTCTTAGGCAGGCTGTAGCCTCGCGTGGAGCCCAACATGGAACTCTATCTCATGACCCTCAGGTCATGATCTGAATGAGCTCAAACCAAGAGTTGGGCACCTAACCAGCTGAGCCCCCCAGGTACCCCTGTTTCTTCAAAGGTGCAGTAGTGAAATGTAACAGAGTACAAGCATATGTCTAACTGAGTAAAAAAAGTGCTCAGAGTTGTACATGAAAATTTCTGGATAAATCCAGAAGGTGACCTTTAAAGTTGGCATGATCATTTTTCTGAAATGCATCTCAGAAAGTTTCTCCAAGTTGTAGTTGTGTGTGGAAGAAAACAGGGTCAAGAGGAATGCATCTGGTCTGGGGTGTCCAAGTGGGCACATTTATCAGTGCAGATAGTAGTATATGCTGCAGCCTGCACATGCCTGGTGTGGGAGGTCTTTTCAGGGAAAAATCTATAGAAATAATCCAATTTATTAAAATAAAATTATTATAATACTTTCCCACAGATGTTTTTCATTTTCATTTTTGAAGTTGCTTCAGTTTATAGAAATTGTCCAGCAGAAACACTTTATTTGTTTATTTTTCTTCTCTCTAAACAGATGTAAGCAATACAGGAAGACCAGAGCAGGAGGGTAAAACATCCTGTCCCACATTCTTTGCTAGCAAATAAGAACAGATTCACAGGAGCAAATGTTTGTAACTGAAAATGCATTTCCTCTACATGTTTAAAATAGCACACTGCTTGGGCTATAAAAAGCCAAGGTTTATGCTTTGGGAATGAAGTAAACCAAACAACCAGTTTTAATTAGAGGCAGGAATCACAGATGATAAGAAGCGTGCTCCACATTTGGCTGTAGAAAGCACAGTATACTCAGCTTGGTGAGTCTGTATTCCTGCAGTTCCGTGGCTCTAACCCATTCATCCACGGGATCCATTTCTTGCCCTCCACCCGTCCCGCAGCCCTGGCAGCCCCCTGCCGCAGTCCTCACTCCAGCACTGATGGCCGTTGGAACCCAGCTTTCGCGGGCATTCGGCTAAATCAGCCTTCACCCCACATTACTCACCTATTCCAGCAGGAGGCTGCTCTTAGACTTGTTAAAGTTGATAATCCTAGCCAAAGGCATCGACTTGTTACACTAAGGGCTTACTGTTTAGTTGCCACCTTATAGATTGGGAATGACCTGAAGCAGCAAAACATTGAAGAATGAAAAACATCATTTTTCCATGTGGTTTTTTTCTTATCGTCTCGGTCTTTTGACAGAAAACAGAGAAAAAAAACAAAGACCTTATCGTTGAGTCTCCACACAACATCGTGTGTGGTGTCAGGTTAGCAACGTTTTCCTCCCATATAGAAAATTCAGAATTCTGGGGTGCTGGGTAGCTCAGTGGGTTAAGCCTCTGCCTTCAGCTCAGGTCATGATCCCAGGGTCCTGGGATCGAGCCCCACATCGGGCTTTCTTCTCAGCAGGGAGCCTGCTTCCTCCTTCTCTCTCTGCCTGCCTCTCAGCCTACTTGTAATCTCTGCCTGTCAAATAAATAAATAAAATCTTTAAAAAAAAAAAAAAAGAAAAGAAAAGAAAATTCAGAATTCTGCACAGTGTCCTGCTGAAGGTAGAAGACCCAGACTAGAGACCTGTGAAGACAGTAGCCCCTGCCTGTTTCTGTGTCTTGTCTGTGCTCAGTGTGTTTGATCAGTTGGCACCCAGGAGCCTTTCATCAGTGCAGCATTCTTCCTGCCTGAGCAGGTACCTCGTCCCTCCCAGCCTCCTTGGACAGGAGTTAATAAGACCTTACTAGCTTTTAAGATTTTGCATTTTTCAACATGCAGTCTTCTGATTGAGAGCATCGTGCATGTCACTTAAAGTAGCAGGAATTAGGCATAGCCACAATATTAGGAGGAAGCATTTCTAATTTTTTTTTTAGAAGATTTTATTTGACAGACAGAGTTCACAAGTAGGCAGAGAGGCAGGAGAGAGAGAGAGAGAAAGCAGGCTCCCTGCTGAGCAGAGAGTCCGATGCGGGGCTCGATCCCAGGACCTTGGGATCATGACCTGAGCCGAAGGCACAAGCTTAACCCACTGAGCCCCAGGAGCCCCCATATTGGTAATTATTATAATAACTAAGATGATTGGAAGAAAGTGGGTATTTCAGCAGGTGACCTGTGATATTATGTAGTCTTTAAGAGAACAAATGGTATTAGTCAATTTAATGATTTAAAATTGGTTGTGCTTGGGGCGCCTGGGTGGCTCAGTGGGTTGGGCCGCTGCCTTCGGCTCAGGTCATGATCTCAGGGTCCTGGGATCGAGTCCCACATCGGGCTCTCTGCTCAGCAGGGAGCCTGCTTCCCTCTCTCTCTCTCTGCCTGCCTCTCCCATCTACTTGTGATTTCTCTCTGTCAAATAAATAAATAAAATCTTAAAAAAAAATAAAATAAAATAAAATTGGTTGTGCTTTTTTTTCTTTTTAGGAACAGCTTTATTAAGCTATTTTTATTTATTCACCAATTTAAAATGCACAGTTCATTGGTTTTTAGCATATTTGCATAGTTTTGTGTTTGTAAAGCTATGCAACCACAATAATTTCCATCACCCCAAAAAAGAAATGCAGTCTCTCTCCATCCCTACCTATCTCCTATGTGCTCAGGCAGCCACCAAACTTCGTGTCTAAGTTTGCCTGTTTGGACATTTTATAATTGGAATTGGGGTCATACAATATTTTCCCTTTTCTGTCTGGCTTCTTTGATTTAGCATGCATAATGTTTTCAAGATTTATTCATGTTTCTGAACTGCATACCTTTTTATGGCCAAGTAGTACTCCATCGTATGACTATGCCACATTTTGTTTACCTATTCATTCATTGATAGACACAGAATTGTTTCCACTTCCTTGCTATTAAAAATAATGTGTCTCTGAACGTTCATGTGCAGGTTTTCATGTGGACGTGTGTTTTTATTTCACTTGGGTATGTACCTGGGTGTGGAATTGCTCGGTCATACTTGGACATGCTCTTGAGTAGGAGAATGAGGCATAAGAGAAAAATCCAGGAATGGTATGAAGGGTTGGTGCCTTGGGTTGCCTAGATTTCTTCCACTGTGATTTCTCTGAAGCATGTACAGTTCTGTATGTAAGCTCCAGCTGTAGGAAAAAAGATGGATGGAAAACTGTGATGTTCAGTAACATTATTAAAGCAATGGCTAGAAAAAAGGTAAGGCAGTTTCCTTCCTTCTTAATTAATTCTAGAAGTAGGAAGAGTGATTTAGGCCTTTTGATTTGCTCCCACAACAAGGTTTAAGCTTTCTACTTAGTTGTTGGATGATAATTTGGGATTTTAGTTTGGTTGACTCAGGGCCGGCCCTGTTCTTATTTTATTGCTGTTTGTAAATAGATGTTCTTGACCTTACCACTAACTTTTGGATTTAACTTTGTTATTCTTAGTGGTTGTGGTGCTGTCAGTAGGAGGTGTTCAGAAATGTGTGGTGAGATATTTTGGTTGTCACAAGACTTGAGGAGGCCACACTGGTACTTAGTGGGTGGAGTTCAGGAATACTAAATCTCTGCATTTGCTCAGGACAGTTTGTACGGGGACGAATTTTCTTTTCCAAAATCCCCTTAGAGAGACACTGTTTTCGGGAGCTGGAGTCCCTCAGCTATATAACCACTGGGCTTTTCTTCAGTTTCTGGTTTGAGACTCCACTCCAGGGCAGGCATTCACAAACTGGCAATCCATGGACCGAGCCTATCCTTGGATGTTTTTATTTGGCTGGTATTTAAAAACCAGGAAGCTCACATAAAAATCTGGATTACTGGCTTTTCTTTAGAAACGAGAAGTTGTGCCATGCCCTCCGTCTTCCCTTACAGCACAGTGAGCTGGAGCAGAGTGTGTGGGGTTTGCCCTTTCCTGGCTCAGATTCAGCTGCTGCTTTCTTCCTGTTACCTGCTGGGTTCCTGCTGTAGTCCGGTGTTTTCAACACTGGGTTGACATGTTTCCCTTCAATGACCAGATCAGTTTCATTTTGGCACCAGTTTGTCCTTTAGATTAAATATTAGACATACTATCTTCTGACACTGTATGTTAAGTGTTTTTTACCTTTCCTCAAAAGGATAAATAGCTCCTATTGACGGATTTCCAAATTTAAGGCACAGTGCTGTGTTTCATATGTATTATTTTATTGTATCTACATAAATACTTTTAAGAGGTAAGTGCTAACTTGGTACCCATTTCACAGACCAGACACAGAGGCTTAGGGAGGCACCATTGACTTGTAGAGTTTCTCTAGTTGATGGTGGAGGCAGGATTCCAGTCCACATCCATTTGAGACAAAGGCTGAGCTCTCAGCCACTGTGTCATACAACCGTTTTTATTTCCCACCTAATTGGTCTTTTTAGGTAAGAAGTATCTCTTCAGCTTTATAACTGATGAGGGGCTCTTTGAAAGCTATTTTGAATTTTTTGGTTTTTTTTTATGGAAATGAGATGAATGTTTCCTCCCTTTTCCTTTGTAGGCTTTCCCCCCATTAATAACCACAGCTAATTCAGGTCTCCTGTATTGGATTTCAGTCCCATAACTCTCTCATGAAATTGAAGGTGTAGCACATTTAAAAAAATGTGTTGCAGGTATGTTTGTACATTGATAATCTGTCAGCAAGCAACAGTGAAGCTGTGGACAAGATGTGATCAGTCAGCCGGGGGTAAGAGCAGTAATGGTTATTGTAGCTTCTGGGTGGTAATTGGCTTCTGCTGAGGTCTGAGTCCTACACTGTATGCAGCTTATATGAGGGTGTTGCCAGGAGAGCCAGGTTGGGAGATAATCCTTGCCCAGTTGGGCTCAGTGCATTTCTTCCAGTGGTCATTTGTTCTAGGGTAGCAGAATAGCTTTTGAGAAGATACTACTTTCTTTTTTTTCTTTAAGATTTATTTATTGAGAGAGAGCGAGCAAGCATGAATGAGAGGGACAGAGGGGGAGAGAGAGAGAGAATCTCAAGCAGACTCCCCTCTGAATGCAGAGTCCCCTGCGGGACTCAACCTCACAACCCTGAGATCATGACCTCAGCCAAAACCAAGAGTCTGATGCTTAACCAGCTGTGCCACCCAGGTGCCCCAAGATGATTTTTTAAGGACCTGCTATGACCGTTGAAATGATTGATTCTGACAGTGTTGGTGGTCTTGCTTTTATTTTACTTGGCACTCCAGTGTCATGTGTTTTGTAATGGGGCAAGAAAACATGCACTGGACTTTCACCTTTATGTTCTTAAGTGGATGCTAATTATTTAGCGTCATTCAGTTTTAGCGCATCCTTTTTTTTTTTTAAAGACTTCATTTATTTATTTGACAGCGCGAGAGAACACAAGCAGGGGAGTGGGAGAGGGAGAAGCAGGCTGCCGGCTGAGCAAGGAGACCCATGTGGTTCCATCCCAGGACCCTGGGATCATGACCTGATTCGAAGGCAGACACTCAACCCACTGAGCCACCCGGGTACCCCAGTTTTAACTTATTCTTAACTTGCTTTTTACATATACCTTTGTAGGTTTTGCAGGTACAGAGTAAATGAGTTTGAAGTTGAAATTAAATTAATTCCCTAAAGATTTCCCCATGAATAGTTGGAATATTTTGAGTTTATTAAAGGTTATCTCATTCACATTCTTGATTTGAAGATACTGTTCCAGGCTAAGCTAGCAACGAGAATAATTACAAATGGAGAGATTAATAATACTTTTTTTTTCTTTCCTTTTTTTTTTTTTTTGGTTTGGGGAGGGTGGTAGAAGATTTGACCAGTTGGGTCAATTGGTGAAATGCCAGCCAATGTGAGCATCTAAATGAGATCTCAAACATAGAAAAGCTTTCAAGGCAAGAAAATTTTTCATTTGTGGTCACCAGGATTGGGGTAACCTCTCTCGGTTTGGATTGAGTACCTACAGCAAATACTGTGAACGTAGGAAGTGTCCCTAGTGGTTTTCAAGGTTGCCCACAGTGGGACAGAGTCTAGTGTTTTTAGAAAATCCTTAGAGGATTTGTACCTTATTACACAGAGCAGCTTTCTTCCTTTTGCTCTTATCATTGAGTTATAGTTGCAAGTTTCAAAAATCTGAGTTTTAAGAACGGGGTGGCTATATGTGTTACAAACTTCTAAAACTTCGTTTTGCTATAGGGGCGCCTAGGTGGCTCAGTGGTTAAGTCTTTGCCTTCGGCTCAGGTCATGATCCCAGGGTCCTGGGATCGAGCCCCACATCTGGCTTCCTGCTCTGCGGGAAGCCTGCTTCTCCCTCTCTCACTCCCCCTGCTTGTGTTTCCTCTCTCGCTGTGTCTCTCTCCTCAAATAAATGAATAAAACCTTTCAAAAAATTTTTGTTTTGCTACAATACGGTACCCTTGGTTATACCAGTTTTCTCTTGGTGTGAAATTCAAGTCAGGAAAGTACATGGGGTGCTTTGCTGGGAGTGTGGGAAGAATAGGAAGAATGGCTGGAGTTTTGGTGTTCACAGAGCTTAGCGTGGTAATTGGAAATTGACTTGGAAACAAAGTTGTGGAAACCTTTCTTTAAGGAGAGAATTGTGATGCTCTAGGAATGAAGGGGAACTATTTTGGTTACCTAATAAAAATGCTGATTCCTTGAGTTTGTTGTTTCATGTGCATTCTTTCAGTGTACACTAGAGGGCAGAACCCCCCCAGAAAAGATACTTCTTTGGCTGGGTACAAGAAGCTTGGAGATTTGATATATGAGTGCTAAACAGTTTTCTTTGCCTAATTAGATAAGTCTTTTGGCATGAGATTTCTGTATGCTGCACTGTTTTCTACATTTTTCCTAAATTAAAATTTGTTTTGTTTTCAACTCTACCATTGTGCTTAGAAAATGAAAGATGGTTTTTCTTCCCTCATTTTTTCTTGGAAAGGCAAAAGCTTTTTTTTTTTTTTTTTTTTTTTTTATTTGAGAGAGAGAGACTGAGACAGCATGAGAGAAGAGAAGGTCAGCGGCAGAAGCAGGCTCCCCGTGGAGCTGGGAGCCTGACATAGGACTGGATCCCAGGACTCAGTCCTGGGACTCCCGGATCATGACCTGAGCTGAAGGCAGTCACTCAACCAGCTGAGCCACCCAGGCTCCCTTGCAAAAGTTTTTAATCATTGTTTGCTTTTTTTTTTTTTTTTAATTTTTTATTTTTTATAAACATATATTTTTATCCCCAGGGGTACAGGTCTGTGAATCACCAGGTTTACACACTTCACAGCACTCACCAAAGCACATACCCTCCCCAATGTCCATAATCCCACCCCCTTCTCCCAAACCCCCTCCCTCCAGCAACCCTCAGTTTGTTTTGTGAGATTAAGAGTCACTTATGGTTTGTCTCCCTCCCAATCCCATCTTGTTTCATTTATTCTTCTCCTACCCACTTAAGCCTCCATGTTGCACCACCACTTCCTCATATCAGGGAGATCATATGATAGTTGTCTTTCTCTGCTTGACTTATTTCGCTGAGCATGATACGCTCTAGTTCCATCGATGTTGTCGCAAATGGCAAGATTTCATTTCTTTTGATGGCTGCATAGTATTCCATTGTGTATATATACCACATCTTCTTGATCCATTCATCTGTTGATGGACATCTAGGTTCTTTCCATAGTTTGGCTATTGTGGACATTGCTGCTATAAACATTCGGGTGCATGTGCCCCTTTGGATCACTACATTTGTATCTTTAGGGTAAATACCCAATAGTGCAATTGCTGGGTCATAGGGCAGTTCTATTTTCAACATTTTGAGGAACCTCCATGCTGTTTTCCAGAGTGGCTGCACCAGCTTGCATTCCCACCAACAGTGTAGGAGGGTTCCCCTTTCTCCGCATCCTCGCCAGCATCTGTCATTTCCTGACTTGTTGATTTTAGCCATTCTGACTGGTGTGTTGTTTGCTTTTTTATTACAAATAAGAAAGTAAAAATGACCCAGAGTTCCACCACTTAAATTTTTTCATAAAAGAGCAATGAAATTTCCTTGCCACCTGCCTGTTCTTTTTTCCCAACCCCAGAGGCTGACACAGTTGACTTTTAAACAACATGGTTGCTGGGTCATCAGGTAGATGCACCTTAAATCCTACCAGATGCTTGCCAAATAGGCAATACCCATCTGAATGAAGTGGCTCTGGTATTAGGTGAGAGGGCCCTTTCCCCACACCATGACTCCCATCTGTCAGGGCTTTCACCATAGTTGAGACATTAACTGGATTTTTCATAGCCTCCTGGTTTCATTTCTTTCAAGACAGCCTAATGCTGTATTTCTGTATATTGGCCAAATGTCAGTTAAGATTTGAGTATTACCCATAGGTAGTCTCCGTACTATATCCAGTCTTCACAGTTAGCCAATTCTCAGTCATCTGAGAGTTCAGTTATAAAAATCTGAGTTTTATAAACACTGAGAGAAATTGTGAGCCAATTTAGGACCTAAGTATTACTGGTCTATTAAAGTGCTCTGTGCTCTTGCTTTCTTAAGTCCTTAATGTTTGAAGTTAGTATTCCCAAATGTTTTATTTAAAGTCAGTGAAGAATGTTACTTATCCTAAGCATAGCAGTCAGTGATTCATGTTTTCTGATCAGGTTTTCATATAGGCATCTTGCTGCCATTTCATGGAAGGTTGTGATCACACAGAAAGATTCATATTAGGTAAATATTTTAATTTGGATCAGGGAATTTTTCTTATGGGAGAGGCCAGGCAGATGTGTTCTAATTATTTTGGTCAGGGGTTGAATATGAGTCCGATCTTAAGTCCAGCACTTCCTGTATTCATTTGCTTAGCCCTGGATCCTTGCCAGAACGGCTACCCGAGGGAACCGATGATAAATTTAAACTGAACTCACTTAAAACTTCTAAACGAGGCTAATATTTCTGTGTCATTGAGAAAATGGAAGATTCTGAACAAGCATTAATCTTTAGATCTAATAATTCTGGATGTATAAGATCGTAAAAAAAGTCACAGGCTTTTGATTATTAGCCACTTCTTGAATTTGAAATGTGGTACAACAATTTCAGTCGTTGCTAATTTGAGAATGAATGGGAAAAATCCATGTGTCGCCTTGGCTTCTGCTTTAAACTGGGATCTTTTAGCCCAATTGCTTGTGAGATAGATGGTGAGCTGTAGGAGGGAGAAACCAAAGGAGGAGAGTTTTCTCTCCAGTCAGATGGAGCATGACTTGTTTGGACCAGAAATGAGAATCAGATCCAAGGATAACCATGTGCAAAACACTATTGATCTTGGTCTCTTGTCTACTGGCTGCGAGCTTTAAAAAAGGATTTGAGAAATTCCGTTTAGAACTTTAACCACAAGCATCATGTCTGCTTTCCAGCCATGTTTCTGTGTTGTGCTGTGGTTGAAGCAATTCCGAGTTTTTTATGCCATTTCAGAAAGTCATTCCGATTTAGCTTTGGTTGGACCAGTCTGAACCTCAATTTCTCAGTCTTGATGTGGTAAAGCCAGCTTTCCCATTGGTCTATAACTTCGGTCAGCTGTGTGTTTGACAGTATTGTGTAAGAACCAGTCAGGAAGAATTCCAGCTACATGAAGGGCTAGATTTTAAAGTATCTGTCTTTATGAAATTGGAGTTTTTTTTTTTTTTTTTAAACCCCTTTGAGGTAGGAGTTTGGTTAACACCATAATGAAAGCAAAGATTGATGTTTCTTAGCCATGGTAGGGAGGGTCTGTGATAAAGACGTTTATTTTCCTTCTATTTTATCAGTTGCTGACGAAATTGGTTGGCAATGGAAAATGAAACACAAGTCTTTTCTCCCTATGATACACTGTCTCCGGCCACTCCTTTCTGATAAGACTGGTACGCCTCTGAGCTTTCTGCTGCCACCTTTACCGTATTTGTTTAAGGTTTTCTCAAGGTTCACAGACGTCTTCTCTTTGTTTAATAATACTGTTCCTCTACTTTAAAGCTTTACCTGCCTCTTTGATGTTGGCGATTCTGTGCTCTGCCCTTCCAGTACTGCCTTTCTCCTGAGCTCCAGACCCGTATTTCTTATTGCTTACTAGAAATTTATTTTGGATTTCCTTGACACATGTACACTGGTCCAACATTTGACTCATTTTCTCTGAGTCCTCCCATTTTACAGAGCTGAACAAATGGAGCCTGTGAAGTTAAGTAGCTTGTCCAAGGGAGAGGGCGTGGACTAGAATTAAAGGCTTCTTTCCAGTCCAGCGTGGTCATCTGCTGGGCCAAACTGCCTGCCTGTCTCTGGAGGAAAAAATGTGCCCCATCGTTCCCCCAGTCACTCAGGGCGTGTTTGGTTATTTCCCTTTCTTTTCCTTGCCTCCCCAACTGCCCAATGCATTCAGAGCTTTTAATTCTACATTCACAATGTCCGCAAGTGCTCATTTCTTTTCTCTCTCTTTTTTTTTAAAGATTTTATTTATTTATTTGACAGAGAGAGATCACAGGTAGGCAGAGAGGCAGGCAGAGAGAGAAAGGAGGAAGCAGGCTCCCTGCTGAGCAGAGTGCCGGATGTGGGACTCAATCCCAGGACCCTGAGATCCTGACCTGAGCCGAAGGCAGCAGCTTAACCCACTGAGCCACCCAGGCGCCCCGCAAATACTCATTTCTATTCTTTTTGCTCCCTTGTCTCTCCTCTTTCTCTCTGTATTTCATCTCATTCCCATTTACCTTTTTTCTGGATCTTAAGCATCTGTCTCTGTGTGGTTTGAATATTTTCTCAAGGTTTGGACTATTGTAATCATTTCCTAAGTTTACTTAAAGGCTGCAGTCCCTCTTCCTGCTTCCACCCTGCATGCCACTGGTGGGATAATTTGGCAGAGATTCAGTTTAGATTATGACACTTGCTCAAAAGTTTGATACCCATGTACAGTTACGTTCACGTTCTTTAGTAGCCTGATGTTAGTGAACACTGTACTGTAGCTGTGGCCAACCATACCTTGTTCTGAATTACTTTGACAACCAGAGAGGAGTCCTTCCCTTTACCCATCTTCTCCTCCCTCAGCTTTATTCAGCTCTTCTCTTCTCTCCCTTACATGCCCTCATCTCTCCCCATCGGTTGGAATCCTGCTTGTTTTTCAAGCCCCATCTCTGCCCTCATACACTCTTCCCTGATAACATACCCTCGTTGTAGTTCTTTTCCACTAACAGTCCCTTAAATGTTTGACCATGAGGTATAGTTATTTTATTCCTTCTTATTTGTGCCCTACGAAGAGTAGAGGCTCTTTTAAGCTCTTCTCTTGACTTTGGATTTCTGCAGTTTTAATACAGTATAGTTTCATGGCTTTTGAAAGTTCCGAAAAATTCTCAAGCTTTGTCTTTTGAATATTGCCTCTTTGGCATTCTGCCAGTCTTCTACAACTCCTGTTAGGTGTATGTCAGATCTTCGCAGTCTGTCTTCCATGTTATTCCACTTTTCTTTGGTATTTCTTTCTTTTTTTTTTTTTTTTTAAGATTTTATTTATTTATTTGTCAGAGAGAGAGCGAGCGAGAGCGAGCACAGGCAGACAGAGTGGAAGGCAGAGTGAGAGGGAGAAGCAGGCTCCCCGCGGAGCAAGGAGCCCGATGTGGGACTCGATCCCAGGACGCTGGGATCATGACCTGAGCCGAAGGCAGCTGCTTTACCAACTGAGCCACCCAGGCGTCCCCTCTTTGGTATTTCTAATCTCATTATTTGTCTGAGTGGCCTTCAGTTACTTCTGTTTTCCAGGGCTTTGCTTTTTCTTCAGCTGTGTCTGATCTCTTTTAATCTGTCCATTGGGTTTAATTCAGTGGCTGAGCACTTGATTTTTTTTTTTAATTCTGGGGATTTTTTTGAAAAAAAAATTTTTAAATTTTATTTATTTGAGAGAGCACAGGTAGAGTGAGGGGCAGAGGGAGAAGGAGACTCCCCACTCCCCGCCAAGCAGGGAGCTGACATGGGGCTCTGTCCCAAAACTCTGGGATCATGACCTGAGCCAAAGGCAGATGCCCAACCAACTGAGTCACCCAGACACCCCTGTTTGGTTTGTTTTCAATTCTGCTTGTTCTTTTTCCATAGGATCTTGATTTTGAGGCTTTCTTTTATATTTGTAATCATTTTATTTGTATACTTACTTATAGTTCCTGTCTGATAGGTCTTTCTTTTTTTTTTTATTAATTTTATTTATTTATTTGACAGACAGAGATCACAAGTAAGCAGAGAGGCAGGCAGAGAGAGAGGAAGGGAAGCAGGCTCCCCGCTGAGCAGAGAGTCCGACTCGGGGCTCCATCCCAGGACCCTGGGATCATGCCCTGAGCCGAAGGCAGAGTCTCAGTGAACCCACTGAGCCACCCAGGCGCCCCTGATAGATCTTTTATGAGAAGTTCTTGGGGTTCTAAAGTTAACTTTATTTTATGTTGGCCTTTTTCCCGTGGATTATTTTCTTTTGTATTTAGTATTTTTTATTCATCTTTAGCAATGTTTTGTCTATGAGGTGATATCCTATGGCCTGGGATGAGTTGTATTTCTCAAAAGTAGGGGGGAAGTTGTATCTTCGAGACACCCTGGCTTGGGCTAATTTTTATTGTTAATTTTTTGCTTTGGAGCTCCTGGAACACTCACATATTACAATTGAAATTAGAATTGTGACCCTCAAATCTGTGTTACTCCAGACTCAGGGTTTCAGTTCTCAGGAGATAGTTTTTCCCCTCTCCCTACAGCCCAGGCTGAGAGGCTTTCTTGTTTGCTCCCCAGGCTGTTAGGTGAATTTTTCCTGATCTGTCCTTTCCCTGAGCATGCATAGAGTTCCACTTTATTTAGGGTTTTAGTTCTTTTTTTAAGATTTTATTTATTTATTTATTTATTTGACAGAGAGAGAGAGAGAGAGCGGGCACGCACAAGCAGGAGGAGCATAGGCAGAGGGAGACAGAGAAGCAGGCTCCTGGCCGAGTAGGGAGCCCGATGCGAGACTCCGTCCCGGGACCCTGGGATCATGACCAGAGCCGAAGGCAGCCGGCTAACCAACTGAGCCACCGAGGCATCCCTAGGGTTTTAGTTCTAATTCTCCACCTTCTGTGAGCCCAAGACCAGTCCTGTTATGTGGGTATAACAAAATCCCGGTGGAAGTTATTGAAACTTCTCCCCCTCCCCATGTGCAGCCCTATAGTCACTGTGTCTGCTCATGTGTTTGTGCTGGGGTTTGCACTTCCTTCTCTGATCCTGGCTCTTGGGGTTTCCCTTTCTCTCTTGTCAGTTTAGCTATGCATCTGAAATAATTTGGGGTATATTTTTGCATCTGAAATAATTTGGGGTATATTTTTGCATCTGAAATAATTTGGGGTATATTTTATCTGGCATTTCTAGGTCTTTATCTGGAAAACGTTTGGGTTATATTAAACATCCATTTTGTGTGAACTAAGAAGTTCGTTGTGAGCTCTTTAAGGGCGAATACCCTACATTGATTGTTTCCACGTTTCCCTGCCACTAGCACAAACCTGTCCATTCCATTTGATGATTTTGAAATGACTTAAAGGAAACATGTTGATGACTCTGAGCTTAAGAGGAAATAGCCACTACCTTTAAAAATACATCTCATAGGGGCGCCTGGGTGGCTCAGTGGGTTCACTGAGCCTCTGCCTTTGGCTGAGAGGCTTTAAGCCGCTGCCTTTGGCTCAGGTCATGATCTCAGGGTGCTGGGATCGAGTCCCGCATCGGGCTCTCTGCTCAGCGGGGAGCCTGCTTCCCTCTGTCTCTCTCTGTCTGCCTCTCCATCTACTTGTGATTTCTCTCTGTCAAATAAATAAATATATAAATAAAATCTTTTAAAAAAAATACATCTCATATTTCTGATACCTAGTATTTCATATTAGAAAGAGAAGCTGTCAGAGAAGCTGTTGCTTCTCCTACCCAAGACCTGCTAATTTTCGTCATTAAAATGCTGCATCTCTTAATTGTTCAAGGCTCTTTTTTTCTTTTGAGCTATTTGAATTATTCTATTTGTTGGGTTTCCTTATTCTTTATTTTGAAATGAAGTATCTGGAAATAACTTTCTGATATCATCTCTAAAGCATCCATGAATTTTCTTGTGTGAAATTCTCTTATATCTGTATCAATTTATTTGTAACTCCCCTTTCAGCCCCATCTTACCATTTTGAAAATCAGTATCCTTCATTATTGTGGACCTTTTTGTCTGTCTAGTTTCTGACCCCCTCGAACTTGTATATGCCACTCTTTGTGGGAGGCAAGAAGCTATTAAAACCCCTTGATTTCCCACCCTCCTTTGCTTCTTTTAGTTAGGAACTTGGGCTTCATGAATCAGACATCTGCCCAAGGTGTGAATCCAGGGCTGGTGAGGCAGAGGCAAGGAACACTGCAAATCTCGGGCCCTCTTGGGTGTACCCCTCTTGGGGGTACCAGCTGCAGCATATGCATAGCAACCCTGATGGCTGTGTCTTCGCCAGTGTAGTCTGTGGTGTGATTGGGAGCCCTTGTTTCTGGCCTCTGAATGTGCTTTTTGAGTCCTCCCAGATTTTGTGAGTAACCCAATACTTTTTTTTTTTAATCTTATTTATTTATTATTTGAGAGAGAGGGAGAGAGATTGAGATAATGACTGGGAGGAGGGGCGGAGGGAGAAGCAGACTCCCTGTGGAGCAGGGATCCTGCCACAGGACTCGTGAGCCAAAGGCAGACACTTAACCCACTGAGCCACCCGGGTGCCTGATCCAATAGCTTTTAATTATTGTTATTAAGGCATTTATTTTGAGAGATTGTAGATTTATATACAGTTGTTAAAATAATACAGGGAGATTTCTTGAACACTTGACCCAGTTTCCCCTTATGGTAACATCTTATAATATCACAACCAGAATAATGACATCAATACAGTCAAGATAGAAAACATTTCCGGGTGGGGTGTGTGGGAGGCTCACTTGGTTAAGGATCCAGCTCTCAGCTGATGATCTCATGGGTCCTGAGGTGTAGCCCCCATGTGGGGCTTTGCACTCAGCAGGGAGTCTGCTTAAAGATTCTGTCTGCCCTTCCCCCCAACTTGCACACATGCATGTGCAAGCTCTTTATTTCTCTGAAATAAAAAAATCTTTAAAAGATTTCCAGTCCACTAAGATCCTTCATGTTGCTTTGATAACCACATCTATTTTTCCTGCTGCCCCTCTGGTAACTGGTAATTTGTTCTTCATTTCTGTAATTTTGTCATTTTAAGAATGAAAACATACAGTATAAAACCTTTTGAAATTGGTCTTTTTCCCTCTGCAGATTCATCCAGGTTGTGTGTATATCAGTAGTTCATTTATTTTTATTGTTGACGAGGATTCTGTGCTGTGAATGATTGTTTCATGTTCTTCCAATGAAGGACATCTGGGTTTCCAGTTTTAGGGCTATTACAGATGAAGTGCTGTAAATATTCATGCACAGGTTTTTTTTGTTAACATAAATTTTCTATTGCTACTATGACAAATTATCACAAATTTAACTGCTTACACAGCAGAAACTTGTTCTCTTTTTTAATTTTGTAGACAGAAGTTCAAGATGGGTCTCACTGTAAGAAAATCAAAGCAGGGGGCGCCTGGGTGGCTCAGTGGGTTAAGCCTCTGCCTTCAGCTCAGGTCATGGTCTCAGGGTCTTGGGATCGAGCCCCGCATCTGCTGAGCAGAGAGCCTGCTTCCTCCTCTCTCTCTGTCTGCCTCTCTGCCTACTTGTGATCTCTGCCTGTCAAATAAATAAATAAATCTTAAAAAAAAAAAAAAGAAAGAAAATCAAAGCAGGTTTGTGTTTCTTGTGAATATAGGACTTAGATTCTCATTTTCTTGGGATCTTGTCAGCTGTGGACCCTTCCCACCTTCTAGAGACCATTCCCATTCTTGGTTCATGCCCCCTTTCTTCTGTTTTCAAAGCCACCAACAACTTGGTTGATTTCCCTCTCAAGCTATGATCTTGACTCCTCCTTCCATTCATCTCATCTCTCTGACCCAGCTGGGAAAGGTCCTCTGCTTTTAAGGATTCCTATGATTAGGTTGGGCTGACACAGATAACCTAGGATAAATCTCCCCCATCCCAAGGTCTGTTCTCTTAATCACATCCCTTTTGCTGTATATGGTAACTAATTCACAGATTTTGGTGGCGGGGGGGCGGAAAGGGTGTGGATATTTCTGGTAGCCCTTTTTAAATGTCATTTCTCAGAGATAAATGCTTGGAGAGGGGTGCAGTTGCTGGGTCATATGGTGGTTGCATGTTTAGTTTTTTTGCTTTTTGTTTTTAATTTTTAATTTTAAGTAAACTCCACACCACATGTGGGCTCAAACTCAGACCCCAGGATCAAGAGTTGCATACTCTGCCAACTGAGCCAGCTAGGCACCCTCATGTTTAGTTTTTGTAAGAAACTGCCAAACCTTTGCAGAAAGGCTGTACCATTTTACATTTCCACCAGCAGTGTGTAAGAGATCCAGTTTCTCCATATACTCATCAACATGTAGTGTTGTCACCAATTTGTCATTTTAGCCATTCTGATAGGTATATACTGATGTTTCATTATGATTTTAATTTACATTGACCTAATGGCTAATGGTCTTAAAGATCCTTTCAAGTATTCTTTTGCCACCTATGGATCTTTGGTGAAATGTTGATTCATGTCTTTTGCCCACTTCCTAATTGTATTATTTAGGTTTATATTTTTGAATTTTTTTTTTTACATTTTATTTATTTATTTGACAGAGAGAGATCACAAGCAGAGAGAGAGGGCCGGGAAGGGGCTCTCTGCTGAGCAGAGAGCCCAATGCGGGGCTCGTTCCCAGGACCCTGGGATCATGACCTGAGCAGAAGACAAAGGCTTTAACCTACTGAGCCACCCAGGCGCCCCTTTACTCTTGAATTTTAAGAGTTCTCTATGTATTCTAGATATTAGTCCTTTATTAGATATGTTGTTTGCAAATACTTTTGTCCAGTGTGCAGCTTGTCTTCTTTACAGAGCAAATATTTTTAATTTTGATGAAGTCCAGTTTTTCATTTTTTCCACTTATGAATTGCACTTTTGGTGTCAAGTCTAAGAATTCTTTCCCTAGTCCTAGATCCCAGATTTTCTCCTTTGCTTTTTTGTAAAAGCATAAAATTTTTTAATAATTTTACAAATTATATTTATAATAATTGTACATATTATTTTATAAATAATATATAGATAATTTTACAAATTATATAAATGTGTATATATACATATATATAATGTAAATATTTTTATAAATTGTAAAATTTTATAATTTTATGTTTAACATTTAAACCCATGATGTGTTTTGGGGTTAATTTTTATATAAGTTAGGATGTTTAGGTCAAGATCAATCTTTTTTTTTTGCCTATGCTGTCTGTCCATTTTCCAGCACCATTTGTTGAAAAGACCATCTTTGAATTGTTTTTGCACCTTTGTCATTGAATTGCTTTTGCACTTTTATAAAAAAAACGTTTGGCATATTTATGTGGCTCATTTCTGTACTCTGTTCTTTACATGTATTTATCCTTCTGCCAGTACGACACAGCCATGATTACTAACCTATATAATAAGTCTTAAAATCTGGTGGACTGATTCCTCCCACTTTATTCTTTTCAAAGTTAATATTCTATTTCCTTTGCCTTTCCATATATATTTTAATTTTTTTTCAGATTTTATTTGAGAGAGCACACATACGGCATGAAAGTTAGGGGAGGTGGAGAGAGGAAGGGAGAGGGTCAAGTAGACCCCGCCTTGAGCGCAGAGCCTGTCATGGGGCCTGATCTCACGACCCTGAGACCATGACCTGAGCTGAAACCAAGAGTTGCACACTCAACCGACTGAGCCACCTGGGCACCCCTGCCTTTTCATATATATATATATTTTAGAATAATTTTGTCTCTATCTTCAGAAATCCTGCGAATTTGGGGCGCCTGGGTGGGTCAGTGGGTTAAAGCCTCTGCCTTCAGCTCTGGTCATGATCTCAGGGTCCTGGGATTGAGCCCTGCATCAGGCTTTCTGCTCAGCGGCGAGCCTGCTTCCTCCTCTCTTCCTCTCTGCCTGCCTTTCTGCCTACTTGTGATCTCTCTCTATCAAATAAATAAATAAATAAAATCTTTAAAAAAAAAAAAAGAAATCCTGCGAATTTGGTAGGAATTGAGTTAAGCTTTGTCATGGACTGAATTGCCTGTCCCATGCTTCTCGGCCTTTTGGCTGAGATCAAGTGTGAAATGCCTGTCCTTTCCCAGATTCATGGGTTGAAGCTTTAATCTCCAAATGTGAGTATATTTTGAGATAGGACCTTAAGGAGGTACTTAGCATTAAATGAGGTTGTAAGGGTAAGGTCTTAATTTATTAGGACTGGTGTCTGAATGAAAAGAGGAAGAGGGGCACCTGGGTGGCACAGTTGGTGAAGTGTCTGACTCTTAGTTTCATCTCAGGTTGTGATCCTCAGGGTCATGAGATCAAGCCCCGCGTCATGCTCTGTGCTTGGTGTGGAGTCTGCTTGAGATTCTCCCTTTCTCTCTGCCCTTCCTGCTCATGTGCGCGCACGCTTTCTCTCTCTCTCTCTCTCAAATAAATAATAAAATCTTTAAAAAAAAAAAAAAAAGATGGGCGCCTGGGTGGCTCAGTGGGTTAAGCCCCTGCCTTTGGCTCAGGTCATGATCCCAGGGTCTTGGGATCGAGTCCCGCATTGGGCTCTCTGCTCATCTGGGAGCCTGCTTCCCCTTCTCTCTCTGCCTGCCTCTCTGCCTACTTGTGATCTCCCTCTGTCAAATAAATAAATAAATAAATCTTTAAAAGAAAAGAAAAGAAAGAGACATCAGAGATCTCTCATAAGTGAGCGTAGAGAAGAGGCTATGTGAAAACAAAGCAAGAATACAGCTATCTGTAAGCCAGAAAGAGAGGTCTCAGCAGACACCTGGATCTTGGACTTCTAGCTTTCAGAGTTGTGAGAAAATAAATTTCTGTTGTTTAAGCTACCTAGGGTATGGTACTGTGTCATGACAGCCCAAGCCGACTAATACAGACCTATGTATCAATCAGAGGGGAAATGATATCTCTGCTATGTTGAGTCTTCCAGCCCATAAACATGGTATGTCCGTATCCTTCCATTCATTTATATTTTCTTTCATTTATCAGCATTTTGTAGTTTTCAGCCTACAAGTCCTGTACATGTTTTGTTAGACATCTATGTACTATTTTTCTTTTCAGTGATTATAAGTAGTACTGTAAAATTTCAGTGGCTGCTGGTTCACTGCTAGTATATAGAAATATAATTGATTTTTATCTTGCATCCTTGCTGAACTTACATATTTTTACTAAGAGCTTTTAATACATTCTTAGGGATTTTCTACATAGGTAATCATTATTGCTTTTTACTTTGGCCACACTTCTCTCACCGTTGTGAATAAAAACAGTGAGAGTGGACATCGTTGTCCTGTTCCCAACTTAGGGAGAAGCATTCAGTCTCTTGATCAGCTTCAGGTTTTTTGTAGGTGCTTTTTAATCAAGTTGAGTAAATTCTCCTCTGTTCTTAATTTCAAGAGTTTTTATTGTGAATAGGTATTAAATTTTGTTAAGTGCTTTTTCTGTGTAGATTGATAGTCATGTGATTTTTTTTCCCTTTAGCCTATTAATATGATGAATTACATTGATTTATTTTTTATAACTTTTTAATGATCTTTTTAATAAGTACCGCACGCTAACCGATTGCGCTACTGGAGCTCCTGTTACAATCTTTTTTATAAGCTTGGTTGAAATGATTCTACAATTCACCCATTTAAAATGTACAATTCATTGGTTTTTATATATTCACAGAGTTTGGCAAACATTACCATAGTTAATTTCATTTTCATCACCCTAAAAAGAAATACTGCACCTGTTAGCTATCACTCTCCCATTTAGGTGTTTCGCTTTCATTTCTTTCCACTCCTCCCACTCCCAGCCTAGGCAACTTCTAGTCTTTCTCTCTGGATATTTCATGTAAATGGACTATACAGTGTGTGGCTTTGTGTGTCTCTTCTTTCAGTTAACATAATATTTACGAGGTTCATCCATGTCGTAGTATATTTCACTATTTTTTCTTTTTTATTTTTTTAATTTATTTATTTTAGAGAAAGAGAGAGCATGCATATAGAGGGGAGGGGCAGAGAGAGAGAGAATCTCAAATGGACTCCGCACTAAGCATAGCCTGATGCTGGGCTCAATCTCAAGACCCTGAGATCATGTCCTGAAGGGAGACCAGGAGTCAGATGCTTAACCTACTGTAGCACCCAAGTGCCTCTGTACTTGATTTCTTTTTATTGTCAAATAATTGTCCATTCTATGGATATCCATTTTGCAGTTGATGGGGATTCAAGTTGTTTCCACTTTTTGGCTGTTCTGCTGTGAACATTTCTATATAAGTTTTACTGTGAAACCTTTTTCATTTCTTTTGGATGGGTAGAAGTAGGATTGCTCGATCATATGGTAACTTTTCAACTGAGGAAGTGACAGACAGTGGCTGTACTGTTACAGTCCTACAAGCAGTGTATTAGGGTTCTAGTTTCTCCACATTCTCATCAACATTTGTCATTATCCCTCTTTTTGATCATAGCCATTTTAGGAGGTATGAAGTGCTATCTCACTATGGTTTTGATTTGCATACCCCTGGTGGCTTATGATGTTGATGATCTTTTTGTGTGCTTATTAGCCTTTTGTATATCATCTTTGGAGAAGTATCTATTTTCACATCCTTTCCCCATTTTTAATTGGGTTATTTGTCTTTTTATTACTGAGTCATAAGAGTTCTTTGTATATTCTAAATACAGATTCTTATCACATAGATGATTTGTAAATATTCTTATGTGGGTTATCTTTTGACTTGATCATGTCCTTTGCAGGACACATTTTTTATTTTGATGAAATCTAGTGGATCTTTTTTTTTTGGTCACTTGTGATTTTGGTGGCATATCTAAGAAATTATTGTCTAACCTATGATCCATTTAACCTTTATGTTTTGTTTCAAGAATTTTTTATTTTAAGTGCTTACATTTAGGTCTTTGATCATTTTGAGTTAATTTTTGTATATAGTGTGATATAGAAGGTTTACCTTCCTTCTTTGCATGTGGATATCCAGTTGTCCCAGTGCCATATTTGATAAAGAATATATTATTTCCCCCATTGAGTTTGATAACTTTGTTAAAAATCATTTGATTTTAATTAGGTTTATTTTTTGACTCTCAGCTCTATCCTTTGATCTCTATGTCTATCCTCAAACCAGTAAACATTGATTAATTTTCAAATAGTGAACTAACCTTTTATCCCTGGAGTAAAACCCACTTGGTCATGTTGTGTAATTCTTTTTATTATTGTTGAGTTCTGTTTGTGAATATTTTAAGTGTATATATATATTTTTTAAGATTTTATTTATTTATCAGAGAGAGAGAGGGGGGAGAGAGCGAGCACAGGCAGACAGAATGGCAGGCAGAGGCAGAGGGAGAAGCAGGCTCCCTGCTCAGCAAGGAGCCCGATGTGGGACTCGATCCCAGGACACTGGGATCATGACCTGAGCTGAAGGCAGCTGCTCAACCAATTGAGCCACCGAGGCGTCCCAAGTGTATATTTTTTTATGAGAGATGTTGGTATTAGTTTTCTTTCTTCCTTTGTTTTGTTTCTGTACTATCTTTGTATCATTTTGGTATCCCTTCTCTTCAGTTTTCTGGAATAGATTGTATAAATTAATAGATTCTCCAATGAAACCATCTGGAAACCACCTGGATATTTCCTTTTTGATAGTTTTTTTAATTATAAATTCTCTTTCCTTAATAGTTACAGGGCTCATCAGATCATCTATTTCAGAATGGATGTGTTATGGTAGTTTGTGTTTTTGAGGAATTGGCCCGTTTTATCTGTATTGTTTATGTGAGTAAGATTCTATAGCATTCTCTTATGATCCTTTTGATGTCTGTAAGGTTTGTAGTGATGACTCATTTCATTCCTGATATCAGTAATTTGTGTCTTCTCTTTTTGTGTCAGTCTTGCTAGAAAATTTTCAGTTTTACTGCTTTTTAAAGAACTAGCTCAGTTTCATTTTGAGTTAGTTTTTGTATATATTGGCTTTTCTCTGATTTCATTGACTTCTGCTCATTATTATTTCCTTCTGCTTGCTTTATGTATTGCATTTGCATATATTTGCATTTGTTGGAGAGCATACTCTTCATGATTTCAAACTTTTAAATTTGTTGACATTAGTTTTATGATCTGTCTTGGTATATATTCTGAGGACACCTGTAAGGCCCAATATTCCTTCTTTTCCTCTCAATATCTTTTTTTTAAAATATTTTACTTATTTTATTGACAGAGAGAGATCACAGGTATGTAGAGAGGCAAGCAGAGAGAGAGAAGCAGGCCCCTCTCTAAGCAAAGAGCCCAATGCGGGGCTCGATCCCATGACCCTGAGATCATGACCTGAGCTGAAGGCAGTGGCTTAACCCACTGAGCTGCCCATCAATATCTTTTTTAAAAGCTTTTATTATGGGCACCTGGCTGGCTCAGTGGGTTGGGCCTCTGCCTTCAGCTCAGGTCATGATCTCGGGGTCCTGGAATTGAGTCCCACATTGGGCCCTCTGCTCAAGTTGGGAGTCTGCTTCCTCCTTTCTCTCTGCCTGCCTCTCTGCCTACTTGCGATCTTTCTCCATCAAATAAATAAACAAAATCTAAAATAAATAAATAAAGCTTTTATTATTTAGGGTGAAGGGGAAGAGAGAAAGAGGAGGGGAGAGGCCAAAGGGAGAAGGAGAGAGAAACCCAAGCAGATTAAGTACAAAGCACAGACCCCAGCGTGGGCCTTGATCTCATGACCCTGAGATCATGACCTGAGCTGAAACCAAGAGTCAGATGCTCAACTGACTATGCCACCTAGGCGCCCCCCTCAGTGTCTTTTAAATAAACTCCTTTTCTGTCTAAGTTAGTGAGAGTCAGTTTCTGTGTCTTCATCTAAAAATCTCAGTACCCCTCTCGAGCTGCATTTGTTAAAAGTCTTTATTTTAGGGCGCCTGGGTGGCTCAGTGGGTTAAGCCGCTGCCTTCGGCTCAGGTCATGATCTCAGGGTCCTGGGATCGAGTCCCGCTTCGGGCTCTCTGCTCAGCGGGGAGCCTGCTTCCTCCTCTCTCTCTCTGCCTCTCTGCCTACTTGTGATCTCTCTCTGTCAAATGAATAAAATAAAATCTTTAAAAAAAAAAAAAGTCTTTATTTTAGCAGTTACTGTACTCATTCAGTTTACATATTAGTCTCTACCACTGAGCTGAGAACTTGAGGGCATAGACCTTGTATCTTTTCTTTTGTATGTCCAATCTGATACATGGTAAATAATTAATAGGCATTTGTCGAATGAATAAATGAATAGCTTTTATTAATGATCACCAGTTTTTAAAAGCCTTGGGTAGACTTTTGATCTATGGAGAGTTCATTCTTACCTTTTTGGTTATATCTGTTCTACCAGTCTTCATCTTAAAAGGGGAGTGCTTTTGGTTCCGCAGCTGTTCGGCAAGTAATTGACCTCGGAAACAGACTGTAATCTCTATTTTATGATTGGAATGACATTTTATTTCAGCTTAATCATACTGTAGTTCAAGCACAGACATGTGGGAAGTTCCTTACTCATTCCAGAAGACTTATTTTGCAACTCCTACTATTTCCTTTATTTCAGGTTGACTTGTCCTTTGGTAGAACTGTTGTTACAGCAGTGCATTTCGCAGTGCACATTCCTGTCAGAGTGAGCAAAAGCTTTGATGTGTGCCTGGAAGCCTTGTTTCCCAGTCAGGAAGCACATGGCATTCCCTCAGCCTTTCCTGCACTTAACTTTGGGTTTCCTTACGGATAACCTTTTCAGTTGTTTTCTCCCATTTAGCATAGGTACCAGGTTAAAATGTGTCTGAGGGATTCTGAACTAGAAGGTGTCCTGTTATCAAAGTGTTCAAGCTGTGACCGGTGACTACTAGTAAAATTTTCCTGTGTGGAGTAGATGCGATAGATGTAGGAGATGTGGCGGGGATGTGAGCTAAATATTCTGCTACTTGGCATGTTTTCCTATTGCTAAGGCAATTTGGGGTGACTGTCTCTTTGTTGCTTTGGGGGATTTTCTTACGGCTTTTACTGTTAAAAAAAAAATAGAACTGAGTGAACCTGTGGGGAGGGGCAGCGGAGAAATAAACTGTTGGATTTTTTAAGTGACTTCCCTGACTTTCCTTTATGAACATAGTTAGTGGCTTCATGTTTTTCCTCCTTTGAAACTAAATTGACTAGGTTGCACTTGAACATGGGAAGTCCCTTCTAGATCTTCTCTCATACTTCATTTCTTATCTTCTCTGCCACTCTTTCCTTCTTTCTTTCTTCCCTCCCCCCCTTCCTTCCTTCCTCTCCTCCCAAACCCCCCCTTTCTTTGTTGTTGCTGTAATTTCAGCTAGATGCCTTGTTAAATGGACATTCACTAAAAATATTCAAGAAGGGGTGAGATATAAATAAAGCAAAATTTCAGAAAGATAAAGTTCATTTTAGTTGCAATTAGTATTCCTTCAACTCATTTATAAATTACAAAACTATAGGAAAGTACGTTGAAGAGATTTGTGATGACTCACATCAGTATAGTGGAAAAAATGATGGAGTGGTAGTTCTCCATATTCCCTGCTTCATTATTTTCTGTCTTCATCTATTCAAAAGATGTCTCAAATAGTGTCCATTAGGTAGTCCCTTTGTGTTCCTGGTAGCACGTGACCCTCGTGGCAGGAGATAGCTTAGTTTTCACAGCGGCCTTCAATGTTCAGGTCAGTGAATTCTGACAGTTGTATACATCCATGTAGCCACTACCCAAATAAGACCTAGTGTGAGTCCATAACCCCAGAAAGTTCCATCATGTGCCTTCCAGTTGGTTCTTTTTCCCCACCCCCTCAATACCCTCGGCCTCAGGCAGCCGCTCATTTTTATTATGATGGATTAGGTTTGCTTGTACCAGAACTTCATATAAATCAAATCATCTGTTGTATAACTCTTTTGTGCCTATCTTCTTGCACTCAGCATAGTGATTCTGGGACTCATCTGTGTTGTTGTGTCTATCAGTAGTTCATTCATTTTTATTTCCATAGTATGAGAATATCATATACCAGTTTATCCATCCATCCTAGTGATGGACGTTTGGGTTGTTTCCGGGTCTTTTTTTTTTTTTTTTTTTTTTTAAAGATTTTATTTATTTATTTGACAGACAGAGATCACAAGTAGGCAGAGAGGCAGGCAGAGAGAGAGGAGGAAGCAGGCTCCCTGCTGAGCAGAGAGCCCGATGTGGGACTCGATCCCAGGACCCTGAGATCATGACCTGAGCCGAAGGCAGCGGCTTAACCCACTGAGCCACCCAGGCGCCCCTGTTTCCGGGTCTTTTAATATGTTTTTATTTCTCTTGGGTAAGTAGATACTAGGAATGGGATTTCTACAGCACAGGGTATATGTGTTTCTAATATTTTTTTAAGGTTTTATTTATTCATTTGAGAGAGAGAGAGAATGAGAGAGAGAGAGAGATCAGCTGGAGAAGCAGAATCCCTGCTGAGCAGGGAGCCTGATGCGGGACTCAATCCTAGGACTCTAGGATCATGACCTGAGCTGAAGATAATCTCTCAACCAGCTAAGCCACCCAGGCGCCCCAAATGTGTTTTTAATATTATAACAAACTGCCAGACAGTTCTCCTGGATGATTGTACGATTTTATGTCCCTGCAGCCAGTGTATGAGGATTCCACTTGGTCCATTTCCTTGCCCACATTTGGTGTTGTTATTTTAGTGGATGTGAAATGCTATCTCTTGTGGTTTTAAATTGCATTGTTCTGAAGACTAACGCTGATGACATCCTTTTGTGTGCTGATAGACCATTTTTCTCTCTTCTTCTGTGAAGTGTCTCTTCCAGGCTCACTTTGTATTGGGTTGGTCATCATTCTGTTGTTGATTTGTAGAATTTCTTTATATATTCTAGATATAGGTACATTGTCAGATATAAATGTTATGAGTATTTTTCCCAGTCTTTGTCTTGCCTGTTCACCTTTTTCTGGTGTGTTTTGATGAGCAGAAATTTAAAATTTTGGTGAAGTTCAGTTTATGTTTTTTCCTTTTATGGTTTGTGCTTTTTGTGTCATAAGAAATCTGCCTATCTTAAGGCTGAGAAACTTTCTTTTTTTTTTTAAAAAAAAAACCTTATGGTTCATGGCTGAAGTTTAGATTTGTGCTATGTTGGATTAATTTTTATATATGGACACTTCAGGGTTTTTTTAGAAGTGTCATGAAGGGGGTTGCCTGGGTGGCTCAGTGGGGTAAGCATCTGCCTTTGGCTCAGGTCATGATCTCAGGGCCCTGGGATCGAGCCCCACATCAGGCTCTCTGCTCAGCAGGGAGCCTGCTTCCCCCTTTCTCTCTCTGCCTGTTGTTCTGCCTGCTTGTGATCTCTCTCTCTCTGTCAAATAAATAAATAAAGTCTTTTTTAAAAAAAAGTGTCATGAAGGTGTAATACCTGGCTATTTAAGAAAATCAAATAATGCTAAAAGATGAAGAAGATGAAATGGACGTTAATAGTGCGACATTTCTCTCTCTTGGGCTTCTTTGTCCAGTACAGTATCCACAGCCACGTGTAGCTGCTGAGCACCTGAGATGTGGGGGGTCCAGGTTCCCATGCCTTCTGAGTGTAAAATACACTAAGTTTTAAAGACTTAGTAAGAAAATCATAAGCAGACTAGCTCAGTAGTTTTTATGTCTGTTTACTCTAGTAAGGTGGTATCATGTTGGTTAAATAGAATCGATGATTAAAATTCATTTTACCTTACAATCTTTAATGTGCTTTTTCTAGTTTTAAATTCTATATGTGACTCCCATTTGTGGTTCTCATTATATTTCGGTTGGACAGCTCTGTTCTAGACCTTTCCCTGAGTATTTAGTATCTGTGTATAGGTATCTGTGTATGGGATATTTTCTCCCACATATGAAATTGTTTTTATTTACATAAATAGTATCCTCTAAGCCTATTTTCCTGAAATTTGTCATTTCTGCTTAAAAATATAAAATGCATGCATACACTACACCATTTCATGTTAGTGCGTGTAGATTTATCTGATACTCTCGTTAATGGCTGCATAGTGTTCTGTTTTGAATATTCTATATCTTATAGAGCCAGTTCCCTATAAAGACATTTAGATTATTTACCTTTTTGCTCTCTGATAAAAATATGTTTGTAGAGACAGCTTCGTATTTAGAAAGGTGATAAAACTTAATAGAATTTTCTTCCTAAATAGAAATGGTGGTTCCTGCTAGAGTGGGTGAATTATAGAGGGGAGGTCAGGGCTTCCCTTGTAAAGGACAGAATAACTTCGTAGCTAAAGATTGTTCTCTCTAAAGAATCTCTCTCTCTGTTTTGAACAATCTTAAGGGGAAAAATACAATATAGTATATTTCTCCTGCTGGAGTTCAGACTGTGCCTCTCTTGTTCTGTGAGTTTAGAGGGTCACAAAGGAAAAGAACCCAGCGTTCCCAGCTTAGGGGAATTTTTTGGGTTGTTGTTGTTTGTGTGTGTGTGTGTGTGTGTGTGTGTGTGTGTTGTTGTTGTTGTTTTAAATATTTATTTATTTATTTTAGAGAGAGAGCACAAGTGAGAGGGGCAAGAGGGAGAGAGAGAGAGAGAATCCCATGCAGACTCCATGCCAAGATTGGAGCCCAGTGTAGGGCTCGATCTCCTGACCCTGAGATCATGACCTGAGCTTCCACCAAGAGTGGAAGCTCAGCCAACAGCTTAGGGGAGTGTGGGTTTTTTTCTGTTTGTTTCTGTTTGTTTGTTTTATTTCATTTTTGAGATTATTTATTTGAGAGAGAGAGAGAGGGAGCACAAGAAGAAGTGGGGGGGAGTGGCAGAGGAAGAGGATCTTGGGCAGACTCCCCACTGAGTGTGGAGTCCAACTCTGAGCTTAGTCCTGTGACCCATAAGACCATGACCCAAGCCAAGACCAAGACTTAGACATTCAACAGACTGAGCCATCACGGTGCCCCACCTAGGGGAGTTTTTAATGCCTGCCATATGGAAATTCTTTCGGAAAGCTTTCTTCTTTTCCAATTCTTTTCTTTCTTTCTTTCTTTCTTTCTTTTTTTTTTTTCAGAGTAAAGCAACCTTCCTAATATTTATAAAACAATGTATGGCCAGTCATTTTGTGGGAAGAAAGATCCAAAAAAGAAAAATCTGTGAGCATTAGCAGGAATGAATGGGATGAGATTATTTAAATGTACTTTGGCCAATTTAACATCTGTTTGTGAGTGCTGAAATGGGTCATCATCTAATTTCCATAAATTAGATGGCCTGGGAAATATGCCTTCTTTTCAGTTAGCACATGGAGCTGATAAATCCAGACCTTGAAGTAGTTTTGAGAGGAAGGGAGGAAAGTGGACAGATGGAAGCAGCTGCTCCAGCAGAACTGTGTGCAGTGCATCATCCCTGTTTTATCCCCAGACTAGAGCTGTTTCAGTTCCTAAACTGGAAATTCAGCCTGTGATCTGATTCCATGCCTGGGAATTCCTTTAAAACAATGAGGTCATGAACTTTTTTCTTTATGTTACAGTTGATAAAATGAATTCCCCTTTACAATTAGTTAACAGTTTGCCTTTAGAATTTTGGACCTAAAATGTTTTCTTGGTGAGGCTTTTATTTTCCTCTCCCTGACGAATGTGTTCTGGTTTATTTAGGATTCATCCAGGCATTGGAAGTGTGTATGTGAGTGTATGTATGCACACGTGTGTGTGCGCGCGCGCTTTTAAATATGTGGGAGACAGGGGGGCCAGAAGGAAAAGTTAACACTCTCTTGTTAAAAAAAAAAAAAAAAAAAAAAAGTGGTGGCTTGGGGCACCTGGGTGGCTCAGTAGTTAAGTGTCTGGCTTCGGCTCAGGTCGTGGTCCCAGGGTCCTGGGATCAAGCCCCACATTGGGCTCCCTGCTCAGTGGGAAGCCTGCTTCTTCCTCTGCCACTCCCCCTGCTTGTATTCCCTCTCTTGCTTGCTCTCTCTCTCTCTCTCTCTGTCAAATAAATAAATAAAAACTCTTTAAAAAAATTAAAGTGGTGGCTTTAACTTTTTTCATGAAACAAAACCTGGAAGAAAAAGTTGAATGAACTTTGCGAGAAATTGAAAAAGTAGACTGACTTCTAGACATGAAACCCTTGGGTTAAGGCATACCTTAGCCTCTCTTGGGTTTTGTGTTGATTCTTTCATGAGGAAGATACTGGTACTCTGTGCCTGGTCTTGAGTTTTTAAACACTCTGTAGTCCTGATTGGGATTTGGAACCATTTTTGCAGACGACTATATATTGCTTCCTAGAGAACTGGAAAGTCCCACTGATCTGGACCCTTCGACAGAAGCTGAAATTTTATTGACTCAGCACTTCCAGCTGGAGTCTTGAAATCGTGGGTGTGTTCCTTTTGCCTGGTATTGTTACTTGTGAACAGATATGGAAATCTTGCACATTATTTGTATTTCTATAGAGATTCTTGGCTCTTCATTAGACTCCTTGGATTAAGACCCTTCTTATTATAACCATTATTTTGAGCCTCTGGTATTTTATAGTAAAGGGAAGAGAATGCTCTCACTAATGTTACTCTTGGCTCCTTCTTTGGAAGTAGGTAGAGTATAATTATATGTGCTTTTGACTTGGACAGTCCTGCCTGGTTCAGACCCTAGCTTTACATAGTTCTTTAAGCTGTAAAATAGGGATCATAATTCCTACCTCATAGAGCTGTTTTGAGATGAAATGAGATACAGTCGCTGGCACGGAAGGACTCAATAAAAATTAGTTTTTGGTCCCTTTGACCCTTTCTTAAATAAAAAGGTTGATCTTCATTTACTAGTGAATATTTGGACAAGGACATTATAAAATGATCGGGAAAAATAGGAGGCAGAGTTAACAAAGAGGTGAAACTTAAAACTGATGAAAAACCTGTTTAGTTCTAACCTGTATTTACAACCTTTTCCTTCCAGTGAACTCTTTGAATTGGAAGAGAATGCTCTAGTGAAATCTTTGAATTAGAGGAGAATGCTCTCCGGCTGGAACTTCACTGACTGTGCTTTCCTCTGCTTATCCTAATGTATAAAGAAACTTCTGAGTGGGGAGACTCAGAAACTGGTTCTTCCCGTGAATGTTAGGCCATATTAATGTTTAAATGTATTGGAATATATAAACGTGTATCCAGAAAAGAGCCCGAGTTAGCAGAATAAGAACTTCTCAGCTATAGAGGAAGCTTAACCATAGGATTTAGGAAGATGTTAACCTTTAGAAAATTCATTTGAGTTTCAGAAATCTTTAAGTTTCTTAGTTTGCTTTGGTATCACTACTTTTTTAGGTCCTCATTTTCATTTACTTAGATCATTAATTAGCTAATATTTGATCATTTTACATATATATGTTTATATATGTATATTTCACTGTATATATACAGTGAAAGATGTCACTAATTATGAAGTTGTATGTGTTTCTGGTGACACTATTTAAAATGTTTGAATTTGTAGCATGTCCCAGGGAACATTGGCAGTGTCTGCAGATATCATAAGCAGGACTGGGTGCAGGAAAAGCAAGGCCAGTACTGGCATCCAGGGACTAGAAGCCAGAGATGCTGCTAAACTTCCTGCGGTATTAAACAGGACAGAGCCCCCTGCCCCAGAAAGAATTGTCCAGTTTGAAATGACAGTTCCCAGGTTGAAAACCTTGTGTAGCACTACAGTGAAGCCCATGTGAATATTTAGCTCTTTGTTTTTACCGTCCTAAAATGTGCCTTTTTCTATACTTGCCACAGTATTTGCTCATATATAGGACATACTTAATAAATGAACAAACAAATAAACTAAGGCAGGTCCTGTCTTGAATTCTGTTGTGGGCAGGTCCTTTTGCAAATGAGTTGATTTCTGCAGACTGATCTTTAATGTTGTCTAGTAAGATTTATGGACTGTTTCTTTTGAGTCTAATGCCAATTAAAGACTCCTAAGGAAGTGTTGGCTATAACCCTTATATTAAAGATATATATGATATATGAAGCCTCCCAAAATATATGATGGCCATGTCTGAGTGCCAGAATATATAGCATTAAAAAGAGAGTTTTAAAAATTGTAAGGGGGGACACCTGGCTGGCTCAGTCAGTAAAGCAAGTGACTCTTGAACTTGGGGTCATGACTTTGAGCCCACATTAGGGAGTAGATTGTACTTAAAATTAAAAAAAATAATAATAAAATTTTAAGAGGAACACCCCCCCACACACACACACAATCCCACCATCACCACCTTCATTACCGTTGCATTAATTCTGCCTGATTGACACAAGAACAATGTGTCTGTCTTTTTATCAGTCTAGGACAGAAGTCTCAAACTCCCAATATCTACCAATCAGTTGTTGCCTCATGAAATGTTACCAGATCTTACCGTTTCTCGAGAGATGTTGGGGATCTGGATTTTATGTGAGTTTGTGTGTGAATTTTTTCCCCTGTTTTTAAAAAAACATTGTGGGGGTCAAACAAAAGCAGGCCAGTTTTGAAATTCTGATCTGGCTCCTTAACCAGTTCTTGAGACTGAATAATAGAGAATAGATTGCCTTTGCCTAGAGAACAGACTGGTTCTATTTCCCCCTCCTAATCCCCTTTGTGTCTGATGGACAGTTTGCAGTCATTGCTTTACCAGTTTCATTAGGGGAAACAAGCATGGGGTCATATGTCTCTAGCAATAGTATGTGTTTGGATTATCGCAGAAAAGTAGGCTACTCACTGCAAAGCTGTGAGTCTAAATGTATAAAACACAAGCCCACCTCCGCCCAAGCCTGTAATAGCCGTATGTGCCTTAAGCTTCTTTTATTATTGTTATTATTATTCCAATTAAAAAAAAGTTCTCTGTGTCTAATGAAATCAGTCTCATTTTACTTTAAAAACTGTAAAGGAGAACTATATTTACTTTTGACTTTTGAGCAACACATATTTATTTGCATTACATTATATATATATAAAAGATAAAACTTCTGTTTCTGATCTACCTATTTTTATCCAAACCTTAAATGTGATACATTAGCTCATTGGCCACATAAGTGTCTTGGTCTTCATAAAGCAAGACAGGATAGTGGAAGTACTGGGATATTTTGTTACATTTAACTCTTACTTTGTTTAAATTATTGAAAAATGAAAGTGCTGATGCCAGTGAAACATCGAGATCTCAGAGTCCTTTTTTATTTATTTATTTTTTAAATTTTATTTATTTGACAGAGAGAGATCACAAGTAGGTAGAGAGGCAGACAGAGAGAGAGAGAGGGAGAAGCAGGCTCCAAGCAGGGAGCCTGATGTGGGGCTCGATCCCAGGACCCTGAGACCATGACCTGAGCCGAAGGCAAAGGCTTAACCCCACTGAGCCACCCAGACGCCCCATCTCAGAGTCCTTTTTTTTTTTTAAAATATTTTTGTTATGGTAAACTTAAAACATATACGAAAGAGCCTCAGGAGATGACCTCTCCAGTCTCCTTGGCTCCACCTGTCGTCCTCTCTCAGAGTCTTCTGTGGCACTCAGGTCAACTTTATTTTTTCACCTCTGTTCTCCCCTGCTAGACCGTGAGCTCCCTGAATTGGCATACCATTCTCAGTCTTGCACTTGGCTCATATAGTTCGTCTGGGCATAGTTATTAAATGCATGAGTGGGGATCTTTGGGGAGCTCACATGAGTTCCCCATGTGTCAGTGCTGAGCAGTTCTGGGCAGTTGCCAGAAGAAGATATCCTGCCCAAACACCAGCTTTGCATGGGTGAAAAGCTTCCTGCATTTTCCAGTTTCTCAGTTGTGCGAGATGAACAATAAGTATTAATAAGCAGGTTATAAGGCAGGACATGTGTCAGAAGAGGGAGCCACAAAATGGTTCATTTGTGTTCAGACTTTTGTACATGAAGTCATCTCGCTGTTTTAAAGATTTCCTTCTCATCCTTTTGTTATACTGTTCTCTAAATAAACTTGAAAAAAAAAAAAAAAAAAAAAAAAAAAACCAGGGCACCTGGGTGGCCTCTGTCTTCAGCTCAGGTCGTGATCCCAGGGTCCTGGGATTGAGCCCCGTATCAGACTCTCTGCCTACTTGTGATCTCTGTCTGTCAAATAAATTTTAAAAAATAACCCATTTGGATTTGTACCAAACCTGACTCTAGTGTCAGGGTAAAGAGCATTAGACAAAACATTTTGTGCCTGGGATGCCCAGGTGTCTCACTTGGTTAAAGGTCCAGCTCTTGATCTCAGCGCAGGTCTTACCCTTGGGGTCGTGAGTTCAGTCCCCACATTGGGCTCTTTGCTGGATGGGAGTCTACTTAAAGAACAGCAACAACAACATTTTGGGTCTGGATGAAGCTGGCCAGATGTTTCATCAGTTTCATTGTGGTGGTTTGTGCGTTCAGGTTTTTCCGCTCATTCACCAAGAGGTCATTAGAGGCAAACAGCCGGATCGTGGAGCCAGCCCGTTTGCTTGTATGGTTCCAAGACCCTCCATTGCCACAAGATCTGCCCCTGCCCTTGCCTCTGGTGCCATGTAACACCATGGTTTAAAAAAAAAGAGTTAGTGTCTTCTCTCTTTAAAACATCCCACAGAGTAGAAGGTTTACAGCCGTTAGTGGGGCCCACGGTGAACTATAGTCTTACAGTGAAGTACTTCTTTCCCTTCTTGTAAACTGAACTATATGTTTGCTTGTAAGCGTAGCTGTGAAGAGCCCAGAGGGCTCTTGTGGAAGGTACTGCAGCTCCCAGCGTGTGCTGTAGATGGAGATGAGCTCCATTATGGTGCCACCTGATTTTTTTATTTGCAGCTTTATATACCAGGTGGGTATTACAGTGGTATAAGAAATAAGTTGAATGTTAATAAATGTTAATATTAAATAAGTTAATACTTAAAGAGTATAAAGTTAACAAGTTGGGACTGTCCCGGAGAATCCAGCCAATAGGATTGCCTTGTCTGGAAGCAAGACAGGAGTTTGAGTCTTTAAAAGAGCGGTGTGCTGTATTTTAAGTTCTCCTTTGCTGGTCTTTCAACACACCGTGTTGACATCAGCACTGCCGGGGCTGCACCCTGGCCCAGCCGCTCCACCTTGGACTGCAGGCCCAGCCCTCGGTCTGCGGGTAGATGTGGCTTCTGGCACAAAGGCTACTTACGCCTTGAAGCCTGCAGGGCAGACAAGTGGGAACAGGACAAGCCAGTAGTGACCAGGACTGTCCTGTGTGCCTGTCAACCCCTAATCTATAGAGGTCAGGCACTGTAGGAACATGCGAGTGTCCGATGCTAGGAAAAGCCCTCTGGGAAAGAAGAACTTCATTGAATACTTTGGTTTTTTCTGAGTTTTCTTCATCTTACACAAATAACTTCCTGAAAGTATGGGAATTTTTGGTCAAGACAGGCTCTTTGACTTGTTTTTCTTAGGCCACACTTCCAGCCTCTGCTGTAAGCTACACGCTGCAGAATAGGAGAAGGAAGAGAGCAAAGAAATAACAAAAGTTCTGAAAACAAATACAAGGAAACCAAGGGAACCAAAAAGGAACAAACATGAGAAATTCAGAAAGAAACCAGACAAGTAGAGAATGTGGCCGTGTGTTCAGTTATTTTCTGCAGCGTATTTATGGAGGGTACAGGTGCCTTGGCAGTTCTGTTGTATATTGTAAATGTTATTTTCATTCTTTGAGCTTTTCATATCATTATTCTTTTTCTAAGTTTTTTTTTTTTTTAAGATTTTATTTATTTATTTGACAGAGAGAAATCACAAGTAGATGGAGAGGCAGGCAGAGAGAGAGAGAGGGAAGCAGGCTCTCTGCTGAGCAGAGAGCCCGATGCGGGACTCGATCCCAGGACTCTGAGATCATGACCTGAGCCGAAGGCAGCGGCTTAACCCACTGAGCCACCCAGGCGCCCATCTAAGTTTTTTGTAATATCAGACCTAAGATTGTGTTTTGAAATGAGAATTATAGTTCCTGCTATACCTCTCGTCCCAAAGCAGCAACCTGTATAACACTGACAGCCATTATCATTCTAGGAGGCATTTATGGGGACTTGAATCTGTGACTGAAACCCAGAATTTCACTGCTGTGGTTGGGTAATGTTAATGTATACAGGGCCATATTTATATGATGAGCTCATAAGCCCCAAGGCCGTGGAAGCCAGTCTTTGTTTACTTACCTCTGTAGCAGCAGCACTTAGAACAGTGTATGTTAAAAAATAGGCACTCAATAAATAGTTGTTGAATTAACAAATGGTTGATTATAGGAAGACAATTGGGGAATGGGGGGTGTGTTTGAAAGTTAGTCAGAAATTTCTCTTAACGTTCAAGAAATTGAATTAATACTAGAGACTAGAGACCATGTAGACAATGAACTGCTGTTTATTATTGCTTTTTAAAAAGTTTTATATACAACTTTTTTTAAAGGTTTATTTATTTGAGAGAGAGATCGCACATGAGTGGGGAGAGGCAGAGGGAGAGAGACAATCCCAAGCAGACTCCCCACTCAATGCAGAGCCCAACAAGGGGCTCGATCTCACGACCCTGCAATCGTGACGTGAGCTGAAACCACGTGTCGGATGCCTAACTAACTGCGCCACCCAGGCGCCCCTTATATCCAACTTTTAAACATTTTGCCTATATCATTTCTGTGGTTTAATATTTAATTTGTTTACTGAAAATTAATGTTTAAATATTAAACATTAATTAAAATTTAATGTGGCTTGTTCTTCTAAACACTAAACAAGATAAACACTTAACAGATAAAATATACAACTTATTACGCTCTGGCTTGGGGGTAAACTGATGCTAATTTCCAATCATCTTGATTTTTTTGCAGCTAATAGAAAAGTAGGAGGGAGGGGATTTTAATCTGCTAGAGAAAAGTTGTTACTGTATCTGCTGTTTTTGTCTTTATCTTGTGCTCCCTTTTGGCATCACTGAGTTGGAGGAAAAGAGAGCTGCTATTTTCTTGTCATAATCAAAAACCCATTTTAGAACCTCCGGACATCCCATTTGTGATGCTAAATTATTTTTACAAAGTTAGTTTGTTTTACTTAGCCATGGGTTTTTTGTTGTTGTTGTTTTGGGTTTTTTTTTTTTTTTTATTTTTTTATGCTGTAGTTGTCGTAGTCTAATGGCTTTGTCTTTAAGCTGACCACTTTGTTCTGTCCTTTCCCTTTGTCCAAGTCAGACTGACTTAGGTATTCTTGCTTTCTGGCAGTGCTAGAAGGTGCCAGAACAGTCTTAATTGTTTTCTTGCCCCAAGCCTTGGTGTCACCTCCAAGTCTAGGAGTCCTTATTCCTTTTAGTGGGGAGTAATATTAGAGGTCAAATCTGGACTCAAGGGAGCTCATGAGTGTTGGTGATCAGCAAAAGTGCTTGAAAGCTGTTGTCATTAAACTGATTTTAGTGACAACTTTGTTTTCCTGTTCATTACAAGATACTTCTACTTACAAAAAAAAAAATATGTGTAATGTGCATATAAGAGATACACACAGAACACACACCCTCACACTTCCTCCCAGCTTAAAAAGAGTCCATTACTCAACCAGAAAGTTCCCTGTGAACCCTCCTGTATTGCATCCCCTTTCCATCCTAGAGAGGTGAGTAACCACCATCTTAATTTATGTTTTTGTTATTCTCTTACTTATAATTTTTATCACTTGTATGAGTACCCCTAGACAATCATTATTTAGTTTTCCTTGTCTTTAAACTTGAAATAAATGCTGTCTTATGTATATATTTTTCCCTCACTTTTTTCATTCAACATTATTTTGAGATTGGTGTTGACACATTAGCATTGGTTCATTCATATTTGCTGCTTTATTATGTTCCATTGTATGAGTATGCCACAGTCTTACTTTTTTTTTTTTTTTTTTTACATTGTTTCCAGTTTTTTGCTTTTGGAAAAATATTTTTGTGAACATTCCCATACATGTTTCCTCCTGTACCTACATAAAAGCTTGCCCAGGTCACTGTTCTGGAAAGTGAGCCCATATTAAGAAATCATTTTCATTATGACCCCAGTGCACATGCACATGCTATTTAGAGAAAAAATTTTATTAATGTATAATAAGGTAAAATGCAATACTTGATTGTAGTGAGGTAAAAATATAACATTCTATTCTCTTCTCTTTCATTAAAATAAAATACTGGTTTTGTGACCCACTAAATTGACTAGGGGTCCATTGGAATACAAAAATCAGTTTGAAAAATTTCTCTAAGAATGAATTTGCTAAGGATAGAATATATTTAAATGTTAACCGAGGAAGATTATGGTGATTTAGGGGTGCCTGGCTGGCTCAGTTGGTAGAGCAAGCGACTTTTGATCTCTGAGTTGTAGGTTTGAGGCTCACAGTGGGTGGATAGATTACTTAAAAATAAAATCTACTTAAAAAAAGATTAGGGAAATTTGTTTTCCTTTTCTAAAGATATTATTTATTTATTTGTCAGAGAAAGAGAGAGCGAGTACAAGCAATGGGAGCAACAGGCAGCTTCCCACTGAGCAAGGAGCTGATACAGGACTTGATCCTAGGACCGTAGAACACAACCTGAGCAATGGCAGAAGCTTAACTGACTGAGCTACCCAGGCATCCCTGCGATTTGTTTTTCAACATGGTTACTCAGTCTAGCAGCAAGTGAGAGTTCTGTTTCTCTAGTCCTTGGCAGACTCAGTGTTGCCAGTCTCAGAGGTGTGAAATGATATGTCTTATAATTTTAATTTGCATATCCCTCTTCCCTATTACTGATTAGATTATCTGGTAGAGAGACAGTGATTTCATCTTGTTATTAGAGTGTGCTTTGGTGTTCATCTAAATATAAAGTAGGTCTTAACCTTTCTTGCTTCTCCGAGGCCTTTGAAAATCAGATAAAAATTATGGACCTGCCTCCTAGAGAAATTACATATATGCACATACATAAATTCGACATAAAACTTCAGAGAGTTCTTAACCATTCAGGACCTTCAGGGGAACAGATAGCTGATGAAGTTCCCACAGACTCCAGAAAAGAAAGATGGCTGATTATCTATTACAGAAGTCATTTACTGTGCTGTGTTGAGATTTCACACCCTTCCTTCACACCCAAACTCTCCTGGTACCTCCCCATCCCGAAACCTTCTGTAAAGGTTTGAAATGGCCTGCACCTTTGCATCGGTGGCAGAATCTGAGTTGGTATCCATCATGGGGCCCCAGCAGATAGAATGCCATGTTTATGGACAGTGTGTGCTAAAGATGAGTGACAGTGCAGGTTATGAAATCCACACAACCAAAAGAATGGAAGAGAGAAGCAACTAATAAATGAAAGATCCTAAAAATATCTAGAAGAGAGTGGGAGGATGCATGTTTTCCCTAGATACAAGATGACAGATCAAACCAATTTAAACCTTAATAGACAGGATAATCCAGTAGCCTTGAGGCCTTGGTGACACCATGGTAACTGATAAGAATTACATGGGCCCCACTTACACACAACCTAATTTGCTCACATTTCTGGTAGAATTAGTAGGTGGATATAATTCTAAATGAGTAAATTGATCTTAAAAGAAAAATGATTTCTACTTTATCTGCCAGTACCATAGAAAGTTTTTTAGTTCTGTTTTCCCTCGGGCTTCTCTTATTCATCTAATGCCAGGATTTAGAATATCCCACCACTCTGGCTCCAAGGAACTTTATTCACCACCCAGCTTGTCTGACTTAACACACAGTCAGAGGTTGAGACTGATAACATGCATTATTCTCTTCAGAGACGCCTCTGGCTCTTCCCTGCCTTACACCCCACAGTCCCCAAGTCTATGAAATAAAGCTGTATTGTGGTATAGGGACCTGTGTGTTTAGTTTCTGAAACGACATCCTTCCAGAAGCCATCCTTCATCTGATGTGATGAGAAGGCATGTGTAGGTAAGTCACAAAACAGGTATTCCAAGCTGTGTTGGGAGATGAACGTTTGAAAAGGTAGAAAGTATACAAGATTTAGCCAAGTAGAAACTAGTTGTCTCTCAGGAGATTGTTTTCAGTTTTCTTTGGAGAGTAGCCATTAGCAATGCGTATGTGATGTTGGTTTGCTAGTACAGTAAACAAAACATGGAAAACTTTAGATGGTACTTATGAAAGAAACACTAGCACTCAGAGAAACTGATTTTGGTCCAGTCGACAGCAAAGCACATCCATTTGGGGCCAGAGGTGGTTAGTTGTTCTGAATTCAAACCAGGTGTTTTGTTTTTGTGTTTAAGTAGGCTCCATGCCCAATGTGGGGCTTGAACTCGGGACCCGAGATTAAGTGTCACATGAGCCAGCCAGGTGCCCCCCAAAACCAGTTATTTTTCATGGTCCTGTGTCTCCATTTTTGTTTTGGGCTCTTATCCCTGGAGAAGGAAATGGGAAAATCAGATAGAAAGTGAGCCAACATTAGCACTGGGTGGAGGTGGCGATAGTCTGGGAAGCTGCCTATAGGCCACAGAGGCAGGAGTCTCGGAGGGCTGGCTTAATGGTTTGCCAAACCCAGGGCGTAAGGTTTCAGTGATTTTGTGGTTTCATCTTTTTTTTTTCTCTCTCTCTAAGAGTAAAAAAATCAGGGTACAAACTAACCAAAGTCAGAACTTAATCCACTTCACTGCATATCAGACTCTGCAGAGCTTTGCTATTTTGGGGCCACTGTTAGTAAGAATCTGACCTTTTTTTTCCCCTGTTGCAGAAATGAAGCTTGTGTGCACATGACCCTACATCAACTATCCTTAAACATTTTGTTACCAGGACCTCTTTGCAACCCTGTTCAATTATTGAGTGGGTCATAACTGTTGGTTATAGTGTAAGAAATTAAAACTGAGAACTTTTTTTTTGGATAACAAAGATATAATTATTGCAAGATAGAATCTAGAAATTAAACAGAATCTTTCACTTACCTGCAATAAGAGTCAAAACAGATGATGTGGGATCTAAAACAGAGCAGTTTAAAATATTTATTAATTCACTTTGAAATAATAATAATAAGCCTATTACATGTTAATATAATGTAAATAACTGTATTTTCCTCCCAGAAAAAATTAGTGAGGAGAGTAGTACAGTAATCCCATTTATCTGTGGAGGTTACATTCCAAGACAGCCAGTGATACCTGAAGCCCCAGATAATAGTACCAAACCTTCTACATACTGTGTTTTGTCCTATACATACATCCCTGTGGTGAAGTTTAGTTTATTAATTAGGCCCAGTAAGAGATTAACAACAATAACTAGTAATAGAACAATTACTACAATACACTGTAGTGAAAGTTATGTGAATGTGGTTTCTTTCCCAGAATATTTTATTGTACTGTTCCTCCCTTCTTCCTGTGATGATGTGAGATGATAAAATGCCTATGTGATGAGAGGAAGTGAGTGGAATGATGTAGGCGTTGTGATGTGGTGTCAGACTGCTGTTGGCCTCGCTGTGGGGCAGGAGGAGGGTAATCTGCTGCTGGACTGTGATTGGCTGCGGGTAACTGAAACCATGGGAAGCAAAACTAGTTAAGAGGGGCTGCCATATTGTGATTTTATCTTTGTAGTGTCAAGCTTAAGATAGCTGGATCTCAGGTCGGCTTCTTTGTTCAGTCTATTTTGATACATTATTTTGATTGAATTATATGAAAAAAATCTAGCCTCACACATTTATGGAGTTGGAGAGGAAGGAGTATCCTAGTAGTTGTTTATATAATTTTGGACATCACTCTGTGATACTACACCAAAATATGAATGGTAGTAGTTTCTTTCTTTTCTTTTGTTTTCTTTCTTTCTTTCTTTTTAAAGATTGATTTATTTGCTTGAGAGAGCATGTGCAGGGGGAGAGGCAGAGGGAGAGAGACTCTCAAGCCTACCCCACACTGAGTGCGGAGCTCAGTGTAGGGCTCGATCTCATGACCCTGAGATCACAACCTGAGCCGAAACCAAGAGTCAGACTCCTAACCAACTATGTCACCCAGGTGTCCCTAATGCTGATAGTTTCTTAAAGTTTGGTGCAAAACAGGATCTGGGACCACATCATAAAGTTTTTGAATTATTACATCAAAGTCTTTAGCAATTGTACTTTGAATGAATTTTTTTGTATCAGTATACATGATTTATAACACCATGCATTAGTCATTTGGAAAATGCTAGCTTACTGGGTTATATAGATCTAATATTGGCTAATTTCATTAATAAGCCACATTTGTTAATATACTGCCAATCTCATCAGAAAGTCTTTAAGGACTGGGGAGCTGTCCAGCTCACAGTGGTAGATTGAAGGTTTCCAAAATTTAAAAGCTCAGAATTTATCATTGGCTACAGTCGTTCTTCTCCTTGAAGTGACAGACTTTGTTCATTTTTCAGAAATGAGGAAATGTCTCCCAAATACCCAAGTATCAATAACCGTAGTTTATCTGGGAAAAGCAGGTTATTTAGCTTGCAACTCAGTTGCACAGATGCTTTTCCTAGAGATCATCACACTGAGCAGAGGGGTGGCTTACTTCCCATTTTGTAAAACAGTATTAGACACCTATTTAAGAATTAAGGGTTAATAAATTAACCTCATTTTAAAATAAAATTATATTTATTTAATTACAAATGTAATTGTATTTTAAATATGGTATACAAAATATTTATTTTACTTAATTTTTACTCTTTGTTCTTTTTTATAAAAATAAAGTTTTTTTAGGAGTACCTAGGCTGGCTGATTTGGTAGAACATGAGACTCTTGATCTCAGGGACATGAGTTCAAGCCCCACATTGGACTTGGAGCTTACTTTGAAGAAAAAATTATTTTAGGGGGCGCCTGGGTGGCTCAGTGGGTTAAGCCTCTGCCTTCAGCTCGGGTCATGATCTCAGGGTCCTGGGATCGAGTCCCGCATCGGGCTCTCTGCTCGGCAGGGAGCCTGCTTCCCTCTCTCTCTCTCTCTGGCTACCTCTCCGTCTACTTGTGATTTCTCTCTGTCAAATTAATAAATAAAATCTTTAAAAAAAAAAAAAATTATTTTAGAATTTTTTTTTAACGATTTTTTTTTGTTTATTTGACAGACAGGTATCACAAGTAGACAGAGAGGCAGGCAGAGAGAGAGGAAGGGAAGCAGGCTCCCTGCTGAGCAGAGAGCCTGACGATGCTACGATGTGGGGCTTGATCCCAGGACCCTGGGATCATGACCTGAGCTGAAGGCAGAGGCTTAACCCAGGCGCCCCTAGAATTATTTTTTATTGAATAATCTGAATAGAATGTTATTTCAGAAAAGTTGTTAAAATGATTGGAGTTCCCATATACTTTTCACCCAGCTTCTCCTAAAGTTAACATCTTACATGACCAGGAACATTTGCTAAAATTAAGAGATTGACAGTGAGACAGAACTATTAACCAAACTCTAGACTTTATTCCAGTTTTTCCCCGAGTGACCTTTTGCTGTTCCAAGATCCAATCCAGAATACGCCCTTGCATTTAGGTAGCAAATTTGTATTTACTTATTTTTTAAGATTTTATTTATTTATTTATTTACTTGACAGAGAGAGATAGCACAAGCAGGGGGAGAAGGAGAAAAAGGCTCCCTGCTGAGCAGGAAGCCAGATGTGGGGTTCAGTCCCAGGACCCTGGAATCCTGACCTGAGCTGAAGGCAGACACTTAATGACTGAGCCATCCAGGCATCCCAGGCAGCTAATTTTTAAACTGCTCTTTCTGCCTTTGCCCTACCATATTTAAGAACATAAATAATTTTAGATTTATAAAAGAGTTGCAAAGATAAAACAGTGTGCCGTATACCCTTCACCCATTTTCCCTAGATGTGAATGTCTTGCCTAACCACAGTGCATTTTTCCGAACTAATAAACCTCCGAGGCCACCATGATTTTTTTTTTTTAAGATTTTATTTATTTATTTGACACAGAGAGATCACAAGTCGGCAGAGAGGCAGGCAGAGAGAGAGAGGAGGAAGCAGGCTCCCTGCTGAGCAGAGAGCCTGATGCGGGACTCAATCCCAGGACCCTGAGATCATGACCTGAGCCAAAGGCAGCGGCTTAACCCACTGAGCCACCCAGGCGCCCCCCACCATGATTTTTTATCCTCTTGAGGACACCTCCCCTGGAGATGTGTCATAGATTTTTCAGCATCTTCGCATCTGTGAGGCTTACAGCTAGGCAGACCAGGGTTTTGCATCACCTGGCCATGTCCTCCTGTGTGACCTCCCTGAACCTCTGCTTCCTCCTCCCAGGTGGGCAAATGCAGTGCTGGTGGCAAGCTTCCAGCAAACTGTTGCTTCTTCCTTTCTTTTTAAGATTTTATTTATTTATTTGACAGAGAAAGCAGGGGGATGGGCAGAGGGAGAAGCTCCCGGCTGAGCAGAGAGCCCCATGTGGGGCTGGATCCCAGGACATTGAGATCATGACCTGAGCTGAAGGCAGATGCTTAATCAAGTGAGCCACCCAGGTGCCCCACTGCTTCGTTCTTAAGTAAAAATTGTCTTCCTCCCTTCCTCCCTTCTTCTCTTCCTTCTTCCTTTGCCTGGCAGTAAAGAGTACTTTTGGCAAAGTGTTGTGCTAGTAGGGATACAGAGAAGAAAGAAAAAAGTCTCTGTCCTCAAAAGGACTCAAATTCTAGTGGAAAGGGAAATATCTCTACAGCTAACACAAATCATTCTTAATTGTTGATGTGAAACAGTCATCCCTGGCCCACATAAAGAATCACTTGGGGACATTGGGTGGCTCAGTTGGTTAGGCGTCCAACTCTTGATTTCGGCTCAGGTCATGATCCCAGCGTCCTGCGATCAAACTCCACATCGCACTGCATCGGGCTTCCTGCTCAGCAGGGCGTCTGCTTCTCCCTCTTCCTCTGCCCCTCCCCTTGTCTCGCTTGCTTGTGCTTTCTGTCTCTCAAATAAATAAATAAATGAAAAAAAGAATTTTTTGACTAGAGGTGCCTGGCTGGCTCAGTCAGTAGGGCATGTGACTTTATTGCAGGGTTGTGAGTTCAAGCCCCACACTGGGTGTAAAGCTAACTTAAATAATAATAAAAATAAAATAGAAAGCTCATTTTAAAAAAAAGAATAATCACTTGGCTCGTGCACATCCCTGTATGCTCCTTCCTCACAGACACTGCGGGCTTTCACATAAGACTTCCCACATAGGCGTGGATCCTGAAGGCAGGTAGTCCAATATTTCTTTGTGGGCCGGTATCTTCTTTCCCCCAGCCCTGCTGGATATTCTCCTACCCTTCAGGTAGTGGTGGCAGTAATGGCTTGGCCCTCTGTTCTTCAGCCAGTCTCAGGAGAGAATGATGGTAATAGTTACTAAATTTTATAGATAACAGTTTTAGATATATTTGTTCATTTTCTCAAAGTAGTAAGAGACAGAATCCAGACTCACACCCAGGTTTGTCTGACTACAAAGCTCAAAATCCTTCCACTGTCTTATGATGCTTTATCTTTCTTTCTTTCCTTCTTCATTTAAAACAATTTTTTTAATTTAATTTAATTTAATTCTTTTGAGAGAAAGAGCTGGGGTAGGGACCAGAGAGAGAGAGATAATCCTAAGCCAGCTCCACAACCAGCACAGAGCCTGACTCAGGACTCAATTTCAGGATCCTGAGATCATGACCTGAGCCAGAATCAAGAGTTGGATGTTTAACCAGCTGAGCCACCCAGATACCCCTTATGATGCTATTCCAAAGGAAAGGGAAGCCAGGAAGCAAAGACATGGTTGCTAGATATTTGTCATCCCTGCTGTAAGTGATAATTTTCCCTTTGGATATTTACCCCATCAGTTTTCTAAATGAATGGCTTTCATGCTGTCTGGACTTTAAATATTCCTTGAGAAACAGGAATTACATGAAGGTTGTGATTCACATTTAACTTTTCTTGTACTTAAGTATACTCCCAGTGAAAACCACTTAGCTCATTAAAGCAAGCAAGCTTATTTTTCTGTTAACCTTTGCTTTATCTTACAGTAAAAAAAATCTTGGGTGCCTGGGTGGCTCAGTGGGTTGAGCCGCTGCCCGGCTCAGGTCATGATCTCAGGGTCCTGGGATTGAGTCCCGCATCGGGCTCTCTGCTCAGCAGGGAGCCTGCTTCTCTCTCTCTCTCTCTCTCTCTCTCTCTCTCTGCCTACTTGTGATCTCTCTGTCAAATAAATAAATAAATAAATCTTTAAAAAAAAAATCTTTTATGGGGTGCGTGGGTGGCTCAGTGGGTTAAGGCCTCTGCCTTTGGCTCAGGTCATGGTCTCGGGGTCCTGGGATCAAGCCCCATTTTGGGCTCTCTGCTCTGCGGGGAGTCTGTGTCCCCACCCCTTCCCTGCCTGCCTCTCTGCCTATGATCTCTGTCAAATAAAATCTTTTTAAAAAATCTTTTATAATATTGGTATCACATAAACAACTATTTCATTGGAGACATGATTGTATACTTAAGGTTCTTAGAATGGATTTTATGTTAGTTTCTGTGGAAATTCTTCTTTTAAACACAAAAAGTAATTACAGCAGAGAGTATAAGCATTCTACTTCAATTACTAATAGTCTCTTCTGTTCCCAGAGAGAGGCATAGAATTATGATTCAGTAAAATGATTAAAAGCTTTAAAATAGAAAAAAAGTGGTTTAAAAACTTTGATAAGGATTCTTTTATTACTGTTATTTCTCTAGTACCATGACCTACTTATTTTTTTCTTTTTTTTCCCACCAGTAATTAAGCATTAGTGCCCAGTCTTATTTCATCTATACTTCTACCTAACCCCACCATATTATTTTGAACCAAATCCCAGGGTATAATTTTACTTATAAATATTTTAATACTTATCTCTAAAAGAAAAATATTTACCTATAAATACTTTAGTGTATATTTCTTCTTTATAAACATAACCACAGTTACCATATCACGCTTGAAAAAGCATGGTTTTTTGATATTGTCAAATATCCAGTCATTGTTTAATTGTCTGATTTGTCTTGGATTTGGTGATTTTTCTCTAGTTCCTTTAAATCAGGATTCAGTAAGGCCCAGGCTTGGCAGTTGGTTGGTATATTTTTTTTTTTTAAGATTTTATTTATTTATTTGATGAGAGAAATCACAAGTAGGCAGAGAGGCAGGCAGAGAGAGAGGGGGAAGCAGGCTCCCCAGTGAGCAGAGAGCCCAGCTTGGGGCTCGATCCCAGGACCCTGAGATCATGACCTGAGCCAAAAGCAGAGGCTTAACCCACTGAGCCACCCAGGTACCCCAGTTGGTTGGCATATCTTATTGGTTCCTTTTAATCTTAAAATTTCCGTTCCATCTCCTTTATTTTTATTTGAAATTTATTTATTTATTTATTTATTTGACAGAGAGAGAGAGAGAGAGAGATCACAAGTAGGCAGAGAGGCAGGCAGAGAGAGAGCGGGGAAGCAGGCTCCCTGCTGAGCAGAGAGCCCCATGCGGAGCTTGATCCCAGGACCCTGAGATCATGACCTGAGCCAAAGGCAGAGGCTTAACCCACTGAGCCACCCAGGCGCCCCTTGAAATGTATTTGATGAAGAAACTAGGTTGTTTGTCCTGTAGAGTTTCCTACATCCTGGATTTTGCTGGTTACATCCCCATAATAGAGTTTACCATGTTCCTTTGGTCTGTTTCCTATAAGTTGATATGTATATCTAAAGATTTGATTAAGCTCCAATTATATATATAATTTTTATTTTCAAAACTGTATCCAAGTGCTATATAGGAAACATAATTCCTATTTTTCTCTTTTTGTGATGTTCGTAGCTATTGATCCTTGGTCCATCTGTGGTACAAAATGGTGACTATCTTAGTCTCTTCAAGCTGAAGTAATAGATTACTAGAGACTGGGTGGTTTATAAATAACAGAGATTTATTTCACACAGTTCTGGGGGCTAGAAAGCTCAGGATGAAGATGGATGTCTGGTGAGAGCCTGCTTCCTGGTCCTTGGCCTTTCACTGTCCTTACATGGCAGACGGAGCTAGGCAGTTTGCTAGGATTTCTTTTTTCAGCATAGTAATTCTGTTTATGAAGCTTCAACCCTCATATCCTATACACCACCCAAAGGCCCCACTTCCGGATACCATCATCACACTGTGATTAGATTTGGGTGTGAATTTTGGGGAGACACAAACATTCAGTCTGTGTCAGGGACAGTCTAATTCTGTCATTTCTTCTTCGATTATTAGCTGTAATAATTCCATAAGTATAAACCTCTATTTGGTTCCCAATTCATGTAGGAAAGACAGGATAAATGCTTGATTCTTTGTTTTTATTTACCTGTTTTCGAAATGAGTTGGTTCACTCACACACTTCAGTAGTAGCCAAGTAGTGTTTCTTATTTTGAACTCAGAAAGTTAAACATTTGATGCTGGTTCAGTCCACTGCAGTCCTTATTACTGATCCTCAGGTCATTTCATTTGGTCAGTAAGTACATCTTCAAGTAAGTTCATAAGTCCTGTTGATAGTGACCCTCGCTTCCATGTTATCTGGTGTGTCAGAATATCCCAGGCCCATTTTGTACATGTCCTGCCCAAGACCTGGTGTCTGCTACTAGCATAGGAGTCCTGGTGCCTTTTAGTGTGAAACATTATTTCAACACACTAGGGATAAGGGGTTGCTGTTTGCTGCTGAGGAAGGAGGTCATTGACAAAAGGACTTTTCAATACACAAAGCAAAGAATTTTATTTTGATTTCCCTACACTAACAATGCTACTACTTCCAAGTCAAATTTAGGTCTTTTTCTTTTTATTCTGGTATAATGTATAATATTATGTTAGTTTCAGATGTACAGTATAGTGATTCAGCAATTCTGGAAAACAGTATGTTGGTTCCTCAAATTTAGGACTCCTGAGTTACCTTAACATCTAAAACTTCTACCTTCTTTTTTTTTTTTTTTTTTTTTTTTAAAGATTTTATTTATTTATTTGTCAGAGAGAAAGCGAGCGAGATCGAGCACAACAGGCAGACAGAGTGGAAGGCAGAGTTAGAGGGAGGAGAGCAGGCTCCCTGCGGAGCAAGGAGCCCGATGTGGGACTCGATCCCAGGACGCTGGGATCATGACCTGAGCGGAAGGCAGCTGCTTAACCAACTGAGCCACCCAGGCGTCCCAAACTTCTACCTTCTTAAACTGAGATCAAACAAGAGGGATGATAGGATATCACATAAATACTATTTGCTTTATTTCAATAGGCAGTGAAAGTCTCAGAACGACTTTACCAACACTACCATCACAGAGCATGCTTGGTACAAATGGATTGAGTTGAGTTGTTCTGTTTTTGCAGTTCCTCTTGTCCTCAGGGTATATGTCACTAGAAATGCAGAGTCAAATTCTAAGCTCTCTTGGAATGCTTTTTCTTTTTACAGTAATGCCACCAACTAGATGCATATTAGGTTCATTTGCTTTGTTTTCTTTTTTTAAGTGGGGAGGTGCAGAGGGAGAGAGAATCCCAAGCCGACTCCACACTGAGCTCGGAGCCCATGTGGGACTCAATCTCACAACGCTGGTATCATGAGCTCAGCCAAAACAAGAGTCGGACGCTTAACCGACTGAGCCACTTAGGCACCCTCATTTCTTTTATTTTTTATTTTTAGGGATTGCTTTTGTTTCTACGTAAATTTTATTTTGTACTTATGCAAAGTTTATAAACACATTTTCAAATTAGTTTAGCTTCTGTGTTCCCTCTACCTATTCTCTAGACCATATGTAACCTTTTCTTCATGGTTTTAACCTTTTAAAAAAAGTTACATTTATCCCCCTCTTAGATTAACAATGGTATACTATATATAGTTTTCTTTGCCTTGCTTTTTTCTACTTAGTAATATATTCTACAGATCACTTGATAGTAATACTTGGAGTTTTTGCATTCATTTCTTTTAACATGCAAACTATTTCATTGTATAAATGTACCAGAGTTGATTCAGTTAGCTTTCTTTGGTAAACATGTGGGTTGTTTCTAATCTTTGGCTATTATAAAGAGTCCTGAAATGAATAATCTTATGCTGATGTGTTTTTGTGGTTTCTGGCTAGAATTTCAATGTGATTTAAAGCTATCCTTACTTAGATTGTATCCAATTAAATGTCTGCAATAATTTTAAATAATATGTAATTAAAAGGAGATTGCAATAAATAATTATTCATTAGGGAAATGCAAATCAAACCACAGTGAGGTACCACTTTACACCCACTAGGATGGTTATAATCAAGAAGATGGTGGGACACCTGGGTAGCTCACTTGATTAAGCCCCTTACTCTTGATCTCAGCTCAGGTTTTGATCTCAGTGTCATGGTTCAGGGCACTGCACTGGGCTCCATTCTAGGCATGGAGCCTACTTAAAAAAATTAAAAAATAAGAAAAAAATGGAAATAGCAAGTGTTGATGAGGGTATAGAAAAATTGCTGGTAGGGTGTAAAATAGTGTAACTGCTTTAGAAAAAATTTGGCCATTCCTCAAATAGTTAAACATGGGTTTTCCATATGATCCAAAAACTACTCCTAGGTACATATCTAAGAAAAATGAAAACATATGTCCACACAAAAACTTTTACACAAATGTTCATAACAACATTATTCACAGTAGTCAAAAACTAGAAACAGCCCAATGTCTGTCCACTGAAGAATGGATAAACAAAATGTCCATTTCTTTCTGGAGGGTTTTCCAATACGAATAGCCATTTCTCTTATTCTCCAGACATCAACTGCAGGTTCAACCATTCAATTCTGATACTACTTGGAGATGGCATCTACCCACTAAGTCTACAAGAGCTTAGCCCCGCAAGACTACTTACTCCCCACTTGAGACACCAGTCACAAGTCCTGGGCCATCCCTACTTTTGACCAGTTATCTGTAAATTAACAATCACAATCCCCTCCTAAGATTTTATCATCAACTAGAATGGCTCACAGAACTCAGGAAGGCACTTCACTATCAGTTTATCATAAAGGATACAAGTCCAGAACAGCCAGATGAAAGATATGCGTAGGTGTTAGGGAGTGTGCATACAGAGCTTTCAGGCTGTCTCCACAGACCCCACCCTCCCAGCACCTGGATGTGTTTACTAACCTAGAAGTGCATCACATCACATCGCACTTTTGGGTTTTTATGGAGCCTAATCTCAGCTTCATTCCCCTTTCCTAAGGCCAGTGGTTGGACTAAAAGTTTCAACACTCTAGTCATTTGGTCTTTCTGGTGCCCAGCTCCATCCTGAGGGCTCTGTCTAGGGGCTCCACCTTAAGTCACTTCATTAGCATTAAACTCCCTGTGTGATCAAAAGAGGCTTTTAGTATGAAGAACAAAAGACACTCCTATGAGCAGGAAATTCTGAGGTTTTTAAGAGCTCTGGCCAGGAACTGAGGACAAAGACCAAATTTATTTCTCATTATACCACATCCATACACTGGAAGTCGAATATTATACAGTTGTTAAAAAAAAAAAAAAAAAAAGAATGAAGTACACTCAGCATGCTGGGAATAGAAGAGAACTTCCTCAGACTGATAAAGGTCAGTTTTTGAAAAAACAACTCACAGCTAGCATCTTACTTAATCATGAAACACTGAATGCTTTCCCAAGATAGGAACAAGGCAAGGACGTCCCCTCACACCTTCCTATTCAGCATTGTGCTAGAGGTTTTAGTCATAGCAATTACATAAGAAAACGAAATAACAGTCACCAAAATTGGAAAGGGAGAAGTTAAACTATGTTCACAGATGACCTGCTCTTACATATAGAAATGTCTAAGTAATCCTCCGAGAAAAAAAAAAAAAAAACCAACTGAGAATTGATAAGTTCAGCAAGGCAGGATACAAGATTGTTATGATGGGGAATGTTGGGGTCCGGCAGCAAACTATCAAGAAAGGATTCTTGAGATGTTTTCAGTACAAAAAGTGGTTTTATTAAGCAGAAAGAGCTGGGATTTTGAGGAGTGACTGATCATATACTTTTAAGTTGCAAGGGAGTTAGGGAGAGCATGTGTCTCTAAGGAATTTGGAAGCAAGGCTTTCAGGACCTTGAGGAGGAGCTAGCTGCTGTTAGGATTGATTCATGAGACCTTTCAGATGGATATCACCAGGCCATATGTTTGAAGGATGATTGCTAACATATATCTTGAGGTGGGGGAGGGAGATAAAGGAAGTTTCCAAAGGGATTTTTAGATGTTAAAGAAGACTTAGAGCATCCTGGAGGTTAGGCTAATGTCAAGCTAAGGTTGCCTTCACCTCCAGCAAAGTATTAACATTGAGGCAGTTAAGCTTGTAGAGGAAGGTCACCCTGCCTGTCTCAAGAGCCTGTCAGTGGGCTGGAAGTTGTAAAGAGCCTGAATTTTTTTCTACATTTCTTTCGCTTTTGTTCTCCTCATTGATTATACAAAAATCAGTTGTGTTTTTATAAAGTAGTAATGAACAATCCAAAGATGAAATTAAGATAATTCTACTCTAAAAGCATTAAGAATAATATACTTGGGAATAAATTCAATAGAAGATCTTTAAGACTTGTACATTGAAATCTCTAATGTACTGCAAAAGATATTAGAAATGTAAATAAATGGGGGTGCCTGGGTGGCTCAGTGGGTTAAAGCCTCTGCCTTCGGCTCAGGTCATGATCCAAGGGTCCTGGGATCGAGCCCTGCATCGGGCTCTCTGCTCAGCGTGGAGCCTGCTTCCTCCTCTCTGTCTGCCTCTCTGCCTACTTGTGATCTCTGTCTGTCAAATAAATAAATAAAATCTTTAAAAAAGAAAAAAGAAAGAAATGGAAATAAATGGAAAGGCATCCATGTTCATGGGTTGGAAGACTTAATGTGGTAAACGGCATTACTCCCAAAATTGATGTACAGATTCAGTGCAGTTCCTATCAGAATCCCAGCTGGTTTCTTTGTAGAAATTGATAAGCTGATTCTAAAATCATACGGAGGGGCACCTGCCTGGTGCAGTTGGAAACATGACTGTTGATCTCTGGGTTGTGAGTTTGAGCCCCATGTTGGGTATAGAGATTATATACATACTTTTTTTTTTTTTTTTTAAAGATTTCATCTATTTATTTGACAGAGATCACAAGTAGGCAGAGAGGCAGGCGGTGGGGGGGGGGGGGGGATACAGGCTCCCCGCTGAGCAGAGAGCCCAATGCGGGACTCAATCCCAGGACCCTGGGATCATGATCTGAGCCAAAGGCAGAGGCTTTAACCCACTGAACCACCCAGGCGCCCCTATATGTATGTTCTTTAAAAAATAAAATCAAGGACACATGGGTGGCTCAGTCATTTAAGTTTCTGCCTTTGGCTGAGGCCATGGTCCCAGGGTCTTGCGATTGGGTCCCACATCCGGCTCCTTGCTCAGTGGGGAGCCTGCTTTTCCTTTTGCCTGCCAGTCCTTCTGCTTGTGTGCTCTCTCTGTCTCTCTCTCTTTCTGAAAAATAAATAAAAAAAAATTTTTTTTTTTTAAATCGTATGGAAACTTAAGGGACTCAGAATAGCCAAAACAGTTTTGAAAAAGAAGAGCAAAGTTGGAGGATTCACATTTTCAGATTTCAGAACTTACTGCAAAGCTACAATGAGGACAGTGTGGTACAGCATAAGAAAACACAGAGCAGTGGAGTTGAATTGAGAGTTCAGAAATATGGTAGTGCCTTCTTATTCATGAGTTTCACTTTCCAGGGTTTTGATTTCCTGTGGTCAGTCGTGGTCAAGAAGTAGATGATCTTTCTGATGTGCGGTCAGAAGGTCAGTAGTAGTCTAGTGTTGTCACGATGCTTCTATCATTCACCTCACTTCTTCCCATCATGTAGGTGTTTTGTCATCTACGTCATCACGAGAAGAGTAAAGAAATACAGTACAATAAGGTATTTTGAGAGAGAGAGACACCACACTCCTATGACTGTTATTAGTTACTATAATATATATAGGGTTCTAGACTATCTTTGCTTTCAGGCACCCTCCACAGATAAGGGGGGCTACTATACATACACACCCTCACATTTATGGTCAGTTAATTTTTTCTGAAAATTTTTTTAAGGTGATTTATTTGATTGGGGGACTGTGAGTGGAACGTGGAACAAAGGGAGAAGGAGAGAGAATCAAAGCAGACTCCCTGCTGAGTATGGAGCCTGATGCAGGGCTTGATCTCACAACCCTGAGATTCTAACCTGAGCCAAAACCAAGAATCTGATGCTCAACCCACTGAGCCACCCAAGCACCCCTGTGGTCAGTTAATTTTTTTTTTTAAGGTTTTATTTATTTTCCAGAAAGAGCACAAGCAGAGGGAGCGGCAGGCAGCGGGAAAAGTAGGCTCCCCCGCTGAGTAGAGAGCCTGACGTGGAGCTTGATCCCAACTGAAGGCAGACACTTAGCCAGCTAAGCCAGCCACATGCCCTGGTCAGTTAACTTTTGACCATGATGCCAAGACGATTAAATGGAGTTGGTGTGGTGTCATCTTTTCAACAGACAGTACTGGGACAAGTGGATATCTCTTGTCCACACAATGTACGTTAGTAGCATAGTAGCATTATTTGCAATAGCCCAAGGGTAGAAGCAATCCAGATGTCTGTCAGCTGGTGAATGGAAAAATAAAATGTGGTATAAAATTCATATGATGGAATGTCATTTGGCCACAAAAAATGAGGTACTGATTTCATGCTACACCATAGGTTAACCTCGGAAACCTTACTCTCAGTGAAAGAAGCCAGAAGGCCACATATTTTGATTCCATTTACGTGGAGTATCCAGAGTAAGCAAATCCATACAGAGAAAGTAGATTAATAGTTGTCGGGGGCTGAGAAGGTAAGGAATAGAGCAGCTGGCTCCTGATAGTTATTGGGGGAGGGGTTGGCAAGAGGAAGCCGGATGGAAATGTTCTAGTGATGGTTATACAAGTTTGTTCCTATACTAATAACCACTGAGGTGTGCACCTTAAAATGGAGTGCATTTTATGATGCGCAAACAGGTCTCCATCAAAAAAAGAGCTTGTAATAAATTACTACCTCTTAGTTTGGTTTAAGGTAAACCAAAAAGAAACACAGTTTACTGGGGTTTTCCAGTTTTTCATGCTAAATCAGCATTTCTTTCCCATTCAAGACAAGACAATGACTGTCAATGCAGACGCCAAGAAATTTTAGACTTTGGACTTAAATTCATTTATTTTTGTTATTATTTTTTAATTTATTTTGAAATAATTTTGAATTTACTGAAGAGTTGTAAAGATAGTACAAAGAGTTGCATGAGCCCTTCATTCAACTTTCTCTGGTGTTAAAACATCTTCGTAACCCTGGTACTTTTATCAAAACGAAGAAATAAACATTGCTACAGCACTATTCACTAAAATGTAGACTTGATATTTAAAATTTCACCAGTTTCCTTACTAATGTCCTTTCTGTGTTCAAGATCCAAGCTCAGATTCCACCTTTTTTTTTTTTTAAAGATTATTTATACGTTTATTTGAGAGAGACATCACAAGTAGGCAGAGAAGCAGGCAGAGAGAGGGGGGGAAACAGGCTCCCTGCTAAGCAGAGAGCCCCATGCGGGGCTCAATCCCAGGACCCTGAGATCATGACCTGAGCCGAAGGCAGAGACTTCACCCACTGAGCCATCCAGATGCCTCGCTCAGGTTCTACCTTGCAGTTAGTTGTCAGTTCTCCGTAGTCCCCTCGAATCTGACAGTTTCTCAGTCTTGATTTTTTCATGACTTGGACAGTTTTGATGAGTACTGGTTAGGTGTTTTATATATGTCCCTCCGTTTGAGTTAGCCCTGCGGTAGCTCATGGTAGGACCGGTCTTGGGTGTTTATGAGGACTGCCAGAGAGGTGGCGTGTTCCTCACTTCGCACGCGATACTGACGTTATTAGTGGTGATGTTAACTTTGATCATTTGTTTAAGGTAGAGTCTGCCAGGTTTTTCCACCATAAAGTTACTATTTTTCCCATTAAATTGAAAATTTTATTGCTCTGTTTTTCAGTTTTGGGGGGTACTTTAGGTCAGTGTTTTCTTGATATTAATAAAGTAGCACTGGGTGCCTGAGTGGCTCAGTCAGTTAAGCGTCTGCATTTGGCTTGGGTCATGATCTCAGGGTGCAGGGATGGAGCTCCGCGTCAGACATCGGACTCTCTGCTCAGTGGGGGCCTGCTTCTTCCTCTACCTCTGCCTGCCACTCCCCCTGCTCATGCTCTCTCTCTGTCAAATAAAAAAATAAAGTCTTTTAAAAAAGGAACACTGTAGTTCCTGAACGTAGGCTCCTAGAGTGTGTTGTGGCATCAACTACTGGCCCTCTTGCTGTTCTGGGGGGAGGGTAGATGAGAACATCTGCCTTTCCCAAGGAAGCAAAATCACTTTTGGGGGTGGGGCAGGGAAGTCCTGATGACTGACTGGATTTCCAAATCTTTATTAGGCAGCTAAATACTACCTCAGAGGAGAGAAATGGAGCACGGTTATTTCCAGAGTTTGGACAGCATACTAATCTTTTTTGCAGGAGGTGTTGAGTTTTGTTTTGCTTTGTTTTCTGAGTAAAAGTTTTTAGAGCTATTTTGGAAAATCCGAGTATGCTTGGTGTAGAATATCTAGAAACTTAGTAGTTTATTCTTGCTTCTTTCACTCTATCTGTCCCTCTGGTACTATGTGCAGTGGAGCAATTCCTCCCAAAGAACTTCGGCAAATTAACATTCCTGGCCCTTGGGCTATTTCATTTCCATTTCACCAGGAGCTTTTATGTGGGAATCTAGGACATAGTCTCACCTCCTTTCTGTTCACATTAGACGAGTAAGCATGCTCTGTGCCCCGCAGAGTGTAAGCAAGGAGCGTCCTCATGGGCAGTGTAGTTGGACACTATATGTTTACATTTGAACCTTCACTTCATGCTGTTCACACTACCATCGAGTTCTTTCATTTTCTCTTTTATGTGTTTTGTTTTGTTTTAAGATTGTATTTATTCATTTGACACAGGAAGAGAGAGAACAGGGACAGGGGAGCCAGGCGAGATAGACACAGGCTCCCTGCTGAGTTAGGAGCAGGAGGCAGAACTCTATCCCAGAACCCTGGGATAATGACCCAAGCCAAAGGCAGACTCAACTGACTGAGCTACTTGGGTGTCCCTCTTTTATTTTTCTCTTAATGAACATGCAGATTTCTCCTTCATTAGAACTCTGGAAGCTTCCAGATCTCATCTAAAGAAGACCTTGATTATTCCCTAGTGCAGCCTGAAAATACAGATACTACCCCAAGACCAGGGCGGCTTTGTGGCAGCTGGGACTAACTTAGGACCAAATTAACACAGGTCTTAGAAAGATCAGCATTTCTTGGGGCACTCGGGAGTAGCTCAGTTGGTTAAGCATCCAACTCTTGATTTCAGGTCATAATCTCAGTCGTTAGATTGAGCTCCACGTTAGGCTCTGCCCTTAGCGCAAAGTCTGCTTGAGATTATCTTTCTCCTTCTCCCTCTGCCCCTCTCCCTGTTTGTGTGGCTTTCTGCTAATTAATTAATTTTTAAAATCTTTAAAGAAGAATAATCAGGGGCGCCTGGGTGGCTCAGTGGGTTAAAGCCTCTGCTTTCGGCTCAGGTCATGATCCCAGGGTCCTGGGATCGAGCCCCACATTGGGCTCTCTGCTCCCTGGGGAGCCTGCTTCCTCCTCTCTCTCTGCCTGCCTCTCTGCCTACTTGTGATCTCTCTCTGTCAAATAAATAAATAAAATCTTAAAAAAAAAAAAAGAAGAAGAATCAACATTTCTCAAGATATTAAGGTTTACTCAGTTACATTCCTTATATTCCAACTTCCACATTGCATACCTCAAACCAGTCATGACAGGAAAACAAATGATCTTAAACTCCTTTTAACCACATTCTCGCACATGTTCTGGGGAAATTTTTCCTAAAAGGTATCACTTCTGTGTTGTTCTTAAAGATTATTATTCTCATTCTAAAAAAAATTTTTTTAGTAGTCTTTCATTCAGCTTTCCATTTTTTTTTCTTTTCTTACATGAATACGCCTTCTTTTTCTTTTAATTTTGTTTATTTGAGAGAAAGAGCATGAGCAGTGCGGGGAGGAGGCAGAGGGAGATGCAGACTCCACTGAGCAGGGCTCCTAGGACCCTGGGATCATGACCTCAGCCAAAGAGAGACGCTTAATGGACTGAGCCACCTAGAGGCCCTGTGAATACACTTCTATAGAACATCTAAACATGAGCTTTTATAATAGAATTGTTTGGTCATGAATTTTACCATTATTTTATAGGTTCTTGTTGAATGGGCCTACTTCTCATGATTTTGTTTTCTTTTTTTTTTTTTTTTAAAGCAAGGCTTTTAAAAAAATTATATTTATTTATTTATTTGAGAGAGAGAGAGAGAAAGCAGGAGTATGAGCAGGGGGAAGGAGACAGAAGAAGAGGGAGAAGCAGACTGCCTGCTGAGCAGGGAGCTTCATGGGGTGCTCAGTCCTAGAACCCTGAGATCATGACCTGAGCTGAAGGCAGACTGAACCAAAGGCAGATGTTAACTGACTGAGCTGCCCAGGTGCCCTGGTGACTTTGTTTTCTGAAGCACTTAAGCTGATTCAACTCCTGATTCCTTTGTTTTCTTACTGAGGTGCAATTCACAAAACATAAAATTAATTTACAGCATACGTTCAGTGATATTTAGTACATTCATACTGTTGTGCAGTTATTACCCCGATTCCTTCTTACGTTTGTATGTAGCGATGAAAGAAGTATGTATGGGCCCCTAGAGCTTCGTGTGTGCTGACAGGGCAAGCTTCCCATTGGGTTCAGAGTTTGCGTGTGGCTTCTAGAGGTTGGTTAGTTGCTTCCAGCAGCCAAGCAATTGATCCATTGGGTTTTAAGTAACTGTTGCTTATTAAAGCCCATTGTCTTACCATAATTGCACCCAATAAGAGCTCTAAAATCACCCATGCTGCTTTAATTTGGAGATAAGGGAGAAACTGCTTCTTACTAGGGCTTCTTAAAATGTTCTCGTAATTAAACAAATGCCTTTTTAAAATTCTGCATAAAAATCGCATGCTCATTACACAGTCCACTCAGCTATCCAGTCATCTGCTGAATTATTCCCTTTCCTTTGACTCCTTAGGAGATCAGCCTTGCAGGAGCTAATCTTGCATTGACTGATGTACAGTGGTATGACAGGAAGGAGTAGGGTTCGTCAGTATTAAGAGATTGATCATTTTTAGCTCATCAGGCCACCTTTGAGGGTTCTTTCTACTTAGTTTACTAACGAAGGTAATTCCAAAGCTTAGTGCTTGTTTTTGTTTTGTTTTGTGTTTTTAAGATTTTATTTATTTGTCACAGTGAGAGAGAGAGGGAGCACAAGCAGGGAAGGCGGCAGGCAAAGGGGGAAGCAGGCTCCCCACTGAGCAGGGAGCCTGATGCGGAACTGGATCCCAGGACCCTGGGGTCACGACCTGAGCCAAAGGCTGATGCTTAACTGAATGAGCCACCCAGGCATCCTGTGCTTGGTTTCTATTTAGAAGCTCTTAAAATAGTTGGGTTAGTGATAAGGTCATGAAATCCCTCCCAGGCTTCCGTCTCGTGCTCTGGGGCCTCATGCTCCCCTTAGGACTGTGGGAATTCCCAACTGTTTTGTCATAGACGTATATTTTCTCTCAAATTCCTTTCCATCTTGGAACGGGTTCCATTAGTGATTGTTTCTCATCGCCATGGTATGGACCCGCACCCTTTTTGCTGGAGAAAAATGGAGTCAGCACGTTAATGTGAGGGAGTCCTAGCCAGGCTCTTCCCGGGCCTCTGGAGGGCTGCTCACAGGCGGATTCCTCAACCAAGGAGCTGCCATGAGGCCAGAGGGAAGACCGTGCGTGTGCCAAGAACCCGGGTGTCGCGTGCCCCCAGCATTTTGTTCTCTAACCAGCTGAAATGTGGAAGGGTTTTTGCTGATGCTATTTAGAAATGCTTAGTGTCGTGCAATAAAATCTTTACATTTAGCCCAGAGATTTTTTTTTTTTTTTTTTTCCATTTTCCCAAGAAACAGGCTCGTCTCCGTCTTACCCAAGAGCAACCAGAAGTTGGTGCTCAGGGAGCCTGTTCACTCTTGAATCTGACCTTAAATCTGCTTTTCTTCCAAGGAGCTCAGAGTGCTAAGTGGAGTAGGCTGCTATGCTCATTGTAGCCGCTCTGCAGGGTCGCCGCCATTGGACGCAGGGTGCCGGTTCACCAAGGGCGGGGCTCCGCAAGGACTGCACCTGGATTTTTGGCCCGGATCCTGCCTTCTTGTGAGGAGCTCAGTAATTCTCAGTCTTGGGCGATTTTGTCCCCAGGAACATTTGGCAACAACCGGAGGCATTTTTGGTTGTCCCACCTTGGAGAAGAAAGAGGTATGATGGGCACCCAGTGGACAAACCTGGGGATGCTGCCCATCATACCTCTTTCTTCTCCAAGTTGGGACAACCAAAAATGCCTCCGGTTGTTGCCAAATGTTCCTGGAGACAAAATTGCCTAAAATTGAGAATTATTGAGCTAAGAGTTCTCGCAAACGCAGGGTAAGGATTCCTGACTCCTAACCCAGCCACTAACCTCAAAGTGTTTTCTTTTTTTTCTCTCCCAAGTAAGAGCCTAGAGAAAGGATTCTTATACTGCTCTTGTGTGCAGCTAGCCAGCAGGTTTGCTGCTGTATGAGTCGGTCTGAACTGTCCCTGGGTTGGACTCTGGAGTCCACTGAGGATGGGAAGTGATGAGTCAACAGTGTGGCCTTACTACCTGCCCCTCTTATTCTAATTAAACACATTTTTATGATATTTCTGTTAATGAGTCAGCTGGTAAAGAAAACACTCTTCTTTCGCCAAAGCTGCTGTGAAGTGGAGACAGCAGATTTTGTGCTCGTACGTGCTTGTTGTCCTGCTGACTTGTTCTTCCTGGAGCTGGGGGACCAGTGAAAATAGAAGTGCCAGCATGTGAGTAGCAGTTGTTCTAAGCAATAAATCGGACATTTTCCCCAATGAAATAATTAGAAAAGTAGCACTGGTCTCTCCATCTTACAGTAAAAAGTAAACTATGGTATCATCATCATCTCAAGCCCCTTGCTTGAGAGCATTTGGAAACATCCTTGGTGTTTCCCTGTGACATTCAGGCACCGGAGGTGCAGATTAGAAGTGTTTAGCTTGGAAAACATGCTCTATACCTGTATGGGGAATTAAGAAAGTGCCACTAGAGTTTTAGAAGTGAAAGAGAGCACGGGCAAGGAGCACGGAGAGGCTGAGGACCAGAGCAGAGTCCAAAGCCAGGCCTCTCCATCTCGCAGCCCGCTCGCTCCACTGACAGCACACTGCCTAAATTGAGCACAGAAAGGGAGTCTTAGAAATGGTTGCAAAAGTGAGAAGTGGCAAGAAAACACAGACTCTCTACCTCCTCAGAAATGCTGTGGCTGCCTTTCCTTTTCTTGGCGCGATGGAAGCTGTGTCAGCATCGCTGGTTCAGGGCTGTGAAGGGGGGACATCAGGTCTTTTTTCCTCTTACCGTGCTGAAACCTGCTGTTAGCAGTAAGGCCAGAAGCCTTCCCAGGGCTTAACAGCTGGAGTGGTGTCAAATACATAGGAGTGCAATTTATAATTCCCCCACTGAGAGGTTTTACTTTGGAGTTTTGCTTTAAGCTCTCTGCTAATCCAGCCAGTTGCTTATTTTGAAAAGAAATTGCCAGTCTTTTGCCTGTGTGACGATTGCATGATCTTTCATGGGTTTTCCTCCTCAAGGTAGATGCCAGGCTCAGCAGTACAAAACAAAGCCTTTCTTTTTTTTTTTTTTTTAAGATTTTATTTATTTATTTGACAGACAGAGATCACAAGTAGGCGGAGAGGCAGGCAGAGAGAGAGGAAGAAGCAGGCGCCCCACTGAGCAGAGAGCCTGATGTGGGCTCGATCCGGGATCATGACCCGAGCTGAAGGGAGAGGATTTAACCCACTGAGCCACCCAGGTGCCCCAAAACAAAGCCTTTCTGAATATTATAGCAAAACCATAGGGTTGGGGCACCTGGGTGGCTCAGTGGGTTAAGCCTCTGCCTTCGGCTCAGGTCATGATCTCAGGGTCTGGGATCGAGCCCTGCATTGGGCTCTCTGCTCAGTGGGGATCCTGCTTCCTCCTCTCTCTGCCTTTCTCTCTGCCTACTTGTGATCTCTGTCTGTCAAATAAATAAATAAAATCTTAAAAAAAAAAAAAAAGTCCCCTCTTAAAAAAAAAAAAAAAAACCATAGGGTTGTTGATAGCTTTGAATCCATTCTGGACTCTGAACAGTAGGTCACAGTCAAGAACAGTGGCCATCAAGTTGAATGGAAGCTGCTAGTATGTGGTACAGGCAGAAGGGCAGTCACTGCTGAAACCTGCCTCATTTACAGCTATTACCATTTACATTAAAAATTCATTTAAAAAGTAGTGCCTTGTCAGTAAAACCCATTGAGGTTACACATTATATCATTAGACCATAATTAACTAGGAACAGAAAGCATTAGAACGGCCCCAGGAGTAGAAGCCCCACGATTGCCCATTGGGCCTTTGGTCAAGTGTAACACCAGCCTGAGAAAAGAATAGTCCTCATGAAAATATTTTCCTTCCTTCCAAGTCAGGAAGCGGACTCACAATGGAGTCTGCTTCTCCATTCTGAATTTTGAGATGTGCAGGAAACAACTAGCCATTACCAGCTGAGGTCTTCCTGCTGATAAATGAACCCTGAGGCCGGGTGACCTGTCTTGTTAATGAGTTAATGAAGAATCTAGTCCTTGCATTGACCCTGTTCTTAAAAGCTTTCTGTGGAGCTGAAACAACATTCCTCTAATTTATGAGTTAACTCTTTCTTATTTAGCAAATGAGGAGCAGTTGGGGATTAGAGAACCCCGGTGGTAGAGAAGCTGGGAGCCTACCAATGGCTTCTGTTGCTTCGTTTCTATATTTCATCATTAACTTCACTTGCAGGCAGGAATCTCATTTTAAAAATATTTTCTTTTTTTGCAGAACCTTAAAAAAAAAATCTTCTATCTGTTATGTTGCTTTTTACCCCCAAGGCAATGACATTTTATTGAAGAATTTCCCCACGCGTTACTCTGATGAGAAACAGCTTTGAATTGAGCGAGATAGGTATTTGAGTTTTATGTGACTATTTCAGTGTAGGAAAGAGAAATTTTAACTTCTCTAAGCAAACATGACTAACCTGGCATTTATTTCGGGAGGCATATCCTCTCTTCGGTTTACTAGAGAAAGAACAGTCTCCTTTAAATCGGGGTTATCTTGGACAAGTCCTAGAAATTACTTCTTCTCCCAAATTGTTTTTTCTTTTAGTGATTGGTTGTTGGTAATGTTCCATGATTCAGAGGGAGCCCCAGGGGGCCCCAGGGTTGTTGTGGATATCTCTGTCCCAGGGTCATTTCTCAGCTTTGCAATTCTAGAAATGTGATTTTATCAGTTGATTAGATACAGGGGAAATGATTCATGCCAGCCCTGCTCCTAAAGCTGATGTTACATTGGGTTTAGAAAATGTTTATTTAAAAAATAGAAGGAGAAAAAAAAATGTTTATTAACTTCTAATTCCTATTTCATTAACCAGAAGAGTTTGTCTGTTGAGGCATCTCAAAACCAGTAGCTGGAAAATCATAAAAAGTAACAAGAGGCTTTGTTTGGTGGACACTGAAAAAAAAGGGGGGGTCCGTTATCTTAAAGACACCTCAGACATATGCCCATTTTGAGACTAGTAGAATCTTATAGTATTATAGTAATCTTATAGTATTCTGCTATAAGACCTGTACCTAGTATTAGTGGCTCGTATTTAGAACAGGTGAGTATTATATGGCCACTGCTAAAATGTCTCAAGATGATAAACTGAATACATGCCACCATACATGTACCCCAAATCCCTAAATATATCAGAAAGATAGTCTTTGACGGTGCTGGAAAAAAGAATGTCCTGAGTAGTCTAGAAGTTTGAGGAACTCCTGAAAGATAGAAGGCAGATGGAGTCATAGTAAAGTAGAAATCAATCTTTTTTTTTTTTTTTTAAAGATTTTATTTACTTAGGGACACCTGGGTGACTCATTGGGTTAAGCCTCTGCCTTTGGCTCAGGTCATGATCTCAGGGTCCTGGGATCGAGCCCCGCATCTGGCTCTCCGCTCAGCAGGGAGCCTGTTTCCCACTCTCTCTCTCTCTCTCTCTCTCTGCCTGCTCTCTGCTACTTGTGATCTCTGTCAAGTAAATAAATAAATAAAATCAAAAAAAAAAATATTTTATTTACTTGTTTGACTGAGACAGAGAGGGCATAAGTAAGGGGAGCAGTGGCAGAGACAGGGAGAAGCAGGCTCCCCACTGAGCAAGGAGCCTGATGTGGAACTCCATCCCAGGACCCTGGGATCATGACCTGGGCTGAAGGCAGATGCTTAAATGACTGAGCCACCCAGGCGCCCCTAGAAATCCGAGTCTAAAAGCACTGTGTGTCCCATCCCTCCCTGTGATTACCGGATATGGGCCGTGGTGAATAGGTTTACCTACTGGGGATCTGAGACATCAGAGCAAGTGCATAGCTCAGAGTCACCCAACATCAGAGGAAAACCAACATCAGTCATAAAAGAGAAGCTCCAAGTTCAAGGAATTGAGAAGCTAACAGGGGAGGGTCCAAGTAAATAGAACATTAAGGAGACTTTTTAAAATATTTATTTATTTGAGAGAGAGCAAGGGAAGGGCAGCTAGAGAGAGAGAGAGACAGGGAATCCCAAGCCGACTCCACACTAAGCACAGAGCCTGCCTCAGGGTTCATTCTCACCACCTGAGATCATGACCTGAGCTGAAACCAAGAGTCAGATGCTTAACTGACTGAGCCAACTAGACACCATATAAAGAAGGAGACTTTCAGGATAGTGTGTTTATACCCTGAAGAGGATAAAAAGAGAATATTGCATTCGTGAAATAAGAACAAGCTCTTATGGGAGAGAATGAAGTTTATTTCCTTGATCTTGGAAATAAAATGTTGTTTGGCTAGAACCTTCTTAAAGGGGCTGCATAGTAGAATGGGTATACAACTAAAGGAAATTCGAGAACAAGAGGAAGGAGCCAAAGAATTCTCCTAGAATACAAAATAACAAAAAGAGAGTGACAAGAATAGCAAGTACAATAATGGATCCTTTCAGAGGTTCCAGGATTTATCCAGAGAGTTCTGAGAGAAGAGAAAATGGAGGGGAACACAAGCAAAGAAATAATGAAAAAAAAATTTTCCCAAACAGAAGAAAAGCAAGAATCCTTAGAATGGAAGGGTTCACCAGAGTGCCCGCTGTGAATTTATCAGTGTGAGAAGACTCACATTTTACACTGTTAAAAAAGGAGCTCCAGGGGTGCCTGGCAGGCTCAGTGGGTTAAAGCCTCTGCCTTTGGCTCAGGTCATGATCTCAGGGTCCTGGGATCGAGCCCGCATGGGGCTCCCTGATCACTGGGGAGCCTGCTTCCCTTCCTCTCTCTCTGCCTACTTGTGATCTCTGTCACATAAATAAATAAAATCTTAAAACAAAACTCCAGGCTCAAGGTAAGTCCCCTGCAGACTGAAGTGCAGACTCAGCCTCACTTGGAGTGGAATTTTACTACAATTAATCTGGAATTTTCTGGTCGGCACCTGCGAAGTAGTCTGCATGTTCTCCCTCTCCATCCCTCAAAGGAAGGTAAGCTGATCTCGTAAGACCTCAGTCCTTTTATTTTGCCAGTCAGTTGCTGCCCCGCTTCCTTATAAATAGCGCCCATTTTGTGCAACTTCTGGGAGCTCCCCTCCCCTTGCTAGAATGGATGCTAATTCATGAATTGATTAATAAGGCAGATTAGATCTTTAAAATTTAATCTGTTGAGTTTTGTTTTTTAAAAACACATGTAACAGATGTCTCAGAACAGGAAAGATAAGGAAAAATCCCAGAGAGAGAGCAAACAGCCGAGCCTAAAAAGAAGCAAGAATCAAGTTGGCATCAGTGTCTTATTGGCAACATTTGGTGCAAGAAAATGATGACCCAACAAACATAGTCATGGTTCTGGGGTGCCTGGGTGGCTCACTCAGTCCATGAAGCGCTTGGCTCTTGGCTTTGGCTCCAGTCATTATCTCAGGGTATTGGGATTGAGCTTGGCAGAGAACCTTTGCTTTTCTCTCCCTCGCTTCCTTTGCTCCTCTCCCCACTTTTGTGCTGTCTCTAAAATAAATAAATCAATCTTTAAAAAATTTTTTTTCTTGGGGCGCCCGGGTGGCTCAGTTGGTTAAGAGGCTGCCTTCGGCTCGGGTCATGATTCTGGGATCCTGGGATCGAGCCCCGCGTCAGGCTCTCAGCAGAGAGCCTGCTTCTCTCTCTGCCCCTCTCCCTGCCACTCTTCTTACTTGTGCTCTCTCTCTCTAGCTGTCAAATAAACAAATAAAATATTTAAAAAAAAAAATTTTTTTTCTTAAAAAAAAATGTATTCATGGTTCTGAGAAAATAATGTAGAGCCCAAGAGTCCATACCCAGGAAAGCTATCCCTTGGGAATTACAGGCAAATGAGCTTTTTCAGGTATACAGAACGTGAATTTCTTTTCTTTTATTTTTTTAAAGATTTTATTTATTTGACAAAGAGCACAAGTGGGGGGGTAGCCGCAGAGGGAGTGGGAAAGCAAACTCCCCATAGAGCAGGGAGCCGGACATGAGGCTCAATCCCAGGACCCCAGGATCATGACCTGAGCTGAAGCCAGATGCTTAACTGACTGAGCCACCAGGCGCCCCAGTAAGTGTCCCACTTATGATGCCTGTTTTATAGAATTGCAAGAGAGATACTATCCAGAAAAATGAAAAAGGGAAACCGAAGAAGCATTGATGTGGAGGGGGAGGAAACCCCAGAGAACACGTTAAGACAGTCATCTAGAATAACCTAGAACTCGAGCAGCTCCATGCCCTTGATGGTAGTGGTATCTATAGAGAGACAAAAGCAGACACCAGAGGTCCCCTACTGTCGAGTGCTTTGACATCCTTTGTGGTTGTCACCAGAAGTCCAGCCCTCCAGATTACACACAATCTGGAGGTACCGGTCCCCATGCCTCCCCTCCCTGTCTTCTGATACCCCTGTGCACTTTAGGATTGAGTGATGTCTCTTTAGTTTTATAGGAGTGGAAAATTTTTTCCAGCAGAACAAATAATTAAAGTGACACAAAGCAGATTAACAGGAGAAAATTTTTAGTTTGTATGTTTGGGAACCCCATAAAAATATGAGACTCAACAAAGTGACCAAAGCAGGAAGCTTTTATACTCTTTAAACAAAGAAACAAATTTGTAAAGCATTGACAAGACAAAGAGTTTGGGCTGGGGGTAGTAAGCTGGTAAAGTAAAGGTTTATATTTATGATCTTCTTAGCCCTGAATTCTCCCATCTCTGGTGATAAGGATGCCCTCTACCCTTCTGACACAGTGAAGGTCCCTTTCACGTGGGAAATTTATCTTCTGCTTTTAGGAGGGTGGAGAAGGGTCAGAGTGTCCTTCTTGCATTGGCTGTTTCTCAAGTACCCTTAATTCAAAATAATCAATGCCAGAGTGGCGTGTCTTGGGGTTACACACTCCAAACCCCTGTAGTTTCAAATTTCTTAGATGAATGATTCCCTGATCTTCTGCCTTCATGGGAAACTGGGCCCAGTGGTCCTGTAGAGCAGCCTCTACAGAAGGCTGTTTTTGTCTCCAGGCAGAAGCTGTTTTTTTTCTCCTGCACTTCACATTCCCCAAGACCTGAAGGTGAAATTCATGTCTTCCCTACACCCTGTCACTGCTTCCAAATTCCCTTTCCTCTTCCTTCCTGGATTTGCCATTGAGGTTAGTGGAAGTACAAATGTATTCAAACTACAAACGTTAAGAGGAAATAATCAGAGAGTAGAACCTTTGAAATAAGTTTCTGGGGAGTTTATTGGTACCAGAGAATGTCCGTGGAGATAGGTGGCTGAGTTGAGCTAAGGAAAAAGTTACTTGGGGGTGGTGGGTGTCTGAGTGGCTCACTTGGTTGAGCATCTGACTCTTCTTGGTTTTGGCTCAGGCCGTGGTCTAAGGGTTGTGGGATTGAGCCCCATGTCTGACTCCTAGCCTAGCACAGCGGAGCCTCTGCTTGGGATTCTGTTTCTCCCTCTGCCCCTCCCCACCAAATAATTTTCTTTGAGATTTTATTTATTTATTTGACAGAAAGAGACACAGTGAGAGAGGGAACACAAGCAGGGGGAGTGGGAGAGGGAGAAGCAGGCTTCCCGTCTAGCAGGGAGCCTGATGTGGGGCTCAATCCCAGGACCCTGGGATCTGAACCCGAGCCAAAGGCAGACGCTAAATGACTGAGTCACCCAGGTGCCCCAAATAAATCAATATTTAAAGAAGAAGAAGAAGAAGAAGAAAGTTACTTGTCTCTGAGAAAGTTAAAAATTGAGAGGCCAGGTTTGGATCATCTGTGGTTATTAAAGTTACCTGACAGAGAGGGAGGACGCGTGCGTGTAAGCAAGCAGTTGCAGGGAAGTGGCTGGCCAGGTTAGTAGGCGTTAATGGTAAGGAGGGACAAGGAGCAGGAAAACCTGGTGACCATTGCTCTCTCTCTAAATAAATAAATCTTAAAAAAAAAAAAAAAACGCATATCACCCACCTTAATGGGGAAGTCTGTTTTAACTAAGACATGTGGCTCTCTGTGTTTGTAGTGGCAAAAGATAGTCATTGACTATCTGTTAGGAGTGACTGCCAGGTGAGTTACGGTACTTCCAGACAGTAGAACAAAGGAATGAGGATGTGCTTTATGTACTTAAAGGTCATAATCTCTGAAATATATAAGTAAGTGAAAAAAGCAAGGAGTGGAATAGTGTAGGGAGCATACAGGCATTGTATTAAGAAGGGAGAGAGAATACATACAACTACCTGTGTGGTTTGGAAATGCATGAAATGGCTCTGGAAGGAGGAAACAGGATTTTTAAAATCTAATTTGCAGAGCTTTATTTCCAGAGCCAGAAACTAAATATATGGAGATTTGCCACAAAAGATCAGGTAGGAAGTTAAGTTCTACCTACAAAGCTACAAAAGCAGCTACTACTACAGCTACTACTGAGGAGTCGTCTGTGAATTGTCTGTGTTCGCATATGCAGAGGACAGCTCTGGAAGGACACAAGAAACCAGTAACCATGGTTGCCTCAGAAAAAAGAATTGATGGCTAGGGGGGACTGATAAGATGTTTTATTCACTGGGTCCCTTTTTGATCATTTTGGATTTTGACCACCTGCATGATCCAAGCAAAGGGCTAAGTCTACCCACCTCCCCCACCAGTGGCAAAGAGTCCCTATCAAGACTTCTGGTAAATAGGAACTTCATGTTCTAGTAGTGCAAACATTTCATTGTGAATCAAGAGATCCGGGGTCTTTGAAACCTGACCAGAGGGAAGATTACAGCATTTATAAGATGGCAAGGCCAACACAATAGATGGCTGGCTTCAGAAGGATCACTGAATTAGTCGAATCCATGATCTGTCCCCACTAGGAGACTAATTTTAGGGGCACCTGAGCCATTTCTCAGTGTATGTATGTATGTTAGCCCATCAATCGACTTGGTGAAGAGGCTTTTTTCTTGATCTCCAGACTTCTTTCAGTTTGGTAAGATTTACACTGTGCGGGGAGTGTCCCACCTTTCATTTTTTTTTTTTTTTGTAGCCTTGTTTTGATTATCTCCCAGGCAGAGTCCAAAAGATCCCACCCTTTCCCCCCTTCTGATGGGAACCTCCGCCACCCCCTGCACCGCCTCCCGCTCTAGGCTTCTGCAGCACCGGACCCGGCTGCCGCGCGGCAGCCGTGTTCTCAGGAGAAGTGCGGTGTTCTCAGGAGAAGTGCGGTGTTCTCCAGAGCTTTCCAGGCTGGCAGAATGGTCTAGACAGATGGGATTGCTACAGCAATTTATCCTTATTATTATCCTCTTTCCTGTTCCTTTTCACCTGTTTCATTTGTTTCAAAGAGTTTTGTTTGGATTGATTAATTACAGGAGGGGGGGGAAAGCAAAGTTTGCAGCAGCTGCAAGTAGGTCAGGTGCTGTAAGGAGGCAGCAAGTCGGGGATCAGTGGGAGGCCGTGGGGCGGGGTGGTGATGATTGCTGGTCTTTCCGGATGATCAGGAGTAACTAATACTGGAACACCTCTGTGCCCTGGAGGCTCGTGCAGAGCATTAATGATTAATAATGCTCACGGCTTCTCACGGTTAAATTGGTCTCTCTGTGTCTCGGTCACTGAAGTAGAAAATGTGAAGGAGTGACTGCTCCAGGGTGGGGGTGGCCCACACGGCAGATGAATTTGAGTGCAGTCCAGAAGCTCCGCGGTTGTACAGCCTTGCTCCCACCACCACAACTTCCTTCCTTATTTTTTAATCAGCTTGTGGAGAGAGCAAAAAAAAGGAATGGGCCGTATTATAACCAGAATGTGGTATGAAGGCTTTCAAGACTTCCTCGCCTTGCTTTTTTCACTTCCCTCCCCATATTTAAAACAAAAACAAAAACTTTCTGGTTTGATGACTGTCTTGGTGGCATTTCAGGACTTCCCTCTCTGATTCTCATTTGATAGAGGCACGTTCCCTCTTAGCCATTTCCTGTAATTTACCTTGGCTCCGTAGCCCCAGCATCTTTCTGAAAGGCGGCCGTCAGAGATTGTCTCTTCTGAAACTTAGCTTGATCTTAGACCAAGGGATGAATATGAGTTTGCATTTGCTAAAGAAGAAATGCTGATCACCTTGTTTCTTTAAATCTGGGACATCACCGCTTTTTCCCCTTTTATGTTGACCCAATAGCGCTCCGCCCACCCCCTGATCATCTAGAGATACCATTAAGTGGACTGGCAAGTTGCAGAATGAAAGAAAATATTTGCAAATTATAGATCTGATATACATATACTTAAAATAACTATGACAATAAAAAAGACCAGTTTTTTAATGGGAAAAAATTAACAGACATTTCATAAAAGATTACAGATATAAGAACATGAAAAAAAATGTTCGTCAGCATTAGTCATCAGGATCAGGCGACTGCAAATTCAGACCATAGTAGAGCTCCGCTCAGACCCCCTGAAATGGCTAAAATGAAAAGGACCGAGATCAGTGTGTGCTGGTGAGGATATGGAGCACCCGGAAGTGTTGACGCGTTGCCAGTGGGAACCTAAACCTTGGGGTTAATCATTTTGGCCATGTAGTTAGAGGTTCGTTAAGTTTAACATATACCTACTCTGTGACACACCGTTCTACTTTGAGGTTTTCATCCAAAAATTAAAACGTCATGTCTACAAAAAATCCTGTACAAGAATGTTTTATTCATGGTAGCACAAAACTGGAAACTGGTGCCTCTTGACAGGGGAATGGCTAAACCAAGTGCCGGCAAACCAAGGAACCACTGGCACCGACAGAGAGGACTGATACCCACGGCGTGGCTGCACCTCAGAAACGTGCTCTGTGGAAGTGCCAGATGCAAAAAAATAAAGAATAAGGTCAAAACAAGGCAAAACTGATCTATGAAGATAGAAGTCAAAATGGGGGATGGGAATTGACTGAGAAGGAGCTTTCTGGGATGATAGAAATATTCTGTATTTTGACTAGGGGCATGAGTTATGCAGAGGTATACATTTACTAAACTGGAGGACAAAATGTACTCTTAATCTGTGCATTTCACTGTAGTAAATTTCAGTGCCAAGAAATGGGGCAGGTGAGTGCTGCTGGGAAAGACTGAAGTGACAGCCAGAGGGGCCTCTCTTCCTTCTCCCTTGCGGTCAGTGCAGGAATGCTTGAGCACAGGGTGGGGGCAGGTGGAGGCACTGACTGCATTTGGTCACCTTTGTGGTGTCGGGGGGCAAGTTTGAGGCACTGTGGAGTTTGATTTTCTTCTTCTAAGTCTGTGGCCCTCCGTGTCCGATTGCCCACATAGCAGGTGGGGCAGTGCCTGACGGCAGAGGAGCCCATCCCCAGTAGCTGTGGAATGAGTGCCATTGCCCCCTTGAAGTAGCCCTGGTGAATAAGGCCACTTTGTGTGTTTTTTTCCAGCTTTCAATAACTGGAATGTGCTTCATTTTGTCATCATAAGGGCTGGCTTGTCTGCCTGAGAAACAGTCTTCAGAATAATAGCAAAATTGTACTACTCGGACTCCGTGTACTTGGGGATGGACAGTGACGCTTGACTGTTAATAAAATGGGGAGTATTCTCATCTTATGAGAGCTATAAACAGTTTTATTTTCTTCATGTTCTAGTTAACAGTATACAGAATCTACTGAGAAATAAATGTGATTCTAGAAAACCTTTTCTGTTAAGTGTTGGAAGAATGTTCTAACTTTCATCTCTTTCATCATTTCAGCAGGGAACTCCTTGGACAACAGGTCGTTTCAGTGGTCTGATTCTGCCCAGTGAGTTCAGAACCAGATGTAGAAGACAGAAAGACCCTCTTCCTGGCCTCACCTTAATCCTAAATCTAGGGGCACCTGGGTGGCTCAGTCGGTCAAGTGTCCAGCTCTTGGTTTCGGTTCAGGTCATGATCTTAGGGTCATGGGATTGAGCCCTGTATCGAGCTGAGTGCAGAGTATGCTTGGGATTCTCTGCCTTTCCTCTCCCTCTGCTCCTCCCCCAGCTTGTGTGCACTCTTTCAAATTAATAAAAATCTTTTCTTTAAAAAAAAAAAATCCTGGGATGCCTGGGTGGCTCAATTGGTTGAGCCGCTGCCTTTGGCTCAGGTCATGATCCCAAGGGTCCTGGGATCGAGTCCCGCATCGGGCTTTTTGCTCGTCAGGGAGACTGCTTCTCTCGCTGCCTCTGCCTGCCTCTCTGCCTGCTTGTGTGTTCTCTCTCTCTCTCTCTCTCTCTGGCAAATAAAATCTTAAAAAAAAAAAAAAAAAGTCCTTAGGCGCCTGGGTGGCTCAGTGGGTTAAAGCCTCTGCCTTCAGCTCAGGTCATGATCCCAGAGTCCTGGGATGGAGCCCCACATCGGGCTCTCTGCTCAGCAGGGAGCTTGCTTTCCTTTCTCTCTCTCTGCCTGCCTTTCTGCCTACTTGTGATCTCTGTCTGTCAGATAAATAAATAAAATCTTTAAAAAAAAAAAAAAAGATTTTAAAAAATCCTCAATCTACATATCTATCATTATTTTGGAAAACTAGCCTTGTGACTGCTCAGTGACATGGTCTGGCTGACCCAAATTGAGTACACAGCCTTACCCAAATTTTTATTTTTTTTATTTTTTTTTTTTTAAACATTTATTTATTTATTTATTTGACAGAGAGATCACAAGTAGACAGAGAGGCAGGCAGAGAGAGAGAGAGAGAGAGAGAGAGAGAGAGAGAGGCAGGCTCCCTGGTGAGCAGAGAGCCCCATGCGGGACTCGATCCCAGGACCCTGAGATCATGACCCGAGCCGAAGGCAGCGGCTTAACCCACTGAGCCACCCAGGCGCCCCTTACCCAAATTTTTAGACAGCCCATTCAGTTTCTCTTCAAACTATAATGTTTGGATAATTACTTAAATGGTAATGGGCTTCAGTGGGAGGCATCAGGAACTTTCTCTAAAATAATGGCTCTCAAATCATCGTATGCTCCGTGTATAATACAGCTTCCAGGGCCCTGTCCCTAGAGGTGGTGATTCAGGAGGGTGGACCCTGGAGTTTGTGTTTTTAAAATACCCACAGGGGATTCTCAGACGGTACTGAGAAACACTGAAAAATGTTATACTGTTACACCGTGTTTCAGGGAGGAATAGGGAGAGGATTTTGTCCCTGAAAAGTGTCAGGTGTCCTCAGGGGCTGTAGCTCCATCAGAACCCTAATGAGGCTGTCCTTGTCTTTGTGTGGCTGCCATCACTATGTCTTCTAGCATATGGCAGGAGTGTTAAGACATTTTGAATGAGTAAATACATTAATTAAAGGAACAAGTGACCCATGCAGAGAACACTGTCAAATACAGCTCAATTCAGGTACTTCAGTGTTATGGGAAGGATTGTACATGTAGAAAATCTTTATTAAGGATAAACAGTAAGCAACGTGTTAAATGACAAAAGCAGCGGAGGTCAGAGAGGACACATTGCCAATCAGGAGGGCTGCGAGCCTAATCCTGCCAGACTGATGGCTGCACAGAAAAATCCCTCTCTCTCCTCTTCTGCCCAAGGAACACGAAGATGTATTAACCCAGATAAGGTATCCAGTCAAGGTCATACAGGTGCACAGTTTGCAAAGTCAGATACACTGTTCAGTCTCCTGACAGTCCTGGGTCCTGCTTTCCAGAGGCAACTGCTTTAAACTCCTACAGCTAGTTCTGCTGTTTTTTGGCTCATATTTTAAACTAATGTGTTTAGTGCACTATTATTTCTTGGTATATCAATTTTAGACATTATTTATTAACTGGTTTTTAAGAAGCAGCAGCCCCTTTTTGGGAAGAAGAGGAATAACCTTTTGTACCACTCTGCCCCTTAACACAAGTCCTCCTTCCGCTCTCCCAGGTGAACGACACTGTTGTCACTGTAGTGTTGTTAACTGCTGAGCTGGATGTGGACTAACGTTATATTTCCCTTCATATATATATATATATTTGTTGCTTGGCTTTCTATGTCCCTGTCACAGTTTTTTTTCAAACTCTTTCAAAGGGGCTGTAAAATCCCTCTCAGTACTGTTTTTGACTATGTCAGAAAATTTGGCATTTCCGCACCCCCCCATCCCTTCTGGATCCTTCCACCCTTCTCTCAAGTCAGGGCTCTTTGTTCTCTTGGCTTTCTGTCCAGCTGTTTTTTCCCTCTTTGCATAGCTGCTCTGTTTCTCAGATCCCTTGTCCTTTCTACGTTTATTCTCCCATTTTGATAGAGCTCATCGTCCAGTAACATCCTGAGGAATTGGTTTATGGGGGATATATTTTTGAGACTTTGCATTTCTGAAAATGACTTTGTGCTAACTTCACATTTTATTACTGGTTTTCCTAGGTATAATGTTGCAGGTGGAAAATCATTTGTCTTTAAAATTGTGAGGATATGGTGCCTGGGTGGCTCTGTCATTAAGCGTCTATCTTTGGCTCAGGTCAGGATCCCAGGGTCCTGGGATCAAGCCCCACTGCATCAGGCTCCCTGCTAAGCGGGAAGCCTGCTTCTCCGTCTCCCACTCCCCTTAGCTTGTGTTCCCTTTCTCTCTGTCAAATAAATAAATAAAATCTCTAAAAATAAATAGATAAATAAATAAATAAAATTGTGAAGACAGTGCTCTGCTAGGCTTCTAGAAGTCTGAAGCCATTTGGGCTTCTTGAATATTTGTCTATGACCTAATTTCCTGCCCCCTGCCACTCCCACCCCCACCCCCACCACCCTGGTCCCTTTGGAAGTTTTTAGAAATCTTTTTGTCCCTGGGATTCTGGCCAAGTACCAAGACCCCCAGCAGTGAGAAGAACCAATTCCTTTTTGCATCATTTTCTAGCTTCTTGTCACAGTCTTACCTCTTACATTCTGTCTACCAGCTCAGATTCTCACTGAGCAAGAGAGAAAATTAGTATCTGCGTAATTCTCTTACCTTGACATGGTTGGTGTGACAGCTGGAGGGAGTGCTCATCTTTTCTGCAACTCAGTTTGCTTCCCGTAGCAACTCTGTACACCTGGCTAATTCTTTCTGGCAGATTCTGACAAGAAGTTCAGTTGGCTGAGTATTGAGTTAGCTTATTGCTGCAATTCTATTCAGAGTTGGTTTTAGCTTCAAAGCTGGACTCAGACATTGCTTCTGGCTCATAACATAGTTCTGTGAATGACTTTAAAACTAGTCCTCTAAAACCAACCAAACAAAAGCCCCCTGTTCAAGGTAGCCAATGGCAAAGAGAAAAACTCATTTGCCACACACAACAGATCAGGTCTCCTGACCTCATTGTTCCAGAACTGCATTTTCATAGAAAATAAATCGAAATACCACTTTTTTACATTTTACTTATTTATTTGACAGAGAGAGAGAGAGATCGCAAGTAGGCAGAGAGGGGGGGAAGCAGGCTCCCCGCTGAGCAGAGACACCCCCCCCCCAGATGCGCCGCTCAATCCCAAGCCCCTGAGATCATGACCTGAGCTGAAGGCAGAGGCTTAACCCACTGTGCCACCCAGGCGCCCCCAAATACCACTTTTGTGTTCTTTTGTTTTCTTTGTAAATTCTGTTATCATGGAGATCAAAAAAGGGGGAGGCAAAAGATTCGTCAGCATTTCCCTTAATTCTGCCCCTATTTGTGTTTCAGTTAAGGTATCCTAGGGTCACCCTAGTGGCTCAGTTAGTTAAGCTCAGTTCATGATCCTGGGATTCTGGGATCAAGACCCTAGTCGGACTCTTTGCTCAGCGGGGGAGCCTGCTTCTCTCTCTGCCCCTCCCCCTGCTCAATCTCCCTCTCTGTCTCTCTACCAGATAAATTAGTAAAATCTTAAAAAAAAAAAAAAAAAAAGAGGCATCTCAGCCCCGGTAGCCCAGATTGCAGTTGATGACGAGATCATCGAACATTCTACAGGCTCTTGGGTGGTGCTGAGGCCAGCCTAGGACAAATTCCAAGCTCCTGACAGCCATTCAGGGTCTGCCATCTGTCGCAGTGAACAAATGCCTTTCCTGGGCTGCCTCTGAAGTCCTAGGTTCCATAGAAAACCTAGCCAAGGGCGGGCAGCAGCTCTGAGGTTAGCCAGCACAGAGAACTGTTACTGTAGTAGGTATCATTATTGGAAACTATTTGTAATGTGTGAAGTTGCTATGTTTTCTTAATATTCATACGTTCTTTTAACAAATATCAGGTGTCTGCCGTGTGCGTTGGCGCTGTGCCGGGTGCTCAGGTTCTCTCAGTGAACAAAACACACGTTGGTTCCAGCTTTGTGGAGACTCCGTTCCAGCACGGAGCTAGACAGTACACATGACAACAAACGACACGCTGTGTCAGAAAATGCTAAGTGTTAGGGCGGGAAGGGAAATCTGAGGCAGGGAGAGGATCCGGGAGTGTGGGGTGAGGCTGAAGAGTGGGCTAGGACAGTCGGGTGAGCCGAGACTGGACAGCGGTGAGGAAGTAACCAAGACACTGTCTGGGAAGGGGGTATTGAGGGCCGCTGGAGGCGGCGGGGTTCGAAGGCCTTACACGGTGGCCCGTGCCTGAGGTGGGATGATGGGGGTAGTCCCAGGAGAGGAGGAGGGCTGACAGGTAAGCACGGCCACCAGGATGTGACAGGCTGCTGCAGGCGAGGTCCCCTGCGCGGGAGGGTGTAGCAGGCGGGAGTTCGGGACAGAGGGCTGGGCCGAGGGTAAGAAAGACACCACGGGTAGAGGCCTAGAACCGGTATGTAAGCCTTGGGCCTGGATGAGGTCGCTAAGGAAGTGGGTGTAGACGGAGAAGAGCCGTCCGGGCATCAGTGCCCGAGAACTCCCAGGTGCCTTCGAAGAAGCGGAGGTTACCAACCAGGCAGGTCCAAACTGGAGACTGTTCTACAGGCCGGGGGACAGCTCTAGATTAAGAAGATCAGCTTTTCTTTGGTTTGAGATTTTTCAAGATGAAAAGTTTGGGGGTGGGGGAAGAAACCAAAATTTGAAATCTCCTTGCTGCCGCAGATGAATTAGCCTCAGAAAAAGAGCAAGCAACTCAAGCACCAGACCCACTGATTTTTCTCTAGCAGCAGCAAGATTATAATTTCTTTCTGGATGTTAGAGCATCTTTTCCAGGACTTACGAGAGTTAAGAGTGGGGACAACAGGAAATCCTGATTATCTGCTCTGTGCCAGGTGCTGTGCTAAGCGCTTTCACGTGCACTGCAGGCGTTCTTTAAATCTCCTGGATTTCTCTGTCCCAGCTTGTCCCCCTGGCAGATTCCATCTCGTCCTTCAGACACCCCCACCTCCCCTCCACAGCCTTCACGCTCCTAGTGCACTAAGCAGCAGTTTTCTCCTAATGTAATTAGCTGCTTATATATCTGTCTTGCGTGAGAGAATCAAATAAACCCAAGAAGCCTATGTCTCTCTCTCCAGCGGCCAGCAGTCTGGCACACGCAAGGCGCCCAGTGAACAAGGGGTGACTTGATGACGATCTCATGTAATCGTCATGCATCAAGGCAGTTATTATTATCCTCATTTTACTAATTGGTTAGTTACGGCTCAGAGAAATTAACTCGTCTGGGATTTAAAAACAACAAAAATTAAGTGGTAAAGGCAGGTTTCTGCACCAAGTGCCAAGCCAACATGCCCCACCATTTTATAAACAGATCCAGACTGGCGCTGGTGATGTGTGGGACTTGGCCATCCAGGCAGTGCTCAGATACGCCGGTGTTCTCATCTCAAGTCTAGATTTCTGATTTTCCTGCCCACCCCCCCCCCCCGCTGCCATAGAATTTCTGTGTGACCGTCAACATAAGGGACGGATTGGGAGTTTCAGTGCATTTCCTGTAGGAAGATGTAGTAAGTACAGACTGAGAAACATGTTGCTCCTGAATGCTTTAAGATAGTCTTAAACCTAGAATTTAGAAGTAAGAGTTGAGGAGGGGCGCCTGGATGGTGCCATCAGTTGAGCGTCTGACTCCTGGTTTCGGCTCAGGTCATGATCTCAGGGTCGCGAGATAGAGTCCTACATCAGGCTGTGTACTCAGCTCAGGGCCTGCTTGAGATTCTCTCTCTTCCTCTCCCCCCACCCCTCCCCACCCTCGAATAAATAAATAAATCTTGTTTTAAAGAGTATTAGTTGAAAGAATAGGGAAATCGATAGAGAAAGTAGATTCGTGGTTGCCTAAGCCTGGGGACATGGGGATGACTCCTGATGGGTATGAGGGTTTTTTTTAAGGGCATGACAGAATGTTCTAAAATTAGGCTGTGGTAATGGCTGCATAACTGAATATACTAAGGCCCACCAACTTGCTTACTTAAACGGGTAAATTCTTTAGTACGTGAATTATATCTCAGTAAAGTGGTTTTTAAAAGTATTAGCTGAGAATGAGAAATGATTGGTCATCAGATTTTCCAGCACTCTGAAAATCCTAGTAAATTTAGTAGCTTCTGTATTTGGCTTATTGGCTCCATTATCTTCACTCTTCAAGGAGACCTCTTCCCCAGTATGGCTGGGTAGTTTTGGGGTTCCGTTTTGGTGTCCTTGCTTGTTTTTGTTTGAGCTGTAGCCTTCAGATGAGAGTGTCCGTGTTTCCTAGGGCCAAGCCTCCTTTCTTCATCTGGGCCGTGAGAACGCACGCAATCTGCTGAACGAGCAGCCGAGCCCCACAGGGACAGGAAGGGCATCATGAAGCCCCTGTCCATCCTCACACCCCTCCACCCGTCATCCCAGGAGAGGGGTGCAGACTCTCACAGACTGCTCTACTGACTTGGGGGCAAGGAGCTATAGGTCAGAGCTGTAGTCTTGTTCTGATTTCCTCAGAAATCTCTTAATGCAGGTTGGCCAGCCCTGTTTTAGCAGACCCTCATCTCTCAGCCAGCAGTTGCTAAATCGCCTTTTTCAGACCTTTTGGCCATTGACCCATGGTGGATCATGGTCATTTGGCACATGCTGTGAGGGGACCCCAGAACACGAAACTGAATTTGTTCAGGGTTCATGTATCACTCATCAGTAGGGTTGGGTCACAGAACCTTGTAGAACAAGCCTCATTTCTGAATGAAAAAGCTGCTCTAGCAACCCTTGGCTGGCAGATAAAGGAAAGAGAGATGACTTAGGCTTTCTCTTGCCTGAGAGATGGAGGGTGGGAATTCTTTTTGGTGGTTAGTGATGCAATGGATAAAATCTTCCATTTATTAAAGAGAAACTATGTTGTGGTTGTACAGATTGCCCAGCTGTGGTTAGCTTCTATGAAAACCATTTCCTGCGTACAGTATAAAGAAAGTTTTCTGCTTTCTCTACCAAACTCCGTGGGAACAGACGTTTCTCTTTGTTGAAATCCGCTGCTCTGCCTTAGCAAAGTGACATCCTGGGCTCGGGCTGAAACAGCCCCATTCTTTTGATCGCCGTGTGCAGGTAATTGCTTCCCAAGGACTCCTAAACGCTGGACTGAGAGCGTGCCGTGACAGGGAAGCTGCTGATGCTGGTTGCTGATGCTTTTTGAGGACTGGTGGGAGCAGCCCCGGGGAGGTGGGGAGGTTGGAGTCTAAGCCTCTTGGAGTTGCCCATTGAGGTTCACAGGATTGCAGCTTCTGGGAGGCTCCAGAAGGTACCCTGGCTACAGAGTGAGCCAGGAATGTTGCAGACACCACTGTGAGAGAAATCTGGAGTCAGGGCCCCAAGCAGGAGTGCAAACGCTGAGAAATGACCTTTCTTATCACTTCAGCCTCAGCAAGTGAAAGGACCATAAAGCGTACTCCCCTCCAGACAGAACTTTGAGGTGTCAGGAATCCCAGCTGTGTCCAACTTCCATATCTTCGCATTTGGAATGTAGCAGACTTCTTCAGGAGCCGTGGGAAGTTTGGAATGGAGGGGGAGTCATTTCGCAAGACGAATGGTAATGGTAGCCAGCGCGTACCGAGTTTCATTGAAAGCCATGTGGTCGTGTGCCTAGCCATGTCTGTGAGAGGAGCGCAGGCGTGACTCATATTCCATGAAGTCCCCGTGATGTAAAACAAAAGGAATATTTCTGCTCTGAGGACACCCCCACATCCTGAGTCTTTAACCTGATCTCCATCTGGGAGGTGCCCAGGAATTTAACATTTCTTTTATGTTGACATTCTGCCATTTTCCTGAGGAGATAGAGACCTGCCGGGGAGGGAAAAAAAGCTGAAAGTCAAAGCAGCGGCAGAATGCTGCGGTTTGGGAAAGCATGCCAAGTCCCTAATCAGCAATTAGCCAAACAAGCCATAATTGAGGCAACATTTATCTTCGATGCCCTGTGCTTTGCTTCTCACGGTGGCTGGTTTGAGAGATGTGGCGTTTCCTCAACTATGTTTCCTGATGGGAGCGATCCGGCTGAGTGTGGCTCCTGCCCTCAGACCAGGCAGGTGGTGGCTTAGCACTGTCACAAGAGAAAGCCACCAAGGCTGTCCTTCGGAGAGGGCATTGACTGCTAGCAGCCAGGTCCTGCTTCTGCTTCTTTTATTTGCCTCTGGCTGCTTTTGGCTGGGAGCCCGTGTAGAGCCAGGATCTGGAAAACACCTGTGCCCTCCTCACTTGAGCTCCCAGGCTCAACTGCCTAAAGAAAAATGTCACTATGGGCTCCCTTAGAAGCTGTATTTAATAATTCCTTTAAAATCCTGCCTCAGAACTGTAACTGGTCTATTTGTGTTGGTCAATAAATTATTCTTCCCAGCTGTGCCCAATCATACAAATGAAAGCAACAGCAGTTTGCACCTCAGGGGAGAACATCCCCCTCCCCGGCATCGTCCCCATTCCCATTAAACTAAAGGTTTCCACCTTGGAAAGGCAGGCCTTCTTCACTCCCCAGCTGCTAAAAATGATGGAGGCCCTTCCTGGCTCTGCCGTGACCCCCACCACGGGAATAGTGCAAGGAAGGAAGTTGCCGGAGCAGAGGCAGGAAGGGGTGTGGCGTTATCTCCTCCATGGGGAGTGAGATGAGACCACAGTGGGTGGAACAAAGGAGAAAGGAAATTCAGGAGTATCGTTTCCTAGAGGTCTGGTGGGCCAGCCAGAAGGTATTGGGTTTTTTTGTTGTTGTTGTTTGCCACTGACTCTGCCACTTAACCCTTAGGCATAGCAGGTCCCCAGACCCTTACGAAGAGTATCCGGGTACCTAAGTGAATGCCTCCATATTGGCCAGAGATCTCTGTACTCACCATTGGCCTGTCCAGTTTAGGACTCTGCTGACGATCCTGTAACCCTTGGCCTTTCTCTAGCTACTGCTCTTCCACTTTTCAGAGACTTTCCCGATCCCTTTGAGATTTCCCAAATATTTCTCCTTCAGATAGGATCCTTCACTTTTTCCACCTCAGTCTGTCCTGAGACATTGCCAGGGCGTTTATAGAGTGAGGTACCAGAATTAAGTAGCAGTCAGAACTTCCTGAACATCCTGAGAATACTATCCTGTGTGTTACACGTTAATTACAGATTTGTTGCAGAAGGGAGAGAATACTTTACAAGTGAGGGCTCCGGCAGTCCCCACCTGTCCCAGTGGACCACAGGGAACATCAGATTCCAGGGTGGACCCACTGCACCCATCACTGGGTGGTGGTGCAGTAAGCAGTCCCCAGCCTCCCCTTCCTGCCTACTTGGCATAAGAAACAGACAAACCCTAACAGAGCAATATTCCATAAGACTGCCAACCTGGGGGTGCCTGGGTGGCTCAGTGGGTTAAAGCCTCTGTCTTCGGCTCAGGTCATGATCCCAGGGTCCTGGGATCGAGCCCCACATGGGTCTCTCTGCTCAGCGGGGCACCTGCTTCCCTTCCTCTCTCTCTCTGACTGCCTCTCTGCCTACTTGTGATCTCCGTCTGTCAAATAAATAAAATCTTAAAAAAAAAAAAAGACTGCCAACTTGGACTCCAGAAACTGGCAATGGCATCAAAGACCAGAAATCAAACAGAAGACAAGGCAGGAGACTGTGCTAGATTAAAATGTAAAGGGGGCTAAGGAGACATCAGATGTAGTGCCTGGAAGGAGGCACGGGATGACTGTCAAGGCCATCTGGAGAGGCAGTGAGGGGAATGTGAGCAGGGACTTTGGACGGCACCTTTGTATCGGTGTCACAGCCTTGCATGCAGTGTGAGGTGTCGTGTTGAAGTGGCATGATGTCTGCAACTTAAAAGTGGTCTCACACCTCCAAAAAAGAACATTTAAATAGAGAAAGCAGGGGAGGGGGAGAGAGAAAGCAAATGTGACAAAATGTTGATAATGAGCGAATCTAAGCAAAGGGCATTCAGATAATAGTTGTTCTCTGCTTTCAAGTTTTCTGTCAGCGTGACATTTTTCAGACTGGAAAGTTGGGAGTTTCCGCCAGACCACACCAGAGTTGTGCTGAGAGCTGCCATCGCCCACCCCTCAGAAGCCATGGTGGGATGGTCGCTCACGTTCAAGCTCACACTCAAGCTCCCGTCACCCAGCTGCAGTACAAGACCTTGTGGGTTTCCCAATAGGTTTCTCTCTGCGTCTTACCTGTGAACTGAGCACTGCAGTTCTCCAAGGAACTGGGCATCAAGGAAGGGTGGCCGGGAGGGAAGGACCTGTTCCTCCTGAACAGTCGTCTAACCTTGACCTTCTTTGAAAGGTCTGCACTAGGCAGATTAATAAAAACAAACAACAATTAAAAAAAAAAATAGCCCTTCGTGGCAAGAGTCCCAAGCTCACCGAGCTGGCTGGTTTCGGTGGCACAATAGACCAGTAGAGGACTGTTCTTCACAGAGAAAAGGGACATTAACTTTCTCTTGGCGTGTGATACTAATAAACAGTGCCCAGCAGATCCCAGGAAGAAAAAAGCTTGCCCCAGAAAAAAAGTCCTTTTCATTGTCACTACAGAGCCCCTAACCCCAGTTACTTGTCTCAAGGTGAATGGCCTTGATTACAAGAGCGAGCAGGAGACGGTGCAGGTAGAGGAGAACACTTCATGGCTGACTGAAGGGATGGTGCGTCCTCTCCAGGAAGAGCTGTCCATGTCAGGAGAACCACGTCAGCTGGAGTGATTGGCCTTCCAGCATTAGCTGAGAGGCCAGAGCAGGGCACAAGCCGCCTCTGTGCTCCACAGACAAGGAAACAGGAGCTGGAAAGCACTTTCTATAATACATTGTTTCAGAAGAGATGAAAATCCAGGACTTTGCCACCAAAATAACCGGGTTTGTTTCAGAGACCTGTTTTAAAGATGTGGCACAGCTGAAATCAAATCAGACAGACTTGGGGCACCTGGGTGGCTCAGTTGGTTAGGCAACTGCCTTTGGCTCAGGTCATGATCCCAGGGCTCTGGGATCGAGCCCCACATCAGGCTCCCTGCTGAATGGGGACCCTGCTTCTCCCTCTCCCTCTGCTGCTCTGCCTGCTTATATCTCTCGCTCTCTCTGACAAATAAGTAAAATTAAGAAAAAAAAAATCAGACAGACTTAAATATACTTCATTCTTGGACTGGTGTTAAGAGCAATAGAATTGAGTGGCAGATCCTTGCTATTTGTGTAAACACTGAAGCTGCTACCATTTGCTGGCCTTTATGTCCCCTTTTGCTGAGAGATGCCACTTCGGTGGGGAAGGAAGGGCTGGCACTGTATCAACGTTAATAATAGATTCAAGAGTACTGACAATTTTCTAGCCACAAAATGTTTAAAATCTTTTGTAACTTCTTTTTTTTTTTTTTAAAGATTTTATTTATTTATTTGACAGAGAGAAATCACAAGTAGATGGAGAGGCAGGAGAGAGAGAGAGAGGGAAGCAGGAGAGAGAAAGAGGGAAGCAGGCTCCCTGCTGAGCAGAGAGCCCGATACGGGACTCGATCCCAGGACCCTGAGATCATGACCTGAGCCGAAGGCAGCGGCTTAACCCACTGAGCCACCCAGGCGTCCCTCTTTTGTAACTTCTTGTCCAAGTTAGTATTTTCTACTTTCCTGAGCTCAGTGTCCCATAGAATACTGCCAGCACAGTATTGGGAAGTGAACACAACTTTAAACGTTCTCGCTGTTGTACTGCTGGCTTCCAGGCCGTTTCCCTGAGTGCTCTGGTCTTGGGCTTTGGGGCGACTGCTTAGAGATTTGCACAGGTGAGGCATGAAACTGGCCCAGGGAATCGGGCTTTGCTTTTCATTCCACCAATTTCAGCTAAGTCCAAAGAAGGTCTAAGAGAGAACAGTGGTTCCAAGCAGACCACTCGACCGAAGAATCATCAATGCAAACTTTCTTCCCGTTTCTCAGGGAGTAGCATGCCAGTTCCAGACCCATTATACAGCTCTGGAAAATAGTCCATGTGTGAGTTACCAAAAAAATCCACTCCTGCCTTGTAAACAGATGACAAATACTAGGAAACTGAGTATCTGTGCCAAAGAATCTTTGTTCCAAATAATTTGCATTTTAGTGGTTATGCAAGTTACGAGACGGAAGGCATAGTGGAGCCAGGCTCTGTGTGCTGAAGTTCTGAGTAAAGGTCAGTAGCGCTTCCTTGTACGTGTGTTGACCCTATCCTTGCTGGTCCACTTCTGCACTACCTTTTCTGGCTTGTCTGTTTAAGTGCAGCATTGACTCTTTGTTACGAAAAAAAAAACCCAAACTCATTTGGATAAGCCCATTGTCAAATCACAGCGATTCAGTTCACTGAACATGTAGTATAGCAAGGCTTCGTGCCACACTGTGAGTCAGGCGGCAATGAGTAAGACACGGGCGCTGTGTACAGGGAGCAGGACAACGGGAAGTGAGAATGCCGCCCCCGCCAAATTAGCAATCATAGACGTTCTAGTGCGGAACGGCCCCCAGAGGCTGGTTGTCCCCAGCTCCAGCATCAGCCAAGTGGAAAGGACAGGCTGGAGGTCAAAAGCACGGAGTACTAGTCCCACATCTCCCCGTGGGAACTCGGGCAGGTTTCTTAACCTTCTTGGATCTTAGTTGACTCATCTCTGATATATGCAGGTTGAATTAAACAGCCTCTCAGGTGGTCCCTCTTTTGTGCCCTCACAGTCTGCGGTTATAATTTGTCCATATGACAGTCTCCTCTACTACATCGTCGCCTCCAAGCCGGAGATCATGCCTTATATATGTGTGTGTCCCCAGTTCCAAGCACAATGTCTGGGATACAGTCATTTCTCAGTAATCTGTTGGAGGAGTACAATGAATGACAGACTCTAAATTCACTCTTAAACCTAAAATTCTGTTCTGTGGCCGGCTCGGTGCCTGAGGCCAATTTTTTAAAGACCTTGGGGAAAGATGCGCCCCTTTTCCTTGGTAGACAATTGCAGTGTCCTGTCATCCTCCTCTTTTTCCACTTACGTACTTTTCCCGGCTCCTTTCCAGCACCTTTTTTTTTTTTTTTTTTAAGATTTTATTTTTATTATTTATTTGACAGAGAGAGACACAGTGAGAGAGGGAACACAAACAGGGGGAATGGGAGAGGGAGAAGCAGGCTTCCCACTGAGCAGGGAGCCCAATGCGGGGCTTGATCCCAGGATCATGACCTGAGCTTAAGGCAGACGATCAAGGACTGAGCCACCCAGGTGCCCCCAGCCCCTCTTGTAAATGAACAGCAGGGTCCAGAGCGTCTTGATGGTGGCTACACAACAAATCGGTTGAGTGAATCTAAGTCCACGCTTATGGGGCTGGAACAAAGACAAGTTACTATAATATCTTTCTGGCAGACTCCACAGGATAGAGTTTATCACTTGGTTGCAGTGAGTTTTGTTAAACTTACATTTCTGGTGCTAAAGAGGAGTAGGAGAAGTTTTAGCAAACTATCACCGTAAACTTTGAATTCAGAAAGGAAAAAGATGACTTTATTTTGCCTTTTTCTGTCCCTTTACTTTTTCGAGTCCTGAATCTTCATGTGTGAGGTCTTCATTCATGTCTAGCGTCAGCATAGAACGTTGGGCTGGGTGCTGTGGAAAGGGAACTGAAGATAATTGCTTATTAAGGGATGACTAGACACAATGCATTAGAAAGAAGGGCTTGGCGCGCCCGGGTAGCTCAGTCGGTTAAGTGTCTGCCTTCGGCTCAGGCCATGATCCCAGGCTCAGGCCATGATCCTGGGATCCAGTCCCGCATCAGGCTCCTTGTTCAGCAGAGAGCCTGCTTCACCTTCTGTCCTTCCACCTGCTCCTTCTCTCTCTCTCTTTCAAATAAATAAATCTTAAAAAAGAAGAAGAAGAAGAAGTGTTAGTAGGAGCCTCTTTTCACCAGCGTGCCGACTGCCCTCAGCCATGCTCTTGTGGCATGAAAGCCTGCTGCTTAGAGCAGAGGCGGGCAGAGCCCATGCCGCTTGGACAGGCATAGTCTTGGGTCAGTAGAGGACTGTGACCTTCAGGAAGAGGTGGTTGAAATGTCACTATTACATTGGAAACTAGGCAGCAAAGTGCTGGCCATGTCTGAGTATAACATTATGGATGGAATCTGCCAGTGGGCAAGTGGATGGTACGTTTCTTTGTACTTTGCCTTGTAACAGGTGGATGAAGAGTCTCCTGAATGAGATACTGTGAGCTTCTGTGGCACAGCACACCACACTTTAGACCCAAGACCAGAAAATCCTTGACTGGGGGCTGGGAATGGTCTATCAAAGCCTACACTCCGGTCGTACTTTGCCCTCGTAGCTTAGGATCCAGAAAATAGAGAAAACTGGGCTTCTGCTGTGGTGGTGCCTCAAAATGCACCAGTTCCTGCTGACTGCAGAACGGTCTCCCCTGGAATTCTGACCTCCCTGTCTCCACAGCTGCCAGAGGCCTGGGGGAGGCTGGTGCTGATGGCCTCCCTCCTCTCTGGCAGCTCTGGGCAGCGCTGCAGTGCTCTCGCCCGTGCTGTTTCCCAGCCAAGAGAGCCGGCAGCCCTTGCCCAGAAGCTGAGGCTTTCTTGCCTGCCCCAGCTTTCCTGTATGCCCGATAGATGAACCTTCACGGCAGAGATAGGGCCAAGGTCATGGTAAATGTGCTGTCCAGAAAGCTGTGATGGAGTGATGCCAGGATTGTGCCATGGGAGCCCCATGTGAAGGGGGTGCTGAGTGAAAGCCTGCAGGGACCCCACGTGCCAGGTTCCAGGAAAAATGGGCTCTCAGTCATGATGAGCCTGTACATGTTTTGGCTACTGCTGTGAATGTGTCATTCACTTTGATTTAGCCTCAAATACAAACAAGACAGGTAATTTTGCTTTTGAGACTGTCAGATTAGGAAATCACAAACCACGTTCATGAGCCAGTGAAGGCAGACCTGGAAGCTTTCCCTTAAAGCGTCTGAGCACTGGTGACAATTTGCTGATGTTTAGCGGTGAACAAGGTCATGGGGGTGTATGGCTTTTTACTTTTCTGGAGCTGTCTTCACTGCTTTGCAGCAAAAGATCATTTTCTTAGGCTTCTTGAAGTGCTTTGTCAGAAAGGTGGTGAAATTTGAGAATACCATCAGAGCTATAGGCTGAGAGTCGGCAATGGTGTACAGAGCCTAAGGCTTGCCCAGGTAAAAGCAGAAATTCTAGATTGTTATGAGCTGATTGGTGAATGAATGGAAATAGAAGTTATACCCCTTAGGATCCCCCAATTTAAAAGTGTTCTGAACACCTTTCATTTAAACTACAGAAATCTGATTCTCTGCCTCTGCTTGTTTACGTGATCTGAGTGACATTATTGAGTTCCTGCTGTTGTGCAACTCAGTCCATGTGCTGTAGAGAGATTTGGGGACCCAGAGCTTATGTGCCCTCAGAGAGAGAGGGCACGCACAGGAAAACAGTGTTGCTCCTAAAGCATCTTGTTCGATTCCCTTCAGAGCAGAATCTTAGGTAAGCCTGTTAGTGTAGGTCTTTCACTGGGAACTGTCCTTGGGAAGTAGGCATGAGGAGGTGTAGAGGGAGTGAGTTTGGGAAGGAGGGAAAGCCAATATGAGAGTGTGTTTCCAGGACTGCAAGGGTTCCTTGCAACCAGAACTTCTGAGAAGCATTCAGAGGTCCCCTTAGAATTGCCTGAGTGAGGACAGGAGGCTGGGCTCTGTAGCCACAGCCCCTGTTCTCCATGAGGGTCCTCCAGTGCCATGAATTCCCATCACCTGCCCAGGCAGTGCTTCTGACTTTAGGCAGGGTCAGAGGAGTCCCTGAAGGCAGCAGAGGAAAGCCTCAAGGTGTGTGCTTTTGGTGCATCTTGTTGGCACTGACTCTGAACTTGCACAGAATTGGCCAGTATGGCGGCAGCTGGAATCTGAGTCCTTGAGCTTCTGCTAAGGGAGGGATTGGTGCCATAATGGGAGAAGGACTGAGTGCACTAGCAACACCACCGCGGGGCATCTCATCCAGAGATTGGGGCAGGGTCCCAGGAGGCTTCCTGGAGGACGTGGCCTCTAGGCTGAGATAAGACGAGATGAATGGGAGATGAACTGTAGGTTCAGGACTGTACGGTTGACGCTTAGATGGCGAGAGTAGATGTGGCGAGGGAAGATCAGGAAGAACTTCACAAGGGAAGGGGAGTAGTCTTCATTGTAAGAGCAAATAAGGAGTCAGGGAAGACACGTTGAAGCAGAAAGACATGATAAGGTTTCTGTTCTAGAAAAATCACCCTAATGACAGTATGTGGAAGGGATGTGAGGGTGAGCAGGTGAGTGAGTGTGGGACAGAAGAGAAGTCAGGAAGACCAGTGGGGAGACTGCAGTTCTCCGGGCGAGAGGCTGTAGCAGGGAGAGCAGGGGACACATCATGAGTTTCTCTGTCAGCTCTCGTGCTCTGCTCCTGGTAAATACAGCCTGTGTGCATGTGCGTGTGCATGTACGTGTGTGCGTGTGCGCGCATGCTTAGATAAGAGATTGGTGTGGGGAGTGAGTTATCTAGAAACGAATTTTTAGAAGATGTGAACTGAAAGCTCATAGAGAGCCGTGTGGAAGATTGTTAAGCAAACCGGAAGGTAAAATAGCTGTGAGCAAATATCTCCGAGGAGTTCTAGCTTCGTCGTGAGACGGCACAGGGCACCGGGCTGGGAGTCAGAAAGACCTTGCTTTGTCCTGGTTCCGCGTTTTCTATTGGCTTGACCTTTGTTGTGTCACTTAACCTCTCCGAACTCTGTTTATTTGTCCAGCTCAAAATGAGAATGATGATGCCCGCCCAGCCTGTTCTGAGTCGGCGTGAAGCTGTCAACGTGTGGTGGGAAATGCCCACAACAGGAGCAGACATCCTCCTGACCAGCATGATTAGGACGAGGGTGTGGAGGGTCATGGTTCAGTCCGGAGAGTCGTGTGTTCAGTGTGGACACTGGCCTGTTGGCTCACTCAGGGGCAGGAACGGGGCGTCCTTCACTGGCCCTGTGCTGCCGGGAGGTGGGGTCCAGAAGGGGTAGTGGGACACTAGATCCCCTCAAAGGCTCTTCCCGCTGTCCAGAGCTCAGCGGTCCTCCTTCATAGGCCACTGTGAGAGGACGATGAGAAAATCGTGAATAAAGCACCTGGAGAATTAGCATCGTAGGCTAGTGAAATGTATTACTATTGATGTTATCAGAAGGCCTTGTGATGCTAGCTCACAGTTGTACATGTTTGATTCTCTTACTTCCCAGGAAAACAGGAAGTCACTTCCAAACTTTCCTGCATAGTGGCATACGACAAATTTTAGTTTCCTAAAGAAACCAAGGACCATGTCCCTTCCATAGTTCTTTCCCCTAATACCACCTTCTTACTAACTAGGTACATTCTGTTTTCCTTATTTTCTTCCTGCATTTAACAATGACTGGAAACATGTGACCTGCCAAGATTTGAACTTGGGCATGTGGAGTTTCTCCCATAGTCAATGATCGTGTCACTAACAAGGGGAAAACAGGCTGTATATTCCCTCGTTTCAGGGTGAGGAATGTTCTCCACCTCCTGGGAAAACCCAGGGTTCTGACTCACAGGAGTGGAAAGGAAACTGACCTTAACAGTCCTTTTGAGATACTGTGACTTTTTGCCCATCAGTGTTGGGATCTGTTTCTCTTTCTCTTACAAGCATTCCCTGGGGTTTGAGGGCACGGATGATGACTGACTCAGGGTGGCTGGCATTTATTACACCTTTACTCCGTGCCAGGTGCTGTCGTAAAGCACTTGACATAGAAAATACACTGCAGGCGCGCCTGGGTGGCTCAGTGGGTTAAGCTTCTGCCTTCGGCTCAGGTCGTGATCTCAGGGTCCTGGGATTGAACCCCACATCGGGCTCTCTGCTCAGCGGAGAGCCTGCTTCCCCCTCTCTCTCTCTGCCTGCCTCTCTGCCTGCTTGTGATCTCTGTCAAATAAATAAATAAAATCTTAAAAATAAGAAAGAAAATACACTGCAGCCCTCTGAGTCACTGTTCACTTGGTAGGTGATAGGAAGCCAGAGCAGATGCGGTTCAGTAGCCTGAAGTCACACAGTTAGAGCTGGAATATGAACGTAGGCATGTGATTCCACAGTCGTGTCTGACTCATGCTGTGCTTCTCCCTGCCTGCGAGCACAGGCCTGTCCTGCAGAGCATACAGAGGGCTGCAGGGTTTCCTTTCCCTGGGTCCTTGGAGCGGTCAGAGTTGGTGGCCGGGAAAAGTGCATCCGAATTCCGGTCTACCTAGAGTGTTCTCCACAGCAGACAGGAAGTGCCCTACATACAGAAATGGTTTCCATTAAGATAAATAGCCCGAATCTAGGGGACCCCGTGCCAACCAGTAAAAGACGTGAATTAAGAGTTTGATAGTTCTAACGTGGTACGCATTTCATTTTCTTCACTTTCTCCAGGTTAAAAAGATCAAGTGGCATGAGCAGCCTTTTGGGGAAAATCGGAGCCAAGAAGCAGAAGATGAGCACCCTAGAGAAGTCCAAACTGGACTGGGAGAGCTTCAAGGAGGAAGAGGGCATTGGCGAGGAGCTAGCCATCCACAATCGAGGGAAGGAGGGGTAAGAACTAGTAGATTCTACTGCTCTAAACACTCAAAAAATCTGAAGTAGTCGATTGTAGACAGACCACCCAGTTTAAATAAGCATGCACTCCTCGTGACGAAGCGAATTTTGTCAGTTTGTCGGCAAAGCTCTGTTTTAACGTGGGGCCGTGCTCTGGGTGAGGAAAGAGCCCTGCGGCTGCGGTATGGGAACAGCCTCGCTCTCGGGCCAATCATATTTGCCGAGCCGAGCTTGCCGAATGATGGGCAGCTCCCATGCACTGTCAGTCACCTCGTTTGTCACATGTTCACATCTGGCTCGCCGTATCAGCCTTGGCCTGATCAGAGTGATTCGGTCTTCTGAGAAGCCAGACCGGCCCCGGGCTTCCAGAGCAGAGCCAACAGAGTGCCTGGATGTTGTCGTCTTACTGCAGGTTGTTCCTGTCCGTGTCATTGTGGCCCAGGCTGGGGCTCCAACCTGCATGACCTGCCAGCCCTCCCACGGCCCCTGGCTGTCGCTTGCACCCCTCCTCTTCACTTCGGAATACGAAAAGGCTGTCGATACTCTCTGTAGTCCAGAATATCGAGAGAGGCAGTGTTTAGTGAGCACTTAGGAACCTCAGGAGGAGCTAAGAAGCAAAGTTACTGCAGAACAGGGTCTGTGGCTCGAGGTCATCACTCCCTTCTGCTAACAGTGGAAAGTGTCATGTGGCTGTCAGTCTGGGTCCTCCCTGCCCCAGCCCCTCGCCGGGACGGGCTCTCCCTGCAGCACACAGAGCATTTCTGAAGCTCAGCTCCTTTGCCTGCGAATTGGGGTAATGATACTGCACTGGGGGTGAGTGTGAGGCTCTCCTGATAACGTGTGTAGCACGTGTATGACGCATACTTGTAATGCACATGGAGCACATAACATGCTTTGCCTACATTAAGTGGTAGTCATTTGGTTCTATGTCAGCTAAGTTATAATGCAGACAGGTGAGGGTTTATTTTCTGGCTCATGTTTCTAACTTTGGCTTCGAGGTTATTTAAATGAACTTAGAAGCTGATCAGTATGTTTAAAAATTTTTTCTGTTAAATGACTTTATGGACTTGGTTCACCATCAGACTTCTGAATCAGTGTGTCAAAGATGGAATGCCACAGGGCAGAGGCAGAAGTGCCAGAGTCCTCTGACGAAGGCCTAGGACAAAACACAGACAGGAGCTGCTGTTACTAGAGAAGGGCTCTGAGGTCTACCCCAGACCTCTTTATCTTTGACTCTGCTCTGGTTGCTCACAGCTCGTTCCTCTTCACGTTTGCCCGATGATCTTAGGCAGCAGGGACCTTAGTGTGTATGACGCTTTATTGGTCCTCTGAGTATTGATTATATGGGTCGGACAATGTTCTTTCTGCTCAGGTTGATAGAGGTCTTATAAAAGTAGGGAGTGGTGCTGTTGAAGATAAGCAGAGCTATTAATATGTAGACTGGAAGAGAAAACAAGATTAAAAGGACATCTGCCCAATGATGAGGACTTTTCAGGCAATGGAAAATCACGTAACTGGGTTCAGGAACTACTAACAGCTTTTAAGTGCCCTGCTTTCCCCACCTTTTCTGAGATTCTTACCTGCACCAGACGATTCGACCCATCTGATTGTGTTTTTCCAGTGTAGATCTGATGACTTCTTTGCTCTGCCTTGGGCTCTTTTCACCTTCCCTCTAGTGCCCGCCCCCACACCTCCACTCACTTGCCTTTCCTGGCTTTTGCAAGAAGATTAAAGGGGCCCAACCCTCCAGGGAACAGGGTGTAGCTCGGGCTCTTACCTCGGCTTAGCAGGAGAACCGTCCTGGGGGTCTGATTTCAGAGTTGGGATGACAAGGCCACTCCTACCTAGAGCTGCTGAATTGAGAGTCACAGAGACTTGTATCTTTAACTCACTCCTCGGGTGCTTCTGATGCACAGCCAGGACTGAGAATCACTAGACTGTAGCTTCGAAATTCTAGCGATGAGAGCAAGAGCTGCCGGCTGAGCCTTTCCAACACATACATAACTAGAGAGCCAAGTTCCAAACCCGGAATGTCAAGAAGGCAAGAAGATTTCTCCGGAGAAGTGTGCCCAGTGAGTGCCACAGTGTTGAAGGAAAGGAAGGACAAGAACCAAACCTGTAAGGTCTGTCTGGGCAGAGGCAAGTCAGGCCCCCGAATTCTCTTACACAGATGCCAGCCACAGCAAAGGCACTACCGGAGAGGGGATACTCTGAGAGAGTATGTAGAGAGTCCCAAGGGCATCCCCTAGAGTAAAAGTCCTCTTTGCTGAAGCCAAGAAACCAAGTAGTGGGGAAGTCATACTTGGTACCATCTCAGCAGAACTCCCTATGAGTGTTGATTGAATTCTGCTGTCTATAAGACCTTTTCACAAGTACCCAAATTAAATTGATCTCTTATACAAGAATTCAAGTCATAAAGGGTGGTAAAAATATTCCTGTTACAAGTCCTGAGTAAAATAAGTTTGGATTGAGAGTAAAAGCTTGTATCATGCTTTTTATGTTTTGGTACTAACTCCAATTCAGTCAGTACTAACACATCTTTCCCTTTGTAAGGACCGGACAGAATTTGAAGTGTGTTGGTCAGTGTTGGGTTATCATCGTCCAGGTATTTTAAAGGCAGTTTTGCCATCTTGAAATATACACACAAGCATCCACCAGGTAGAGGGGAGTGCCAGAGGGCTGCAGAAAGGGAAAGGCTGTTGAAGGCAGGACAAGGAAGTCATAAATAGAAAGAAAGATTATTTCAGGTGTGGTCACCTCCATCTGGGGACAAAAGGGTTTTAGTAGGCAGATTACCTCACCTTTCTTTGGAGGAGGAAAGCCCATGTGACATATAACCTTATCGGTGCTGACCAGAAAATTCCTGACTGACCGGTGAAAGGTTACATTCCTGGAGGGTTGAAATTGCAGTGAAGTTAGGTATTAAGTCTGGGTCGACTGACTTGGGATTTTAACCTACGTGACACCATTTTGGGCCTCAGGTTTTTAACAGTTTATAGATGGGGATACTCTTTAGCAATTGGAACGACAAATAAATTTCAATAACAGGGTAACGCCGAGTTCACACAGCATGATCTCATTTATAGAAAGGTCTAAAACAGGCAAAAGTAGTGCATCTGTTGACTCACTTTGTGAAAGAAGCAAGTCACAGAAGAATTCACAGTATAAGTCTATTTATGTCAAGTTCAGAATCAGGCACAGCTAGGCCATGACTTTGAGAGCACAGAGCCTTCAAATGCAAGCAAGTTCACACCTGGCCGGGCTGGCATCGGCGGGAGAGCTAGGCAGGGGCCTCCTCCGGGCTTCCTGCATTCCGTTTCTTCATCTGCCGATGGCCACGTGAGCACTTGCTTTATGACGGGGCGTTTGCCTTCCCCATTTTATTCACTTTAATCTCTGTGTTACTTTTTTTTTTTTTAAGATTTTATTTATTTATTTGACAGAGAACACAAGTAGGCAGAGAGGCAGGCAGAGAGAGAGAGAGAAGCAGGCTCTGCACTGAGCAGAGAGCCCGATGCGGGGCTCGATCCCAGGACCCTGGGATCATGACCTGGGCTGAAGGCAGAGGCCTTAACCCACTGAGCCACCCAGGCGCCCCTGTGTGGTACATTTTATGGCAAAACTGAATTGACACTGGGGCGCCTGGGTGGTGCAGTTGGTCAGGTGTCCGACTCTTGATTTCAGCTCAGGTCACGATCTCGGTGTGAGATCAAGCCCTGTATTGGGCTCTTCACTCCGTGGGGAGTCTGCTAGAGACTTTCTCTCCTTCTGCCCCTCCCCACCCCAACTCGCTCATGTGCTCCATCTCTCTCTCTGTCTCTCTCAGATTAATCTAAAAAAAAGAAAACTGCAGTTGAATTTAAATCCTGGCTCTGCTACCAATCTGCCGTGTGCTGTAGCCCATGTCTTTGTCTGTAAAGCAGAAACTCTTCAGTAGGCTACACCTCTCAAGTTTATGATGAGAATTAAATGAGAACAGGAGTTGTCTGGTGTGTGTATAAATATCAGGAGTCCTCTGCTCACTCTTCTTTCTCCCATCTGCCGTTCCTGACCACACTGTCGGGGCGTCACTGCAGATGGGAAGCTGGGTGCCTTATTCCTTTAAATTCCCTCATGATGCCTTCCTGTCAACCCTTCAGGAATGCTTTCCACAGAGGTGACAAATATGGCTTGGGGGCATGTCCTTCCAGCCTCCCTGGCTAGTCCCTCTTCCTTCCCTGGGCTTTTAAACTTGGGAAGTCCCAGGGCTGAGCTCTGGGCAGCCGTCTGTCCTTGCATTCCCTGCAGACCACCCCCGCCCTGCAGAGCTCACTAGTTCCGTGGCTTAGGTGCTGCATTCTGCTGATGAGTCCCAGAAAAGCTCTGCCCTGCGCAGTCGTTCCACTGAGCTCCAGACTCCCATACCAACTGTTGGGTTGACATCTCCATTCGATGTCCGAGACACACAGCAAACTTAGCCTGCAAAACCAAATACTTGCCCTTCTTTCCATGAACTCTCTTTCCTCAGACTTCTCAGAAAATGACACCATTACCATCCCCCAACTGTTAAAAACCTAAGAGTCATGCTTGCTTTCCTCTTTCAGTTCACATGCTGCAAAGCCAGTAGACAGTTGTATCGTAAAATACTTTAGTCCATGTTCTCCAACCAGCCCCACTGCCATGACTCTAGTACAGGCCATAGACATCTGTCGTGCTCCCTCTTTCTGTCTGTCCATCCCCTTCCCTCCCTGCTCCCCCACAGTAGCTAGTAGGATTTTTTTAATGCAAACTACTTTTCCTCTGTTCCCTGCTGGAGGCCCCCAGCAGCCCTAGCAGTCAGTGTTCAGCTACTTCCCCTAGCATCCTAGGCCCTTCCAGAGCTTTCCCCACCCACCTCATGCCCCGTTCTGCCCTGCTTATGATGGCTCAGCCCCTCTAGGGCTCCTCCAGCTCCTTCTCCATGATGGCACACTCTTGTCACTCAGGGTTTGACTTGATTACCACTCTCTGGAATACCACCCCCCCGCAGGAGCCGTCAGTCATATCACTGTGTTGGAGTATGTCGTCATCTCCTATTTCGTATGCAGTGAGCCTCCACCAGCACCCAGAGGAGGACCCCGCACAGAGCAGGTACTGAGCCATCTCACTGTCTAGATGCTGACTCAGTGGCCCCCAGACGGTCATGACTTTGTTATGGAACCCAGTGAGATAAGAATCAGCCCCTCCAGAGAAGGGGGTACAATCGCTCCATCAGAGTGTCTCTGCCCAGACATCCTTTCCAGGCAGGAGAGTTGTTTAAAATACCGGTACCCAAGACGGTCAGTCATCTACCCAGCAAAGAGCCGCTGCTCTTGCCCTGAGCCCCAGCCCCTCCGGCCAGCCCAGCATTTCTGGAGCAGCGTTTAGCACTTGCTGCCTCCAGCCCCATCCCTGACCACACAGCTTCCCCGCAGCGGGCACGGCCAGCCGAGCCAGAGGCCAGCAGGCCTGCGTGGCACAGTGCCTAAGCGGAATGCAGGCCTGGGCTTGGCTGCCACTGGCAAGCAAATTGAAGGTCAGGGAAGGTCAGATGAAGGTCAGGGAGCAAGATGTTTGGAAACCAGGTGTGTTTGTGATGTGGAGAGGCATGAAGGAGAGCCCAGAGAAAACCGTTTTTTCTCCAGTCTCCTTCCATGACCCCAGGAGTCATGCTCTCAGCACCAGCGTCTGGTGAGATGGGAGGAAAGCAGGGGAGAAACTTCGTTAAAGTCACCATTCTTCTACTTTGGGCCTCAAGAGGTTTCCAGGTCACATACTATCCCTCCTTGTTGGCCTGGATCTCAAACAGTTGGTATCAGAAAAGTAATTTGGGTCGGAAGATCAAAAGATGCCAGAACCTGTTGTATCTAACCTGGTTCTGAAAGGAAAAGTTAGAAAGTCCCTTAGGTTTTGGTGCTATTAGCATGTTTGATTAATGAAAGTAAAGAGCCACTTCCTCGTAAATGGGCCACATAGAGCAGTAGTGGCAGGAAGGGATGATGTCCCCCACCCACAGCCCCCAGCTCCCCAGTGTACTGGGCCCAATCAGGCTGGGTCCCCAGGAGTGCCAGGCCCAGGCCAGAAAGGTACCCCTGCTCTCATCAGCTGATGCTTGTGTTCTGGCGCTGTAACCCACTTAGGGTGCCTGAAAATCTCCTGAAGCACGATTTAAGTAGGCCATCTACCTGGGCCACCTTGGAGGAGGCGGCCTGTCCCACAAACCCTTTGTCTCCTGGCCCCTGTTGCAGCTGTCCCGCGGTGTGAGGCTTGGTAGTGATGCTGTCAGGTCAGAAATGGGAAGCGAGAACCCTCAGTCTCAGCTGTTCTTTATTGTTTACAGAGCCCTTCCCACAGGCTCACTGCACTGTCCTCAGGGTACTATCATTTTTATTCCTGTTTGACAGAGAAGAAAAATAAGGCACGGAAATTATGTATTTTGCCCAATGCAAACAAGTAGTAAATATCAGAGCCGCTCTCATCCTCAGCACCTTTCCTGTCTCGGCCGGTGGTAGGGGGAGACAGGGAAGAGGGTGGTCCATGTCCGATAGAAGTTTGGTTCCTGGGCAGCTCTTGGCCGATTGCTGTTAGCAGCTGCACATGGCTCTGAATGGGGAGATGAAGTCGCCAGGCCCGCCTTGATGGCCTTTGTCTGGGTCGCCCTCGAGAATTCACTTGTGTTCTGCACACGTGCCCCTCCTGGCTGCCTGAATCCTCCCCTTAACCTGAGCTCTGCCTGCACCTGCTTGCGTAGCCCCCAGCCTGGCTTCAGTCTTGAGAATCTCCAAGTCGGCTGGACCTGGCACCGCTCCAGGAACCGGCCAGGCCGTCATTCATGCTCGGTGAGATCCTCATTGAAGTCTCACTTCCTCCTTCGAGGACAATCAAGAAGAAGGACCATAAATGCTCAAAGCCGCATACTTCCTCTTTCTTCCCTCCACGCACTCTGACAGATAGCGCTGGGTAGTGATTCTCTTAAAACATGTCCTAAATTCCTCTCTAGCCAGGGTGCACCCCTTTCTTTCCTGCTGAACTTCAAGGGGCAGTTAGGGCTATCAAAGTACTGATTCCCATCTCGACCTTCACCCAGGGCTGGGGAACCACGGTGGGGGAGGACGGTGGTTATAGTGTGGCCAAGCCCTTCGGTCCATTTTGGTTAACAGCCCCCTCTGGAGAATCACGGCCCCCTTGGTGATGCGTGGAAGGCAAGCGAGTTGTCAGCTGTCTGCTTCCCCGCCGCAGCCCGCCTTGCCTTCTCTCTTTATCAAAAGGGGGTCCATGGTGTCTGTGGCTTTCCTGTCTGCCAGGGAACTTGAAATTTCCATTTAGCCAGGCGTCCTGTGTTTCAGTGGCTAAATCTGATGGCTAAATCAATGACATACATCTGAGGGCTTACATCAAAGCCAGGAGCAGGTCCTACTGTTTGTTTCCAGCCATTCTGGCCTCTGATTGGCGGTGTGGACACACCAGCTTATTCCTGATCCCTGACCTGCTCGCTGATAATACCCATCAAGAGACCTGGCTGCTCCCCTCGGGGATCTGTTGTCCTCAGGACCCTGGCAGAAGCTGGCTTCCCAATACGACAGTGACAGCATTAGCTGCCGTTTTCTGGAGCATCTGCTCCCGACAGTGGACAGTGTCATTCAGTGCACACAGCAGCCCTCCGGTGTGTGGATGGTGATTCGTTTTCTTTTCTTCTCTTGGCAGATTAGGAAACAGAATTGGCAGAGTTATGTGGTTTTTGCAGAGTCCCACAGCTGGCCAGTGGCAGTCAGGGTTTGAACTCAGAGCCACCTCCTCCTCTGCGGGAAGTTGTGGGGATGGGCCACAGCTCGCAGGGCAACCCAGGAGGGCAAGCAGGCCCCGAACCCAGCCAAGGAATACAGGCTCCTGAGCCTGCTAACATTCTCGCCGTAAACATAATGACCTTGTAATGACAGATGCACATTTTACACAGTGTAACAAAAGAAAAATGAGTGCAGAGATTCAATTATGTCTGCTATTTTCAATGGCAGTTTTGCTCTCTCAATAGATTAATTAGCAGAAGAGACCCCCCAACCCCCGCGCCGGGCAGAGCACGGCCCACTTTGTGGCAAGAAGGTACATTAAAATGCAGCTGTGTCTCATTAAGCTGCCAGCCGCTGCTCCTCTGCCCGCTTCTGCCCTGCGCCTCCTTCCTTCCCATCCCGCCGGGGAGGACCTGGGGAAGCCGTGTCTGCTGAACCTGGCCCCGGATGCCGAGCACAGGCCTTTTAAGGGGCCCCTGTAGGTGGACTCTGGGTGGCCGCTCTGGCTCTCATTCCCCTAGAGAAACTTAGCGGCGGCCTCTTCTGGACCCAAGTGGGCAGAGGACACTGGAGAGGAGCTGGGGAAGGAAGGAGAGCACTGAAGGCAGTGGAATCCCTTTAAAGTGAGCGCTTTATGTGCCCACCAGAGCGTCAAGACAGCCCCAGAAAGCCGTTCCTACAAAGCCCTGTTTCTTCCATTGTCAGATGCTCCGTTTCTCGGTTTGGCTCCTGCCTACCGTAGATAGGCAGGATGTGTACTTTCCTCTCCCCGACCATCTCAGCCCACCACCGGGACCAAGAAACACAGCCTCGCTCTTCTGCTCTTGAGAAAAATGAGGCTGAGAGATGTTGAGCCCTTGACCAGCGTGGCCCAGCTGATGGGTAACAGAGGCCCCCACGGAGTCCACGCTTAACACAGTTCTTCTGTACCTAAAACCTTGTTACAAAACCACCGCGTGTTCCTGCCGCCGAACCCCCAGACAGGTGGTTGCTTTCTCTTTCCCATTTTACTTGCAGTGACCTCGGAGCCAGAAGCATCGTTGTTTAGACCAAATGCGAGTGGTTTGGATGTTCCTGGGCGAGTTGTCGGTGGTCACTCCGGGCACCAGCTGTGGTCATCTGTTTGCATTTGCTCTAACTTGGGGAGCCCGCCGGTCAAGGGGATACCTGGGGGCCGGACAGTGAAGGGGAGACGGTTTTCTCCTACAGAAGTCTGCTCACAAACTTCTTATATTTTCTTTAGGTACATTGAACGGAAGGCTTTTCTAGACCGAGTGGACCACAGGCAGTTTGAAATCGAGCGAGATCTCCGGCTGAGCAAAATGAAACCCTGATGTTAATGCGGGAAACCAATAGCAGCTTAATCCTGTTTACAATGTGAGCTTCTGGTGCGTCTGTGAAATGTTTTCGGTGTTTCTCATCCAACTGTTTCCCAGCAAGGTCTTTTTTCTACGTTGAATTTCTGTCTTTGTATCTTGACCTCACGTGGTTTCATCCATTTTACTTTTAAAAGTTTGTCCTTGAAAAAAATAAAAATAAATTTGGTCCTGCGATAGGCTGGTGAAGATGAGGACAGCACCGGCCTTCCCTTCGTTCTCCTGCGAAGGCCACCAGCCAGGCCTACACGGCCCAGCCTGCCTGCTCTGGCCCCCAGGAGGAGAGCCGGTCACCCTAGGTGGATTTCTGGGGCCTGTTCTGGAGTCAGCCTTGCCCCAGAGACCAAGGGAGGGAGGCTCCCGAGGGTGGGAGGAATACCAAGTCCCTGGCAGTTTGTTCTTGATCCGCGGCTGCTTCTCTTCTGCCCTCTTCCTCTCTCTGAACGGGATTCCCATTTACTAGTGTAAGGTTAGGCTGAAAATAAGCATGTATTATTGCTGAATTAGAGACATTTGTTTCCTCTTCCCAAAGTTTCAAGTCAGTTTAAGATGTGCCCCCACCTCAATAATTCTTTTGTCAAAGAAGACTGCAGAAGACTTTTGTATACTCCTTAGGAAAATTTAAATTCCAAACTTAATAGTAATAAAGTAGTAACCCCCACAGTTTGCTTTTGGGGTATGTTTATCAGGGTGTCCTGAGTAACATGGACAGGTTTAGGGGAAGGTAGTGTTCCGAAGACTGGGAGCGAGTCCCTGCCTGCACACGTACCAGCCTTGTGACCTTGACCCAGCTGGGCTTTCTGAGCCTGTGTTTTTTAGTCTGCACATGGTACGAGGAACACCACTACCTCATAGTAAGGTTGAGATGAGCTAATGAGATACCATCCAGTCCTCGGATACATGGTCAGAAGCTCATGGCAACCAAGCCCTCATCCTCAACACTACTTAATTAGGGGGCCATGGACCTTACTATTCAGCAAGGTAGTTTACTGGCTGCAGTGGAACACATTGTCAGTTCACATCCACTCCAATGAAGGATTTTTGAAGTGGCCAGAGAGCCCTTCAGGCCAGCATCAGAACAGGTGGCTGTGAGGCCTCAGTTACAGTCCTGTGCCAGATACAGGAGTAACGGAAGTCCTGCAAGGGAAGACAAGGCAGCACTCTGGTCAGGGCAGGGACATCCAGACCCGCAGAAGCCACAGCCCAGACCGAGACGCCAGTCTGGCCGCGTGGCCTCCTCCAGGCATCGTCCTCTGCTCACTGCCCCTCACCTTCCGGTCCTGAGGCCTCCAGCCCGCGCTCCCTCCCGCAGTTCTTCGTCTCAGCTGCCAGGCCGCAGCAGCAGTGCGAGAGCTCGTGCCTTGTCGGGGTTGAGAAATGATCTGGAATCTCCACAAATAAACGGCGCTGAGCCCATCGCAAGTTAGGGTTTTAGTTCCTTAGCAAATCTTCACGCCTTTGAAGCCACCGAGATGAGGAGAGCAGCTGCAAGAGCACCCTGGGTTCTTGGCGCGGAGGGTTTGCTATTCTTGCTGTGCTCCAAGGTGCGGAGCGAGAAGGCGGACGAGTCAGGGAGCACAGTAAAGTGTTTGCTCCTCAGTTTCTGTTTGCGAGCCGGCCCTCACACAGGCGTCCCTGCTGGGCCCTGCATTAGGTGAAGTTGACAGCCGCACAATGTTTGTTCCTTTCTGCCGGCTCGACTTAGTGGGTCTTTTCCCAGCAGGTTTGCTGCACACATCTAATCTCCGCTCGGTGACTTTTTACACATCCGCGTCTTTTAGAAAGCCCCCCCGCTCCCCAGTCCTGCGTGGCCACCACCGGCCATCAGACTGCGGGAGGCTCTGGGCTCATCAGGGCCCCACTGACCCCTCCCTGTAGACTGGGCAGGCTGCCGCAAGCAGAAGCAGTGGGGTTCTTGTATAACAAAACAGCAAGCACCGTAAGCAAGTTGAGAGAAGCCCACTCTTTACTCTCCAAAGCCACATGCAGGCCTTCCTGACACCCTGGAACCATGTGTCTTGCACTAAGTGGAAAATAAACTCCAAGTGGCCAGTGAAGCAGAAAGCCCCTCCAGCCTCACCCCTTTTGACAGAATCCAGCCGCTTGTCAAGGAATATGCAGCTATTTACTCCATTCTTCTTTTTCTTTTTTAAGAATTTATTTTTTTATTTGATGGAGAGAGAGAGAGAGAGAGATCACAAGTACACGGAGAGGCAGGCGGGGGTGGAGGGAAGCAGGCTCCTTGCCGAGCAGAGAGCCCGATGCAGAGCTCTATCCTAGGACCTTGAGATCATGACCTCAGCCTAAGGCAGAGGCTCAACCCACTGAGCCACCCAGGCGCCTTTCTTACCCCATTCTTGTCACAGATGCCCTTTCTGCGAGCTTTGTGCACCTTGCTTCCGTGTTCCCAGACATTCACAGTTAAAACAGTTGCATTTGCCTTGACTCAAGCTCCTTCTCTCTTCATCTCCATAGAGTCTCCTGAAAAGCCACCTGCATTGGGGCGTCTGGGTGGCTCAGTTGGTAGAGGGTGTGACTCTTGATCTCGGGGTTTTAAGTTCGAGCCCCAGGCTGGGTGTAGAGATGGCTTAAAAATAAAATCTTTAAAAAAAAAAAAAGTCACTTGTGTTGAGCTAAGTTCATCGTATTGATGAAATCGCTTCCTGTGGCTGATACAGGCGCAGGTGTGTCTGTGTGTGCCCACGTGTGTCAGCCTGCAATGAGACTTTTAAAAGCAGCTTCGAAGCCGGCTGTGGTGTGTGTCTCACCGGCCGACGCTGGATCATCTGACTGCCCCCCCCCCAGCAGGAGCAGAGGCTGGAGCCTGTTGTGGAAGATGGGGGTGGAATTAGGTGATCGGTGATAAGTCAGCCAAACAGTGGTACCCAGAACACTCAATTCTTCATAATAAACCAACAGGCATTTCTCCATTTAGTCCTTAAAATTGTCACCAAGGAGTGGGTGGGCTCAGAGATGAGAAGTGATGGGCCATGTGTTGGTGGTGGTTGAATCTGAGTGAGGAAGACAGCCCGTCCTACACTATTCTCTGTACTTCTCTTTGGATTTGAGTTTTTAATAATGAACTGTTTTTGGTTCTGTTTTTCAATTGTGCCAGAGAGAGAACGGAGCTGTGTATAGGAAAGGACTAAGAAGTGCCCAGCTGTTCCAGGGCAGGATGGGCGGCCTTCCAGAGCCCCGCTCCCACCCTGCGGGTCTGACCGTGTCCAGGAATGTAGTGGCGGGAACACTCCCCGCCTGCCCAGATTCTGGGCTTCTTTTAACAACTCGGAGCCTGGTCTTTACAGATTACATGTTGTCCCATCTCCTGGACCCCTCTGCCCCCTATGTTTGCTTGCTGTTGGGGCTCAGTCCCCAGCGACAGAACCCGGCCGGCGAGACTGGTGCTGGGGCGGGGGCATGAATGGCTGTTTCTCCTAAGTGGAAACCAGCCCCCAGGAGACGGGAGTCTTCCCAGTCCTGCCTGACCTCGCACAGCATGCCGGGCGCTCTGGCTGCAGAGTGGAGTGGCCTCAGGTCTCCTGTGACCACCCTTGGGCCTTCCTCTTCGTCGGCTCTGCTCCTGCCTAAGCCCCGTCCATGCCCTTGTGGCACCTGCCTTCATGGCCAGCGTGGCTACCTGTCCCTGCCTCTACCTACCTTGCTAGCCAAGGCCTGAGAGCTGCCTCCGTGAATGCCTGACCTTTTCTGGTGGGCCCCCTGAGACCAGCGGGGTAGTGGGGCTGACAGAGGAGTTAACCATGTTCAATCCAGAATCCTCTTTTCCATCTGTCCTGATTGAACCGTGGCAAACATCATCTAGCCCACAGTATTTTTTATTTTTTGTTGTTGGGTTTTTTTTTTAATTTTTAAAAGATTTTATTTATTTACTTGAGAGAGAGCACGAGCAGGGGACGGGGTGGGGGTGGGGCTAGGCAGAAGGAGAGGGAGAAGCAGCCTGCCGGCTGAGCAGGGAGCCCGACAGGGGGCTCGATCCCAGCACCCTGGGATATGACCTGAGCCAAAGGCAGATGCTTAACGACCGAGCCACCCAGGCACTACCTAGCCCACAGCTTTTAAGAACAAGTGGCTAATGTTGTATCTAGCTCTTCACATCCATATTTAGTGAAAAGTCTTCTGCCTTACTCCGAAGGAAACAATTTCCCTTTGCCCTGGGGTAGGGAAGTGGAAAGACCGAGTCAGTGCTAAGAGGCAGTTGGGCAGGGCACCGTGGGCCTTGGGACCATGGCCTGGTGTGAACGGCAGGGGGACGGCCCAAGGACACCTCCTGGCTGTGCCGTGGCCTGTGGAGAATCCCTGAAGGTTGTTTCCTGGCCCTGCTCTGCCTTCAGTCTTTGTCTTCTCCTTGCCCCAGATGGGTGTGTCACATTTCTAGGGCATCTGATGCCTTCCCAATGGTGAAAAAACTGCCCCAGAACAGCATAAGGTCAAAGAATAAGCTTCCTTATGCTTTTCTGCTCACCTATTTCCTAAGAAACATGGTGCTCCAATTAGGAGTGCGCCCTAAGGTCTCTAGGGAAGAAGAGACGGCGTGGCGAGCTGAATCGTGCGTGAGCTGAGCGCCGTGGGAGCGGATGCGGGGGACCTGGGCTGGGAGCCCTGGCGGACAAGTGGTAGAGAGGTCCCACCACCAGCTGCTTCCGTGCAGGCCATCTGTCAGATCCTCCTCATTTTTCACAAGAGGAAACTTGCCTGAGGTCAGACTGCGAAACCACCGGTGATCACACCTACATCTCGTGACTGGAGGGTCAGATGGGGGCCGGGCAGGCCAAGCGAAACTGTCTTTCACCGCCTTCTGGCTCCAGACCCACAGACCTGAGTGCAGGGGCCGGAAGAACCAAAGACGGGGAGGTGCTTGCACTGGGGGAGTGGCCGCTGGCGCTCCCAGTGCCGAAAGTTCGTGGCAGAAGGACCCCAGAGGTGTGGGCATACCCCTTCAGCTTCCAACTCTGCCCCCGCCCTGGGGCAGCGGCCCAGCCACTCTCTGCAACGGAGACACCCCGAGGCCTTGTCCAGACAGGCCTCTGCTCAAGTGTCACTTCAGGCTTAAGCTCTGCTCCAGAACCAGGTTTCTGTGCTAAGCGAGGTACACAGGGTTGCCCTCCTGGGAGGCCGCCTGGTTTCAGGGGGTGCGGGCAGGACGGGCCCGTGCCCAGTTGACAGTTCCTTGGACGGTCCAGGAATCCTAACTGCCTCTCCCACTGTACCTCCTTCCCTGGGTGTGCTCACGCTTCCTCCCCCCGACTTCTCTGTAAAGTCTTGTCTTTTTTTTTGTGCCCTCCTAGGGCAACTTAGATCCCAAAATACTATCAGCTGCGACCTTCGGGCACAAGCACGTCGACCACCACAAGGAAAATGGAATGTGCGAGTCCAGGAGAGTCTGGCCTGCTTCCCTGCAGCCTGGAATGGCCCACACTACCGAGATCCTTTGAGGGTCTCCTCTCCATGGACTGCCAGCCGGCGTTCGTTGTGTTGTCACCTCAGAAAGCTGACGGGGTCCACTGTGACCCATGCTGAAGTAAGGTACAAGGGGGCGGGGGGGAGACAGCACCGTCCCAGGTTGTCCTGCCTCTGACCTTCAGTCCTAACCCTGTGCTGGGATCTGGGGCCGAGTCCCTCTGAGTCTCAGACACCTTGTTCAGGAGGCTGCTGAGAGCCTCCCTCACGGCGTCTTATTAAACGCAGCACACTCTCCAAGTGTTAGGTTACTCTAATTACATTGTGCACCCGGCCCCCAGCTCCCCAAGACAGCCAGGCTTCTGTGAACATAAATTAGCACTTTGAGGAGCACTTCGGCGATGTCTAATCTGGGACTGCTGTCAGCCCCTGACAGCGCCGCTTTACTCCTGGGTTGACATCCTGGAGAAGCAGCACAAGGAGGCAGGCCCCGTGGTGATCATTACAACCTGGAGTCTACCCAGTAGCCATCAGGAGAAGGGATCGGTCGGGAAGCAGTCACACGGCGCGGCGACACAGGACAGCGGTGGGTCGAGTGAGGAGGGCCGCACGTCAGCACAGATGAGCCTCGGAAGCAGCACCGCGGCGAAAAGCCGGCGGCATCAGTCCTAACGTGATGCCCGTTATTCAAGTTCAAAAACACGAACATGGAGGTGATGGTTGCCCCACACTGCCAGTGCACTAAATACCACTGAATTTTACACTTTGAGATGGTTGATTTTATGTTACGTGACTCCCACCTCAAAAAAAAAAATGTTTTAACTTGCAAAAGATAATATACCTTGGTTCAGAATATAAGAAGTGTATATAATTACATATATATAACATGTATATAAGTGTAATTATATATAATGAATGGGTGATCGACACTAAACTCAGTATAGCCGTTACCTCTCACGGGATAGGGAAGGTTCTATGATCAGAGAAAGTAAAGGAGCTTTGTTAACAGATGTGGTTTTATATCTTAAATTGGGAGGTGAGGACATGGATTTTTTCTTACGTTATTCATTATGCCTTTATTTTCTGAAGTATTTCAAGATAATTTTTTAAAAAAGAAAGACAACCTCCCGTTTAGACTTCCCCTATCCATCCCACAGAGAGGTGTCCGAGGGGTGGGCAGCACAGGGATGCGGGGTTGCCGTGGCGATGAGCTTGCTAGGTGTCAGGGGGTTTTCACTGTGTCCCATCCTGGGCTAGCAGGCATTCCAGAATGATCTTCCAAACGGCCCCTGGAACGTTTCCCTAGGAGATGAGGGACTCCCTCAGGTAAACTACCAGGTGCCCCCCAACTTCTCTTTCTCTGAAAACCAGGATGGGAGGCTGGGAAGCTGATGAGCCCATGCGAGGCCAAGTGCCCCCTCCCAGCATAGCCCATGGTTCCAGCACTGCCGAGTCAGCCTTCCCCTTGCCCACATGGCCTTGACAGACGCGGAGAGACAGGACACACACAGGCCATATGTTGGAAAGATGCGGCGAGCCTCGACATGTTAGATGCAGATAAACGGTCCCTGACGCAGAGAAACGAGCTTCAAATTTGAAGGCACCAAAATGAATCACAGTATGTGGGTTTTCTAGTAGAAGTTATGGAGCTGCCTGTCTTCAAATTTGGCCCAGTGTTCTGAGCTGTTCCCAGCCTTTGGGCCACAGCTGTGACATGGGGCTGCAGTAGGTGCCCCCCCTCAGAGGGAGCGGTGGCCAGTCTTCAGAGTGTGGAGGGTCGCTGCCCAGCTGCTCTGCTCTCGTCAGCCCTCCCTCTCCCACTCAACATCTTCGCAGTATAACCCAAGCCCATCTGTGTTGGAGGCCCCAGGACTGACAGTCAGAAGACATTTTAAGTCTGCAAGCTCTGGGGCCCAGAGAACGGCCATCTGGGGCAGGGGCGACCCTCTGGGTCTCAGTTGCCTCATCAAGATTGCCCTGTCTTTACTGCTGTCTCAAGCCAGACCCCACGATTCCGTTACGCTCTGCTGTTGAGCTCCATTATGGGACCTTTGAATTTGAGGTTGGAGTCCTGAGACCCGGAGGGGATTCTACCCGTTCCCAGTCATCTACCCCAGGCGCGGTCTAGGGAGACACCCTCATCGCGGAGTGACCTGCTTCCGCACATGGCTTGGCCTCTTGCCTCCCCTTCCTCACATTTCTGTATCTGTAAAGCAAAGGGGAAGGATTAAACAATCCAAGAATGGGCAGCAAACACTAGGAATCTCATCTCCCACAGACAGCTGGGTGACGCTGACCCGCTCAAGTTGGAGAACCCCTGTGCATCGCCTCCCTGCTTATTAAAAATAAAAAAGCCTCCAGCTATGTGTTTAGGAAAATTCCATCTTCCTTTAGTCTTCCACTTCAAATAATTCAGCCTCCTAAATTCCTGATGCATCAGCAAACCGTAATGAGTACGCCCGGCACCCGCAGGAACTTTCTCCGACTTCGAGGAGTCTTCGGAGGCCCCCATACAGAGCTTAGCAGGAAGCCCCTTAAAGTTAGCAGTCACTGGGAAAAGCAGCTGAAGGAAGGCTCCAGGGAAAGCAAGCAAGCAAATCAGACGACAAAATCCACCCAAATCCCAGCAAACAGCTGAAGAGGGAACACCGCGCTGCAAGCTGGCAACAGATTGGGGGCCCCCATACACATACACACACACGTGCTCACACCCGCTAAACGGGCTTTACAGTGTGTCAGCTAGGTTGACCTGCAGCTTGGAGAAGCCCCAAGCCACCGGAGGCACAACACTCCTGTCAAAACAAGCCCCGTGCGAGGCGGATGGGCCGGCTCCCGCCAGCCCAGCCCGCACTGCAGCCTTCCTGCCAGCGTGAGCTTGGCCTGCTCCAGGCTTCTCTCCCTCTTCTCCCTTCCTCTGATCACAGAAAGAAACCACTCACTGTTGGAAAATTTGGAAGCAGAAAAATCAAACAGGATTTAAAATCTCTCATCATCTTATCAACAAAGAAAACTGCTACGTTTCGGGATACTTTCAGGCTTTTCCCCATATTTTTACAGAACTTTTCTTAAGGCAGTTGGAATTGTACTCATCCCCAGGCAGCTCAACACAGAAGCTACTGACCACGTGTGCATATTTCAGAAAAAAAAAAAAATTATTTTTTAGTAGACTCCATGCCCAAAGTAGGGCTTGAACTCACAACCCCGAGATCAGGAGTCACATGGTCTACCGACTGAGCCAGCCAGGTGCCCCTTAATTTAAATTTTAAATTCATTAGCCTTCAAAATCCAAAAGGAAAAAGAAAAGAACTCAAAATTCAGTTTCTCACACAGACCAAAGATGTCAAGTGCTCAGTAATCAATCATGTGACTAGTGGCTACAATTGATAGTGCGGGCACCCAATGCTTCCATCATCATAAAACTATATTGGACTGCACTGGCGCCGTTGTGTACCCTATAGTAAATGCCATGAGCATTTCCCCATTGAGTCAAACCTTTTTTTTTTTTTTTAAGATTTTATTTATTTATTTGGGAGAGAGAGAGACAGTGCGAGTTGGGGGAGGAGCAGAGGGAGAGGAACAAGCAGACTATGCACTAAGCATGGGGCCCAGTAAGGGGCTCGATCTCAGGACCCCCAGATCATGACCTGAGCCAAACTCGAGATTCCGACGCTCAGCCAACTGAGAAGACAAGATTCAGCCAAGTAGTTCTGTTTGCCTGTCTCTGAGCATGGAGCTCAGTGCTCTGGGTAAGATGTGGCCAGAACTAGGAGGAGAATGGCCGTCCATGGAGGAGACTGAACTAGATCACGCCTAAGTGCCCAATGTTCTTTTGTACCAACCCCATCTCTGGAAGGGGCACTTGAACAAGGCAGGCATGATGGTTAATTTTATGTACCAACTTGACTGGGCTAAGGGATGCCAAGATAAGTGGTAGAACATGTCTGTAAGGAGATTAGCATTTGAATAGGTAGACTGAGTAAAGACCCTTGTCACCAGTGTGGGTGGACATCATCAAATCCATTGAGGGTCTGGATAGAACAAAAGGTGGAGAAAGGCAAATTTGCTCTCTCCCTGAGCTCAGACATCCTTCTCCCATCCACCAGTGCTCCTGGTTCCAGGAGCCTCCAGCGTGGACTGGACATAAACCATCAGCTCCCCCAACGCTGGCTCCCTGGGGTCTCTAGCCCACGAATGGCCAGCCATGGGACTTGGCAGCCTCCCTGTCTCCTGTTGCTTCTGCTTCTCTGAAGAACCCGACAAATGCAGCAGGAATATGCCCCAGGACCTGATTCATCACAAACCTAGTTTTGTGGTGCGTTGTGAGTTGCTCTCAACGTTTTTTGAATCCAGTTAGCTTTACCTCTCAGGGCAGATGAGTTTTTTTTTTTTTCTTTAATTTTACATATTAGAACATGAGAGAGAGAACACAAGTAGGAAGAGGGAAAAGCAGACTCCGCACTGAGCAGGGAACCTGACCTGGGCTCGATCCCAGGATCCTGAGATCATGACCTGAGCTGAAGGCAGAGGCTTAAATGACTGAGCCACCCAGGTGCTCCGGAGCAGATGAGTTTTATGCAGTTAAGAGATAGGCCTTCAAGGGGTGCCTGGCTGGTGCAGTCCATAGAATGTGTGCCTCTTGATCTCAGGGTCATGAGTTCAAGCCCTATGTTGGGTGTAGACCTTGCTTTAAAAAAAAAAAAAAAAAAGAGGGGGGCTTCACTACCCTTCTTTCACACTTGCCCGGTGGTTCTGAGGTCTAGTGAGCAAGTCTGAATTTGCCTTAAAGTATTATTCCCAACTGCTCAATCTCCATTCTCAATCCCTCTCTGTCTTTATCTTCCCAAACTAAGCCTTCTCCTCTTTGATTTTTTAAGATTTTATTTTTAAGTAATGTCCATACCCAATGTGGGGCTCGAACCCACAAACCTGAGATCGAGAGTCTGGCGCTCTACTGATGGAACCAGCCAGGTGGCCCTCCCCCTCCTTCCAATGGCTTGCCAGGCCCCTTTCTCATCTCAGCCTCTTTATTGTGCTCTCCAGGTCTACCACCTTGACGTTGACCTTGAGTTGGGACCACACCCCAGCCATCAGTCCTGGCACCATTGTTTCTTATTTAGCTTTGGCTGCCTCGTGCAGCCTCACTTTTGCTCTGTGAGATGGGGGTGCTTCCTGGCAAGTATAAAGCAGTACAGACTGGGGCTATGGCAGTTGTCCCACTCAGTGGGACAAGAGGCAGCCCGCGAGGCTGGGGCAGCAGGATACCCAGAGCACGCCTGGGCTTCTGTGCATGCTGATGGCAAACTGGTTCATTGTCAACTACGGCAAGGCTCCAGGCTCCCTGGGAGGAGCTGGGCTTAGGCTACCCCCGGGCCTCAGGGCTGCTGAAGGCTCCTTCCTTGGAGATTGGCTACATGGATTATCTGGAAGGAAACCATTTAAAACCAACCCACGAAGCACCTGGATGTCTCATTCAATTGGACATCTGGCTCTCGGTTTTGGTTCAGATCGTGATCTCAGGGTCACAGGATCGAGCCCCACGTCAGGCTCCCTGCGCCACGGGGAATCTTCTTGAGATTCTCTCTCTCCCTCTCTCTCTCTGCCCCCACCCCCCCCCACTCTCTCTCGCTGTCTCTAAAATATATTTATTAAGTTAAATTAAATCAACCCAAAGGCAGATCCTTTTCAAGAGCCTGAGATGCTGGCAGCAAAAACAATACCCCACAACGCACAGAGCTCTCGGGCAGCTGCCCTGGCTTCTCTCCAAGCTGAGTCATGGCCATGAGGTGCCCTCCGGCTGCCGGCTGGCCCAGGGGTTGCTGTGCTCTTGTTCCCTCGTCTCCCTGCGGCCTGGGTTATTCAGCAGCATAAATCCATGTGCCCAGAGGCCAGAGAGTAAGAGGGGATCCTGCCTGGGCTCACCAAGGGAGGTTTTCCCTCTCTTACCCTGATGAAAGGAAGACTCTGGTCCTCCTTACATGGGCTTTCTTAGTAAATCTGGGTTAGGACCTAGCTCCGTGGTGCTTTGAATGCAGGCCTCCCCACTAAGGGTCTGCTTTTGGAAACCTTGGTTGTCTCTCCCCAGGAACAGGTGGGTCTCGGGCTTTTGGACCCTGGAGGGGAGCCCCTCTCCACACCGGTTTTGCTGTCCACACAGGCCCCCCGAACTCTTGCTCATCCTTCATGGTCCTGTTTGAGGGCTGCCTCCTCCAGGAAGCCCCTACCATCTCTGGCAGGCCAGGAGGGCAGAGCCCAATTCCACTCCTCTATCTGGGTCTCCAGGTCTTAGCCTGGCATTGTTGGGATGCCCTGCAGTAAGCATCACTCCGTTCCACTGGGAAGGTCTGTCATCCTAGTGATATGCAGCCTTTTCTTTCTAGAACATTCCACCAGACATTGTTCCCATCATACACTGAGCCCAAGGCCTTGTGCAAAGAACTTGCCAGAGGTTACCCTCGAGGCCAGGACTTGGGCCAGCCTCCACCACTTTATTAGCCTCCCCTTTTAGCCCCATCAGGATCGGCGGGGCCCCTCCCGCCTCGGGGGAGCAGAAGTAGAAAGCTCCTGGCCAGGAAAGGCCAGCTGGTGGGTGGAGAGGCAAGTCACTGATTCCAAATCCCACGCAGCAGCTAATGGGTATCTCCCCATTGGGTACCACTGCAGCCCTTGTCTGCCGTAGACCCAGTCCTTCCAGGACGTGTGAGCCAGGGCCACGAACTGTGCAGTTCTTGGCGGCGGGGTGGGGGGGGGAGTTTTCACATAGAATGAAATAGGGAGGGGGCTCCCTGGAGCTGGGGGCCGCTTTGCTGCTTTATTAAGCCCCATTGGACAGAGGGGATGAAAACATGCTTAGAGCGTAAGTACCATGCTGAAGTTCATAAGGCAGGGCCAGAACCCGGGTCCTGTCCTGCCCCCAGAGGCCAAAGGTGACAGGGAGGCCAGCTTCTTGCCAAAGTGCAGATCTCACTCCCTACCGTGAGTTCCGTCCTGTTTCCACAAGGGTCCGTCTCAGTCCCAGGGCGCAGGGAGACTTTCCCAGCAACCCCTGTGGCAGACCCTTGGTCTCCAGGCAGCAGAACAGCTGATGGGGGTGTGAGGGCCGGCATGGCTGCCTCTCTGAGAACCGAACGGCTGCTCTGGGGACTCACGCTCGTGACCTCAATGTGGCGACAGCTCTTCGGGGCTCCTTACTGATTTAGAGAATGCATTCTATTCAGGCGGGTGGCTTCATCCCTGGATTCAGAAACACAATGCCCTGGGGATTGTTTCCAGCGGACAGTGAAATTCCACTTGTCACAGTCACTGAGAACGCAGGCCTGTTCCTGGAAGGGGCTCTGGTCTCTGGTGTTTACAAACATCCTAGAAAACCAGGAGGCCAACGGCCAGGGCCCTCGGAGCTAGCCGAGGTGGGAGCCTGTGGTTCCACCCAGCTCAGCTGTCTGGTTCTCGGAGCCCTGGCCAGTCCCTTTCCCTTGGCCTCCTGCCTGCTGGGGGCTGGGGAGGGGGAAGCGATTGGGCAGTGCGATCCACAGGGGACTGACCGCAGGACCTCCGCTCTGTTGGCTGTTCGCTTGGATCTCCTGGGTGTCAGGCCCCAAAGTGTCTATGGGAACCCGTCCACGGTGGCTTGCCTTTCCTAGGACTTGGCAGTTGCGTTTCCCCCTCACAAACATGTCTTTAAAAATAAAAAAATCACCCAAGAACAGGCAATTTCTTAGAGACAGAAGGTGGAATGGTGGCTGCCATGGGCTGGGAAGGGGGAGAAGGGGAGTTTTGGTTTGATGAGACATTTTCTGTGTGGGATGATGAGAAAGTTCTAGACATGAATCGTACACTTAAAAATAGTTAAAATGGGGCGCACCCAGCTGGCTCAGTGAGAAGAGCGTGTGACTCTTGATCTCAGGGCCATGAGTTCGAGCATGACGTTGGTTGTAGAGTTTACTTAAATAAATAAACTTAAAAAAAAAAAAAAAACAGCTGAGGGGTGCCTGGTGGCTCAATGGGTTAAAGCCTCTGCCTTTGGCTCAGGTCATGATCCCGTGGTCGTGGGATCGAGCCCCACGTTGGGCTCTCTGCTCAGCGGGGAGCCTCCTTCATTCTCCCTCTCTGCCTGCCTCTCTGCCTACTTGTGATCTCTGTCTGTCAAATAAATAAAATCTAAAAGCAAAACAAAACAACAACAAAAAACAGCTGAAATGTTAAGTTTCACGTTATGTGTGTTTTACCATGATTTTAAAAAGTATATACTATTAAAAAAACACACACAAGTTATGATGTTCATTTGAAAAACATTGAAAAACATGGGGCGCCTGGGTGGCTCAGTGGGTTAAAGCCTCTGCCTTCGGCTCGGGTCATGATCCCAGGGTCCTGGGATCCAGCCCCTCATTGGACTCTCTGCTCAGCAGGGAGCCTGCTTCCTCCTCTCTCTCTGCCTGCTTCTCTGCCTACTTGTGATATCCGTCTGTCAAATAAATAAATAAAATCTTAAAAAAAAATTGGAAAACAGAGAAAATAATTTTAGTTACAACAAAACGCCATTCCCTTCTCTGAAAACAGTCTCCTGTGAAATTCTAATCCACGAAGACAGACAAAACCCTACTTATTAACCAGCATAGTCTGAGCTCCCAATAGGCCCTCTCTAAATATTACACATAGTGACCAAAATCTGACCCTACCCCAAGATAACCACGGCTGATAACTATGTTATCTATCCTTCCACCATTTTCCCCAATGCAAATATATGACATAAATATTAATATGTGAATTTTTATGAAAATAGGATCTGACCAAACTTATTTGGAATTCTATTTTTCTTCACTTAAGAATCTATAGTAAACATATTTCCATGTCACTCTCTGTCATTGGTGGTGATGGCCAGGATGGAATTCTATCATGTAAATATTACACAAGTTATTTAAGTAGAGCCCAGTATTGACTATGTAAGTTGTTCCCATGTTTTCCTGCTAATAAGGAGAGCTGCCAGTGACAGCCTTGTCATGTATATCTTTGGCTACTCATGAGTGCATTTTTAAAGATAAATTTCTGGAATTTCAGGGTCAAAGGGTCCCTGCCTGTTGGGCTTCTTTGCCTTGTCTTGCCAGATGGTATGCGGAAGTCATAGGTCATTTATCGCTTTTCCTACCTCCAGCAAGAGATGCCACTTGAGCTGAATAAGAAGGTTCCTGCTCTGGCCACACTCAGCCATCACCAGGATTCAAGCTATGGGGCTCAGATGGGGAGCATTTTGGGGGGTCAGGGGTCCTCCCGTACACATCTGAAACCCTGGAGACTATGTTAGGTTACATTACAAGGCAAAGGGTGCTTTGGAGCTCTGATTCAATTAAGGATCTGGAGATGGAGAGGTTGTCCTGGATTACTTGAATGGGCCCCACAGAAGTCACAAGGTTCTTATAAGAAGAAGTCAGGAGGGCCAAAGGCCGAGAAGGTGGGAGGAGAGATGCAGAGGTTGGAGTGATGAGGCGCCCCAAGCCAAGGGATGCAGGCAGTCTCTAGAAGCTGAAAAAGTCAAGAGAAGCTGTCCTCTCCTAGAGCCTCTAGAAGAAAGGTAGCCCCGCCAGCCCATTTTGGACTTTCAACCTCCAGAACTATAGGATACTAAGTTCATACTGTTAAGCCACTGAGTGTGTAGGAACTTGTTACAGCGTCGATAAGAAACTAATACGTCTATCTCCCTCCTGCCATCAGGTCCTAAAGACAGCTTGTCAGGGGCACAATGGTCTCCCTGTGTACGCAGCCATCTGGTGACCTAAACATTAATGCCCTCTCCTAACTAGAAGCTTCTCAGGCAGAGCATACCGAAGGTTCTATGATGGGGGAGACACAAGGGAGTGCCCTTCCCTAGCCCCTAGGGCCCACCCTCTAGGAGACTGTGGAATTACCCTCAAGGATACTGGAAACTGGACTTGTTTAAGGTCACAGGATAAATCTGAAGTGATGACAAGACAGACCGCCAAGGTCTCACCTGGTGGACCGGTGGGCTCTCCACACACTTCACTAAGCTGAGCATCACTTTCTGTGCCAGGCTGACTTGCCATCCCTGGGAGAGGTAATCATTCACACTCTAGAGTAAGTAAGGACATCTAGTCTGGGTACACCCCCCCCAATCAATGTGGTGTTAATACAGAGTAGTAGAAATCAACTTTTAAGTTGAAAACCAGGCTTGGGTGGTAGTCCCTGTTCTCATCCACTCCAGAGCTCACGGGGTCCCCTTGGCCACCCCCAACCCTAAAGGCTTCTTCTAGGTCTTCTTCAAACAAGCCCAGATCTTGCTCTCCATAGGAAGCTGCCTGGCTCGTGCATGTGGCAATGATGGTCCCTGCCGTTTATAAAGCAAGGGCTCTGTGCCAGCTCCAGAGCCCCAAACTTTCCCTGAGTCATTCAACTGAATCCTCTCAACCACCCAGGAAGTATCATCCTCCCATTTCACAGATGAGGAAAACAGAGCCCCAGACAGATGAACTCATGCACCTGCCCAAAATGATTCAGGAGCAAGCAGGAGAGCCGGACTCAAACCAGGCAGGTACTCTAACAGAGCCACCAGCTGCCTGGGGTTGGCCTATGAAAGCATTCTGTTTGGCTCACTCAGTCAACGTTTCAAAATCCAACGATTTTAAAAAAACAAAATGGGTTTCTAGATTCTCCTGAGAAAATCTGATGCACCAACTGAAAGAACTCCATATTGCCCAAGCAAGATCAATACATGCAAAGAAAATAAGGTAGTATTGGATTATAACCCAAGGTATAAAATGAATATCCATGAGTTCATACTGATATAAGCAAATAAATAAATGAAGAAGAGAGACATTTCTGGGGCGCCTGGGTGGCTCAGTGGGTTAAAGCCTCTGCCTTTAGCTCAGGTCATGATCCCAGGGTTCTGGAATCAAGCCCCGCATCTGGCTCTCTGCTCGGTGGGAAGCCTGCTTCCTCCTCTCTCTCTGCCTGCCTCTCTGCCTACTTGTGGTCTCCGTCTGTCAAATAAATAAATAAAATCTTAAAAAAAGAAGAAGAAGAAAAGAGACATTTCCCACGGAAGACTTCCCAACGTTTTTATGTAGATACTCTGTGCTCAGGAGATGGAGCATAAATCCTCATTCCTTCCAAAGAGAACAGACTAGAAAACCGGACAGATGTTGTGTCAGCCGCATGATCAAGGCCGACTAACTATAGGAAGTTGTCCCGTTGACAGTATCCATCCTTGATATGACGTGGCGAGAATGATTTTTTACTTCAGAGGTCTTCCCAAAAATCCGTAACCCCAGTCTAACCATAAGAAAAACACCAGGAAAATCCTAGTCGAGGGACATTCCACAAAATCCCTGACCAGTACTCATCAAGACTGGCAGGGTCATCCAAAGCAAGGAAAGTCTGAGAAATGGCCACAGCCCATTGGAGCCTAAGGCGACATGACAGCTGAATGTAATGTGGGATTCTTGATGGGATCTGGGAACAGGAAAAGGACAAGGACGGGGTGGAGGGAACTAAGGCAGTCTGAACAGAGTGTAAACTATTACATTAAATATTAGCTAATGAGGGTGTATTGATGTCAGTTCATAAATGGTGACAAAAAGCACAGTGCTAATGTAGGACTATCACAGGGGGACCACAAGTGCCCCAAAAGGCTCACTGTGCTCTCCTGGGCCTGGAGTCCCTCTGTTAGAGAAGTCCCTGGTTACCTGCGTGGGGGTGGGGAGAAGGAGCCACCTCCCAGGCCTCGGCCTTCTAGACGCGGGGCCTTGGTGTCCCGCGGGGCCTTGGTGTCCAGTCACCTGAGTATGAAGCTTTCCGCTGTCCAGATTTACTCTGTGGCCGGGTCCAAATTCCCTTCCCTCCCAGCGCCAGGAACAACAGTAACCGTTGTCTCCCTGGGGCCCTGGTTGGCCCTCAAGGATCCTCTTGGGGTGCTGGCAACTGGTCAGGCACTCCAGCTGTTCCTTCTGATGTGAATTGCTAGTTGTGAGGCCTCCAGAGCCTGCCTTCCGTGGGACTGAGTCATGCTGGGATCATTTGCCTGCTGGGGAATGGGCGAATGCAGTCGGGGTGGGAGGGGTCAACCCCCTTCCCAGAGTGCTGGATCCCTGCCTTGGAATAAGTGCGGCTCTGGCCAGAGATCCCTCTTCCCGTGCTAAGGGATGAGTTAGTGACACCGTCCCCGAACAAGCAGCTGTAAGCCATTGGCGGGGACCAGATTGAGGCAGGGGCTAGACAGTTTGGAGGTCATGACCCCTGCTCCACCCCTCCCCCGGATTTCCATTTCCCTATACTCAGGGGTGTGGAGAGGGTCTTTCCCCACTGTGTGCCCCGTTCTGGCCTGGGCTCCTAGAGAAGGGGCTGATGGGAAAGAACACAGAAACAGTGGGTGAAAAGAAGCCAGCCAAAGCTGGAGAGAAGGAAGGAGCAGCCTGGGCTCAGGGAGGGAGGGGCCAGGGTGGCAGTGGGGGCCTCTGAGACAGCGGGCGCATGTGGCTGGGAGCCCAGGCGCCAGGCTGAGCTGCTGCTCCCAGCTCAGGAGCCCCAGTGCCAGCTGGATGCGGTCGGGTGGGCACGGGCAGGGCTGCCTGCCAGACACACACACAGAGCGCCCTTTGAGGAGGTGGCAGCTGTCGGCCCAGAATCCCCTCTGTTTGCAGTGGCCCTGCCTGCTCCCTCCAGCAATGTCTTACCAAGTACCAGGGCTGGGGAAACTGAGGCACATACTTGACAACGCCTGCTTCAAGGGGCGGACAACCCTGCTTAGGTGGAGCAGGAAGGGACCCCAGCTCATTAGTCCTAGAATCAGGACTTGGGCTTCATAGCAGGCTTCGATTTCCCTCCGTTCTTGCACATCTAGTACCCCTCTCATTGCTGGGGCCTGCTGTTAGGACTTTCCTAGGAGCATCCTAGAGAAAGATGAAGGCAGCCCCACCTCTTGGGGGAAGAAGGCTGGAAAGCCTCCTAAACCCCAACAGATGATCTGCCATTGGGGGGTTTTGAGGCCTGGGGACCTGGGGCCCGATCTGAGGAAGCTCTTCTCCCCCGGACTTTGTCCCTCTGTTCAATGACTCTTGGCACTGCACACCTGGTGGACAGAAGAGCCTGTAGCCCTGGGCACTTGCTCCCACAGACCTCTTTGAGAGCTTGAGCACTGTCCCCCAGGTCCTACCATGAAGTACATCTGTGGCCAGCCCGCCTCATGGAGCCCGCTCTACCTTTCCTCCTTGGTGTACACGCTCACTCATCCTTTCTGGGCGGTAACAGCTCTTTCTCTGGGTGCAGCTTTGCCCAGGAAGGGTCACCAGGGAACAGGGATGGGCTGTATACCTTAAGTAGTGGACCCAAGTGGTCAGACTCCTGGTTCTGCCTTCTGGTAGCTGAGGGATTTCAGAGCCTCCCTTTATTAGATGTAACATGAGAACAGCAAGGCCCACCTGGCAGGGCGTGGGAAATCAGGGCGCACAGGTACGGCCACTATCAGTGCACACCATGGCAGATGTGGAACAGCTGAAGAAATTGGGGATGCTTAACCTTGGAGAGGAAAGGCTGGGGCCGCTAAGGCCCGTCTTCCAGCGTCTGAGGGCTAGCCCTTGGCCCTGGGTGGCCTGACGGTGGGTGGCCCTTGAGTGGGGGTTATGGGGAGGCAGGATCCTCCCTAAAAGCCAGTCCAGCTCTATCCGTCAGCTCTATTTGTCAGATGACCCGACAATGCGCTAGGCTGTTCCCAGGCAGTCAGGAGCTCCCCACCACCGAGGGAGGGGCAGAGGGGGAGGACACAGCGGGCGGAGGAGGTCTGGGCAGCGCGGCGTGGGGGTGCCCGGGTCTCTGGGCTTTCAGCGGGAGCAGCGGGGACGGTTTCTAGGAGCCCTGCGAGGCTGACCTGCAATCGCCTTCAGGCACAGGGACTGGGAGCCCCGCCAGACCGCAGGGCAGGCGCCCAGCATCCTGGGTTGGCCAACGTGGGGGGTGGGGGCTCTGGTCTCCAGAACCGGGTGGGAGAGCAGGAGACGGCGCGACTCGAGGTGGCCCTTGAAGGTTGGGTGAGGGGCGGAGACCGAGCCTCCTCGCCGCGTTGGGCCGACAGAAAAATGCCGCGGTCCGGGGTCCTCGCCTTTAACGCGGCCCCTGGGGAGGAGACGGGAGGGGGAGGGGCGGTGCGAGGCGGCGCATGCGCGGGGCGGGCCGAAGCCGCCGGACAGTCCGGCCGCCGGGAGCGCGCAGGAGCCCGCGGGGAACCCCGAGAGCAGCGGGACCCCGCGCGGGGGGCTCTGAGCGGCGCGGCGGACCGGAGCCCCCAGCCTGCCGGCGCCGCTGCCGGCCCGGGCCCCGGGAGCGGCGGCCAAGATGTCCGTGCCGGTGAGTACCGACCGCCGGCCGGGACCCCGGGTCTGCTGCTCCCGGCCTGGCCTGAGATCTCGCGCCGCCCGCTGCAGGCCTAATGCCGCGGGGGCTCCGGGCATTAGGGCGGGGGTCACCCCACCTGGGGCCTTCCCGGGCGGGGCATGGGAGTTAGCGTGGGGGCGTCTCCCCCAAGCCGGTCTCTCTGCCTCTGCCTTTCTTTCCATCTCCCAGGAGCCGGCTCCGTCTGGGCTCCGTGCTGTTCCCTCCGGGAGCCCCCCAGGACGGCCGGCTTCGCGGGGTCTTTTGTTGGCCCCGTGAAACCGCTGGGACGGCTGGGCCAGGCCGGAGTTCGTGCTGTCCCGCAGAACCCCTTCCCCCACCAGGATGACCAGGCCTAGTGGGGAGAGGTCTGTGTCTCTCGCCGGGAACTCCCCTCCAGGACGACTGGGTCGGGTGAAGGGGGGAGGTCTGCTGCCCACAGGAAACCACCCGGGATAGCTGCCCCGGTGTGCTCCAGGGACGTTCCCCGAGATGGTCAGGCCTGGGGCCGGCTCTTTCTCTTTCCCGGGACAGCCCGCCCCCCAGGACTGTGGTCGGAGTGCGGATCTGTGCCTGCCCCCAGAAAGGCTGATGCACTCACTTTCCCAAGAAATTTTTCTCTGGGTGCTGGGACCAGATCTTCCTCCTAGCCCAGGGGGCTTCTCCTCTCGCCTGTCACCCCCTCTTTCTGGCCCAGCCAGGCGGGCTTGGCCAGTTCCCAGGCCATCATGGCTCCGGGCATAGGCCTGCATCTGGAGGCTTTGGTGCCGCCTCTTGAGGGTGTCAAGTGGTCGTGGCCACCCCCAGTCAGCAGGCCTCAGGTGCAGACCCCCGCCCGCTTTACAGATGGACAGACTGAGGTAGGGGCCCAAGTCCTGGATCCTCCCCGGAAGGGGCGCCACCTGCAGGCTGGAGAGCGGTGGCTTTCAGCCATTGTTTCTGCTGACTTCAGGTCTCTTCCCTCTGACAGGAAGGCGCAGTGGTCCGTTGCGCCTGCCCACCTGACCTCCTTTTTGAGACTGCTCCTCACTCTGGACCCCACTTTTAGAGTGAGGCAGACAGGAGCGGCTTCCTGGCAGGGTAGTGGCCTCTTAGCCAACCATCCTGCAGGACGTAGAGAGCGGAGGAGCTGTGTAAGTGGAAAGCACTGGTATTATGGAACCAGAGACCCCCAGCTCCTGCCGCCCCCAGAGCGCTAATGCAGAGTTACAGATGAAAAAAGTAAGTCTCCCAGACTGTGCTGAGGTGAACGCCACCCCCTGCCCCGCCCCCGAATCCCCCAACACCTGCTCTGGTTCAGAGTATAACTGCCTCATCTTTAAAAAGAAAGAAAGAAGACAGAAAATGCCTGTCAGGCCCCTTTCCTTCCTGCTCCGCTGTCCTGCAAAGCTCTGGATCTTTTCTGGCCCGGCTGTGACCATGTGGGCACTGGCTGGAGGGGAACTGGACCATGTGAGCCTGCTTGAGGGCCTGGGGCTCTAGGGCAATAGTGAACAGGGGATGTGACTCAGGCCACATCCCAAGCTGGAATGGTCTCATTTGGGAGGTCTGCGTCCACAGTCATAATCTGGACGCAGAGTCCAGGATGGCAGCCAGACCCCTTGCTTTACAGGACTCTGGGCAGCCGTCCTGGGCTCTGTACCTCAGTGGCCCTCTCTGTAGAGGGAGAGGTGTGGCAGGGGGTGGGGTCTGACTTAGGCCCTCTGCTGTGGACGCCTGCTGTATAGACCTGAAGCCGTGGTCTGCCCAGTCCATCCCCACCACTGGCAGCTCCAAGTCACTCGGCTCATTCCCGCCTAGTGCCGCAGCCCCTGGTGGTTCTGCAGGGGGTGGATGGGGGTCTCACCATCTGCCCCTAGTGGCTGGGCTGTCAGAGTACCCTGGCCCTCTCCTGGGACCTTGGGCAGGGTATAAGCTGGTGGGGCGGGAGGAGAGATTCATTTTTGGACCTGCCGTGAAATGTTCTGAAAATTGCTTTCATGTGCTTGTGAGTGGTGCGGCCCCTTGGAGGCTTCCAGGCGAAGCCGCCTCCTTAAGCCAGAATGGTGACTGCCCGTGTGGTCCTCACGGATGTGTTTGGGTTTTAAGCACACCCATTCATTTGGGCAGTCTTTTCCTGGATGGGGCTGACGTAGGCACTTTGGCCCATATAAATTATGAGATGCTTCAGAATGGAATGGGAGGTGGTGGCAGGGAGAGAAAAGGTTGGGATGGGCCAGGTTGAGACAGGAGTGACTTCCTCTTAGAGCAGGGACTTGGGCAGGGATTAGCTGGTCTCACTCTGATATTTGACCCACATGGGTTCTGGAGCCCAGAGGTGGGAGGGCACATGGGGGCACCCTGCATCCCTGCTCAGTTGCTCCTTCCTCTTCCCTGAGCTGAGGGAAGTGCCCACATAGCACCTGGAGACTTACTTCCTCGCTGCTCCCTGACATTGGCCTTCTTCTTGGGCTTGGCCATCTGGCACCCCAGGCCTGTCTCTTCCCTCTGATCAGGCAGGAAGCATTTGAAAGGCAAACCGCTGTGCCACCCTCCGAGAACCCTGGTGGGCATTGGCATGATTTATGTGTAGGAGCGACAAGGTGCTGCCTGCCCTGGCACTGTGAGGCAAGAGCCCAGCTTCCAGCTTGTGGATAAGTCCCCTGATGTCTGTTCCTGCTGCTCCTTTCCTGTCTGTGAAATGGACACGACCATGCTAACCTCTCTGCTCCTTTATATTTTATTTATTCATTTAACTTAATCTTATTACTTTTTATTTTCTTTTTTTAAAATTAATACTATCTTTCCTTCTGCTCCTTTACTGGTTGCCAACGGGTCCTTTCAAGGAGTGAAGGCGTTGATGTGCGTGCCAGGAGCTGGGCTCTAGGCCTCACAGGGTCAAGGAGGACCTGTGTCTCGCCAGGGTTTTGTGGCCACTGAGAGACGACGTCGGGGTGGGAGCCGGGTCTGCCAGGACGCAGAGTCGGAAAGTGAGCATCGCCCTGCATGGCCTCTCTAATTGTGGGGGCTGCGGCCTGGTGAGCTGTCCGCAGAGGCCAAGACTGCTAAGAGCCTGACCCTCTGCTTGTGGCTTTTCAAGTATGAGTTTGTGTAACCCCTTCGGTACCCTGGGGAGATAAGGCAGCTGAGACTCGGAGAGGCCAGGCAGCTGGCCCCAAGCAGTGCGAGTTCTGTGGCAGGGTGGATCAGCCCCGTGAGGTCCCTGCTGCAGTTGGTGGAGATCAATGGACCAGGTGTGGCACCTGGTTGATCCACCATCGATCCCAGGAACTAGGGGTCGCTGGTTCCATGCCTGCCGGCGCCGTGATGGGAGAGCTGGCCAGGAAGCTGGGAGGCTCTGCGCTGGGTTCACGGCTCCAGGCTGTGGACAGCTGAGGCCTGATGGACGGGGCTTAGAAGAGGACAGAGGAGGAGGCCAGGTCTTAGACCAAAGTCCTCTGGTCAGTCTCCAAAGCACCTGGCTTGCCCCTCCTCCTACCTGGTCATGGTTCTGCCTGGCCCTCCCTCTGTAGGAAGTGATCTCCGGCCACTGCCTTGCTCACCAGGTCACTCCTGCTCTCCTGCTCACCCTGAAGTGCTCAGGCAGAGGGCACCATTCTGCAAAGCCCTCTGGGACTCACACCTGTGATTTCGTGTTTATTGTTGGAGTTATCTGGTTGCTGTCAGGCTCCCTCCCCAGGCTGCAGGCTTCCTCAAGGTCGGACTCGAGCCTGCTTGGCTCGCCTATGTCTGCCCCGTTGCCCTAGCGGGCCCTGACTACCTGCAGAGCAGGCAGTGGGGTACGGGGAGCCCCGCGGGCATTCAGCCCGGCCCTGTACAGAGAGCCGGGCGCCTCTGCTGCTGTCCTGGAGGCCTGGCTGGGGACCGAATGAGGGTTCCCAGAGAAGCTGCTTCAGGACGGGGGGTACTTAGGGTGGGTGGAGGGCAAGGGCTCCAGAATGAATCGTGCTGGCTTGTCTACACCTTGAGCTCTTACTGAAGCCCTCTGAGCCTGTCTCCATGTCTGTATTATGGGGAGCTTAACCACACTAACTCATGGAGTTTGGTGAGAACTTGGCAAGGGTTGCAGAAAGCTTTTAGTAAGAGGCTAATAAGTCATAGCAATTCCTTTGGTTGAGGTTATGATCTTTGTTCTGCACTGCTGGCTGCTTGGTGTGTTTCCTGCCAAGGCCTTGGCATGGGGTGACCCTAGACCCTCACCTGCTTCCCTTACCTACAGGACCCCTGCCTCTTGTCCTCATCCCACTGACACACAGTGACCCCTGTTACGGCCACCAGCTGGCCCACCAGGCCCCAGGCCAGGTGGGCACGCCCTGTGCTGGATGCCACCAGGAGTGGGTACAGACCAGCAGGCAGTAGAAGCTTGGGGCTCTGCAGTCTGTCCTCAGGTGTGATCTGGGGCCGCCTGCTCAGGAAGGGACTTGCTCAGGAAGGAGGCACATTCAGGGGGCTTAAGCCTGGGAGTGAGCCAAGTGGGCCATAAGAGCAACACTCACCGAGCCCCCACTTCCCACATTGAGGCATGAGGCTGTGCTCCCTGATCAGGGGTGCCTGGGCTCCTGCCCCTCCCCCCACCCCCCAGCATGCCACTGTGTCACCTTCACCACTGGGTCACTGTCACCTCCCCAGCCTTTGACTCGGGCTTTGTCACAGCTGCCTGCTCTGATTGCATCCTGGTCCAACCCCATTGTTTTCTTTGGTTTACTCTCCGTCACTATTTGCTGGGCCATTTTCTCCGCCCCTTCAAGAGAAAGAAAAATGGCTGAGACAGGTTGGGGACTGTGGTAGAGGTGGTGTTGGATGCCTGCTCTGGTCGGATAGATGGTCACAAGTTGCAGCTCTAAAATTAATCCCTTCTCTAAAGGAGATTAGAGCCTGAAGGGGCTTTTCAGTAATCTAAATTTATTATTTAAAACTCCCCAAGTTCCAAGAAGGATTTGAAGTAGATTATAGTGAAAGACACAAATAGTCTGGGATGGTCAAAAGATCCAGAACTATGTAATGTATGGGGAAGATAGACATACATAACTTTAAGTTCCCTAACAGGGCAAAAAGGGTAACACGGTGGGTTTAGAATTGCAATACCTATTTTTGGTATTCCTGATTCCATGTATTTTTTCCTCTGTGTTTTGTTTAATTGTTACCCGTGAGACTCTTTTTATTAAAGAATATTTTATGTTTATTGAAATGGACAGATGTTAGATGAGTTTTGACTAATGCAGATCCCATGTAACCGTCAGTCAAATCAGGGTAATGAACATCTCCATCATCTCAGAAAGTTTGAAAGTGTCCCTTTTATAGTCACTTGTCCCCAGCCCTCTGTAAGGTGACCTGTGTTCTGATTTTGTATACTGTGGCTTAGTTTAGCTTGTTCTTGAGCTTTCTTTTTTCTTTCTTTTTTTTTTTTTTTAAGATTTATTTATTTATCTTAGAACATACTAGCACATGCATGGTAGAGAATCCCAAGCAGACCCTCTGCTGAACACAGAGCCTGAAATCATGACCTGAGCTGGAAACCTAGAGTCAGACGCTCTACCAGTGGAGCCACCCAGGCACCCCTGTTCTCGAATTTTCTGTAAGCTGAAGCATATAGCGATGTGCTCTTTGAGGTCTGCTTGTTTTGATCCGTGCAGTGTGTACCGGGAGCTCTTTCCTCTCTGCTGTGTTGAGTAGTGTTCCATTTATGAATATGAAATTATGTACTTAGCCCTCCTCTTGCTGATGGATATCTGCCTCTGGTTTTTGTATGCTGGGTATTTTTAGGTACTGGGACACTGGCATGGCCGTTGGCGTAATACTCCATTTCAGTATTTTATAAAACCGGATATCCAAGCACGTGTGCCTAGAGAGTTGTCTGCACTTCCAGATCCTGGCTCCCCCAAAGTTCCATCTGGTTCAGGAAGTGGTGTGACCCCACACCTTTCTGTTCAGCCCTGTCCAGGTATCTGGGGTTTGTGTTCCCTTTTCCTAGGTTGTCCCGGAGGTGAAGTGTCTTAGGTTTTGGAGCCCCCTGTGTTCATCCAGTCCATTCCCGTGGTCCGGGCCGGGAGACGCCTCTAGGAGAGCAGGAGGGGGAAGGATGGAGCCTTACCTGAGCTGCCCCTGTCCCTCCACCCTCTCAGGTCCAGACAGATTCCTGGGCTCGCTGCTCTTCGTTCCGAGACACCGCACTGGGCAGACACTCAGGGCTGCTCTGCTTCAACTCTGGGGAGCCCCAGGGTGGCGGACACCCCCCTACTCAAGGAATGGGGGAGGGGCTGCTTGAGAACTGCTCCCTGCGTCCAGAGCACTTCACACAGAGGGCGTTGATGAGCCTGTGCTATTTTTACTAATCTTTACTGTTATTTTTTCTGCATAATGAGCCTGGTAGAAGATTCGCACATCTGTTAAATGCCACCTTCTCCAAGAGGACCCTTCCCCAGCACCTTGTATAACCTAGCCCCTGGGGTCCGCTGCAGTCCCCTCCAGGGCTCTGTCCCCATAGGCATTCCCGTGTGTGTGTGTGTGTGTGTGTGTGTGTGTGTGTGTGTGTCTCCCCCGACCCCTGCCTCCCCCAGGCCAGGGACCCGATTTCACTGCAGCTCTATGCTGATAGTGACGGGTGCTGAAGGCATCCCCGGCACACTCTCATGTGGGCAGTGAGAGACCCCGTAACCGGCCCCTCCCCAGACGGCCAATGCCCCCAGCCTTGGCTGGTCCAGGTGGGGGCAGTGGGGCATCACAGGAAGGTTTTGTCCAAGGGTGTCCTAGGAAATTTTATTCCACTTGTGGTTCAGGGACTTAGGGAAGCTCAGGGCACCTGAGCGGAGGCTGGGAGAGTTGGGAGGGCTTAGCGGAGTGGCCCAGGGAGCCCCCGCCCACCGCCCTGTGCCAGCCACAGAGGGGCTGCTGTGTGACGGGCAGGTGCCTGTCTGGGCTGCTGACACCAGGGTGCCTTGATCCACAGCAGTCTCATAGCCTGGTGATGGGCTGGTGTCGTTACTCTGAACACAGGCACCAGCCAAAGCTCGGAAAGGTGCAGGGATGGCTGCGAATCCCACGCCAGCTGGAGCCATTTACAGTCTTGGCCCCTGCCCTTGTGGGTGCATGTCCTGGGGTCCATGGAGCCTTTCTCTGTGGACTGGAGTGGAGCAGGGTGGGTGGGAATGCCCCAACAGTACTGTCCAGGGAGGGAGCAGCAGCAGCACCTTCCCGGTGCCTGCCTGCCGGAGCTGCCCCCAGAGTCCCCTTCTGTCACTCCACTGCCCCCTCGCGCCTTCCCCTGCCCACCAGCCAAGTGGCTGGGCCACATTGTTCTGCCCCTCCTGGGTCCCTGTGGGTGTGGGCACCTGTGTTCCTGCGGAAGTAGGCCTGGGGGGGTTGGCAGATGGCATTAGAAGTCATCCCCCTCCAACTGCCCTGATGTGCTGGAGCTGGTTGCTATGGGGAGAGGCGAGAGCAGATGGCTAGCTGGGGTGGCTTCTTGACCGCACCCTTGTCCCCGCGGGCTCAGGCTGTCAGCCAAGCCTGGGCAGCCACCAGCAGCTAGGCTTTTTCGCTGGGGACAGGGACTTGTCTTCGTCCCCCACTTCCAGCCAGGACCTTGCTCCTCTCTCCGCTGCCCCCATTTCTCCTGCAGACTCTTCCGCATTCCTCTCCCAGGTAGTGTTTGTGGGGGGGCAGTGCGGGTGCAGGGAGTAGTGTTCTGGCCCCAGCAGAGAGGGCAGGTGCACCCAGGCCCTAATCTCCTTACTCACCTGGGGGGCCTGGTTCTTGGTCCAAGCCTCCACCTGCTTGCCTGCACCCAGGGGGATCCCGTCGGGAGAGGTGGTCTCAGAGGAAGATGAGAGAGAAGGGGTGCAGAGGAGAAAGGGGACTTAGGGAGTCCGTGCCCTGGGTGTGGCAGGAAGCCTCTGGGAAGTGCTCCGGGGCCCAGCCACTTTCAGCAGCTCCAGCCTGGGGCCTGCTGTGAACAGAGCCCCTCTCCCAAGCAGGTACCGCCCTGCAGGTGCCTCTGCTGCTCTTTAATTTTCAAATTAGAAAAGCATTGGTAAAAGAATTAGAGGAGTATTGCGTTCCTTCGAGTTCCCTCCTTGAAGGAGCCAGAGCAGGAGGGGAGGCAGCTGTGAGAAGCGGGGGCATTGCAATGGCTGGGAGCCAGGCCTGGAGCTCCGAGCTGGGAGGCTAGTCAGCCCCCGGCTCACACTGGCTGTGTCCCTGCACCTGGCAGTGGCACCCTGCCCTCACCCTGGAACCCAGGTGTCCGGGTGTTAGCCTGCAGGGACGTGGAAGAGGATGGCAGGCTGCCATTCGGCTCCAGGCTGGTGTCCCCGCCCACCTTCCCCCAGTCCCACTCATCACCACGAATGAACTGCCCCACTGGCCACTGGTCACTCTGTCCTCAGAGAACAGGAGAATGGGAAAGCTTTTCATGTCAGACATCTGCCACCTCACCCTAGGAGTACGTGCTCTGCCCTGTTTGGGGTCCCCTGGGGTGCTTTTCCACGGGGACACACCTGAGTCGCTGGGTGGGCGGGCTGTAGTCATAGCTCAGTTCTGGTGCTGGGACCTGGGCCCAGCACGTCCCCTGTCTGGGGCTCTGGGGAGTGGCAGTTCCGCCGGCCCATGTGCGGGGGTCCAGCCTGTGTGCAGCAGGGGTTCTGGACGCAGCTGGACGCGCGGCTTTCCGGGGCCGAGGGCAGCTGGCTTCCGCGCACAGGCTGGTTGTGAGCTTGCCGGTGCGAGCGCCCAGCGCAGGGGGACGGCGTCAGCGCCCTGTGGCCTCCAGATACATCATTTCTTCCTGTCCCCAGGGCTGGCAGGACTCACCTCCGGCCTCAGGAAATCCTTTCCTGCTGCCGCTCCCGGAGCTGGCCATCAGCTGACGCGTCCAGCCACCCTGTGCGCTGCTGGGAAAGGGGCCGCTTGCAGTCACACGGCGCAAGCCATCTCAGCCTGCTCTTTCCACTTCCCATCGTCACGGGCATCTTCTCGCGTGATTTCGGTCTTTGAATGTGGCCACCGTCTTAGCCGCACGGTATTCCATGGAGAGGCGGTGGTCGTCTAAGCAGTCCCCAGCAGTTGGACCTTTAGGTTAGCCCCCCCCCCCTTTTGTTTGCGCTTACGAACATTGCAGCAGACATTGTTGGCCCTAAAGCAAGAAGAGTTCTTCGTGCGGCGGGTCTGACCAAAGAAGAGGACCCCAAAAGCCCAGAGAGCGGGAGCAGGGTTCCAAGCTCTCCTCTCCATTTAGGGTCTGGGATCATCAGCAGCGCCCACCCCTGTGGGCACTTTAATGGACACATGGGAGCCATTGCCCCCATGTGCTGGTCCCACTATGTTTCCCACTGCTCTGGGCCCCCGGGGGAGGGGTTGGTGACATCGGCCCTCCAGCCTGTGGGCTGGGAGTCCGCCAGCAGGCAGGAGATGCCGGGCTGCCTCCAGCCAGCAGTCCCTTCCCCACCTCATCGCCCCCACAGTGCCCTGCCCTTCGTGTCGGAGTGAGGGCACGGGGCTCCGGTTGTGAACTCAGCCATGTTTGGGGGAGTGCTGCTTGTCCTTTGGGGTCTCTTAGTGTGACAGCTTCTTTGGCTTTCTGAGCCCTAGTGCCTCTTTCGTTCCCTTCCTGCCCTGTCCCAGAGCTCCACCTGTCTAGCAGCCTCATCATCCCTTCTCTGGTCACCAGCTCTGATCCCTTTGTGGCTGGGAGCCGATAGTATGAGGCTAGAGGCGGTAAACTTGGTCTCAACCTCTTCATCAGGGAAATGGGGCTAATCATGAAGCCTGTTTTGCAGAATTGCTGTGGGCATGAAATGAGCACATGGTCATTGAGCCCTTGTCTGGAGCCAGCATGGAGGCTGTCCTGAGGGTTGTAATCCCTGTCAGAGCTTCTTGGCACTGAGGGTTCCCCAAACACCCCAACCAGAGTCTGCTCAGTTGATGCCCCTCCCCCTCCCATCTACCTGCAGACCTGGGAGTGGGCATCCCTCTCCCCTTCCAGTTACCTCCCTTCCATCACAGTGGGGCACAGATTCCAGGGCCTTGATTACAAAGCGGAAATGCCATTCTGGGAGGCACAGGCTTGGGGAGTGGGAGGGAGTTTAAGTGGAAAAGGAGCAAATTTTTGAAATGCCTCTGCCTGAGCAGGGTTCCCCTCCCCCGCCTGCCGGCCCACACCAGCGACCCCGCCTCCAGCGCTGCTTTAATCCAGAGCCAGAGTCGGGAGGGTCTCCAGTTCCCTTGGTCCCAGCCTGCCATCTCCTCTCTCTCCCAAGGCCAGCTAGGATGGAGTAGGGCCAGCCCGCTGAGGGCCAGGCCCTTTGTGTCCCCGCCCACTCCTGCAGAGACCCGCCTGGAGCCCTGCAGGCTGGGTTCTCTGCCAGGCCATGAGGACTGGTCTCACCTCCTCTGTCCACAAGAGGGGAGACCCAGGAGAACCTCAAGCCCCACATCGGGCTTTCTGCTCAGCAGGGAGCCTGCTTCCCCCTCTCTCTCTGCCTGCCTCTCCACCTACTTGTGATCTCTGTCAAATAAATAAATAAAATCTTAAAAAAAAAAAAAAAGTTACATGCTCTCTACCAACTGAGCCAGCCAGGTGCCCTAAGGAATGTGATTTTGAACAAGCTGTCCAGGGGCCTTTAGCCCAATGCCTTCCTTTTACAGATGGGAGAGGGCTGAGGCGGCACACCTGGCCAGGGGCTGGGTCAGTTGAGCCCTGGGTGTCAGATAGGTGCTTCAGGTGTAGGGGCAGCTGTGGGTCCATCTTGGGCTTGCATGTATTTTCTAGGCCATGCCAGAGGGTTCCCAGCAGGGCAAAGCCAGGTTTGACCCCCTGCTTCTCTGGCATTGTGAGCTGCCTAATGGTGTCTGTAAGCTCAGCCAATGGTCTAGGGGGACAGCTGAGGATCCTGGAGATAAGGCACTGCACTGGTTCTACCCTAGACCTTGCTGCAGGCCATTGTGCAACCCTGGAGGTGCTCAGAGACTCTGGCATACCCTGATTGTGTTGTGTGGGGTGACGGTCACTATTCTGCAGCCTAGGTGCTAAAACCAAGGTGCTCTCCTCTCAGTTTCCCTGGGGTGCCTCTTCCTTCCCTCTCATTCCTGGCTGCCTCCCACCCCCATGTTGTTGGGCATGCCGTTAGGCCTGGACAGCACGGACTGAGGGATTGGGGTGGGAGCAGAACTCCTAGGGCAGAACTGAGACTATGGGGGACAATTCAGGGTCACTTGGTTCGTTTCACTGGAGAAGGGGGGAGGTGGTGAGCTCCTCAACCCTGGGTAGACCCGGACCCTCAGGCATGTCTGGTGGAACTGTGGCTCTGTGCCTCATTATGGGACCTGTTGGAGTTCCCAGCCTCCCTGCCTTGAGTCTTCATTTCCTAGGGCTTTCACGGTGGGCCTGACCAGAGTTGGTGAGGGGGGTCATTATTCGTTTTCTGCCAGCTGCGGTATGCCCCTTCTCGTTAATAGATTCATATCTGATCGGTCGGTCCTATGGACACGTGCGTAATGCCCACGGTTTGGTGGGAGGTGAAGGCAGAAGTCGACTTGAGGCCAGCATCTTGAGGGCTGCATGGGGGCTGCAGGGGCGCATGTTGGGGGTGGGGGGAGTAATCCCAGCGGTCTTCCCAGAAGAGGATGCGTTTGCTTAGCCCGTGAGGAAGGACGCGTTCTCGCCCTTGATGGAGGGCGGGGGACGTGCATTTGGAGAAAAGGTGACATCCCCCGTGCCAGCCTCGAAAGCTGGTAGCAGGCGGGCGCCTGGAGCCCGGTGCCCGGTGAGGGGGGTTGGGGCGGTCCCACTGGGCCGCGCGCGCTCGCGCCCCCAGGGCCGGCCGGCGGCTCATTTGCATGGGGAGCGGCCAATGGGCGCGCGCGGCCGGGCATGCTGGGAGCCGGGCTGGGCCGGTCGGGCCGCGGCGGCGGCGGCGGCGGCGGCGGCGGCGGCGGCGGCGGGCGGAGCGAGCTGGGACCTTCTCTGGGCGGTGGTGGCGGCAGCCAGCGTGGTGGCTGAAGCGGTCGGACCCAGGCCGGGACCCGGGCGGCTGCGGCCTTCTCGGGGCCCAGAGAGAGCGCGGCACGGGCAGCTTGGTGTGCGCCCCTGCGGGGAGGCGGGGCCCCAGTTCGGCCGGACACGATGAACTACCTGGTGAGTGCGGCGGCCGCGGCCGGGGTCCGGGAGCGCGGGGCCGGGGCCGGGCTCCTGCGGGCGCCGGCCGGCGTCCGCGTACCGGCTTCCAGGCGGCCGCCCAGCCCGCGCGCGGGGCGGTCCCTAGTGAGAGTTAAATGAGTGGCATTTCCTGCCGGACCTGCGGGTCCTGGGAACCGCTGGCCGCTGGAGTCTCCGCAGGGCCGCGACCGGGCAGGGGTCCGAGGTCCTGGAGCCCATCTTCCGCCGTGGCAGGAGCGCGCGGAGGCGACGACTGCGGAGGATCCCAGAGCCTGCGTGCTCACGGGGCGGTTGGAAGGGCGGGACTCGGGCCGCTGGCCGGCAGGAAAGTTCCTGGATCCGGGAAAGTTGTTGGCCGGAGTCCCGCTCTCCCCCTGCCGGCCGCCGCCTGCTGGGTGACCTTGGGCCTGCGAGACCCGTCTCCGAGCCTCAGTTTCCTCAGCAACAGGGACAAGTCAGAGATTCCCTGGACCATGAACTTCCAGGAGGCGTGGATTTCCAGGACGCGGGGGTTTGGTAGTCCCTCCTTGGTCCATCTGTGTGTTTTGGCGTGGGGAGCTCCCCCTCCCCGCCCCCAGGCTAGGGATCGAGCGAACAAGTGCGCGGTGACCGAGATGTTGGTGCTGCGGGAGAGCGAATCCTGGGTCTGTTAATGATTCACCCCCCGGCCTGTGTGCGCTTGGATCCCCGGCCTGGGGGTAGGCGCTTTTCCGCCTTTACCTACCCTGGTTGCAAATACTGAGGTAGAAGCCTCCTGGCGGCGGCATCCAGGGCCACACTGTGACCCTGGTCCCAGCGTTCGAGGTCTCAGAGTGTGGAGCTGGGGGAGGAGCAGGGCCGCACTCGGGGTCCCCCCAGAGTGCCCAGCCCCTCACTGCTGTTGGAGGCGCAGCTCAGAGCACTGTTGAAGGAGTTGGAGAAGCTAAGACTTGCTGAGGGCTGGGGTGCTTGGGGTCCCTGGGCGGGTTATTGCCTGGGGGAGATCTTGGGGTCTTGGGTCCCAGACTGGGTGGGGGTAGTGGCTCACTTGTCAATCTTGGGGACATGGGGCTTCTTTTTCTCTACCCTGCCCCGAAGGTCTAGGCTGGGAGGCACTCTCCCCGTTTGCATGACTCCAGATTTCAGCCAGGCTGGGACATGTTTCTCATCCTTGGGGCGGGGAGACACATCCTCCTGTGTCCCATTTCCTTTCCTAGCTCAAGAGCTGATGATGTGGGGTCCCAGGGTGGCAGGGCCTAGAAAAGCAGGTGTGTGCTGGGTGCTGGGAGGAGCTGCTGATATGCCCTCCTGGCAGCAGCACCCACTACCCGCTTGCCCGGGGCCACAAAGGAGCCCCCGTGGGAACTGGGTGGAGACAGGGCAGGGCCAGGTTCTGCCGGGACAGTCAGCCTTGGTTCCAGGAGGAGAGCTGGAGCCTCTGGCCGTTACAGTTTGTACTGAACCAGGGTGTGAGGGCTGTGGGCTGCCAGGACCATCTCCTTGGGCCTGGACAGGGGCGAGAAGTAAGGGCAGCAGCACTAGGGCCTCCTGAGTGGGAAGGGCCCCGAGACAGCTACTCTCTCTGTTGTCATCCACATGGGGAGACTGAGGCACAGAGAGGGAGAGGTACTTGTTCTCATGGGCTTGGATTCAGAGCTTAGTCTTCCAGTACAGCCCCACGCCCGGCCTCATGTGTGCTCTCCCGCCCCCACCCCTGGATTGGGAGTGCTCTGGGCCCTGGGGTGCTGCCATGCTCTGCTGGCTGCCAACTTGGTGGGGTCCAGGACTGTGCTTTTGTGGTCCCCTCCTGGCATCCATTGTTCTGGGAGTTCCCATCACCTTTTTCTCATGGGCCTGGAAAACTCCCTCCTCCAGCTCCCAGGAGCTCACAACCAGTTGGGGCGGCCAGAAGCAGAGGCCAGGTGTGCTCCCCAGGAGGCTTCCCAGAGGGGTGAGGGACACTTGGAGAGCAAGGTGTAGGGCTGGGGTGATAGGGATCATTCTCCGGCAAAGACACTGGGCAAGCTTCTCTTTCTCTGGGCCCTCAGGGCCCCCAAATAAGGGGCTAAAGGGTGGTTACCCTTCAAGGAGGGGGATAGGGCTGGGCCTTCTGGCACTGGAGAGAGGCCTTGGCTCTCCTGTCTTGCTGCCCTGATTTCTTCCACTTGTAAGTGAGGAGTGAGGTTCGAGCCTGGGGCAGGGGGGTGACAGGGCCCCATATCAGACCCTCATCTCTACTGTGCATCCTAGAAATCAGGGATTTGATACTTTAATTTGAGTGAGAACCCCACTTTTGTACCGTTGTGTCCCCCTCCATTCCTGCTGAGTTGGTTGGTGCTGCTTGAAGGGTTGCTGAAAGTTACCACTCAGGACTGGAGCGTGGCAGAGCTGCAGGGGGCTTTAGATGTCGAGGTAGAGAAACTGGGGTCTTAGAAGGAGTGAGGTCCCTCCTGTCCCTGCTGGGGCTGTTCCTTCTGCCTCTGCCCCTCCATGATGGCATATCTGAGTCTGGTGTTGTCCCTGAAGTGAAGGTCTGCCTCATGCCGGTCTCTCTGAGAGACCAAATGTCAGTAGTAGTGAACCGGCTGTTCCAGAATCCGAGTCCTTCCAGCAAGGTTCCAGAAACAGAGAAGGAGAGTAATGAATGGGTAGTCAAGTGTGGAGGTCAGGGTTCTGCCAGCCTGGGTCACTTGCCTGGGTTGGGTGGCAGTGGGGAGGATTCTAGAGGGGTCGGGGACCCTTCCCAAGCTGCTGGCAGTGGGAGTGGGCTGCAGGCTCCAGGACTTTGCCTCCCACCCTCTGGGTGCCCTTTCTCCGGTTTGCTTGCGGTCACCATCTGCGGTGTGTGACCGCTGCAGGTGCTCTGTGCCCTGGCAGGAGGGCCCTGCCCATGCCACTTTTCCTTCTCTGCCAGCCTCCCGGGGACAGTGTCTGGGATGCCCTGGCAGGGGTGGGTGCTGTCTCCAGTGCTGTCTCCAGTGCTGAGCCGGCCGGGGACAGGGAAGCATGTCCAGCAGCTGCTGCAGCCAGAGCTCGTGTTTGCGGAAGGGAGCCGCTGGCGGTGGCCAGCACATGACGGCTCTTAGTCCTTCCTTCAGCAGAGCTGCCCTCTAGGTGCTGAGCACCAGACAGAGGGCCGAGGACCCACATACGGTTCCCAGCCTTGTCCTGAGGTGGGTAGGGCAGGAGCTGCGCTCCCCTTGGGACGGCTCTGGAATAGAGGTGCCCATGGTTTTGCTCCTTGGTAGTCAACACTGAGGACTTGAGCCCAGACTCAGGCTAATCAGTTGTTCCTGGGTGTATTAGAGGAGTGATGGTCAGGCTGGCTGGGACGGAGTTTCACCAAGGACCTCTGGGAAGGGAGGAGACTGTCCCCAGAGTAGGAGGGATGGTCAGGACCCTGGCGAGTGGGCCCCGGGCTCCTGTCTTTCCAGGGGGATTCCAAGGGCACCAGTGAGCAGGGGTTGTGGATGCGGACTGCCATTCAGACACACGGGCATTGGGCCTGTATCCATTAGCCATGGGGGCTCCTTGGGACAAGCAAACAGAATACCCCAGAAATAATCTTGGCCTGAGTGTGAGATGGTTCTGGGTATGAAGGAAACTAGTGTTTTCCGAGTGACTACTGTGTGGGAAGCTCTGTGCTTGGGACTGGGAGAGGTGTGTGTGTGTGTGTGTTGCATTGGGACTGAGGGCCAGGGGAAAGAAAGGGTCCTGTCAGATCTCCCTCCTGGCTTCTAGGAAGCTAAGCGTCACTGCGGGAGCCATCTAGCTCTGCTTTCTCACAGGGCACAGATCTGCCTGTGTCCCTAGCAAGTCAGGTCACAGTTCTGCTCGGTTTCCCTGTCTGTAAGGTGGAAGTTTCAATGTCCCATGAGGCTAAAAGGGATGATTCGAGTACGCGAAGAGCTTACCCCGACAGCTCGTCGTTACCGTTACTGTTGTGAACCTCTCGGTCATGTTTCTTCTCGCCAGTCCCAACCACCAGGTCACACCTGGAGTCAGGGTTTGGGGGGATACCGAGAACGCATCCAGCGCTCCCCAAGGCAGCTGGCGAAGCCAAGGAAGAGTGCCACAAAGCCGGTGGATGGCTGCTGCAGTCCGCCAGACATGCGCCCACCTGCGGCTGAAGCCCAGTGACGCCTTGTCTGAGAGCCTGCCCCACCCGGTGGGTCTGGTGCCCACAGGCCCCAAGGACACAATGCGCGCTATTCTAAGAGCCAGGCAGGGTCTGTGGGGCGGCCCTGTGGGCTCCCGTGTGCAACAACCAGGGTGTTGTTCTGAGCAGGCCTGGCGGCCTCTGCCTGGGGAGTGTTGGCATCAGGCTGGCATCACCTCCCCGTCCTTCTGGGGTGAGTGAGCCCCAGAGGGTCCTCCTGGCGGCTCCCAGAGAGGCTAGGATTCGAGCTTCTGCAAGCGGTACATCTGGCTAAGCCTGCCCATTGAGGACCAGGCCCCATGCTCGTGTGCCTGCGGGGTCCGTGCTGAAGGACACAGCCCCACCCCCCATCCTGGGCACCGGGGTCAGAGGCAAGATGTAGGCAGTAACAAGAGTTCTGGTCATCACTTGGAGTTGGGGGTGAGTGCCCAAGAAGAGGCCTGGTAACGTCCCTGGAGGAGTGGGGCACTGTGGAAGGTTTCCTGAGGCAGGGATGAGGTTGGCCAGAACCTTGGGGTGAGTCAGGCAGTGCTCTCGGTGGTCCCTGTGCACAGATGGCTGGTGGTGTCCGCCCAGACTGTGATGGCACCTCTAGAGGTCACGGCTGAGCCCCCTAACAGGTGGGGAGAAGCACCTGATTGGCCCAGCCTCTGGGGGGCTGGCCCTTCTTGCATGCTGGGTCCTGGGGGGTGTGTCCGGAGTAGAGATGCTCAGGTGCTGTCTGAAGGCTTTGCCCTGGCTGGCCTTACCTGCCGTGGGCGGCCACCGTTTGATGACATTTCCTGAGCTCTCAGGCACTGTCCCAGAGTCTTTACCAGTACCGGCCTACCTGCCACTCCAGGGCCACAACCCTGTCTCCCTCCAACCTCTTCCTCCCTCAGGGCCTTGGCTCTTTCTTTCTTTATTTTGCTTTTTAAATTTTTTTAACTTGGGGGAGGGGGCTTGGCTCTTGTCCATCCTCTGCCTGTGCACTCTTCCCTAGCTGGTGTCCCGGGGCCTGGTTTTCATTCTTCATGAGTCTTCTGAAATGTCACCTTGGGGAGGTCCTCTCTGACTGCCCTATGTCCAGTGGCCCTGTCTCCCACATCATTTTAGGTGCCCCAGTTCCCCCACACACACACCCTAATAAATCATTTGCTCTTTGCTTCACTGAAATGTAAGCCCCATGCAGACAGGGGCCTGCGTAAGCTAGGCCTGCACTGTCTTGCGGAGTCTGGCCCAGCACCGGGCAGAAAGCAGGAGCCGGTCAGATTTTTTGTGGAACAAAGGAACAATCCTATGAAACCAGGACTGTCCTTTTAGCACGGGGATCTGGGTATTCGCAGAGGCTCACGGACTTGCTCAGAGTCACCCAGCAGCGGAGGGAAGGCCAGACCCAGGACTGGTTTGCGCCGCTGCTGAGCGACTCCGAAGGAAGGAGGAGCAAGGAGGAACACGTCTTGGAACAGCTGGGGAGGCTTAGAGGCCCAAAGCTGGGGTGCTCGGCCAGCTGGAGCAAGGGGGCTGCAGAGAGACTGCCTCTGGGGCTCCTGGTGGGGGCCCCCGCTGATGCAGACGGAGGCGCCCCTGGTGCCAGGCACTCTGTGCCACGTGCCCAGCCCTGGAGGTGCTTCCCGGCCTGGCTCCAGCCGCCCCAGACTATACAGTTGCAGTCGTTGTTGGCCTTGACTGCTCAGTGAGCTCACGCCAAGGGGGTGGGGGCTGGCCACCCTGGGTGCAGGAGGCCCCAGTAGCTCTCCTGGGCCTGGGCAGACCCTCCCCCTCTTCCCTCTTCCCCACCAGACCTTGCCCTCGGCAGAGCCTCCCAGCTTTCCTGAGCAGCCGGCACTGCCTGGGGGGGTCTGGCCGAGACCCCGCTGCCAGCCTTCCCTGAGCTGCCCTCCTGAGAGGTGAGGGGCCTCTGAGGGGCAGTCCCTTCCGTCTGCACCCCGCCCCCTCTGACTGGGCTAGAGGGGAATTTTCCTGTGACTCACTCTGCTGGCACTTCCTGTGGTCACCAGGGCAGGGGCTGGGGGGGACCCAGTGGGGTGGCTCTGTTTTCTGGGGTCACAGGGGGAGGAGGGTGGGCCCGGTGTCCCGCCCCCTGACGGGATGTGATTCCCCAAGGCAGGCTGCAGACCATATTTGGGAAACTTGCTTTTCTTGCAGGCAGCCTGGGGATGGGGCCCATGGGCCCCAAGTGCTGCAGGATGGCCCTTGCCCCTGCCTGCTCCTCCTGGGGCTGTGGCCTCTGGACCCGCTTCGGCCGCCTCTGTCCCATCCTGCCTTGGAGCCGGGGAGGTAGTCCGCTGTTCTTTCTCAGGATGTGTGTTTTTTCAAAGCCCAAGCCAAGAAATGCTCATTAAATACAAACTGAGAAATTCTGAAAAACAGGAAGAGAAAGCATCCCCCATTGTCCCAAACATTCACACTGTTATTCTTACCCTTTCTCCATTTTTTTTAAGTTCAGGTGACATTTTGTGACCGTGTAGTTAATGCTTCCGTGCGTCTGTGACCATCACAATCGTGATGTGGGCAGTGTTGCAACACCCAGCAGTTTCGAGCACCTTTGCCCCGGTGCTAGCCACGGTGCCGGAGTGAACCCGCTTCTGTGCTCTCTGTGATCTGCCCACCTGGGCTGACTTCTACCCCCAGCCTGGCCCCCAGCATCTGGCTCTTTCTGGGTCTGGAGACTCTGAGTGGCTCTGGAGAAATGGATTCCCAGCTGATCCCGATTTGTCCCCTCCCTGGGAGGCCCAAGCAGCCCTTGGCCTCCTGTCAGCCAGGTGCCCCCTTCATTCCTACCCCCTTCTGGGACCTTCTGAAATCTCTGGGTCCACCCTGATCCTGGCACCTGCCGGAGGGGAGCGGCAGGGCAGAGACTGAGGACGGAGAACACAGGAGCCAGCGGGGTTCTGGGCCTGCCAGCTTGGTGTCTGCAGGTGCTGGGGTCCTCCTGCCTCTACCCCATCACCCCCAAGGCCCTCCCCAGGTCCCACACAGGCTGCTTAGCAATGCGACCTCTCTGTGCCCGGGCCATGTGCAGCTCCTGTCCCTCTCCAGGAGGGTTTGCTGACTAAGAGAGCCCCTCAGCAGCGCCTGCTTCTTGGGTGGCTGGGAGAATTAGCAGGAGAATGACAGGGTAAAAAGTAGGGCCAGGGGAGGGTACTGCTTTTCTTCGGTCATCCGCTGTCTGTATGAGACCCCTTTCTTGTTTTGCCGTATCTTCCTCATTGATTCCTGTTGCCTGTCCCTTTTCCAGAAGCATACATGCCGGTGTCATGTGTCTGCAGCCCTGCAAAATACGTAGAGTGTTTCATGGACGTTTATAATGTTTACATAAAGGGTTGTGGGCTTGCTACTCTAACTCAGGGGGGTGTGGCTGGCCTCCCTCCCCGGATACCTGGACACCTGCTGGAGCCCAGAGCAGAGTGGCAGATGTGTCCTCACATGCCGGCTGGGACCCTGCGCAGCCTCCGTGGTGCTCTTAGCCAGCCGTTTCCCTCCAGACAACGCGCTGTTTGTACCTTGTTGGTTTTCCATTGGTGCCTCTCTTGTCTTTGCCTTGCTGATATGTAGATGCTGATATGTAGAATGCTGCAGATTCTAGATTCATCCCTCTCTCATCGTTTGGTGACCTGTTACCCCATCAGCTTTGGGTTACCCGCCTCCCCCTGGTGGAAACCATTCCGCTTTGGTGAGGTTGGATCTGTTTGACCTCATTGTTAACCTTATGTTTTGTGCTTTTGCGGTCTTTGTTTTTAGAGTTGTATGTCATAATTTTTTCCCACGTCAAGGTCATAAAGATATTCTCTGCAGTTTTTTTTTTTGTTAGAGTTGTGTCTTTGACTCGTGGGTCTTGAATTGTTCTTTGTTTATAACTTGAGGCGAGTGTGCGAATTGATTTTTCTTCCTCCGATGAATGAGTTTCCTAATACCACCTGTGAAACAGCCCTGGCCTGCCCTCTGCCCTGGGGTGCTGCCATGAAGGGTTGCATGCGGGGCTTCTGCCGCCGGGCTGTCAGCCAGCCCTGTCCTGGGGCACTGGTCCCCAGCGAGCTCGCTGAACCAAAGTCCTGGCACGTCCTCATACTCCAAAAAGAGTGTGCTCCGTTGCATTTCATTTTCAGAACTGACCTGCTTATTCAAGGACCTCTCTTTCTCCGTTAATTCTAGAAGGATTCTTTTTCTTTGGTTAAATTCCTTTAAAAAAAAAAAGAAAAGAAAAGAAAACTGACATTTTTGTTACAATTGTAACTTATTAAGTAAGCTGAGGCAAATTGGCCTTTCATAGTGCTTAGTCATCCCACCGTGAACTTGGTGTGTTTTCTCTTTTATTCAGGTTTTTCCTTGAGCCTCTTGGCAGAACGTCCACACTTTTTGCCCTGAGGTCTCCTGCTGTCTTTGCTTGATTAATTCCTAAGTAACGAGTAGCTGGTGGTGGTGGTGGTGCAGGCTTTTCTGTATTTCTCTCTCATCAGTTGCTGGTCCTGGTTTGTTGGCATTATTACGGAGCTGGTCATGTGGTCTGCAGATGATGACGACTTTGTCCTGGCAGGTCCCCTCCCCACACTCCAGTGTTTTCCTCTTGGCTGGCGGGCCCGCAGGCCCCGGGGGTTGGAGCAGGGAGGGTGTGCGTCCTGTTTTCTTCCCAGCACCTGCTGGTCAGCGTTCTCACTCTCGCTGTCCTCCTCAGCGTTGGTGCAGGTTGTAGCGCCGCTAAACCACTTTGGAGTGGTTTCCAGGAGTGTGTGGAGTGCCATCCCTGGAGTGTAGAACGCAGCTGCATTCTGGAGGAGTCTGAGGTAGTGTCCAGGCTTATTTGAGAGACGCTGGGATCAGCTGGGCGTCTCTGCTGGAAGCAGGAGGGGCAGAGGCCCCAGAATCTCCTCAGACCATCCTTTCTCAGTGCCAAGATGAGCTGCCTCGGGTGGCAGCTGGGCGGTCCGCCGAGCCCCTGGCATCCATCCTCATGCACCCCTGTGTCCTCTCTCCCCAGAACGTGCTGGCCAAAGCCCTCTATGACAACGTGGCCGAGTCCCCAGATGAGCTCTCCTTCCGCAAGGGCGACATCATGACCGTGCTGGAGCGGGACACACAGGGCCTGGATGGCTGGTGGCTCTGCTCACTGCATGGGCGCCAAGGCATTGTGCCTGGAAACCGCCTGAAGATCCTGGTGGGCATGCATGACAAGAAGCCGGCGGGACCCGGACCTGGCCCACCTGCCCCTGCGGCCCACCCCCAGCCTGGCCTCCACACCCCGGCTGCCCAGTACACGCCCATGCTTCCTGCCGCATACCAGCCCCAGCCCGATAGCGTCTACCTGGTGCCCACCCCCAGCAAGACTCAGCAAGGCCTCTACCAAGCGCCTGGGCCCAGCCCACAGTTCCAGTCCCCCCCAGCGAAGCAGACATCGACGTTCTCAAAGCAAATGCCCCATCACCCTTTTCCCAGCCCAGCCCCCGACCTTTACCAGGTGCCCCCAGGGCCTGGCAGCCCCGCCCAGGACATTTACCAGGTGCCACCTGCTGCTGGGATAGGGCATGACATCTACCAGGTTCCCCCATCCATGGACACGCGCAACTGGGAGGGGTCGAAGCCACCAGCAAAGGTAAGGCTGTATTGGCCTGAGCGGGCAGTCCACCCCCAGGCTTTGGTTTCTGGGCCCAGGCCAGACCCTTGGGGTCTCGAGGGCTCCAGCAACAGCTGCATGTTTGGTCTGGGCGGGGACAGGAGGTGAGTGTTTGGGGACTGTGTTATCTGGCTACTGAAGATGGACAGGCAGCTCCCAGAGAAGAGATCCCAGCTGGCCTTGGACTGTGAGGTGACCTTCAGCAGACAGACCCCAGTGGGAGGGTGTCCCCAGCAAAAGATGCAGTGTCTGTCAAAGGCCTGGAAGTCCGGAAGGGGTGGGCCGGCAGGACTGGGCACATGAACCCTAAGCAGCGGTGGGTGTGTGGGTGGGTGTGTGTGTGTGTGTGTGTGTGTGTGTGTGTACGTGTGTGTGTGTGTACGTGCGCGTCGGCCAGCCCAGCGGGGGGCTTGATGCTCCAGAACAACCAGACCCCTGCCTGACGGCGGGCGGTTGCCTACTCCATGTTCTAGTGATGTTATTCGGCTCACAGAGGGCAGGGTGCAGGGCCCAGTGGGGTGGGGGGCACCAGGAGAGCAAGGGGTCCCTGGGGGCAGCACTGGAAGGAAGGAGCTCAGTGTGGCGGTTGGGCAGGCACGGCCGAAAATCCCTAGGAGTAGATGGAGTCAGAGACTTAGCTTTCTCACGTGTCACCATTTGGCTGAGGAAGCACCTCCACGGGTCTCGGCACCCCCCACCCCAGTCCGTCTTGTTAACGCCGCCGTCCTCGGCCCGGGGCTTGCATCTCCCGGGCCCGGATGGCTGCCTCGTGAGCTCCAGCCAGCGTGTCGGCGTCCCAGCCAGCAGGGGAGGGAGGCACACGGAGCGGAGAGGCCGGCCGCCTTGTGCCCAGGGGCTCCCGTGAGTCCTCTGGGTGTGCGTGTCCGCTCCTTGGGTGGGCGTGGAACGCATCTTCCGGCCGTTCCTGGCTCCACAGGCGCCCAGGCCGTGGGGAGGACACTGCCGGTGGGATTGCCGGAGGAGGGCCTCTCAGAGGACACCGTGTGGGCTGTTGCCAGGGGATGCTGGGCCGGGGGACAGGGCCCTGGGGGCAGCACCCTTGGCTCCACACCGGCCTGCCTGTGCATTGTACCCCCAAGTCCATCCGCGTGTGAGAAAGAGACTGACCGAAGAGGGAGCCCCTAGCCCACTCTCGGCCAAGACAGGAGCAGCCTCTTTTTGCCTTTGGCCTGTGTCTTTCCGTGCCCACGTCCCTTGAAGATTTGGGGAGTGGAATTTCTGGGAGCCCAGAAGCAGAGGAGGCGTCCCATATACTTTGGAGGACCGGGTTGCCACACCCGCTCTCCCTGTCCCCTCCATGGCTGTTCTTCATTCCAGCTCAGCCAGGAGGACCTTGAGAAACCCAGCCTGTGCCAGCAGGGAGGGCCCTCAGCCCGCCCAGCCCCGCTGCCCAGCTCAGCCCTCTGCAGAGGGGAGACCCCAGCAGCCAGCATGCCCCAGAAGCCCTGGCGGGAGAGGCCAGGTTCTGGGGCAGTAGCTGGCCCGTGGGAGAAGCTGCTGAACTCGGAGCATCCACTCCCTGCCACCCAGACCGGGCCTCGTGTTTGTGCCATGTCTCCTCTCGAGCCACCATGCCCAAAGAGACAGTGGCTGAGTGGTTGCTCCCCCCATGGCCCTGAGCCTCTATTCTCAGGGTGTGTCCAGGGCTAATGGGGGCGCCTGCCCTTGGGGCACAGCATGGCGACCGGGAGACTCGGCCAGGGATCAGGCTGACTGGCTAAGAGGAGGCGCCTGGACCCTGGTCACCAGGGTCACTAGCTCACACCTCCTGCCCTGCTTGCTCCTTCAGCTGCCTGGCAAGAGCCTGGCCAGTGGCAGAAGCACCCCACGCTGGACTGGAAGAGCCCAGATAGGCCATTCCCAAGGTGGCTTTAGGGAGAGAAGCAGAGCCCTGCCTGGGAAACACCTACCCCATGGGGAGACCCAGAGAGCAGTGCCCAGCTGGAGAGCCTCAGGACAGGCCAGAGTCCATCCCCTGCACACTCACACTCAGTCACACACACACACACTCCACGCTTCACTCACACCCCGGGGGGCATGCCCTATCCCTTTCCCACTTTCCTCCCTAAACCGACAGGCTGGTCCTGGCGCCCTAGTCCTTCCAAGCACTGGAAGCCCGTGGGCCAGGAAACAGCAGTGGGAGCATGTGCTGGGCTGTGGACCTGAGCCCACAATTTGGCTGTGGGTTCTGTGACCCTCCCAGGTGAGGCTCTGGCTCTCAGGTGACATCTGGGCTCAGCTGGCTGGGCCCAGCGGTGGTGCTGCTCGGGACTGTGTCCTGAGGGCCCTGGCCTGGCGGGTTGTCCTCCCCTGCGAAGCCTTGTTTTTCCTGGTCTAGGCAGCCTTGAGAGCTTCTGCTTTTATGTTCTGATCATGAAAGCAGTGCTCATTTGTCTTAGAAAACATATACTCTAGAAAAAGTCTGGAGACGGGCACCTGGTAGCTCAGTTGATTAAGTGTCTGCCCTTGGCTCAGGTCCTGATCCCAGGGTCCTGGGATCGAGCCCTGTGTTGGGCTCCCTGCTCAGTGCAGAGTCTGCTTCTCCCTCTCCCCTTGCGTCCTGCTCGTACTCTGTTTCTAGCTCTCTCAAATCAGTAAATTAAGTCTTATAAAGAAAAGAAAAAGCCTGGAGAGGAGATTGCCCAGTCAAGAGGTGATCAGTGGAAATTTGGGCACATTTTATCTTTGCATATTTTTTATGTCTTAAACAGATTTGTATGCAGACTTTTGCATTTTTGAGACTGTAAGTCCCACAGGTGGCAGAAGCATTTTCTTGGGTCCTTAAGGTGATTGTAATGGGCACCTCAGATTTGTTGTGTTGCCCCTCCCCTTAGGGCCAGCTCCAGGAGGTTTCTGATCGCACGGGTCTGGATTACAGCGAGGCAGTAAGTGTCTCGGTACAGGCCTCTTCGTCCACATTTCCGGGTTGTGCGTTCGTAAACCTTGTGCTGCTCCTCAGAAGTCTGGGAAACACAGGCTCTTAGTTCGGGGGGTAGAGGTGAGGTTGGGTGAGGAGGGACCCTGCCAGGACAGTGGGTGGGGTGGGAGGTCCTGCCCCCCAGGAAGCCCGGGGCGAGTGATGCTGCTGGCCAGGAGGGGAAGGGTCAGATGCCAGGAGCCTGGGGCCCAGTGGCATGTGTGGCTGGGGAGAGGGCACCCCCACACCACTGCATTAGCACCTTCCAGGCTGGGGCGTAGCCAGAGGGACGCTGACGGCAGAAGCAGATGGGGCCCCCAGAGAGGGACGTGTTTTGTGAGGTCGCTTGTGGGGGAGTGCCTCTGGGTTAGGGGCCGCAGCTGTGCCGAGGGGACAGCTGTGGTGCTGGGTCAGGCGCCTGGACAGACACAGCTGAGCTCAGTCCTGTACCTCCTGGGAGTCCAGGAGCTTGGAAGCGACCCGTGTCCAGCACGTCCCTCAGTCTGGGTGAGAGGTTAGATTGTCACCTACTCGGTCCCATAGCACTCCAGCAGTGCTCCAGAGGAACATGCCGAGGCTTCTAGAGGGGAGTGGGCCAGAGCCGGAGCCATTCTGGGTCACATGGGGTCACGTCCACTCTGCAGAAAGGGGGAGACCAGTAGCTGAGCAGCCTGGAGGGGGCCGGCCGGCCCAGGTAGAAGGTGGCAGAGTGTGTGGCCTTTCCCAGTGGGGTCTCTGGGCTCACCCCTGCTCTCTGCATACAGCCAGCCCAGCTTGGGTCTCGTGTGTGTGTGTGTTCTCTCTCTGTTGAGATGTGTCTGTGTGGGAGCTTGAGGGCCTTCGGTCAGGAGTTCTGTGTGTCCTCCCAGGCTCTGGCTGTGTCACCCAGCCCCCGGGGATCTCGGGGGCCTGCTCATGGGGCCTCAGGTGCAGAGTGGGGCAGCCTGTGATTAGCGGGCTCAGCAGCTCTCCGGAGAGTAGGTTTCTCTGACAAGCTTTTCCTCACCGGGGGCTGCCTTCCCGCTTCCTTCTGATGGAGAGCACTTGCTGGCCCATCCAGCTGCTTCCTGTCACGGCTCGGCGCAGCAGTGGATGGCAGGCTGCCGACGGCCCAGGCCCAGGGTCCGGCCCCAGAGCCCCTCCGCCGGTGCTCCCCACTGGCTCTGTCTTCGAGACGCACTGTGGGGGCTCTTCGTGGGGCATCTGCTGTCTGCGGGGCCTGGAGACGCCTCAGGTCTCACCCCAAAGCTCTGCCAACCGGCCACGTCCCACTAGCCCCCGCCTGCCCCGCCTGTCCTGTTGTTGGCAGGTTCTAGTGGCTAAAAATAGCTCTGGAGGAGACTCCAGTCTGGGGCTCCAGGAGGGAGATGAGTCTGGGGAGGGCCGCCAGCTCCACTCCCAGACACGCTGGGGGTGGGGTGTGGTGGGCGGGGAATGCCCCCCCCCCGGCACTCCCCCCAGCAGCTGACTGTCTGCCGGGCTGCCTGAGAGGAGGGCACAGGCCTCATCAGCGGAGGCCGTGCCAAGCCCGGGGCTGTGCAGAAAAGTGCCCATACCCCAGGCCTGGGGTGCTCTGCTGCTCTCGGAGTAACCAGTGCCTGCAGATCCACAGGACACGGGTGTGCGGGGCCCGCTGTCAGTGCCGTGGGGCCCGCTGCAGGCCCGGGATGCCGGGTTGTGGGAGCACCGAGCCCGAGGGCCAGCCCTGCTGCCCCCAGGGATGTGTGGGGAGGTCCTGAGTCAACTCTGTTCCAGACATCCCCTTTGACTAGGGAACAAAAGGCCTTTCTGTCCCAGAGCGCTTGGGCAGGGAGCCTTGTGGGGGAGGCGTGCCCTGCCCTGCGCTGGGTTAGATCCTGCCAGCCCCTCCCACTGGGCGGTGGCTCCCAGACCCCACTTCGGCCCGGCCCCTGCAGGGCCAGGATGCGTGCCTGGAAAGAAGAGACTGTCGTGGGTCACTTCCGGCAGCTTGCTGTCTTGGATGCCAGGCCAGGGAAGGGCACCAGAGAGGGGAATGTGTCGGCCCCTTCTCAGAGCCAGCGTCCCCTGACTTAGGTCTTACCCTTGTTGGGTTAGAGATGGTCTGGGTGGCCCTCTGGGTGTGGTATGCTGGGGAGTGCAGGGTTCTTGGCTCTAGTCTTGACCCCTCCCTCACGCCCACGCCCAGCTTTCCAGCAGGGCCCAAGAACGGCCCTGAGTGGGAGTCCTTGGTGGGCCTCCCTTCAGGAGTCTTCCCAGGATGTGCTCAGTGGCTGAGGGCAGGGGCACCAGCTTCTGGAGGCACCACGCCCCAGCCATTGGGACCTCCTGCAGGCTACCTCTAGCTGGCACAGCCTGGCACCATCGTCTCTGTTTGTCCCCCCAAGTTGGGAAGGGGCAGCTAGGAGGTGACATCAGGCAGGGCCATCTCAGTCCAGGGCAGACCCTCCTCTGGGACTTCCCAGGTCATCCAGCTGTAGACTACTGTCATTTCCTGGCTAGAACCAGACGACTCTGGACAAACCCTGGGGGTTCGTGTGCTCTCCAGATGCTGTATCACATCGAGGAAAGGGTAAAGAACACAGAGGATGAGAACGCCCTTGTCTCTCACTGGCCTCCAAGGCCACCCTCGGAGACCGCCCCTGTTGCGTAGACTCTCTCTGGGGACCTGACGGTGGGTCCTGGAAGATGGTTTCTAGGCTGGTGGTGACAGGTTGGTGACAGATGGCTCTTGCCCACAGGTGGTGGTGCCCACCCGTGTGGGCCAGGGCTATGTGTTTGAGGCCTCCCAGCCAGAGCAGGACGAGTACGACATCCCCCGCCACCTGCTGGCCCCAGGGCCCCAGGACATCTACGACGTGCCCCCTGCTCGGGGGCTGCTGCCCAGCCAGTATGGCCAAGAGGTAGGTACTGGGTCTAGGAGTTGGGGGCACCTTGGCCCAGCCCAGCTTAGGGAGCTGGGCTACCCCTGTCCCGGCCAGGGTTGTCCTAGGGTTGGTGCTGTGGTGGTTCTGCTCTTCCTGTACCCTCCGGTGGCCCTGGCAGTGGCACCTGTGTCACCACATCTTTTCTGCCTCAGGTCTACGACACACCACCCATGGCTGTCAAGGGTCCTAATGGCCGGGACCCATCACTGGATGTATACGATGTGCCCCCCAGTGTGGAGAAAGGCCTGCCGCTGTCCACCCACCACGCAGTAAGCAGTCGGGGGGGAGCTGGGCCTGGTGTGTATACAGGGCTGGGTGTGACAGAGTGTGGGCCGGGGGTGGGGACCCACGTCTGCAGGCCCCGGCTCTGCCCCTCAGTCTGTGACAGAAGTGCAGACTGAGCGCTCCAGCCTCCACTTCCTCATCTCTACAAAGACCCCCCTCATGGGCCTTTCATGGGTTCTTGAGGGGATCACACAGGATATTAGCAAGGAGACCACAGAGTTCATTCTTCAAAGCAGGACCCTTCTGAGAGTGAGCGGGGACCAGGAATTATGAGGGAGTATCAGGAACAAACCGTCACTGTCCTGGGTGAAGCAGGGTGTTGTCACCGTAAATACAACACACAGATCAGCCAGGTTCCTGGTGCACAGCAGAGACCACACGGGGGTGATGGGGGCGAGGTGGTGTCACAGCTGCCCTCTCAGCACGTGTTTGTAGCTGCACAGTGAACAAACACCTGTAATCCTGGTCACAAACCTGTAAGTGGGTTCTCCCCTCTAACAGCTCAGCAGACAGGCACAGAGAGGTTGAGTCGCCTGCCTTAAGTCACACAGCCAGTAAGCGGTGGAGCTGGGATTCTGAGCTCAGGGCTGGCTCCAGAGTTGGGTTCTTAACCTTAACCTGTGTAGGTAGGAACCAGGACACCGGGTGCTGCATCTGTATGAGTGGCCCAGTCCTGCCCCGGGGGCTCCATCTGGGCAGGTGGATAGGCAGTCTTGACCGATCCTCTGCCCACCAGGTGTACGATGTCCCTCCATCCGTGAGCAAGGACGTGCCCGATGGCCCGCTGCTCCGTGAGGAGACCTACGACGTGCCCCCCGCTTTTGCCAAGGCCAAGCCCTTCGACCCGACCCGCCACCCTCTGGTCCTGGCCGCGCCGCCCCCGGACTCGCTGGCAGCCGAGGACGTGTACGATGTGCCCCCGCCCGCTCCTGACCTCTACGACGTGCCCCCCGGCTTGCGGCGGCCCGGCCCCGGCCCCCTCTACGACGTGCCCCGTGAACGGCTCCTCCCCGCCGAGGCGGCCGACGGCAGCGTGGCCGACGACAGTGTGTATGCGGTGCCGCCGCCCGCAGAGCGAGAGCCCCCGAGCGAGGCCAAGCGGCTGTCAGCCTCCAGCACCGGCAGCACACGCAGCAGCCAGTCAGCCTCCTCCCTGGAGGCTGCTGGGCCGGGCCGTGAGCCGCTGGAACTGGAGGTGGCGGTGGAGGCCCTGGCGCGACTGCAGCAGGCCGTGAGCACCACCGTCGCCCAGCTGCTGGACCTGGCGGGCAGCGCAGGCACCGGCGGGGGCTGGCGCTGCGCCCCCGAGCCCCAGGAGCTGACGGGGCAGGACCTGCGGGCCGCCGTGGCCGCCGTGCAGGGCGCCGTCCACGAGCTGCTGGAGTTCGCCCGCGGCGCCATAGGCAATGCCGCGCACACGTCGGACCGCACGCTGCACGCTAAGCTTAGCCGGCAGCTGCAGAAGATGGAGGACGTGTACCAGACGCTGGTGGCCCACGGGCAGGCTCTCGAGGGGGGCCGTGGAGGCGCGGGGACCACTCCGGAAGATGTGGACCGCCTGGTGGCCTGCTCGCGGGCTGTGCCCGAGGATGCCAAGCAGCTGGCCTCTTTCTTGCACGGCAATGCCTCACTGCTCTTCAGACGGACCAAGGCCCCCGTTGGGGGGCCAGAGGGGGGCAGCCCCCTGCACCCCAACCCCATCGACAAGGCCAGCAGCATCCAGTCCCGGCCCCTGCCCTCACCCCCTAAGTTCACCTCGCAGGACTCCCCGGATGGGCAGTATGAGAACAGTGAGGGGGGCTGGATGGAGGATTACGACTACGTCCACCTGCAGGTAAGTGCCAGCCCTGTGCCGGCTCCCAGGGGAGCCTCCTGGGGAAGCCTGCTGGCCTCCTCAGGTCTCTAAGTTTTCTAACCCTGTCCTGGGCACCTTGATCCCCTCCACACGGAGTCTTCCTGTGGCCAAAAGAAGAATTTGGGCCCCAGTAGGCCTCAGTGAGCCCCTGTGCCCACTCTCTGACCTTCCAGGCCAGGTGCAACCCCCGCCCAGACCCAGTCCTCTACCCGCCTCAGGCCTTTGGGCTGACGTGGCCATGTCATCAGAGGCCCTGCAGTGCCAGCCAAGAACGACCCTTGAGCACTGGCAGGGGCTGAGCTGCTCCAGTGAGCAGGACAGAAGCAGCTCTCTTGTGTGTGGGGAGAGGGATTTTGAAGTATAAACAAAAACAAAGATTGTTACAGGCATTGGGAAAGAAAGAAAACCAGGAGATGGGAAGGTGGGCCTCTGAGCACAGAGACCCGGATGCCAGCCGAGTACCCCAGTAGGGAGCATTTCAGGTTGAGTCAGCAGGTGCCAAGGCCCAGTGGTCAGGAATGGATGAACAGGCCCTGTATGCCAAGGGGAAGGGTTTGAATGTGATTCCTGGTATGGGAGCCGGGGCAGGGAGGATGGCCTGGCCACCTGGGGGGGCCCGCAGTTGGTGGAAGGGGCCTGGAGCGCACCCTCCTGGGAGGCTGTTCCTGCTGCGAGCCTGGGTCTGGCATGCAGTGCCACCTGGTGGCTGCCGACAGGGCCTTGCGCTCCCCCAGGCCCATGGGGCTCCTGACTCAGTCCAGTCCTTGTGCCTTGCCTCCAGGGGAAGGAAGAGTTTGAGAAAACCCAGAAAGAGCTGCTGGAAAAGGGCAACATCATGCGGCAGGGGAAGGGCCAGCTGGAGCTGCAGCAGGTAAGCATGCCTTCTCTGGGCTGGGGCGGGGGAGCCCAGCAGCCCCTCTGGAGCCGAGCCTCCCACCGCCCTCCCTGCCACAGGACTGTCTCCGTGCATCTGTTGGATTTCTGTGTGTTACTATCAGAGTGATCGTGGTAGACATGGGAACACAGAGAAAAGTGTAAAAAGGCAGGAAACAAGGCCCCTGAAGCAGTGGGGGTACCCTGGGGCTCGTTTGTAGCTCTGCTCCTGCGTCCAGAGTAGCCTCTATGTTTTCATGTTCTTGAGTTTGTGAGCAGGAACATCTGTTTTTTTTTTGTTTTTTTTTTTAAGATTTTATTTATTTATTTGACAGACATCACAAGTAGGCAGAGAGGCAGGCAGAGAGTGGGGGGGTGAAGCAGGCTCCCTGCTGAGCAGAGAGCCCTAGGTGGGGCTCGATCCCAGGACCCCGGGATGACAACCTGAGGCAAAGGCAGAGGCTTTAACCCACTGAGCGACCCAGGCGCCCCAGAACATCTGCTTTTATTTCAAAATTGTCCCATGGCATTAAACATTCTTCCTCAGTTGTTTTTAAAGGTCATGGGACATGTCTGAGTATTAAATGCTTACATCATACCCAGTTTCCCTGATTATAATGGTACTGCTGTACTTGTGTGCAGATATAGAATTTCTTCATACTTCAGATCATTTCCTAAGGGTAGGAAAGGGATTATAAAAATAAATTAATAAATAAGGTACCTTTATTCTGATTATGAAGATGGAAAAAAAAATACAGACGAGCATGATGTAACACAGAAAAATCACCTATCAGGTTTTCGGCACCCCGCACCCCACCCCCGCCCCGGGCATGGGGAGGATGGCAGAGCCAGGAGAGCTTCCCAGCTCCACCCTGGCCCCTGCAGAGCCACCATTGGCCCAGCTATAAGGTACAGACCATAGTGGGTCCATCTCAGGGTCATTGTGAGAATTAAGGGAGGGAAGAGCAGAAGCCTGGCCCATGGAACATACTCTGTAAAGGGATAAAAGTTCATAATTAGAGGTATCTCCATCCATCCATCCATCCGTCCATCCATCATCTGTCTGATGTATGGAATCTCCACTAGTTTAAGAAATGGACATGCGCTTTATCAAACTCTGTGACTTCTCTGGACTGTGCCAGCATTTATTTATCTGGTCCCCTGTTGGTGGGACATTTCGGGTATTCCCAGAATTGCTTTCATGAACAGCACTTCACCGACCTGCTTGATCCCAAAGGTAAATTACTAAAAGCTGGAAGAAGAGATAGGAATATACATGAAAAGCTCTAGAAAGGTCGAGTGCCCTTCGGCCAGGGACCTAAAGCACCACTACGGTACAGGCTCATCAATTGTAGACACGTAGGGCGCCTGGGTGGCTCAGTGGGTTAAAGCCTCTGCCTTCAGCTTAGGTCATGATCTCAGGGTCCTGAGATCGAGTCCCGCATCGGGCTCTCTGCTCAGCAGGGAGCCTGCTTCCTCCTCTCTCTGCCTGCCTTTGTGCCTACTTGTGATCTCTCTCTCTCTTTGTCAAATAAATGAATAAAATCTTAAAAAAAGAATTGTCAAAGAATGGAAAAGAGTTCGAACTGAAAGTGAGTGTGCATCCTCTCCCTGGCTGAGGGGGCCAAATGGTGAGTCTCCCCAGGTTGCCGCCGATTGTTTCAGGGATGAGGAAGGGGCAAGTCCATGCTGGTTTTGCTAATTAAATGAAGGCTTGAAATCTTGGATGAAACCGAACTTATCTGTGCCTGAGCCTGTGCACAGCTGATCACAGCCCCGCAGGCCCCCGGTCAGTCAGCTCAGTCCACACGGGCAGCTTGCATGGCGGGGGCTGCCGTCGTGGAGAGCCGCTCTCCCCCTGCGCTGACACAGGCCAGCTGACGGCGGGCCCCTGCCCTCTGGCTCGGGCTGGAAGGGCGGCCGTAAAACAGTCGGCCCTCAAACTCCGTGGGTGTGAACTGCATGGATCCACTTGGGGCTGGATTTTTGTTTTAATAAGTACATCGGAGAAGGATTTTAGAGACTAAGACAGTCTGAAAAAACATGCAGATGGACCATGTAGCCTAGAAATACTCAAAAAATTATGTATTGTAAGAAAACAGCATTTGGTACAAGTAACAAGTTTTACAAATACCATGACCTTTCTTTTTTCTTTTTTTTAAGATTTTATTTTAAGTAATCGCTACTGTGGGACTCAGACTCCCAACTCTGCAATCGAGAGTTGCACGCTCTCCTAGCTAAGCCAGCCAGGCACACCCCGCTACATCTCTTCTGTTTAAAGTTTTTATAATGGGAAATTGAATTCCCTTATAAAACTGAAGAAGGCAGTCCCCTGGGTGCGTTCACCCACTCCCAGCCCCTCTCGGGACGGCTGCTAAGCTGGGTATCTGGCAGCCTTACCCCGCAAACCATGTTGGAGACGTTACAGCCTTTCGTCTGCAAATACTTGTGTTTGGTTCTAAAAGATAACAGACCTGGATTGTATTCTACCAGGGGTGACTTCCGGGGACCCGAGATACCAGCGGACAGCTGTCTTGTTTTCTGCTTGTTGGTGTATTTGAAGTTTTTCTTTTTTAAGAATTGATTAATTTATTTAAAGCGTGATTGGGGGCAGGGGTAGAGGGAGAGAATCAGGCAGACTCCCTGCTGAGCACATTCTACACAGGGCTCGATCCCGTGACCCCAAGATCATGACCTGAGCCCAAATCAAGAGTCAGATGTTTAACTGACTAAGCCACCCAGGTGTCCTGATTTGAATCTTTTTACAACGTATATGTTAAAGACAAAATGTGGGGCTTTTAAAATTCATTGTGAAGTATGGATAGGTTCCTAGGAAGCTGCAGAGAGTATATATAAAGCAGGTCCGTGTCCCCCTCACGCACTTTCCCGCAGTGATTGCTTCCCGATTACGTAAGCAGAGACTGACGTCCCCAACCACGGCAGCTGCTCATTTGTTCTGTGTCGATCATTTCATGGTTTCCAAAATGTTACATCAATGGAATCCTACCTTTTGAGATTAGCAGAAGTTACTGGCGAGTGTCGGGAGGCCGCTGCGGACGCATGCTTTGCCTGTGGCCTAGAGACCGCGCCTGTCCCCGCTCCCGCTGGGAGCCGTCCCATTCTCTTTCTCGGCGTGGTGCAGCCGCGGTCTCACTCTGCTCTCCCTCTGCTGCAGCTGAAGCAGTTCGAGCGGCTGGAGCAGGAGGTGTCCCGGCCCATCGAGCACGACCTGGCCAACTGGACCCCAGCGCAGCCACTGGCTCCAGGGCGGACAGGCAGCCTGGGGTCCTCGGACCGGCAGCTGCTGCTCTTCTACCTGGAGCAGTGCGAGGCCAACCTGACCACCCTCACCAATGCGGTGGACGCCTTCTTCACTGCCGTGGCCACCAACCAGCCCCCCAAGATCTTCGTGGCACACAGCAAGTTTGTCATCCTCAGCGCCCACAAGCTGGTGTTCATCGGGGACACGCTGTCGCGGCAGGCCAAGGCGGCCGACGTGCGCAGCCAGGTGACCCACTACAGCAACCTACTGTGTGACCTTCTGCGTGGCATCGTGGCCACGACCAAGGCCGCTGCCCTGCAGTACCCATCCCCCGCCGCCGCCCAGGACATGGTGGACAGGGTCAAGGAGTTGGGCCACAGCACCCAGCAGTTCCGCCGAGTCCTGGGCCAGCTGGCAGCAGCCTGAGAGCCGGTGACTGGAGGGATGGGGGTCGGGAGGAGGACACCTGCCCCGAGAGAGTTGCCGTGCTGTAGGCGTGGGGACAGGCACCCCAGCTCTGCCCAGGCCTGGTGCCCCAGACTGTCCAGGGATTTGTACATATTTATGACGGGGCAGGATATGGGACAGCATTTCCTCAGCAGAGCCCAAGCAGAGCTGGGCCCCCGGGAGACAAGGCTGAGGAGTAGGCTGGGGTCTTCCTGCATACACGGCGCCGGGGCCCAAAGACCCCTCGATCCCCATGGCCTCAGAGGACCCCTTGAGCTGATCCTAGCCCCGCTGGGGGCCCTGTCCCTCGCTCCCCCACACCACAAGCGCCACTGTACCAGGAGAAAAACTCTAAAACACTATTTTTCATTATTGATTTTCCAGTCATTTGACTAATAGTCTACATTTAAATAAAATTTTAAAAATGGGAAGCCTCTGGTGTGAGGTGTGAGAGCCAACAGGCCTCATGGATGCAAGCAGGGGTGTCCTTGCTCTCGGATGCCACAGGGTAGGAGCCACAGACGGAGGGGATTTGGGGTGAAGTTGTGGGAAGCTTCTTGGGAGGGTGAAGACCAAGTGGGTCCCTTCAGGAGCCAGGCTAAGGACATGAGGCCAGGGATCTCCTCCAAGGTGGGGGTAGGTCTGCCATGACCCCGAGACCTTGAGAGCCAAGGCTGCTGGAGAGAAGCTGAGTCATCCTCAAACAGCAGGGCGCGATGGCCGAGGAGGGGTGCGCCCGTGGCCAGGTCGGCGGGAAGCCAGCACGGACTGAAGCAGCTCCCGGAGCACACTGGGCTCCACTGGGGCCTACGCTCCAAGGCAGAGAACCCGTGGAGGACACCACAGAAACTTGTTTTCACAGACCTCACCCAGAGCTTTGCTCTTAGAAGCTCATAATTTCACCCAGGGACTTACTCCGGAGCGTCTTCCTTGAATTACGCATAGACTTGGCCTCTACGTTGGGACTTGGGGATCCACAGGGCCCTTGCCCTGGGTTTCAGGAACTGCTGCTCCTACCCTGACTGTTCTGCCCGTCACCTTGGGCCCTGGTCTCCTACCCCTAAGAAGAAGGGCAGGATCTGTCAACCCTCCCCAGCGGGGACCCCAGTGAAGGCCGCCATCCTCCCGCCCCTCAGCACCCTGGCGAGGACACAGACGGCAAAAGGCATGTGGTTGCTCTCAGGGTTTTATTTGGGTTTTGCAGGAGTTGGGGGGTGAGGCAGGGGTTCAGTTGGCCTGCAGAACCTCACGAACCCAGGGAATGAACTTGGTGACGCGGGTGTACACCCCTGGTGAGAATGGGTTGCACCAGCTACTGCCCCAGGACACGACGCCCACCAGGGTCCAAACTCCGTCGTTCTGGCAGACCAGGGGGCCCCCAGAGTCGCCCTGCAGGAGGATAAAGGACTGGTTTCCAAGCCCGAAGTGGGGTGCCAAGGCCCCAGTGTGCCCTGATCTGCCCCAGCCCAGGTTCAGTGCAGAAAAATGACACGCCTGGGCACAGTGACTGAGCAGGAGACCCTTCAATGTGGGTCCCATGGCAGCCCCAGCTCCGTCACCAACTCCAGAGGGCCTGGGGCAGGTGGACAACCCTCTGACCCGGCCAGTGCCTGTGCAATGGGCTACAAACTCCCGGCTCCCGGGGGCTGGCGTGAGGGGGCTAAGGCCTGCAGCACGCCCAGGCCAGAGAGAGCCCTTGGGCAGAGGCCCCTGTTTCTGCAGGTCCAGGTCTGGGCTGGGGTCTGGGCAGCTGGCCTGAGCAAAGGAGCCAAGACACGCGCAGAGAGGACCTGCCCTCTGGGCTGAGCAGGGGTGGCATGAGGTCCGACGGGGAGCACCAGGGTGGCAGAGCCGGGCCATACCGAGCAGGAGGACACGCCGCTGGCACCCGCGCAAACCATCACATTCGTGATCCTGCTGCCCCAGAACTTCATGCAGTCGGCGTTGGACAGGAGGGGCAGGGCCGCCTGCTGCAGCTTGTCGGGGGTCTTGTAGGCTGGAGGGACACAGCAGGCCCGGAGGGGTCAGGGCCTCTCCTTCCGCCCCGACCCCCTGGACAGTGCCACACACAGCCACTGGCCTCAAGTCAGGAGGGAAGTCGGGCGTGGAGGTGGGGCATGGCAGTGAGGGGCCACGCTTGCCGGTGCTTCCGTGCTTCTCCGCAAGGTGGTCTTCCAGGACAGAGTGCTTAAGCTCATCTTTTTATTTTTAGGTATTTATTTATTTGACAGAGAAAGCAGAAGCAGGGGGAATGGCAGGCAGAGGGAGAGGAAGAAGCAGGCTTCCTGCTGAGCAGGGGGCCAGATTCAGGTCTCCATCCCAGGACTCTGGAATCATGACCTGAGCCGAAGGCAGACTCTTAATGGAATGAGCCACCCAGGTGTCCGCCCCCTCCAACTTTTTAAGATTTCATCTGTTTATTTGAGAGAGAGAGAGCGAAGCAGGGGGAGCAGCAGGCAGAGGGAGAGGGACAAGCAGACCCTCTGCTGAGCAGGGAGCCCCACAGGAGACTGGTTTCCATCTGACCGCAGCCAGAGGCAGTCACCCAACCGACTGAGCCACCCAGGCACCCCTAAGGTCATCTCTAATCATGTTTGGTAGATTTTTCATTATGAGGGTTTTAAATAAAGGAAAGAAAGATTTATGGTTTGCGATTTACATGCGTGGAATTTAGACCAAAATCAGAATGAGGCTCCCTCCCTTCCGAAAAGGCCCTGCAAGGCCACTCACAGTTGTACTGGGTCTTGCCCCAGCCCGTGGTGGCGCAGACGGAGCCCGGGGGGGAGCTGGCATTGGCGCTGGGCAGGCACACAGGGGACACAGTGCTGGAGAGCAGGGCAGGCGTGGCCAGCTTCAGCAGGGCGATGTCGTTGGTGTCCATAATCCTGTCCCACAGTGGGTGTTCAAAAACCTGGGGAGACATGGTGGGGGCTGGGCAGAGCTCAGAGGACTTGGGGGTTGACGTGGGGAGGTAGGGACGGAGGTCTCGAGACGCAGAGGGCTCCGTGCCAGGCGGGCAGTCGTTGAGAAAGGAGCACAGATGGAGCTGCACAGGCAAAATCTCTGGAAACTGGCATTTGACACATCGGTGATATTTAGTTTTTGTATTTTTGTGCTTTTCTACAATGAGCAAAATTTCATCTTCCCATCAGAAGCAGCATTCTGTATTTGTAAAGGAGCTTTCTCCTTGGGAAAGAAGGCTCTGGACTGAGAAGTGCAAGGGTGAGGCCCGATGGGTCGGCCAAGGTCATGTGTTCCCGCACACCCTGCCCACCTTGCCCCTCCCTCATCCCAGGCCCCCAGGGGCGGCCTCCTCGGCCACCCGCCCTCGAGGTACCTTTGCGATCCTCAACACCTGGACAGCCTCGCCATCAGAGCCGTGATCAGACACGCCAGCCACCACACGGTGGCTCTTCCTGGGGGGAGAGGAGGTGGCAGAGGGGTCTCGGGGTGCCCGGGCGCCGGGCAGGCACACGGGGGACACGGTGTGCCTTTTGCCAATTGCAGGAAGCCCCGGCTGAACCTCTCCTTCCCACGAGGACATGGGGGCCTGGCTCCCCAGCTGTGCACTGAAGGCCCTGGACTAGAGTGGCTCTCCTGGATGAAGTGGGGGTCCAGGGTGGCAGGGGGCACAAGGGTCGGGATTTTCTCCTGCAGGTGATGGCTCTGCCTGTGGCTAGGAGGTAGGAACAGCGTCTTCCCCACCTGCCCTTGGCCTCAGACCCTTCAGCACGGTGCCTGGGATGGGGCCTGGGGAGGGAGTGAGGGCTGTTCCCTGACACCCAGGGGGCCTCTGCTGCCCGAGCCCTGGCCTCACCTGACTCTGCAGTGGGCAGCGGTGAGCACCCAGTCCTGGCTGATAAGCGAGCCCCCGCAGAAGTGTAAGCCCGAGTTGGTCTGGGGAGAGGAGAGCCGGACAGTCAGCCTCGCTGCTCCTGCCTGACCATGCCCAGTCCATCCCGCCCCCTCCTCAGCTTCCCCCTCACCTGCAGGGACACCTGCCAGGGCCAGGAGCTGGGCACAGCATCTTCCCCATTGACAATCCGGGACAGGCCACTCAGCTCAGGGTGGATGGCAGGGACCCCGCAGCCTGGGGGCGAGGGCCAGGGTAGCTGGTCAATGGATGGGGGCCGAGGAGGGAGAACTAGACTTCCAGCCTCTGTAGCCACCCAGCACCCAGCCCATCCTGACCTGGCCGGCGGCTGCCCTGGGGCCCTTGTGGAGGGTCCTGGAGGCTGGGGACATCCAGAGTTAGGGACCAGAGCTAGAAGCCTGGATCTGGAGACGCCTACATAGCCAGCTCCCCAACCCACTGTGTGCCCCAAGAGGAGCCTCCATCCTTCAAACCCAGGGTCCTGGGTTGTAGGGCTGAGACAGCCTGCTTGAGTCCCGGTGCTGTCACTGCCCTCAAGTCTGCGGTAGCAGCGGAGTGTTACTCCCACCGGAACAGCACAAACCCCGGAGGCTGCCAGAGTCAGGAGGACGGAAGGAGCAGGGCCAAAGGGACCGGCGTGGGAGACCTTCCGGAGGTCCAACGCCAGTGGCTCGGGGACGGATGTGGATGCTGGGGGAGTCCGGACGACCCCCCCTTTCTGAGCCAACGGAGGAGGCCAAGATGAGGCAGGTCCAGCATGACCCATGGAGTCTGAGGGGCTCGAGGGACCTCTAGGCAGAGCAGGAGTGGGGAGCCCAGGAGAGGCACCCAGCAAGGCTGAGAGGGGAGCCCGCGGGGCCGGCGGGGGGGTCAGGCGGGGCAGGTGAGGAGAGGTGCTAGGACTTGGCTCTCCAGGTCCCAGCTTCTGGGGGTGTGGGTGTTGGGGGTGGGAGAGGCCTGGTGTGGGGCTGCCTCCCCCCCGAACTTTGCGCTTACCGGAGCTGCCGCCAAAGAGGAGAAAGCCAAGGACAGCCCAGAGAAAGGTCATGGTGTGTGACTCAGGAGGTTGAATAGGGTCAGCCTGAAGGACCCTCAATATATTCCCCGGCTCACCAATCGCAGCCTGCCGCGCCATCCCCTTCCTTATCAGGAGGCCCTGGGCTGAGAAGCACCTGGTTCCTGGGCAGGCCTGGGCAGCTGCTCCTGGGAAGGGTCCTTGGAACCACAGGTGTGTGCAGCCGGCAGCTGGCCCATCCCGCAGCTGCCCACTCCCCGGGGCGGGGCCCTGAGCACCCTGAGCCTGGCTTGGAGGGCCAGGCCCCTGCTGCTTCCCGGGGTGGAAGCATGGAGCCAGGCATGGGGGCCGTGGTCCCGTGTCATCTCTTGAGAACAAGACCAAAGGCAGGCCCTCCAGGTACCTCCCGCCATTCGTCCCAGTGAAGACGCATGTTCACGAGCAGAATGAGGTCTCAGGGGCCCCACCACAGAAGAGCACATCATCAATGTGTCTTTTATTGATTTATTGAAGCTTCATGGGAGCAGGTCGGCAGGGATGGCAGGGTGAGGCCGGAGACTCAGTTGGCTTCCAGAATCTGCCGTACCCAGGGCATGAGCTCGGTAACGCGGGCGTACACGGCAGGACTGGAGGTGGAACAGGTGCCGCTGCCCCAGGACACGATGCCCACCAGGGTCCAGGCTCCATCCTTCTGGCAGACCAGGGGACCCCCAGAGTCGCCCTGCAGGGAGAGAGAAGAAGGGCTTGGATCCGCAGCCCCGGCGGCCAGGCCAAGGGGACCCTGGATGTTGTTCCAGAGCCCTGACGAGGGCCTGGCAGCCCGCGGACACATGGCACATGCCTACTGGAGGGATTATGAACGATTACAAAGAAGCTATAGCAGCTCCTTGCGTGGTTTGTGCCCCTGAACGTCTGGGCCATCGCCTGGGACCCTGTGATAGACGCCTAATAAAGTGGTTTGGTTGACAGGGAGGAAGCACGGGTGGTGAGGGCGGGCCATGGAGCCCAACCCCGTCTGGAGACCTCTGGGCGCCATGGGCCACTCCCCAGGCTGTACCCGGCACTGCTCCCGGGGGCGGGGGCGTTCTTCCAGGAGAACTGCGTTTTTACAACAGCTCAAGCAGGAATTCCAGGGAGAGGGTTCGGGCCGTCTAAAGAGGCCTGCGTGTGGCTTCTACCTCCTCTCTCTGGCCAAGCCCCTGACCTGGGCTTTTGCTGGAACCCACGCCGGGCTGGGAGGGAAGGGGTGCGGAGAGAGTCCAGAGACCGTACCATGCAGGAGGACACGCCACTGGCCCCGGCGCAGACCATGAGGTTGGTGATCTTGTTGCCCCAGAACTTCTTGCACTCGGTGTTGGACAGGAGGGGCAGGGTCGCCTGCTGAAGCCTGTCAGGGGTGTTGGCATCTGGAAAGATAGGGGTGGCGGTCAGTGACCGCACCCTGGCCCCCCAACCCCCGTCTCTCACCCACCCGGCTGGAGGGCGCTCACTGGTGTGTTTGGTCAGGCCCCAGCCAGTGGTGGCGCACAGGGTCCCCGCAGGGAAGTCGTCGTTCTCATTGGGCAGGCACACGGGGGACACGGTCTGGGAGAAGCGGGCAGGCGTGGCCAGCTTCAGCAGGGTGATGTCATTGTTGACGGTGAATATGTTGAACTTGGGGTTCTTGAAGACCTGCGGGGGCAGGGGCGGGGGGCTGTGGTTGGGTGGTTGGGGTCCGGGAAGAGGCTGGCACAGGGCTGAACCAGGGCGCTGGGCCACCCCACATCACCCCCGTGCTTCTGTCTTCAATATGGCAACCCCTCCTGCGGCCCCAGGAGCCTGGCTCAGGCCCAGGACACCCTGCTTTCTGCTTTGCCCTGTCACAACGGGATCCCGCGGAGGTTGGGAACAGCTGGGGGTGTTCAGGCATTAGCCTGGGCACCACACTCGCCAGGTCTGCCCCCTGCTCTACCCAAGGGTCACACCTGGACTCCAGGCCACCATACCTTGGCAATCTTCAGCACTTGGATGTCCTCAGCATCAGAGCCCTGGTCAAACTCCCCAGCCACGACCAGGTGGGAGGTTCTGGAGAGGGCCCGAGAGAGAAGGGGGTCCTGCTGTGAGGCAGGGGGCGCACACAGCAGGTGCAGGCTGCGTGTGTTAGCGTGTGTACCTGTGTGCATGTGCTCTGAGTTGTTGACCAGAGACAGGACCTCAAAATATTAGCAACTGCCCCTGGAATACCTGCCCCTACAGCCCGCTGGGTGTTTCCTTCCCGGGGACCCTTGGCACGAGTCGGGTTTTCTACATGTTCCCAAACAAGGAAACCGAGGCCCAAGGAGTTAAGGGTCCAGAGAGTCTCCCCCAGACCAAGGGGTTTCCTGGGGACCCTGGGTCCTCACCTGACCCCGCAGTGGGCGGCAGTGACCACCCAGTCCTCGCTGATGAGGGAGCCCCCGCAGAAGTGGAAGCCAGTGCTGTCCTGGAGGAAGACGGGGAGGAGTGTGTGTTGGCTGGACACCAGCAGCCCCCCAGGCTGACCCCAGGTGGGCCCATACCCCAGCGTGTCCCCCACTCAGGGGTAGAACTCCTCCCTTACCTGCAGGGACACCTGCCAGGGCCAGGAGCCCGGGACAGCGTCCTCTCCATTGACGATCCGGGACAAGCCACTCAGCACGGGGTGGATGGCAGGAACCCCGCAGCCTGGGGGTGGGAGCGTGGAGTAAGGGATGGGGGCCCGGGCTCCCCACTCTCCCAGGAACCCCCAGGGACAGCTCAGTCGGACGTGTGCTTCAGCCCAGACAAGCCCAGCAGGTTGGCTGCAAGGTGGTGGCTGGGCCCAAGCACGGGCTGGAGGCAGGGTCTGGGGGTGTGGGCCCAGCCCCACCACTGCCTAGCCCTACTGTTCTGAGCATCTTTCCATCTGCAGAGAGGGGGTCATATAGCTGCTACCCTCACAGAGCTGGGAGACGGATGCAGGAAGACGGGGTGCCTGGGTTGGACATTCGACTCTGGATTTCAGCTCAGGTCTTGATCTCGGGGTCCTGAGGTCGGGCCCCCTGTCTGGCTCTATGCTCAGAGTAGTCTGTCTCGATCTCTCTCTCTCTCCTTCTGCCCCTCCACTCACTCAAATTCTTTCTCAAATAAATAAATAAATTCTTAAAAAATAAAGAAAGAAAGCTGCAAGAAGACTCAGCAGGCAAAGCAGGAACTTGCTCTGTTCCTGGCACAGATTAAGGGCTCCACGAACACAAGCTTGAAAGTGCTGGGTTCGAGGGTCCCGAAGGGCTGGTGGAGGCCAAGCCGCACCTGCCCGCCAGCTCGGCCTCTGAGCCTGGCTGGGAGCCACTAGCTGTTCAGAAGAATTTTCACTCCCTCTGGACTTGGCCTCCCTATCCTCCTGGGGGCCATCCTGGCCATCCAGGCCAACTGGTCCCCTCCTGGTCCCCTTGTGGCGATGGGGCTGGTGAGGCCCAGAGGGGGAGAGAGACGTGCTCACGCTCACAGCACCGCGTCCAGCTGAACAGGGAGCAGGGTCCCTGTTGCCCCATCTGGCCCCAGGGTTGTAGGGGAGCAGAGACCTCCCTCCCGGCCTCTGCTGGCCTCGAACTCACCGAAGGCTGTGCTCAGGAGGGCGCAGCAGGAGAGAAGCCAGAGGAAGGCCATGGTGCTGTGGTCAGAGAGCTGTAGGGTGCCTGCCTGCGGAGCTCCCGTTATATCCCTGTGCACCAAGCTGTTATCTGCAAACCTTGAGGTGGCAGTCAATTTCCTGGGCATGTGCCCACGGAGGTAGAATGTGCCAGAGCAGGTCTGGCATCAGGGTGTGTGATGGCAGCAGCTGTGGCCCATGGTCCTGCTTGGGTCTGGGTCAAGGGCAATGGTGGTTCCAAACAAGGTAGCCACGGAGAAGAGCTCAGAGAACTTGGGCTTCCTCTTCCAGGAAGGGACGTCGGGACAGCAGCCAGGCCTGGGCAGGGCTGGAGCCCCAGCCTACTCTCTCATGGGCTGGAAAACCTTGGACAAGTAACTGAGCTGGTGTGTTCATTTTCCTAAAGCCCTGGGCAGTGTGGTCAAGGAGGGAGGAGGAGTGGGGACCAAGGGGCAGCCGGCCAGGGCTGAGAATGTTCCTTCGGCCTTGGGGATGGTCAAGAAGGCTCTGTGAGGGTCTGTTCAGTGTCTGCGGTGGTCACTTGGGCTATGTGCAGCGTGGCTCGGCGGGGCAGGCCACCCACTGCCTGTTCACAGCAAGCCGGGTCTCTTCACCCAGATGCCAGGGACCCTGGGATCGAGCATGGCGCCTCCTGGGGTTATGCTCTCAGTGATAGCTGGTGGAGGCTGGGTCAGGCAGGAGGAAATGGAGTGGGGCAGGCAGGCAAGGAGGACTGCTTCTGGTTCGGGTGACACGGTGGACAGTGGGGCCCTTGCTCAGCACTTAAGAATCCAGGGAAGGAGAAATTTGAGGGTGAGGGTGCGAGTGTGAGGTACAGCCTGAATCCCGCAAAACACACAAGGAAAATGATAACTCATGGCTGTTATTCATTTCTGTCGCAACGATGGTGGCTCCGCACAGAACAGCTGTGCAGTCTTGGGCAGGTTATGTGACCTCTCTGGTTTTCTTTCTAAGTAGTAAAATGGGGATGCTTGTCCGCATTATGAAAGGACCGCGCTAGGACCCGGCCTAACGCATGGTCCATGTTGGTTGGTCCTCTGTGCTCCTTGGAATTCTGATCGGTGCCCTTGCTGCATTCTAGAAGACTGTCTAATGACAGCGAGGGGTGGCCACACTAACAGGTGGGAAAGCCGGGTACAAAGCAGGGGGTGGAGGGTGGCCCCCTCTGTGAGACCCTGCTATCCATGCAAGCCCGTTGCTCCTTTCCAGCCTGGTTTACCAGGCCCAGAGCGGGCTGGGACAAAAGAAAAGAAACACAGATTTTTCCTGCTTTTAGGAAGCATGCATGGGGAAAAGAGAGAGAATTTACTGAAAAGAGGGGGAAGAAAGTAAAATGTACATTCCTACAGCTGAGGAGTTATCATGGTTAATACCAAGGCAGGAGGGCCTCACCCAGAGGGGACATTCTGTAAGTTATAGGAGCAGGTGGAGTGCGCCTCGGGGACTGTGCGCAAGCCCAGGCAAGGACAAGAGCGACTTGCCACGCTCTGGAGGCGTAGGGCCCTCATGAGTCTGGAAGGCAGGAGGCCCGGGGGGGCGCGGGGTGCAGGACCCAGTCGGGCCATATTAAAGACTCAGTCGGGAGCGGCTGACCGCGATGCTGCAGCCGCCGGGTGCGTGGTTCCACCTGTCAGAAAGCAAGGAGGCGGGGGGCGGAGGCCTTGCAGGACCCTAGGTGCGAGAGGCGCAGCGGATGGGGGTGTGGCCGCGGCCTTGGAGCGCCGAGACCCCGCCCACCCCGCGCACCTCGCGCGCGGGCGGCGGAGATCTGGGAACGCGCGCAGCTGCCGGCGGCGGCGGCGGGGGGGGGGGGCGCACGTGCACGCACTCCCGCGGGGGGCGGGGCCCGAGGCCCTCAGGCCCGCGGCGTCGCGACCCCGGAGCCCAAGGAAGGATCCCTTGGCTCGCGCCGTTCCCCTCCTTTTTCGACGCGGGGCTCCTCCGCCCTCGCGCGTTTAGGGCTGGGACAAGCAGCCAAGTCGTCAGGGTCCCAAGGTGAGCCTGCGGGTGTCCCGACCCGGCTGTTCTGCCAACAAAGCTGACAGTATCGAGTATTTCCCTGCTTTCACTTTTCGCTATTTCTAACTTCCCTCCCTCGGTTTGGAACCCTGCGTCCTGGGCTCCTGGAGCGCACCCGTCCTACTCCTGCACACCGCAAGGGAGAAGGTATGGCCCTGGTTGCGGGTGGCGTGCCATCTCGGAAAGGCTGGACTCCGCGCGGGTCACCTCGCTGCAGGGGCGCAGCAGCTGGTGTGTTGGGCGGGCGGTGCTGAAGAAATTCCTGGAAAAGGGGGCGGGTGGCCCAGCATGACCCGCTCCGAGTGCGCCCTGGGAACAATCAGCGTGGGAAGGCTCTTTCCAGGGACGCCTGTGCTTTGCTGGGGACAGCCGGCGCTGAGCCAATCCCTGCCGGGCCGCCTCCTAGAATCTGGCTTCTGGTGGGGGGTGTCCAGGGGCCGCGTGGCGCGAGGGAGTGCGTCCTTCCACCGCTGACAGGGCTGTGACTGGGGTATGGCTCGAGGCCCAAACTCAAATGTCAGTTTCCTTAGGTGAAGGGGTCCCTCTTCCTGAAGCCCTGCCTCTCAGGAGGTCAAATCCCAGACTCTTCTTTGTATTAAAAATAACGTATAGGGCGCCTGGGTGGCTCAGTGCGTTAAGCCGCTGCCTTCGGCTCAGGTCATGATCTCAGGGTCTTGGGATCGAGTCCCGCATCGGGCTCTCTGCTCAGCAGGGAGCCTGCTTCCCTCTCTCTCTCTCTCTGCCTGCCTCTCCGTCTACTTGTGATTTCTCTCTGTCAAATAAATAAACAAAATCTTAAATAAATAAATAAATAACAATAACGTATATTGAGGTATAATTTACATGTGATGAGATGCACAGGTCTTAAATGAACAGAGGGACAAACAGATGCACACACACCCACACCCCCCCCCCCATAGTGTAACAAACACCACAACCAGGATATAAGATAATGTCATCATACCAGAAAGTTCCCTTCTGCCTCTTTCCAGCAATCCCTTCTCTGAGGTAACCATTAACCACTTTTCGAATTCTTTCACCGCAGGTTACTTTTGCCTGTTCTAGAAATTGATATACACGGAATGGGACTATATGTTGTCTTTGTATGTGGATTCTTTCACTCAGCCAAATGGTTTTGTGATTCACTTGTGTTCTTGGCTGGAAATGCGGGCGACATCCAATGCACCCCACGGGGTTGGTGGGGGGGTGGGGAGGCCTGGGGGAGGCCTCTCATGGGAGCTTGGCCTTTTTGAAAGATGGTGAAGACCGCCCCAAGGGGAAGGGGGGCGTCTTGCTAGCGAGGTGGTCCGTCCCCATCACTGGCCTCAGGCACAAACTCCAAGGCAGGTAAGGGCAGGGGAAAGCTTTGTCCTGGAAAAAGGGTGTGGTGGTTCCTGCAGACTTGGGGGGTGGAAGGTTGGGGGCGTGGAGGAAGCAGAGCTCTGTTTTCTGTGGTCTGGTTCTCATCTGTTTGCATCTTCAGTGTTTCACCTTCCACTTAAGTTGAAGGATGAAAGGTGTGGGTACAGGGAAATGGAAAGGACCAACTAGTGCCATGGGCAGGGGTAGGGATGCGCATGGGTGGAGTAGGTTCTGCAGAGAACTGGCTCTCTCAGAAGGCAGCCGCCCCAGGTGGGCATAGAGCATTCGTGCAGATGGAGGCTGGCTCCCTCGGACAGGGGCGGGGAGCACCTGTATTGGCATGGGGGGCTTCATGGAGATTTGGGGGTTCAGAGTTCTCCAGCCTTGCTCTGTCTGCCTAAAGTACCCCACTCCTTTCCCACCAGCTCCTTACCTGGTGGGGCTGAGTGACTGTCAGGCTCTGTAAGCCTCCAAGCCCAAAGTCAGGCTCCATGCTTGTCCATGTTGGTATTGTGTAAATCACGGGCCATACAATTCACCCATTTCAAGCAGATGAAGCAATGATTTTGGGTTTATTGCATCAGTTTTTAAAAATTGTGGTAAAATATATATAACATGAAATGTCCCATTTTCACCATTAAAAAATTTTTTTAAATTAACTTATAATGTATTATTTGCCCCAGAGGTACAGGTCTGTGATTCATCCGTCTTACACAATTCCCAGCACTCGCCATAGTACATACCCTCCCCATGTCCATCCATTTTCACCCTTTTTAAGTGTACAATTCAGTGGCAGTAATTACATTCCCAATTTGCACAACCATGCTCCCTATTCCCAAAACATTCTCATCACTTCAAGTGTGTCCCCTGCAGGATAACACCAATTTTCCTCTCCCCCAGCCCTGGTAACCTCAATTTAATGTACGTCTCTATGGATTTGTCCATTTTGGATGTCTCACGGAACTGGAAACGTGAAGTACGTGGGCCACTGGGACCGGGTTCTGTCTTTGAGTGTGATGTTTTCAAGGTTGACCCGTGTTGTAGGATATAGCTGTACTCTGTTCTTTTTCATGACTGAGTAATATTCCATTGTGTGGCTGTGCCCAGTTCATTTATCCATTTGTCCCCTGATGGGCATTTGGGTTGTTTCCAGCTTTTGGCTGTTGTGAATATTGGCATACAAGTATCTGTTTGAATCCCTGTTCTCGCTTTTGAAGGGAATATGTATACCTAGGAGGGAAATTGCTGGGTCATATGATAATTCTATGTTTAGCTCTTTGAGGAGCCATCATACCGTTTTCCACAGAGACTACCCGATTTTTCCATCCCCTCCAGCAGTGTGCATGGATTCCAGTTTCTCCACATCCTTGGCAAAACCTCTTGTTTTCCCTTCTAAAAAATCATCGCCATTGTGGTAGGTGTGATGCAGCATCTCACTTTCTGTGTTTTTTCTTAATTTTCAAATTGTGGTAATTTGAGGTCTGAACTATGTCTGAACTCCATTAGTGGTATTAAGTGCTTTCCCACTGGTGTACGCCCCCCACCACGTCCAGAACTCTCTTCATCTTGCTACAGTGGAGCTCTGCATCTGTTAAACTCTAACCTTCCATTGTCTCCTCCACCAGCCCCAGGCAGCCGCTGCTTTCTGTCCAATGACTTATATAAATGGGATCATACCGAGTTTGCCTTTTCGTGACTAGCTTCTTTCACTGAGCCTGACACCCTACAGTTTTGTCCATGCTGTAGCCTGTGTTGGGATTTCCTTCCTTTTTTCTTTTTTAAAGATTTTATTTATTTATTTGACACAGAGAGAGAGATCACAGTAGGCATAGAGGCAGGCAGAGCGAGAGGGGGAAGCAGGTTCCCCGCTGAGCAGAGAGCCCGATGCAGGGCTTGATCCCAGGACCCTGAGACCTTGACCTGAGCTGAAGGCAAAGGCTTAACCCACTGAGCCACCCAGGTGCCCTAGGATTTCCTTCCTTTTTAAGGCCGAATGATATTCTCTTCTATACATAGAGCACCTTCTGTTTCTGTGTTCATCTGTGGTTAGGCGTGTGTTACTCCCATGTCTTAGATACCATAGATAATGTTGGTACAAACATGGGTGTACAAATATCTGCTTTGAATTCTTCTGGGTGTATGCGCCAAGGTGGAATTGCGAGATCATGGGGTAAATCGGTACTTTTTTGAGGAACCGACAGTGTGCGACGGATCCCATTTCTCCACATCCTTTCTCATTCTTATTTCCTGGGTTTTTGTTTGTTTGTTTGCTTGTTTTGTTTGTTTGGTTTGGGCTTCTCTTTGCCATACTGTATGGATATGAGCTGTATCTCACTGTGGTTTTGATGCACATCTCCCTGATGACTTGTGGTTTTCATCTGCTTCTTGTGTCCTCCTGCACCATTGGTCCAACTCCCCGGGGTTTGTGATCACTGCTGACCCTGGAGGGACTCGGTGCCACAGCCACCTGCCTCGGAGGGCCTGTTTCCGCCTGCCCTTCGGCCTCTGCCGATGCTAATTGGCGATGCCACAGCCTTACCCCGTGGGCCAGCGGGGTCTCCTCTTCTCTGACAAAGAGGTTACCCATGGACTTCTCCAGTCTGTGAGCAGCACCTTCCCAAAACCCCATGTTCAGTGGGCCAGGGGACACAAGCACTACATCAGTCACGGTTTTGCCGGAAAAGAGGTGGCACCCTCAAAATTGGGTTATTTTTTGTTATTTTTTAGATTTTATTTATTTATCTGACAGAGATCACAAGTAGGCAGAGAGGCAGACGGAGAGAGAGGGGGAAGCATGCTCCTTGCTGAACAGAGAGCCCTACTTGGTGCTCGATCCCCGGACCCTGGGATTATATCCTGAGCCGAGGGCAGAGGCTTTTAACCCACTGAGCCACCCAGGTGCCCCTAAACATTGGGGTATTGAGTTGAATTTAAATGAAGGGAACTTTACAAAGGTGTGGGCAGCGTTTAGGAAAAACACACAAGGCTGATGAGGTGCCCAGGGCTCTAGTCAGGGAGCTTATCATGGAGCTTGGGGGGGTAGGTTCCCCTGGGAGATTGGGGGAGGGGGTGTCGCAGTCCCTAGTCAGGATCTCAGGATGGCAGCCCGCGGGCCAAGTGGCACATGCACTCGAGTGGCCCGGGCGCAGCAAGGTGGCGCTGGCTTTGCCACAGCCCTCTCGGGGGCAGCGGGACCCAGGGACACTAGTCAGAGCCTCCCCTCCCAGCTGAGAGCTGGGGCCAGCTGACCCTCTGTGGCAGCCCGCTGTGTGGAGGAGAAGGGGGAAGGGCTCAGGCAGGCACCCAGGAGGCCTTGCTGCTGCTGCTGCCACCGGGAGGGCTCAGCTCACGGCGTGGTTGACTGTCAAAGTAGGACACATGGCAGCATATGGGAGTAGCCGTGACCTCGGGGCTCCGAGCCTCCCCTACGCTCGCCTCTGCAACTGGGGGAGCTGTCCTGCCTTTCTAGAAGATTCCTCTTACACTCCACTGGGCCAGGAGTTTACTTGTGCAACAGACCCAAAGAGCCAGAGACTTCCAGCTCTTTCTGCTCTGGAAAAGTCCCTGAGGCAAGGAAAATACAGTTGGCTGGGCCACCTGCTTGGAATGAGCGAAGGAAAAAAAGAAAAAAACCGCAGCAAATGTAAATGACCCTGACGTGGACCCTAACTTTGGACTCCTCACCCTCCCAGCCAAGGTGGACACTCGGCTGGGAACCCCCCCCACCAGGGCGGGGGAGGGGCACACAGCGGGGGGTGTCGAAAAGCTTCAGGCCTGGTGGCTCTCTATGTTCCTGGAAATGTGGCTCCCTTAAATGTGGCTCCCTTGGCTCTGCCCTAGAGACGGGGTCCCTCTGGAAGCCCGCCCCGCCCGTGGCCACTGTCCCCACAGGTCAGAGCCCCTGCTTCTGCCCCAGGAAGCGTTTGGAACAAACTCCATGCCCAGCACGCACAGACCAAGACAAAGCCTCCAGGCCGCTGGATCAGGAGCAGTGACCTGTGTCGCTCGCTCTGGCAGGCCTCTCCCGGGGTGATGGAGGCCTGGGGAGCACAGTGCCCAGAAGCCTCGGGAGGAGACCCCTCTGGCCACCCCTAGCTTTCCTGACAAACCGGCTCAGGGCTGAAGCCCAGACCACCTTCCAGAACCACAGCGTTCTCCTTGCCCTCCCTGGACAATGGGAGTCACCACGTCATATTTCTGTCATTTTGGTGTGTGACTCTGTCACTAGGCTTCGGGGCTTATGAGGACAGGGGCGCCATGTGCTATGTGCACAGGAGCCCCCAGCCCAGCGTCTACACAGGATCTGCCGAGAGGTCACCGGGTCCCTACTTGTGGCAAGCGTATCACCATCTTATTACCCGCCCCTTCCTTTTCTCAGTGTTCTGGGATCATCAACATCGTTTCTGTTGTTTCCCTGTGGATCATTTAATGGCGTGGAACCAGTGCCCGATTTTATGGGACATGGAGCTGTCTACAGTGACTAGTTCCTTACGCTGTGAGTTACCGAAGAAAGAGACCGAGTTGAGCCCTGGGCTAGGGGCACGATGGCCTGTCAATGTGTTTGCTCACCTAGAACCTGCTTGTGGCCTCCGTGAAGGCAATGTCCTCACCCCACACACCCCCTCAGCTACGCTCAGGAGCTTCCTGGCTGGGCTGGTTTGAAGGGGACCCCCTCGATGACCTGGACCACCTGTACAACACTTCTAGATAATATTGACCTGAAAATACTTTTTTTTCCCCAAGATTTTATTTTATTTATTTATTTGACAGACAGATATCCCAAGTAGGCAGACAGGCAGGTAGAGCTAGGGGGGGAAGCAGGCTCTGCAATTAGCAGAGACCCCGATGTGGGGCTCGATCCCAGGACGCTGGGATCATGACCTGAGCCAAAGGCAGACTCCTAACTGAATGAACCACCCAGACGTCCACCTCCTCCAACATTCTAAGATCTTATTTATTTGAGAGAGAGAGAGCAAAGCAAGGGGAGCAGCAGGCAGAGGGAGAGGGACAAGCAGACCCTCTGCTGAGCTGGGAGCCCCAGAGGAGACTGGTTTCCATCTGACCCCAGCCAGAGGTAGTCGCCCAACCGAGTGAGCCACCCAGGCACCCCTAGGCTGGAGGGACACAGCAGGCTCGGAGGGGTCAGGGCCTCCATCTGCTACAAACCGGGCTGGGACATCCTGCTTGAGTCCCGGTGCTCCTGCGGCCCCCAAGTCTGCGGTAGCAGCGGAGTGTTACTCCCACCGGAACAGCACAAACCCCGGAGGCTGCCAGAGTCAGGAGGATGGAAGGGACAGGGCAAAGGGACCGGCGTGGGAGACCTTCCGGAGGCCCAACGCCAGTGGCTCGGGGACGGATGTGGATGCTGGGGGAGCCCGGACGACCCCCCCTTTCTGAGCCAACGGAGGAGGCCAAGATGAGGCAGGTCCAGCATGACCCGTGGAGTCTGAGGGGCTCGAGGGACCTCTAGGCAGAGCAGGAGTGGGGAGCCCAGGAGAGGCACCCAGCAAGGCTGAGAGGGGAGCCCGCGGGGCCGGCGGGGGGTCAGGCGGGGCAGGTGAGGAGAGGTGCTAGGACTTGGCCCTCCAGGTCCCAGCTTCTGGGGGTGTGGGTGTTGGGGGTGGGAGAGGCCTGGTGTGGGGTTGCCTCGCCCCCCGAACTTTGCTCTTACTGGAGCGCCAAAGAGGAGAAAGCCATGGCAGCCCAGAGAAAGGTCATGGAGTGTGACTCAGGAGGTTGAATAGGGTCAGCCTGAAGGACCCTCATTATATTCCCCGGCCCACCAATCGCAGCCTGCCTCGCCATCCCCTTCCTTATCAGGAGGCCCTGGGCTGAGAAGCACCTGGTTCCTGGGCAGGCCTGGGCAGCTGCTCCTGGGAAGGGTCCTTGAAACCACAGGTGTGTGCAGCCGGCAGCTGGCCCATCCCGCAGCTGCCCACTCCCCGGGGCGGGGCCCTGAGTGCCCTGAGCGTGGCTTGGAGGGCCAGGCCCCTGCTGCTTCCCGGGGTGGAAGCGTGGAGCCAGGCTTGGGATCAAGACCAAAGGCAGGCCCTCCAGGTACCTCCTGCCATTCGTCCCAGTGAAGACCCAAGTTCATGAGCATAATGAGGTCTCAGGGGTGCCCGGGTGGCTCAGTGGGTTAAAGCCTCTGCCTTTGGCGCAAGTTCCTCGCATCGAGCCCCGCATCTGGCTCTCTGCTCCGTAGAGAGTCTGCTTCCTCCTCTCTGTGCCTGCCTCTCTGCCTACTTGTGATCTCTGTCAAATAAATAAATAAAAATCTTTAAAAAATAAAATAAAATAATATGTAAAAAAAAAAAAAGAATGAGGTCTCAGGGGCCCCACTACAGAAGAGCACATCATCAATGTGTCTTTTATTGATTTATTGAGGCTTTGTGGAAGCAGGTCCGCAGGGATGGCAGGGTGAGGCCAGAGACTCAGTTGGCTTCCAGAATCTGCCGTACCCAGGGCATGAGCTCGGTGACACGGGCGTACACGCCAGGACTGGAGGTGGAACAGGTGCCGCTGCCCCAGGACACGATGCCCACCAGGGTCCAGGCTCCATCCTTCTGGCAGACCAGGGGACCCCCAGAGTCGCCCTACAGGGAGAGAGAAGAAGGGCTTGGATCCGCAGCCCCGGCGGCCAGGCCAAGGGGACCCTGGACGTTGTCCCAGAGCCCTGACGAGGGCCTGGCAGCCCGCGGACACATGGCACATGCCTACTGGAGGGATCATGAACGATTACGAAAGAAGCTACAGCAGCTCCTTGCGTGGTTTGTGCCCCTGAACGTCAGGGCCATCGCCTGGGACCCTGTGATAGATGCCTAATAAAGTGGTTTGGTTGACAGGGAGGAAGCACGGGTGGTGAGGGCGGGCCATGGAGCCCAACCCCGTCTGGAGACCTCTGGGCGCCATGGGCCACTCCCCAGGCTGTACCCGGCACTGCTCCCGGGGGCGGGGGCGTTCTTCCAGGAGAACTGCGTTTTTACAACAGCTCAAGCAGGAATTCCAGGGAGAGAGTGTCGGGCCGTCTAAAGAGGCCTGCGTGTGGCTTCTACCTCCTCTCTCTGGCCAAGCCCCTGACCTCGGCTTTTGCTGGAACCCACACCGGACTGGGAGGGAAGGGGCCGGGGAGAGTCCAGAGACCGTACCATGCAGGAGGACACGCCACTGGCCCCGGCGCAGACCATGAGGTTGGTGATCTTGTTGCCCCAGAACTTCTTGCACTCGGTGTTGGACAGGAGGGGCAGGGTCGCCTGCTGAAGCCTGTCAGGGGTGTTGGCATCTGGAAAGATAGGGGTGGCGGTCAGTGACCGCACCCTGGCCCCCCAACCCCCGTCTCTCACCCACCCGGCTGGAGGGCGCTCACTGGTGTGTTTGGTCAGGCCCCAGCCAGTGGTGGCGCACAGGGTCCCCGCAGGGAAGTCGTCGTTCTCATTGGGCAGGCACACGGGGGACACGGTCTGGGAGAAGCGGGCAGGCGTGGCCAGCTTCAGCAGGGTGATGTCGTTGTTGATGGTGAATATGTTGAACTTGGGGTTCTTGAAGACCTGCGGGGGCAGGGGCGGGGGGCTGTGGTTGGGTGGTTGGGGTCCGGGAAGAGGGTGGCACAGGGCTGAACCAGGGCGCTGGGCCACCCCACATCACCCCCGTGCTTCTGTCTTCAATATGGCAACCCCTCCTGTGGCCCCAGGAGCCTGGCTCAGGCCCAGGACACCCTGCTTTCTGCTTTGCCCTGTCACAACGGGATCCCGCGGAGGTTGGGAGCAGCTGGGGGTGTTCAGGCATTAGCCTGGGCACCACACTCCCCAGGTCTGCCCCCTGCTCTCCCCCAGGGTCACACCTGGACTCCAGGCCACCATACCTTGGCAATCTTCAGCACTTGGATGTCCTCAGCATCAGAGCCCTGGTCAAACTCCCCAGCCACGACCAGGTGGGAGGTTCTGGAGAGGGCCCGAGAGAGAAGGGGGTCCTGCTGTGAGGCAGGGGGCGCACACAGCAGGTGCAGGCTGCGTGTGTTAGCGTGTCTACCTGTGTGCATGTGCTCTGTGTTGTTGACCAGAGATAAGACCTCAAAATATTAGCAACTGCCCCTGGAACACCTGCCCCTACAGCCTACTGGGTGCTTCCTTCCCGGGGACCCTTGGGAGACCGGCACGAGTCGGGTTTTCTACATGTTCCCAAACAAGGAAACCGAGGCCCAAGGAGTTAAAGGTCCAGAGAGTCTCCCCCCGACCAAGGTGTTTCCTGGGGACCCTGGGTCCTCACCTGACCCCGCAGTGGGCGGCAGTGACCACCCAGTCCTCGCTGATGAGGGAGCCCCCGCAGAAGTGGAAGCCAGTGCTGTCCTGGAGGAAGACGGGGAGGAGTGTGTGTTGGCTGGACACCAGCAGCCCCCCGGGCTGACCCCAGGTGGGCCCATACCCCAGCGTGTCCCCCACTCAGGGGTAGAACTCCTCCCTTACCTGCAGGGACACCTGCCAGGGCCAGGAGCCCGGGACAGCGTCCTCTCCATTGACGATCCGGGACAAGCCACTCAGCACGGGGTGGATGGCAGGAACCCCGCAGCCTGGGGGTGGGAGCGTGGGGTAAGGGATGGGGGCCCGGGCTCCCCACTCTCCCAGGAACCCCCAGGGACAGCTCAGTCGGACGTGTGCTTCAGCCCAGACAAGCCCAGCAGGTTGGCTGCAAGGTGGTGGCTGGGCCCAAGCACGGGCTGGAGGCAGGGTCTGGGGGTGTGGGCCCAGCCCCACCACTGCCTAGCCCTACTGTTCTGAGCATCTTTCCATCTGCAGAGAGGGGGTCATATAGCTGCTACCCTCACAGAGCTGGGAGACTGATGCAGGAAGACGGGGTGCCTGGGTTGGACATCCGACTCTGGATTTCAGCTCAGGTCTTGATCTCGGGGTCCTGAGGTCGGGCCCCCTGTCCGTCTCTATGCTCAGAGTAGTCTGCCTCAATCTCTCCCTCTCTCCTTCTGCCCCTCCACTCACTCAAATTCTCTCTCAAATAAATAAATAAATTCTTAAAAAATAAAGAAGGAAAGCTGCAAGAAGACTCAGCAGGCAAAGCAGGAACTTGCTCTGTTCCTGGCACAGATTAAGGGCTCCACGAACACAAGCTTGAAAGTGCTGTTTCGAGGGTCCCGAAGGGCTGGTGGAGGCCAAGCCGCACCTGCCCGCCAGCTCGGCCTCTGAGCCTGACTGGGAGCCACTAGCTGTTCAGAAGAATTTTCACTCCCTCTGGACTTGGCCTCCCTATCCTCCTGGGGGCCATCCTGTTTCGACTGGTTTCCTCCTGGTCCCCTTTTGGCGATGGGGCTGGTGAGGCCCAGAGGGGGAGAGAGACGTGCTCACGCTCTTAGCACCACGTCCAGCTGAACAGGGAGCAGGGTCCCTGTTGCCCCATCTGGCCCCAGGGTTGTAGGGGAGCAGAGACCTCCCTCCCGGCCTCTGCTGGCCTTGAACTCACCGAAGGCTGTGCTCAGGAGGGCGCAGCAGGAGAGAAGCCAGAGGAAGGCCATGGTGCTGTGGTCAGAGAGCTGTAGGGTGCCTGCCTGCGGAGCTCCCTGTTATATCCCTGTGCACCAAGCTGTTATCTGCAAACCTTGAGGTGCCAGTCCCTTTCCTGGGCATGTGCCCGCGGAGGTAGGATGTGCCAGAGCAGGGCTGGCATCGGGGTGTGTGATGGCAGCAGCTGTGGCCCATGGTCCTGCTTGGGTCTGGGTCAAGAGCAAGGGTGGTTCCAAACAAGGTAGCCACGGAAAAGAGCTCAGAGAACTTGGGCTTCCTCTTCCACGAAGGGACGTCGGGACAGCAGCCAGGCGTGGGCAGGGCTAGAGCCCCAGCCTACTCTCTCATGGGCTGGAGAACCTGGACAAGTAACTGAGCTGGTGTGTTCGTTTTCCTAAAGCCCTGGGCAGTGTGGTCAAGGAGGGAGGAGGAGTGGGGACCAAGGGGCAGCCGGCCAGGGCTGAGAATGTTCCTTCGGCCTTGGGGATGGTCAAGAAGGCTCTGTGAGGGTCTGTTCAGTGTCTCCGGTGGTCACTTGGGCTATGTGCAGCCTGGCTCGGCGGGGCAGGCCACCCACTGCCTGTTCACAGCAGGCCGGGTCTCTTCACCCAGATGCCAGGGACCCTGGGATGGAGCATGGCGCCTCCTGGGGTTATGCTCTCAGTGGGACCTGGTGGAGGCTGGGTCAGGCAGGAGGAAATGGAGTGGGGGCGGGCAGGCAAGGAGGACTGCTTCTGGTTTGGGTGACACGGTGAACAGTGGGGCCCTTGCTCAGCACTTAAGAATCCAGGGAAGGAGAAATTTGAGGGTGAGGGTGCGAGCGTGAGGTACAGCGTGAGTCCCGCAAAACACAAGGAAAATGATAACTCATGGCTGCTTTTCATTTCCGTCGCACTGATGGTTGCTCCGCAGAGAACAGCTGTGCAGTCTTGGGCAGGTTATGTGACCTCTCTGGTTTTGTTTCTAAGTAGTAAAATGGGGATGCTTGTCCCCATTATGAAAGGACCGCGCTAGGACCCTGCCTAACGCACGGTCCATGTTGGTTAGTCCTCTGTGCTCCTTCTTGGAATTCTGATCGGTGCCCTTGCTGCATTCTAGAAGACTGTCTAATGACAGCAAGGGGTGGCCACACTAACAGGTAGGAAAGCCGGGCACAAAGCAGGAGGCGGAGGGTGGCCCCCTCTGTGAGACCCTGCTATCCATGCAAGCCCGTTCCTCCTTTCCAGCCTGGTTTACCAGGCCCAGAGCGGGCTGGGACAAAAGAAAAGAAACACACATTTTTCCTGCTTTTAGGAAGCATGCATGGGGAAAGGAGTGGGAAAATTTACTGAAAAGAGGGGGAAAAAAGTAAAATGTACATTCCTACCAGCTAAGGAGTTATCATGGTTAATAATACTTGGGCCTCACCCAGATGGGACATTCTGTAAGTTATAGGAGCAGGTGGAGTGCGCCTGGGGGACTGTGCGCAAGCCCAGGCAATGACAAGAGCGACTTGCCACGCTCTGGAGGCCAAGGCAGGAGGCCCAGGGCGCGGGGTGGGGGACCGAGTCGGGCTGTATTGAAGACGCAGTTGGGAGCGGCTCACTGCGATGCTGCTACTGCTGGGTGCGTCATTCCACCTATCGGAAAGGGAGGAGGCCGGGTTGGAGGCCTTGCAGGACCCTAGGTGGGAGAGGCGCCGCGGATGGGGGTGGGGCCGCGGCCTTGCAGCGCCGAGACCCCGCCCACCCAGCACACCTCGCGCGCGGGCGGCGGAGATCTGGGAACGCGCGCAGCTGCCGGCGGCGGGGGGGGGGGGGGGGGTTGGGGCGGGCCGCACGTGCACGCACTCCCGCGGGGGGCGGGGCCCGAGGCCCTCAGGCCAGCGGCGTCGCGACCCCGGAGCCTGAGGAAGGACCCCTTGGCTCGCGCCGTTCCCCTCCTTTTTCGACGCGGGGCTCCTCCGCCCTCGCGCGTTCAGGGCTGGGACAGGCAGCGAAGGCGTCAGGGTCCTAAGGTGAGCCTCCGGGTGTCCCGACCCGGCTGTTCTGCCAACAAAGCTGACAGTATCGAGTATTTCCCTGCTTTCACTTTTCGCTATTTCTAACTTCCCTCCCTCGGTTTGGAACCCTGCGTCCTGGGCTCCTGGAGCGCACCCGTCCTACTCCTGCACACCGCAAGGGAGAAGGTATGGCCCTGGTTGCGGGTGGCGTGCCATCTCGGAAAGGCTGGACTCCGCGCGGGTCACCTCGCTGCAGGGGCGCAGCAGCTGGTGTGTTTGGCGCGCGGTGCTGAAGAAATTCCTGGAAAAGGGGGCGGGTGGCTCAGCATGACCCGCTCCGAGTGCGCCCTGGGAACAAACAGCGTGGGAAGGCTCTTTCCAGGGACGCCTGTGCTTTGCTGGGGACAGCCGGCGCTGAGCCAGTCCCTGCCGGGCCGCCTCCTAGAATCTGGCTTCTGGTGGGGGGTGTCCAGGGGCCGCGTGGCGCGAGGGAGTGCGTCCTTCCACCGCTGACAGGGCTGAGACTGGGGTATGGCTCCAGGCCGAAACTCAGATGTCAGTTTCCTTAGGTGAAGGGGTCCCTCTTCCTGAAGCCCCGCCTCTCAGGAGGTCAAATCCCAGACTCTTCTTTGTATTAAAAATAACGTATATTGAGGTATAATTTACATGTGATGAGATGCACAGGTCTTAAGTGAACAGAGGGACAAATAGCTGCACACACACCCACACACACACACCCCATAGTGTAACAAACACCACAACCAGGATATAAGGTAATGCCATCATACCAGAAAGTTCCCTCATGCCTCTTTCCAGCAATCCCTTCTCTGACGTAACCATTAACCACCGTTCGATTTCTTTCACCGCAGATTGATTTTGCCTGTTCTAGAAATTGATATACACGGAATGGGACTATATGTTGTCTTTGTAGGTGGATTCTTTCACTCAGCCAAATGGTTTTGTGATTCACTTGTGTTCTTGGCTGGCAATGCAGGCGACGTCCAATGCACCCCACGGGGTTGGTGGGCGGGCTGGGGAGGCCTGGGGGAGGCCTCTCATGGGAGCTTGGCCTTTTTGAAAGATGGTGAAGACCGCCCCAAGGGGAAGGGGGGCGTCTTGCTAGCGAGGTGGTCCGTCCCCATCACTGGCCTCAGGCACAAACTCCAAGGCAGGCAAGGGCAGGGGAAAGCTTTGTCCTGGAGAAAGGGTGTGGTGGTTCCTGCAGACTTGGGGGGTGGAAGGTTGGGGGCGTGGAGGGGGCAGAGCTCTGTTCTCTGTGGTCTGGTTCTCACCTGTTTGTATCTTCAGTGTCTCACCTTCCACTTAAGTTGAAGGGTGAAAGGTGTGGGTACAGGGAAATGGAAAGGACCAACTCGTGCCATGGGCACAGGTAGGGATGCGGATGGGTGGGGTAGGTTCTGCGGAGAACTGGCTCTCTCAGAAGGCGGCCGCCCCAGGTGGGCACAGAGCATTCGTACAGATGGAGACTGGCTCCCTCGGACAGGGGCGGGGAGCACCTGTATTGGCATGGGGGGCTTCATGGAGATTTGGGGGTTCAGAGTTCTCCAGCCTTGCTCTCTCTGCCTAAAGTACCCCACTCCTTTCCCACCAGCTCCTTACCTGGGGCTGAGTGTCTGTCAGGCTCTGTAAGCCTCCAAGCCCAAAGTCAGGCTCCATGCTTGTCCGTGTTGGTATGGTGTAAATCACGGGCCATACAATTCATCCATTTCAAGCAGATGAAGCAATGGTTTTGGGTTTATTGCATCAGTTTTTAAAAATTGTGGTAAAATATATATAACATGAAATGTCCCATTTTCACCATTTAAAAATTTTTTTTTAATTAACTTATAATGTATTATTTGCCCCAGAGGTACAGGTCTGTGATTCATCCGTCTTACACAATTCCCAGCACTCGCCATAGTACATACCCTCCCCATGTCCATCCATTTTCACCCTTTTTAAGTGTACAATTCAGTGGCAGTAATTACATTCCCAATTTGCACAACCATGCTCCCTGTTCCCAAAACGTTCTCATCACTTCAAGTGCGTCCCTTGAAGGAAAAACGCCAATTTTCCTCTCCCCCAGCCCTGGTAACCTCAATTTAATGTACGTCTCTATGGATTTGTCCATTATGGATGTCTCACGGAACTGGAATCGTGAGGTACGTGGGCCACTGGGACCGCCTTGTGTCTTTGAGTGTGATGTTTTCAAGGTTGACCCGTGTTGTAGGATATAGCTGTACTCTGCTCTTTTTCATGACTGAGTAATATTCCATTGTGTGGCTGTGCCCAGTTCATTTATCCATTTGTCCCCTGATGGACATTTGGGTTGTTTCCAGCTTTTGGCTGTTGTGCATATTGGCATACAAGTATCCGTTTGAATCCCTGTTCTCGTTTTTGAAGGGAATATGTATACCTAGGAGGGAAATTGCTGGGTCATATGATAATTCAATGTTTAGCTCTTTGAGGAGCCATCATACCTTTTTCCACAGAGACTACCCGATTTTTCCATCCCCTCCAGCAGTGTACGTGGATTCCAGTTTCTCCACATCCTTGGCAAAACCTCTTGTTTTCCCTTCTAGAAAATCATCGCCATCATGGTAGGTGTGATGCAGCATCTCACTTTCTGTGTTTTTTCTTAATTTTCAAATTGTGGTAATTTGAGGTCTGAACTATGTCTGAACTTCATCAGTGGTATTAAGTGCTTTCCCACTGGTGTACGCCCCCCACCACGTCCAGAACTCTCTTCATCTTGCTACAGTGGAGCTCTGCATCTGTTAAACTCTAACCTTTTGTTGTTTCCCTTGCCAGCCCCAGGCAGCCATCATTCTGCTTTCTGTCCGATGACTTATAAATGGGATCATACCGAGTTTGCCTTTTCGTGACTAGCTTCTTTCACTGAGCCTGACACCCTACAGTTTTGTCCATGCTGTAGCCTGTGTTGGGATTTCCTTCCTTTTTTCTTTTTTAAAGATTTTATTTATTTATTTGACACAGAGAGAGAGATCACAGTAGGCATAGAGGCAGGCAGAGCAAGAGGGGGAAGCAGGTTCCCTGCTAAGCAGAGAGCCCAATGCAGGGCTTGATCCCCGGACCCTGAGACCTTGACCTGAGCTGAAGGCAAAGGCTTAACCCACTGAGCCACCCAGGTGCCCTAGGATTTCCTTCCTTTTTAAGGCTGAATGATATTCCCTTCTATACATAGAGCACCCTCTGTTTTGTGTTCATCTGTGGTTAGGCGTGTGTTACTCCCATGTCTTAGATACCATAGAAAATGTTGGTACAAACATGGGTGTACAAATATCTGCTTTGAATTCTTCTGGGTGCATGTGCCAAGGTGGAATTGCGAGATCATGGGGTAAATCCGTTCTTTTTTGAGGAACCGACAGTGTGCGAGGGATCCCATTTCTCCACATCCTTTCTCATTCTTATTTCCTGGGTTTTTGTTTGTTTGTTTGCTTGTTTTGTTTGTTTGTTTTTGGCTACTGTTTGCCATCCTGTATGGATATGAGCTGTATCTCACTGTGGTTTTGATGCACATCTCCCTGATGACTTGTGGTTTTCATCAGCTTCTTGTGTCCTGCTGGTCCAACTCCCCGGGGTTTGTGATCACTGCTGACCCTGGAGGGACTCGGTGCCACAGCCACCTGCCTCGGAGGGCCTGTTTCCGCCTGCCCTTCGGCCTCTGCCGATGCTAATTGGTGATGCCACAGCCTCACCCCGTGGGCCAGCGGGGTCTCCTCTGACAAAGAGGTTACCCATGGACTTCTCCAGTCTGTGAGCAACGCCTTCCCAGAACCCCATGTTCAGTGGGCCAGGAGACACAAGCACTACATCAGTCACGGTCTTGCCGGAAAACGGGTGGCACCCTCAAAATTGGGTTATTTTTTAATTTGTTATTTTTTAGATTTTATTTATTTATCTGACATAAGGGATCACAAGTAGGCAGAGAGGCAGACGGAGAGAGAGGGGGAAGCAGGCTCCTTGCTGAGCAGAGAGCCCGAATTGGGCTGGGATTGGCACCCAGCACCCTGGGATCATAACCTGAGCATAACCGAGGGCAGAGGCTTTTAACCCACTGCGCCACCCAGGTTCCTCTCAACATTGGGGTATCGAGTTGAATTTAAATGAAGGGAACTTTACAAAGGTGTGGGCAGGGTTTAGGAAAAACACACAAGGTGGTGAGGTGCCCAGGGCTCTAGTCCCGGGAGCTTCTCACAGAGCTTGTGGGGGTAGGTTCCCCTGGGAGGTTGGGGGAGGGGGTGTCGCAGTCCCTAGTCAGCGTCTCAGGATGGCGGCCCCTGGGCCAAGTGGCACACGCACATGAGACCCCCCGGGCGCAGCAGGGTGGCGCTGGCTTCGCCACAGCCCTCTCGGGGCAGCGGGACCCAGGGACACTAGTCAGAGCCTCCCCTCCCGGCTGAGAGCTGGGGCCAGCTGACCCTCTGTGGCAGCCCGCTGTGTGGAGGAGAAGGGGGAAGGGCTCAGGCAGGCACCCAGGAGGCCTCGCTGCTGCTGCTGCCACCGGGAGGGCTCAGCTCCTGGCCTTGTTGACTGTCAAAGTAGGACACATGGCAGCAGATGGGAGTAGCCGTGACCTCGGGGCTCCGAGCCTCCCCTACGCTCGCCTCTGCAACTGGGGGAGCTTTCCCTGCCTTTCCAGAAGATTCCTCTTACACTCCACTGGGCCAGGAGTTTACTTGTGCAACAGACCCAAAGAGCCAGAGACTTCCAGCTCTTTCTGCTCTGGAAAAGTCCCTGAGGCAAGGAAAATACAGTTGGCTGGGCCACCTGCTTGGAATGAGCGAAGGAAAAAAAGAAAAAAACCGCAGCAAATGTAAATGACCCTGACGTGGACCCTAACTTTGGACTCCTCACCCTCCCAGCCAAGGTGGACACTCGGCTGGGAACCCCCCAGGGCGGGGGAGGGGCACACAGCGGGGGGTGTCGAAAAGCTTCAGGCCTGGTGGCTCTCTATGTTCCTGGAAATGTTGCTTCCTCAAATGTGGCTCCCTCGGCTCTGCCCTAGAGACGGGGTCCATCTGGAAGCCCGCCCCGCCCGTGGCCACTGTCCCCACAGGTCAGAGCCCCTGCTTCCCCCTCGGAAAGCATTTGGAACAAACTCCATGCCAAGCACGCACAGACCAAGACAAAGCCTCCAGGCCGCTGGATCAGGAGCAGTGACCTGTGTCGCTCGCTCTGGCAGGCCTCTCCCGGGGTGATGCAGGCCTGGGGAGCACAGTGCCCAGAAGCCTCGGGAGGAGACCCCTCTGGCCACCCCTAGCTTTCCTGACAAACCGGCTCAGGGCTGAAGCCCAGACCACCTTCCAGAACCACAGCGCTCTCCTTGCCCTCCCTGGACAATGGGAGTCACCACGTCATATTTCTGTCGTTTCGGTGTGTGACTCTGTCACTAGGCTCCGGGCCTCATGAGGACAGGGGCACCATGTGCTATGTGCACGGGAGCCCCCAGCCCAGCGTCTACACAGGATCTGCCGAGAGGTCACCGGGTCCCTACTTGTGGCAAGCGTATCACCATCCTATTACCCGCCCCTTCCTTTTCTCAGTGTTCTGGGATCATCAACTTCGTTTCTGTTGTTTCCCTGTGGATCATTTAATGGCGTGGAACCAGTGCCCGATTTTACGGGACATGGAGCTGTCTACAGTGACTAGTTCCTTACGCTGTGAGTTACCGAAGAAAGAGACCGAGTTGAGCCCTGGGGTAGGGGCACGATGGCCTGTCAATGTGTTTGCTCACCTAGAACCTGCTTGTGGCCTCCGTGAAGGCAATGTCCTCACCCCACCCCCTCAGCTACGCTCAGGAGCTACCTGGCTGGGCTGGTTTGAAGGGGACCCCCTCGATGACCTGGACCACCTGTACAACACTTCTAGATAATATTGCCCTGAAAATACTATTCCCCCCCCTAAGATTTTATTTTATTTATTTATTTGACAGACAGATATCACGAGTAGGCGGATAGGCAGGCAGAGAGAGAGGGGGAAGCAGGCTCCCCGCTGAGGAGAGAGCCTGATGTGGGGCTCAACCCCAGGACCCTGGGATCATGACCTGAGCTGAAGGCAGAGGCTTAACCTCTGAGCCACCCAGGTGCCCTTCACTGAAAATACTCTTTGCTGAGCACCTGCTGTCTATGTTCAGTATACTGGAGGCCTCCTGGTGACCACAGCCAGGGTTCTTCAAGCCCTGTGGTGGGATTGCCTATGGTTAGGAGCTGGGGTTGCTCCCCGTTGCCCTGGCCATGGCTGGTCCCCGCATCTGACACTGGCTAAAGGCTGCACAGAGCTGGGCTCTGTGGGACCCGAGCTCCTGGCTGGGGTGCCGGCACCGCCCACTCAGTCTTCGGGATGCCAGGTGTTGCCCAGTCTTAGGGGTGAAAATGCATCAGACCAGCAGCCCTTTTCCCAGCGGCTGGGACATCCCACGCTGAGTCCAGCTCAGCTGTGCCAGGGGCTTGACCCCACTTATCGCTCAAGGTCCTTTGATAACAGGGAGGATGGATCTTGGGCTCCTCTGGCTGGGCAGGGCTTGGGGTTGCCCAGGGGACTTAAAAGCAGGGCTCCCAGCATGGTTGTCCCGTATGATTCTGACGATGGCAACATGGCCTTTCTCTGGCTTCTCTCCTGCTTTGCCCTCGTGGGGGCTGCCTTTGGTTGTGAGTGTCGGGACCCCAGGAGTGGACCTACCAGCCCTGGAGCAGGTTGAGGAGGAGGGCCCAAGCCCTCAGTGGCTCTGCTGCCAGCGCCACAGAAGGAGCTCGAAGTGCCCTGTCCAGGGCGAGCCCTAGGACCTGGCCACAAGGGTGTTTGGAGCCCCCTTCCCTGAACCTGGGGGCCTCTCCCCAGAGGCTGCTGGGAACACCGGGGTCCTTCTGCGGCTCTCTGAGCCAGGAGGGTGCCAGAGCCCAGTCTGGGCCTCTGCTGAGTCCTACAGCCCCAGGCAGGGCTCAGGCAGGGGTGCTGTGAGCAGAGCCGGGTGCGGTCACAGGAGACTCTCTGTGCCTCTCCTCGGATTTTCATCTGTTGTGCCAGGCATATGTGAAGTCCTTTATTTTCCACTAAAAACGAAGAGGGAATGGTAAAAATTACAGGAAATAATATGACAACCACAAATCTATTATCAGGGTTTTGCAAGTATTACTTTCTTCTTAAAACATGAATTAGGGGCAACAGAGAGAAGGAATACAGCAGGAAGTGTGGGAGAGGGAGAAACAGGCTTCCCGCTGAGCAGGGAGCCCGACGTGGGGCTCAATCCCAGGATACTGGGATCATGACCTGAGCCGAAGGCAGCCTGAGCCACCTAGGCGCCCCACACTACATCAATTTTATTTTATTTTATTTTTTTAAAAGATTTTATTTATTTGACAGAGAGATTACAAGTAGGCAGAGAGGCAGGCAGAGAGAAAGAGGAGGAAGCAGGCTCCCTGCTGAGCAGAGAGCCCGATGCGGGACTCGATCCCAGGACCCTGAGATCATGACCTGAGCCAAGGCAGCAGCTTAACCCACTGAGCCACCCAGGCGCCCACTACGTCAATTTTAAAGCGTGCCCGGGGCACCCGGCTTGGTGCATGTCGCCCTAGATCTCAGGGTGGAGAGTTCAAGCCCCATGCTGCGCGGAGAGCGAGCGTACTTTAAAAACAAAAGACAGGGGCACCTGGGTGGCTCAGTGGGTTAAAGCCTCTGCCTTCAGCTGAGGTCGTGATCGCAGGGTCCTGGGATCGAGCCCCGAATCTAGCTCCCTGCTCAGCAGGGAGCCTACTTCCTCCTCCTCCTCTCTCTCTCTCTCTCTCTGCCTGCCTCTCTGCCTACTTGTGATCTCTGTCAAATAAATAAATAAACAAACAAAAAACAAAAGACAAAGTGCTTTTCCCTGCCTGTGTTATGTTATAGATTTATCCCCACTGGTGCGGATACCCATTCACTGTAAAGTGGTCAGCTGTGTAAATTCATCCCAATTTTGTTCTAACGTCTTTGCTGTTACAGAGAAAGCGATTGGTATGCTGACGTGTTTTGGCAAGAATCTGCTGTGTTGAGTGACTGAGGGGCGACAGGGCAGGCGCAGGCCTGTGTTACCCGGGGGAGGGCTGCCTGTCCTCCGGGGCTGCAGGAGCCCGACGTTGCTTGCACAGGTGCCGAGAATTCCCCGGTCCTCACGGACGTATGGAGGACACCTGTCTTTTCTCAGCGCCTGGGACAATTCAACCCCACGTTTTCTGTGTTCCCCGTGTGTCCTTCGATGGGGCAGAACCGAAGTCCTGTTTTCTTTAAGAATTAATGATAATAATTAATTGATGCATGAATAATTCCTGGCTCATTCCATTAAGAGTCTGCCTTCGGCTCAGGTCATGATTCCAGGGTCCTGGGATGGAGACCTGAATCTGGCCCCCTGCTCAGCAGGAAGCCTGCTTCTTCCTCTCCCTCTGCCTGCCATTCCCCCTGCTTCTGCTTTCTCTGTCAAATAAATAAATACCTAAAAATAAAAAGATGAGCTTAAGCACTCTGTCCTGGAAGACCACCTTGCGGAGAAGCACGGAAGCACCGGCAAGCGTGGCCCCCTCACTGCCATGCCCCACCTCCAGGCCCGACTTCCCTCCTGACTTGAGGCCAGTGGCTGTGTGTGGCCCTGTCCAGGGGGTCGGGGCGGAAGGAGAGGCCCTGACCCCTCCGGGCCTGCTGTGTCCCTCCAGCCTACAAGACACCCGACAAGCTGCAGCAGGCGGCCCTGCCCCTCCTGTCCAACGCCGACTGCATGAAGTTCTGGGGCAGCAGGATCACGAATGTGATGGTTTGCGCGGGTGCCAGCGGCGTGTCCTCCTGCTCGGTATGGTCCGGCTCTGCCACCCTGGTGCTCCCCGTCGGACCTCATGCCACCCCTGCTCAGCCCAGAGGGCAGGTCCTCTCTGCGCGTGTCTTGGCCCCCTCGCTCCGGCCAGCTGCCCAGACCCCAGCCCGGACCCGCAGAAGCAGGGGCCTCTGCCCGAGGGCTCTCTCTGGCCTGGGCGTGCCGCGGGGCTCCCGGGGGCCTCGGCGGCCACGGCCCCCTCACGCCAGCCCCTGGGAGCTGGATGTTTGTGGCCTGTTGCACAGGCACTGGCCGGGTCAGAGGGTTGACCACCTGCCCCAGGCCCTCCGGGAGATGGTAACAGAGCCGAGGCTGCTGTGGGGCCCACATTGAAGGGTCTCCTGCTTGGTCATCGTGCCCAGGCATGTCATTTCTCTGCACGGGACCTGGGCTGGAGCAGGTCAGGGCACACTGGGGCCTTGGCATCCCACTTCGGGCTTGGAAACTAGTTTTTGTCCTCCTGCAGGGCGACTCTGGGGTCCCCCTTGTCTGCCAGAAGGCTGGAGTCTGGACCCTGGTGGGCGTCGTGTCCTGGAGCAGCAGCGTCTGTTCCACCTCTGTTCCTGCAGTGTACGCCCGCGTCACCGAGCTCATCCCTTGGGTTCAGGAAATACTTGCTGCCAGCTGAGCCCGTGATTCAATGATGAGCTCATAAAAGCATACGAGGGAAGCACCGAGTTCATATGTGTCTCTGTACGGTCTAGGAGGCGTGGGGCTGAGTCTCTGTCACCTGCCCAGGTGGCCGTACCACCTTTTCTGTTCACATTCCCGGCTTCTCAGGGACGCTCTGATTCTCCTCCCTGCTCAGGACTCCATGGGCTCCAACTGAGTTGCTACCTGTTGGACCCAGCTTTACCCAAAGAGCTTTCTGGAAGGCAGTGGTCCTTGGCTAGGCTATGCAATCCACAGCCCTGAAAGGTGGGCCCTGGGACGGAGATCGCCGGCCCATGAAGCCTTCTCCTGCGACCACGTGCTCCGGGCGGGCCCCTTCGCCTGCCTTTAGCTCCCACCGTACCCAGTGCCCTTGGCCCTTCCCTGCCTGGGATCCCGCGCCCGCACAGGCTTGACTCGCGTTAAGCCTCCGTCGCTGGGGAGATCTCCAGTCCAGCACCGGAGCTTGGCACCGCTCTCCTTTCAGCTCCCTCCTTGTCCTCTGTTTCTGGGATTCAGCAGTTAAATCTAGAGGCCGGGTCAGACTTCGGTTCAATGCCGTTGGCCCCGCTGGAGGGGGGGGGCGCGCCGGCTTCCTTCATCAGAGCAGTCAGGACTGGCTGCGTCTCTTCTCGTTAGGTGAGCTGCTCCGATGCTCGCCGCCTGGGTTCGCTGGTTCATCTGGGGCTTGTGCCATGGGGGCAGCTTCATTTTAACATGAATTTCTCGTCTGTGGTCTGGAATAGTTCCAGAGGGACGCCCCCACCTATCAGTCAGTTGCCCAGCAGCGCTGTTCCTCGAGCATGTGGGGGGGAATGTTTACCAACTTCTCCTTTCCAGGTTTTTTGGGTAACACTTATGTATTTGAGAGAGAGAGAGCATGTGCTCACTGGGGAGGGGCAGGGGGGAAGGAGAGAGAGACTTCAAGGAGACTCTGCACTGAGGGCAGAGCCCGAGGTAGGGCTCTATCTCATGATGCTGAGGTCACAACCTCAGCTGGAATCGAGAGTCAGCTGCCCCACAGACTGAGACACCCGGGTGCCTCCTTTACAGAGTTTTTAAACGCCTTTTCTCTCACTGATTTTCAGGATGTTTGCCCTCAGTCATCCTCCAAAAGTGACCCAGCCCATGATGTTTTTGTGTTCTAGAATTACGACATTCCTGCAGATTTCAGGGTATACAATGGTGGGGGCCCCTGGGGGGCTCAGGCAGTTAAGTGTCCGACTCTTGATTTCAGCTCACATCATGATCCCAGGGTCGTGAGATCAAGCCCCGCGTCGGGCTCCATGCTGACCTGGAGCTGCTTAAGATTCTCTCTCTCCCTCCCTCGCCCTCGGCCCCTCCCCAGCCCCTCTAAAAAATAAAAAGATAAATAAACATTTGAATGTACACGAGGGTTTCGCTCCGTTGTAATTGTCCTTATTGAAGCTCAGACCGTGCTGCCTCGACCGGTGGGAGCTTCTCCCCTTGGCTCGGAGACGCGCTGACATCTGAAACAGGGTTTCAGGGGTTCCTCGCGGTCTGGGGTGACGAGATGCTCCCGGCTTGAGTCAGCTCTTTTTGTCTAAAACCTCCCTGTACTATTTCATTAACTCGATGCTACGGTTAATGGGTAGCTTTCTGTTTAAAAATCATTTATTTGCGAGAGAGAGAAAGAGCGTGGGAAGGGACAGAAAGAGGGGGAGGGAGAGACTCAAGGTGACGTCACACTGAGCGCGGTGCCCCACACGGGGCTCCATCTCACGACCCTGAGGTCATGACTTAAGCCGAAACCGAGAGTTGGATTTTTTAACCAACTGAGCCACTCAGGTGCCCCCGGAGCAGCTTTCTTAAATTCCTTTTCAGAATGTTTGTTATAGGCACGGGGGTGCAGAACCTCAACTGATGTTCTTGTGTTTCTCCTGCATCATGGCACTTTCCTGAAGTTATTAACTTGAATCGCTCGCTTGTCGATTCTTTGGGCTTTTCTGTGTGTAGGATCATGTCATGCACAGATAGAGGTAGCTGTACTTTTTCCTTTCCCATTTCAATGACTTTTATTAATTTTTTTTCCCTCTTGTCTAATTTGTTCTGACCATAATTTCCAATACAGTATTTGCTCGCAGTGGTGAGAGCAGAAGACACCTTGTTTTTGTTCCCATCTGAGCGGGAAAGCTTTCAGTCCTTCACCATTGGATGCAACGTTTCCTGTGTGTCTTTTTCATAAATGCCCTTTAGCGTCGAGCAGGTTCTTCTGTATTTTTTAGTTGTCTGTGTGCTTTTTATCGTGAAAGCCTGTTGAATTTGGTCAAAGGTTTTTTTCTGCGTCATTTGAGATCATCATTTGGGTTTTTCTTCTTTCTGTTAACACAGTGTGTTCCATTGGTCCATTTCTTATGTTCAATCACCCTCGCGAGCTTGGGATAAATCCCATTTGGCCACGGTGGGTAATCTTTTTAGTACCCCGGTGGATTTGGTTTGCTTATGCTTTATGGAGGACTTTTGCTTCTATACTCACGAGTCATGCTGGTCTACAATTTTCTTTTTTTTGTAACGTTTCATCTGGCTTTGGTATCGGGTAACACTAGTCTCCTAGTTATTTTGTGTTTATTATTTGTTATTTTCTAACCTCTTAGTTTGACCCTGTGGCTCATTCATTTTCTGCCTTTCCCCTTTCCTAATATAAATATTTCAGACTTTAAATTTCCCTCAAATCACTGCTTTCATTGCGGCCCATAAATTTTTATCTATGTCGTCCTAAGTTTTTCTCTCTCCATTATAATTTCTTCAACTTAGGAGTTATATGGCAGTGTGTTCTCTCCTGGTCCAGTGACTTTTTTTTTTAATATTTTATTTATTTATTTGACAGAGGGAGATCACAAGTAGGCAGAGAGGCAGGCAGAGAGAGAGGAGGAAGCAGGCTCCCTGCTGAGCAGAGAGCCCGATGCGGGGCTCGATCCCAGGACCCTGGGATCATGACCCGAGTGGAAGGCAGAGGCTTTAACCCACTGAGCCACCCAGGCACCCCTCCAGTGACCTTTTTATCAAAGAATGACATAATACAAGAAAAAGCACAAACTGTGGGTAGTTCGATGAACTTTTTTTTTTTTTTTTTTAAATTTCAGGTACAATCTACGCCTCCACATGGGGCTCAAACACACGACCCCAAGATCAAGAGTCATGCGCTCCTCCGACTGAGCCAGCTGGGTGCCCCAGTTAGATGAATTGTTATGAGATCACAGTCACACAGCAAACTGACCGGGGAATAGCCCTGAGACCGGGTCGCCCCTTCCATCTTGGTGCTCCTGTAGCCTCAGCAGAGCCACTCTGCCGACCTCAGTGCCATGGCCTAGCTCTGCCCCTTTGGAACTTCATACAAATGGAATCATACAGTTGCACCCTTGAGTTTTCCATTCTAAGGTTTTTTACATCTTTCCTTCAATCAGAGGAATCTACAGGTCCTTCACCCAGAGAGTTGTATCCGTTTCTGTTTTCTTCTTCATCTCGTTTTCTCGCACCCCTGTTTTCTAGGCACTGGCATTTCCCTTTTTAATCCTCCCTAATTCCTTTCATTTCTTGATTCTTCCAAGAGAGTTTCTTAACCCACCTTCTAACCCATCAATTTCTTTTTTTTTTTTTAATTAAGATTTTATTTATTTAAAGTGTGCAGGGGGAAGGGCAGATGGGGAGGGGCAGAGAGTGGAGGGAGAGAGAGAATCTTGAGCAGGCTCCATGCCCAGCAGGAGCCCAAGGCCGAGATCCTCCCACGACTATGAGATCATGACCTGAGCCAAAATCAAGAGTCAGATGCGTAAGCAACTGAGCTACCCAGGCACCCCACAGTTTCTCAACTGTCTTACTTCTACTGTTAAGTCTTCTATTATGTTCTTTTTTTTTTTTTTTTTTTTTTAACCCACTGATTCTATTATGTTCTTTCCTTTAATCACTGTGGTTTTCATGTCTATCATTTCTACTTGGCTCTTTTTCTAGTTTCTTGTTCTTTTCTTTTTTAACACTTTCTTTAAAAAAAATTTTTTTTAAAGATTTTATTCATCTAATTGGCAGAGAGAGAGAGAGCATGAGCAGGGGGAGCATTGAAAAGCAGGCTCCCAGGGGCGTCTGGGTGGCTCAGTGGGTTAAAGCCTCTGCCTTCAGGGTCATGTCTCAGGGTCCTGGGATCGGAGCCCCACATTGGGCTCTCTGCTCAGCAGGGAGCCTGCTTCCTCCTCTCTCTCTGCCTGCCCTTCTGCCTACTTGTAATCTCTATCAAATAAATAAATAAAAATATTAAAAAAAAGAAAGAAAAGCAGGCTCCTCACTGAACAAGGAGCCTGATGAGGGACTCGATCCCAGGACCCTGGAATCATGACCTGAGCTGAAGGTCATGTCCAACTGACTGAGGTACCCAGGTGTCTCCTAGTTTCTTGTTCTAATTCGATATTGCTGGCAAATTATCTTATCTTATTTTGTATGGTGTTTATGCCTATTTTAAGTCTTGGTCCGTTTTTTCCCCCCTCATATCTGTTTCCAGTGGAATCTGTAATTTCCCATTTGAATGAGCGGATGTCCTCAGAATTCTCATTGTTTTGGCATATGGGGCATGGAGTACTGGGTCGCCCAACACACAGGGAGAGAGGCCAAAGCTGCTGGTGGGTGTCAGTCCCTTGAGATCAGGACCCAGAAGTACACAGCCACAGCTCATCACTGCCTTTTCCACCAGGAGACTGCTCTGGGCTGCACTCGTGCTCTGTCTCTGTCTCCAAGGAAAAGCAGCACCCAGAGGCAGTTGGGAGGGATGGGTGGGGGCAGGGAGGTGGTCTCTCTGACCACCTCGGCTCCTCACCTGCACAGTTTCTGCATGACCCATTTATCCAAGGACAGCTGCACTAGCCGGCATAGGCGGGCCTGGGGCAGGTAGATAATGCACTTTTTTTTTTTTTTTAAAGATTTTACTTATTTATTGGACACAGAGAGATCACAAGCAGGCAGAGAGGCAGGCAGAGAGATAGGGAAAAGCAGGTTCCCTGCAGAGCAGAGAGCCCAATGTGGGGCTCGATCCCAGGACCCTGAGATCATGACTTGAGCCAAAGGCAGAGGCTTAACCAACTGAGCCACCTGCCTGCGGACAGTGCACCCTAGACAATGCACTTCTATTTTATTCTCCCAGAGCTGAGCCTGCAGCCTCCTGCTGTTGGTCACAGTCATGGCCACACACAACCCGCAGTTCGGAGTGTCCTCTCCTCTCCCGGGTCTTTCTCCCACTTTTCTCCCTGTCTCCATATTTTCCTCTAGATTTCCCTCGAGATTGATCATTGAAGCTGCCTCCTGGAATCTGAAAATCGCAGTCCTGGGTTAAGGTTGCCACCTAGTGGCCAGTGCGAGAACCACATTGCAGTGCCTTGCGTCTTGACTTCCTTCCAACTAGGTGTGTGCAAACCCGAAGGTAAGCCAAATCCGTGATTTTTGCATTACCCGCTAGCCTTCCAAAAAAAGTAAAAAGAAATAGGTGATTTAATTTTATTACTATATTTTATTTAACCCAGTATAGGCACCTACTATTTCAACATGTAATCAACGTTTTAGAATTAACAGTTTATTTTACATTCTTTTTCTCATACTTGGTCTTTGAAATCCAGTGTGTATCGCACTTACAACACATTTCAAGCAAGATGCTCAGATCTCGAAAGGAATACTTGATCCACATTTAAGTTTCATAAAAATTACAGTTGAAAATGTTGGTTTACATATCCGTATTCCAAGTATACATTTTTGCGATCAGTTAAGTACAGTTAATCAAACTGTGCACAATTGAACCAGGAGTCTGTGCCTGTCTGCAGACAGAGCCTCTGGAAGACAGGATCTGCTGCCCCACATTCTTGTTCTGAGTTAGGCGTGTTTGACTCAATGCCTGCTCCCCACCTTCTCTGTGTCCGGGCACAGGTGAACTTGCTTCTACCCAACTGAAACATTGGAATTGATCAGACGAGAATGTTCGTCATCTACCTCTGGACAATGTCACACTACTTGCTGGCCACGTATCAGCCTGCATCGGTACCCACAGCCTGCTGGATCCTGGGACGGCTTACACAGGGATGGTGGACACCCCAGGCAGCTCTCTGCTGTCTGTCCTCTCTGCGCATTTCCTCAGCTGAAGAGAATCATTGAGAGCCAGGCCCTGCCTCCTTTCCAGGCAGCCCAAAGCCCTGATTGGCTGTGGGTTTATAAAGGCCCCATCTCTTCTCGAAGCTTTTCCCTCTGCCCAGCAGCTGCGGCTCCTGAACCAGGTAGGGAGCGCCTTCTGATAAGCTTTCTTTATGGGGAGCTACATCTAGGAGTGGCCTCCAGAAAGCAGCTGCAGGGTGGGGTTCTGAGCTGGACCAGGGGCCACTGGTTGGCAGGGAGACTCCTGGCCTCTGTGCCTCTGGAACAAGGTAACCATGAAGTTGTTAAAATGTTTACCGCTGATGACCTGGGGTGCTATTTTGGCCAGAGAGAACTCACCAGGGCTTTCTGTGTGTCAAAAGTTTGAAAAACCTTGAGTGAGGGAGAAAATACAAGGACCGTGAAATGGTGTGGCTGTTGCTAAGCCCAGTTAAGTTTTGGGGAAAGAAAAGGAAAAGCTGAGAATGATTCTCGGGCAGTTAAAAGCTCGCTGAGAAAGCCGGTGTGCCTTGTTGAGAGCCCGGGAGGAGGCGCTCCCCTCTGGAGTCTGCCTGGTGAGGAAAGCTGAGGCCTGGGTCCAGGACTGAGTCACAGCGTCGCCAGGTTCCAAGGCTGACCAAGGCCGGCACAGGCCTGCCGTTAGGTCAGGGCCCTGCAGGCCAGCAGACACCCCGGCATCGACCCCTCACCCCCACCCTGAGGCTGTACCAGGCCTGGTAAGAGCTGAAGGAAGCTGTTCCCCAAGGGTGCGGTAGGGCTCAGCCCACAAGTATTCAGGGTCAAGGGGGCAGGACTTCCCCCTGGAGGAGGGAGATTTTATTGATCCGGGAGCACTCTTCTAGGGTACAGGTTTTGGGCCCCTGGCCAGGCCCCCGGGGGATGGTGCCCCTGGGCTGCCAAGATGGCTCCCAGGAGCACCGAAACCAGCCCTGGGCCACAGTCGATGAGGCAGAAATGCCAAGTGGGTCTGCGGGGTCGGGGTGGGGTGGAGGGATAGAAGGTGCAGGAGGTGGTGCTGCAGAGGGAAGGCACCACGTCAGGCAGAAGGCCCAGGGGCTGTCTATTCCACGGGAAGGCTCAGGAGACGTGCCCACCTGGCAGAGCTGGGGAGAATGTGCCGGGGAGAGAGCCGAAAGCAGGGCTCCTGGGCCAGGCCACTGGCCAGGGCAGGTGGAGGGAGGCGCTGCTACTGACCAGAGCTGCCGGTGACCTTGTGCTGGGACCCCGGAGGTAGCGGGCGTGTGGATTCACTCCCCCTGATGAGGGGCCTCCGGGGCCCTGCCCTGCGCAGATGTGGAGGCCCTGTCCTCCAGAGCACAACAGAGGGAGCACTACCAGGGGCCCTGCTCAGTCTGTGCAGGCAAAAGAAATCAAGGGCGATGACCCGCAGGCCGAGCTGCCTCCCAGTCTGGCGTTGTGGGCCCGAGATTGCAGCCGGCCTCCTCACCGGCCTCAGGCGCGCGCCCTGCTCCGTGCTCCCCCACCCCACACCTCCGGCGCACCTGGGCTGCCCTGCTGTTGGAGACCCTGTCCTGCGCCGGCCTCTCCTGCATCTGGATCGTGGGTTCTGTGGGGCAGGGGTCGTTCCTCTGTGCGTGGGGCTCTGCAGAGCAGGGAGCTCACCCCAGCCGCAGCCACATCCCGTGGAGACTCAGGAATGCCCGCGCCCGGCATTTCCCGGACTCCCTTTATAGGTGAATTTCAACCAGACACGCGCGGGAGTGAAAGCCCAAGAAGGGAAAAACGAAGTCGAAGGGTGAGATCTCCAAAACACAGGAAAGCAGGGGTATGGCCGTGCAGAGGCAAGCAGCTGGCGTAGGGTTTATTTGAGGCAGCGATTCTGGAAGGGAGGCCCTGGGGAATCACCAGCTCTGGTCAGATGCTTTCTTCCAACCGAGCCCTAGATCAGCCCCTGCTGTGATGCCCGGGGAGCTCCTGGCGCGGACCGTGTTAGCAGCACCGGTAGAGGCTGGCTTAGAAGTCAGGTAGAGCACGTTTAAGCAACCATTACTTCATTACCGTCGAGTGAAGATGATAGAAGCAGATCCTGCACTAATTGCACGGGCGCTCGTCTGAAATCCAGTGCGTAGCCCGGCCCCAAACTTCGAGTTCAGCCGTGAAAGTGGCTTGGGGATCTCCGAGGCCCTGGCAATCCCTTCAGAGACTGAGGCACTGTCGTGGAATATCTTAACATCTTGGGCCATCGACAAGGCCTCTGACACAGTCGTATGGCATCAGCTTGTAGCCACGTGTGCAGAAGTGGGGAGGGGGGGAGTGTCCTTTAGAATTGCTTGCAGGGGGACACCGCCTAAAAAGAGATTCAGTCCCTTTGCTGCCCAGATGCGTGGCGTGCTTGGCCTGAGCCCCGCCAGCTGGGCTCTCCAGCGTTCCTGGTGTTTCCATCCTGTGGTGCAGTGGCAGGTGGGAGCTGTCGTGTTCCAGCATCGCGTCTGTGCGATGCTGAAGCCCTGGGTCTACCAGTAACCCTAACCCCCAGGCTGTGCGCAGCCCGAGGTCAAGCACCCCCACCTCCAAAACCTCGTTTGTTGAGCCCACTGGTGGGTCCCCAGAGAGGGTTTCTGTTGCCTGAAAACTAGCCGGGATTTTAGCTTCATGAGGCAGCCCTTGCGGAGAGCGACTGGTGGGTATGTGGCTGCTTTTGGAGCGTCCCCACTGTGGCCAGGACTCCCCGGGAAGTCCTCTCCCACTAACCTGATGGGCTCCCGACCTGGGCACGGGGATTCAGGGACGCGGGCCTCACGCTGGGCTGTGTGCCTTGCTGAGCTCACCAGTGTGAACTGGAGGGTGAGCTGCTGGGAAAATCCTACAGAAGTGAGGCGTGGGATCAGGACAAAGTAATGAGGACAGTGTCCTGGAAGGTGCAGGTGTGACGACTGCCAGAAATGACACGAAGTGGAACTGGGGGGGGGTGTTCTGTAACACTTGGTGTGTGGGTGCATGGGGTGTGAAGGCCCAGCGGGCAGGAAGGGAGCAGGAGGGTGTCTTGAAGACGCTAGCCGCCTGGGGGCGGTAGTGAGTCCCAGGGAGCACTGTGGTAGAGCATCCATGCTGAGTCTCCAGAGAGCTGGAGGGGGCACCCTGGTCAGAGTCGGTCCTGTCAGGTGGTCCCAGGGGACAGGGCTAACAAGGAAGGAGCTGGCCTGCTTTGAGGAGGAGCTGTGGGTGGGGGGTGTCCCCGAGGGGAGCCCTGGGGAAGCATCAGGGGCATCGCTGGCCCCTCTGGAAGGCCCAGCAGAGGGCGGCAGGGGCCAGGGAGGGCGGTCTGTTGGCAGGCGGGTGGGGGCGGGGAGGTCTCCCCAGGACCGTGTCCCCAGCAGGATAGTGTCCATGGTCTGATCAGGGAGCAGAGAACGTACTTGTCTGTCCCCAGCTTGGCTGCGGCAGTGGAGGGGTGGGGAGTCCCGAGCCCAGGGCTGTTCAGGCACGAATCCCCTTGCGACCTGAGCTTGTGTGGGTCCCTTCGCGCGCACTGGGAAGGGTGGGCGCTGGCCGGAGGGAGGGGTCCGAGGTTTTGCTGCGAATGGCCTCAGTGGAGCGGTTAGTGTGTGGGACGAATGGTGGTGGGAACTGGGGCCGGCGCTGACTGCTTCCCTGTGCGGGCGGCCCAGGTGGGCTGGTCCTCTGTGAGGACTCGTCCCTTGGCTCTTGGTCAGACTGGACCACAAGGTCGGTCTGTGGAGTGTGGACCGCAGAAGGCCCGTCTCGCCATCTCCTCAAGGGCAGGGCCAGCAGCTACAGGTTCTACCTGTTGGCTGGGCCGGAGCGCCGTGGTCCCCAGCCAGCTGCTTGCGTGTGACGGTGCTGTCACCGTCAGTGAAGAAGACACCCGTCCACGGCAGACAGTTGGTCCCAAGGGGCGCCCTGAGGAAACAGCAGGAGAAAGAGGAAGCGGGGTGTCACTCTCACTTCTCAGCTCTCAGGCAAGGGAAAGGCCTTTGACGCCAGGGTCAGCCCCTCCTGAAGTCCCCCTTCCACCCTTCAGGCATTCGAGCCGGGCCGAGCTTCTGCAGGCGCGTGTCTCTAACCTCAGCCAGGGCGGGGACTTGTTCGGAGTGGGTGGGGCTGGGTAGGGCCTTGGATTCTCAAAGAGCCCAGTAGGATTCTAGAACCTGGTGCTCAAGGGCCATAGATTGTGCTGGCGCTGGGGGAGGGCATTTAGGCATCAACCCCGTAGGAAGCCAGGTAGACGGGTGTTTGCTGCAGACTCCGAGGACTTGTGTGGGGCTAACGGTGAGGGGTGCTGGCCTGCAAGTGTGAGGGGCGGATGTGCGCGTGGCTGCGTCTGGAGGGTTGGAGAGCGTGTCCTCTGGAGCGCGAGAAGGCCGAGCAGGTGTTCTGCCTGTTTGAGTGGGTGGTTTAAGGGCCAGTGAGGCCTGTGTGACGCTTGGGGGCTTCTCAGTCCTTAGAGAATCAGGTGATGCCCAGAGACGGCACAGATGGGCTGGGCCGTGGAGCGCATGTGGGGTAGGTGGCCTGTGCGGGGGTGCGATGCTGCCAGGACCGCCTCCCCAGAGGGACCCCTCGGCATGAAGTCCCCCCTGGAGTGCCCCAAGCAATACTTTTTACTGTGAGGTGTTTGAATCCTGGTGGAGGTTACGTGTCATTGTAGGGCTCGTGGGGGCGCCTGGGTGGCTCAGGGAGTCTGGCGTCGGACTCTTGATTTCAGCTCGGGGCAGGACCTCAGGGTCGTGAGATCGAGCCCCTTGTTGGACTCCACACTAGGTGTGGAGCCTATTTAAGAGTCTCTCTCCCTCCTTCTCTCCATCCCCCACTTGCTCTCTGTCTAAAAAATGAAAAAGCACATCCCCTCAGGAACTGCCTAAAAGCGGCCCCTTCCGGGGCAACTGGGTGGCTCAGTGGATTAAAGCCTCTGCCTTCGGCTCAGGACATGATCCCAGGGCCCTGGGATCGAGCCCTGCATCAGGCTCTCTGCTCAGCGGGGAGCCTGTCCCCCCACCCCCACCCCCGCCCCCCGCCGCCTGCCTCTCCGCCTACTTGTGATCTCTGTCTGCCAAATAAATAAATAAATCTTAAAAAAGGGGGGGGCCCTTCCAAAGTGAAACCAGATTGGGCCTGGAGTTCCTCTGTGGGAGAACATGTAGAACATTCTCGCCACGTCAGTGACTGCAAGGGACGCTCCTTGCGTCTGCCCTGTGTGCTCAGTCAGTTCATTGAGAACAGCCGTCAGAGCCTCGGGGGAACCCAGTCCGGGGTGAGGCGCCGTCATTGGTGACCGGCTTGTGTGCTGGCCACGTGGGGCCATTTCAGCGGGAGAGGGTGGGCTCCTGTCACCGCAGCCGGTGTAATTCCGTACTCCGCAGGGCTTTCTGTCCTCACCGGGCGAGGAAGAGTCGCCGGCCTCCACATGGCGAGTCCCACCAGCAAGGCCAAGAGCTTGGGCTTGTTCCCTGCGTGGGGGTGGTGTGGACGCGCCCACGCCTGGGAAGACCTAGCCAGGACCACCCCCGGGGAACCTGAGGTCCGTGTCTGAGTGGTTACATCTCAGGGGTCCGTATACCTGTGAGTTTCACTGGTGATGCCTTGTGGGTACAAGGAGTTCCCCTCAGAGAATTTAGAGGGATTTCCTCAGATGATACTGACTTGGACGCTGGGGCCTCATTGAGCCCAAACGGACTGCATATATATATATTTTTTAAAGATGTTATTTATTTATTTGACAGACAGACAGAGATCACAAGCAGACAAAGAGGCAGGCAGAGAGAAGGGCCGGGGAAGCAGGCTCCCTGCTGAGCAGAGAGCCCGATGCGGGGCTCGATCCCAGAACCCTGAGATCATGACCTGAGCCGAAGGCAGCGGCTTAACCCACTGAGCCACCCAGGCACCCCTGCATATTTTTTTTTTTAAGATTTTTATTTATTTGACACACAGAGAGATCACAAGTAGGCAGAGAGGCAGGCAGAAAGAGAGGAGGAAGCAGGCTCCCTGCTGAGCAGAGAGTCTGATGCGGGGCTCAATCCCAGGACCCTGAGATCATGATCTGAGCCGAAGGCAGAGGCTTAACCCACTGAGCCACCCAGGCGCCCCCGGACTGCGTATTTTTATTTTCTCGGTGGGTCACCGGGTGGAATAGGAACGATTCTCTCCGGGAAGTGGGACAGGCCCACTGGGGGCTGCCCGTGTCTTAGGGTAGGTGCTTAGGTGACTGCCAATCCCGGAGGTTAGTGAAGGGGGCAGAGCCGGGACGGGCTCGGGGTCACGGGGGCAGTGTGTGGCAGGACGGTGGGCAGCAGAGGGGCTGGAGCTGGGGGCATGCCAGTTTCAGGGCCTGGCGTCCGGAGAGCGGCTGTCCAGAGCAAGTGGCCAGGAACCTTGAGTTTTCGTGACTCCCAAGAAAGGTTTACCGTTCGGCTTACCTTAGTGGGCGAAATTGGACCACAGGTTTACTGGAGAGAAGCAGGCAGCCTTTTCTGTTGAAGGAAATTTTTGGCGGGGTGACCCTTCCGGGGTGGGAGGAGCAGAGGGACGTGGGTCGGGAGGATCTGCGTGTCCGGGGTGGGGGGCTTCTCCTCCGTGTCTAGGAACCGCGTCCGAGCCCTGCAGGGCCTTGGTTTTAGCGATCCCAGTCAACTTAATAACTGTGCCCTGTGATTAGGGGGAGGACCTTGCCAGAAGAATTCCTCTCCACTCTGGGCGAGGTGAGTGAGCCTCTTCAGGGTTGGAAATGAAGAAGGGGTCATCTGGGTCACTATGGTCCCGTGAAGGGTAAACCCAGTTGTGGTACTGTGACGTATAATAAATACATCCCTGGTCTTTGTCCCTGTCGCTGTGCAGACCTCCTACAACCAGGGCCGTGTCCTAAGTGGTGAGAGCCCTAGAGGCGTCTTTGGTTAGGTTAACGGGGGACTTTTGGAAGCTCTTTAAGGATGGGGCGGCAGGTTTCCAGTGGAGCCAATCATGGGATGAAAGGGTTGGCGCTTTGAGTCGCACGCCCTGACCCTTGGGGACAGGAGAGGGGCTAGAGATGGGGTTCAGTCACCGGTGGGCGATGATTTAATCGGTCGTGCCCATGTAATGGAGTCTCCACAGAAGCCCGGAAGAACTAAGTTGGGGGTCTCGGGGTTGGAGAACAGGCGAAGATTCAGGAGCGTGCGGCCCCCGGCGAGCACGGATGCTGGGGCCCGTCTGCCACGACCCTGCCCCCTGCCTTCCGTCTGGCTGTTCCGACTTATATCTTTTTACAGTAAGAAAGTAACCTAGTGAGGAAACGGGTTTCTTGAATTCTGAGCTGCTCCGGCGAATGAACTGGGCACAAGGGAGGGCTCCGGTGTATGGCGAGTCCGTCGGAGGCCCGGTGGCGGGCAACCCGACCTGGTGACCGTGTCCGGAGTGGGGGAGGGGTACCCGTGTCATCTGTGGGGCTGAGCCCTGTCACTTCGGAACGGGTGGGTTACAACCCCGGGAGCTCTCCGGGGGAGATCTGAAACCAGCTTCCGTGGCGGGGGGTGTGGGGAGGAAGAGGTGGACCCCCGCAGGTTTCGTGAGGAGGGGCTTCCATGAAGGCTCTCGTGGGCCGCTGCCCCAGGAGCAGCTCTCCACACCCGCCGTCCAGAACCTCATGTTCACAGAGAGGCGTCAGTGGGGTTCAGTCACGTGTACCGTCCAGGTGGCCTTGAACACATTAATCTCGCAAGGCTTCATCCTCGCAGGGGCTCCTGGGACAGGGACAGTGGGGAACACGCATTCCCAGGTCGGGGGAGGGGCGGGAGCCTCTGGCAGACTGGGTCTAGTTGGTGGCTCAGCCGTGGGCCTGTCTTCTCGACGATCTCCTCCAACAGGGGTCGGAGGCCCTCCTGGGGAGGTGGTGTCCCACGTGGACCGAAAGGACACGGCTGCCCCCGGCCCGACACACGAGGGAACAGCCGAGGGAACACCCGGCTGGGCGGCCTGGACAAAAGGCCCTGTGAGGTGTGTCTGTCCTGAGAAGGGGGGCCGCTCGCTCCCCTTACAAACACCGGGGGGGCACCCCGGATGAAGTAGGCAAGCCCTGTGGGATTTGCTCTGGGGTAACTGGGATCTTCAGCCACTGAATGGGCCCATTACCCAGATTCTAGCTGAGAGGAGCGGGCGCCTTTAACTCGTGTAACTTCACTGTTAGAAAACTGAAGAGCAGTTCTAGAAGCTTCTCAGATGTGCCGGGGGCAGGGTGGATAGGGAGAGGAGCCTTTTCGGGGACTCCTTGACGCAGGAGCCCATGCGCTGTGCTGGCAAAACCTCTAGGCGAAGTCTTCCTAGGGGCCGAGCTTAGATCGGGGCGCTGTGGAGGCCAGCCCCATCCCACATAAGCAGTTGATTGAACCCTCGGTGAACAGGAGGTGACTCTGGGTAATGATGTGCTAGAAACCGGAGTCCTGTGGCCACACGCTCTCTGCACCGTAGCCCCGTGTGCCTTGTGGGAGCAGTGAGGGCTCGTGGCCACCAACGTTAAGACTCCGAGGATGGAACCCAGAGTCCCACAGCCTCCGCGGCTCCGGCCATGCAGAGAACACAACAAGCTTGGCACGCCTGGCTGGCTCAGTCCACGGAGTGGAGCCGGTGACTCTTGATCTCAGGGTTGGGAGTTCAAGCCCCACGTTGGCTGTAGAGAGGACTTAAAACCTTGAAACAAAACAAACAAAAAAAGAAAGGTCAAAAGAAAACGTAACAGGCTAAAGGAGGCTAGTCCTCGGTGACTGGTCTTGCAAAAGCTTTCCTCTCTTGCTCTTGGAAAGGAGCCCACTGCTGTCTGCCTGCATGTGGGAAGGATCTCGATTTATGTTCACTGAGCTGCCCCTGGTTATGTGATGTCGACACAACAAGCTTGGCACGCCTGGCTGGCTCAGTCCACGGAGTGGAGCCGGTGACTCTTGATCTCAGGGTTGGGAGTTCAAGCCCCACGTTGGCTGTAGAGAGGACTTAAAACCTTGAAACAAAACAAACAAAAAAAGAAAGGTCAAAAGAAAACGTAACAGACTAAAGGAGGCTAGTCCTCGGTGACTGGTCTTGCAAAAGCTTTCCTCTCTTGCTCTTGGAAAGGAGCCCACTGCTGTCTGCCTGCATGTGGGAAGGATCTCGATTTATGTTCACTGAGCTGCCCCTGGTTATGTGATGTCGCCGGTGCTCAGTGATGCGGTCACAGGGATGCGAACTGATGCAGGTGTGCAGTGTACTAACCTGCTACATCGATGACGGGAAAGACTGGAAAACGCAGGTCAGGCTGGGACTCATTTGAATGTGACAATGGTGCACGTGACCCACTCGTCCTGGGTCATAAATCCAGGAAGGGGCCAAGGTCTTCTCAAGCTGTGAAATTCTCAGGGAAAACGCAGGCAGGAGCCACTCGGGATATGAAGCCGGCAACTAACAGTGCCACTGCCCGTGCCTGGGACCAACAAGAAGCTGGTGTTGGATTAGCTGATTCAGATTTTGGAGAATGCACCCTCCCTGGGGATTTGCTCACTCCCGTCTATAAACCCACAAAAAGGTTGTGTTTGAGTGGGGACCTGCGCGAAGGCAGGCCGTGTCTGAACTACAAAAGGCGAAGCCCTCCCGGTGCCTTTGGACCATGTCATCCCCACTCACAGGGGATGTGGAGGTGTCTGCCACCTGTACTCCAGATGGGGGCTTAAAGCAAAAGCCCATGAGAGCCTCTGTAGAGAGCAAGATGGAGTCACTCATGTCAAGCGGGCAAAGGGCGTTGGAGCCATGGCCAGGTTTCCCCGAAGCCAGCACGGACCAGCAGGACTACGGACTGATAGTCCGTGAGGCCGTGTGAACCCGGAAGAACTGAGAGGCCGATCACTAGCCCCAGGAGACCTGCAGGGGCCCAAGGCTGATCACACCCCGCTAGAAAGCAAGGACTTCGGCAACAAGCTGTCAGACTCTCCACACGGTGACCGTTTTGCGTCTGGCCACGTTAGGAAGGCAAGATGCCACCAGATGTCTGCCCGACTGATCCTGTACGCAGCCTCGCTGCCCGGCGTTGAGCAGAGTAAGCAGTAAGTTCAGACCCGCGGAGGCCTCCTCTCAGCTGGTCCCAGCTTCTTACCCTGGTTGTATCTTTGTGTTGTGAGTTTGTGTTTCTGGACTTTGCCTTGTGGGGCACAAAGGGAGCCAAGTTAAATGCGTGTGAAATGTCGTTGAGTTGGGAATCCTGAAACTGCTGGACAGTTGTGTTAACCTTGCGTTTGGATTGAATAAAGTCGTCTTTGTGGAAAGACACCGCTCGCATAGGTGCTTTTCTGGGACAGCCTCCCCGCAGTGACCGGGGGTTTTTGGACCAGACCAGCGGGTGCGGATGTTGCTGATGGGGTATACCAGAGAGCGACAGTTATTAGCCTGCTGCTGCGGACTGATTGGGAGGTTTCCAGGACATAAAATAACTGTGAAAGGTGAGATTCTCCTAATGTCTTGGGTGATGGCAGAGAATCACACTCGGCCCAGAAGATTCCGTAAGAACGTGGACATCATACGGGAGCACACTGGATCCACAAGCAGGAGCCTCTTTTTCTCTCGGACAGCCTTTGGGGCCATGCAAGGAGCCATCAGAACCGCGTGTCCCGTGCACCGGGCTCTAGGAACGGCTCACCTCTCACCAACAAAGCGCTGCTTGGTTTACGACGGGGGGCGCCCAGGTGAATGGATAGTACCCTGTCCGGAAGCTGCTTGCAGTTCAGGCTGGCCCAGTGGCCGTACGGAATGTCCCTTCCAAAGGGGTAAAAATGGGAGATAAATGGAGAGAAGGAAAAAATAGTAGCTGTGGGCCGAGGATTGAATACGTGGGTTATGTGACGAGGGAAATAAAATACTACAGTCACATCTTGAAAGAGGCTCCCAGCAAGAGGACGTAGGTCTCTTTCCGGACCACCCCAGAGGCATGAAAGGGTGGTGTAGCCTTGCGACCACTCCTGCTTTGGGAAGCCGAGGGCCCTGCACGGTAACCTGCGGGTGTGAGTGACCTCGCCAGCCGAGATGCTGTCACAGGATGGCGTGGCCCGGGAGCTTACCAGGACTGGACGGGATGCTAGGAAGATGCCAGTAACTTCTGACTTCTAAGACTGTTTTGCTCTAAGGGATCCACCTCTGAGAAGGGGATGGGCTGTGATGTGGTGATTTATGATAAACGTGTATTTGGCTCTTGTCCCCATTTCTGGCATAGAGCTACTGAAATCCTTGGAACTTCCTAAGTGATAAGAGGGGTAAAGATGTCTTTTGTTACGTTAATGAGCTGACTTTTGGAACTCTCCTAAGGGGGGTGGGGGGCTGGTTGCCAGTGGAGCCAACCCAGGGACTAAAGGGTTGGGACTTTGAGTCCCACCCCTTGTCCTTTAGGGAGAGGAGAGAACCTGGACACTGAGTTCAGTCACTGACCGTCAGTGATTGGATCAGTCCTGCCGTGTAAGGAAGCCTTCATAAACACGCACTGTAAGGGCCTATTTAGCCAGAGCAATTCCATCTTGGTTAAACAGTGATTTTGTTGGTTATGCAGTAAAACTTAAACTGACCCTGCCGCCCCCAGGGGAACTTACTTAAAAGCAAGTAGGGGAAACAGAGCCCAGAGTACAAGGACGAGTCAGGCCAGGTGGAGAGCTCCAGTCAGTGCAGCGTGCATACTGTCTCCCTATCTACCAAGGAGTGGGGGCCCCGCCTTTTGGGCGCCAGTTCTGACCAAGGCGATAGGCCAGTTCAAATAGCTACTGTGGGGTGAATTGTAGTTCAGTTGGCCGCCCGTGTGGGACCGAGCATGACTGCGCAGCTTTCCCTGTGTGTTGCACTCTCATTGGCCACCCGTGTGTGGCCAGGCTCAACCACGTGGCCTTTGCTCTATAAAAGATAGTCTGTGAGGCTTGGGAGGGTCGCTCTCTCCATAAGGGACGGCCCCACTGGTTGGTTTGATTCTCGATGCTTGGCGCGAAATAAAGCTTTGCTTGACTTTTGCTCTGTATCTGTCTCGCTCCTTTGATCATGGACCCAAAAGCACAAGGAGTTTAGGACTGACATTTAACCTGTGGAATCTGATGTGATCTCTAAGTGGGTAGCGTCAGAACTGAGCTGAGTCTTATGTCTTAGGGCACCCCGTGGGTGTCCGAGAATCGCTTGTGGGCGTGGGGGAACCCCTCTCCCACACACGCAGTGGGACCCGGCGTGGGGCCCTTCTACCAATGGAGCAGCAAAGGCTGCTGCCTTTGCACAGCTCGTCCATGTTTTCCATTCGCTGTGAGCCTTAGCTGTCATCGCGGGGACCGAGGGGCGGGCACAGCACGCGGCAGTACGCGTCCGAGCGAGGAGAGGCAGGGCCCTGGCACGCGTGGGTGGCTCTGCGGCCTTTGCCTGCCCTTCCCCGCCTTCCCCATCACCGCAGGTCTCTAACGCCGCTGGCTTTCCCTTTGGCAGCGGGGGTGCCTTGTGAGGTACATTACTTGGTTCTGCCCCAGTCAGGCGAGAGCCGAGGGGCGCCGGGTCTGTGGCGTCTCAGGGGAAGCAAGCCTGTGGCCTGGACGGATCTCTGAGCAGGTTATGGATATCAGCATTGTAGGGTCTCTGGAGACACTGGCCGGTAAAAGCGTTAGAGCAGCCGTGAGTCATAATGCAGAATTCAGTCCCCAAACCTGGGACAGCCCGTCAGTTGCCTTCTCTCTGTCCTTCTGCATAAAATCTTAAAGGTTTGAGTTTCAGTTAAGATAGTTTCTGATCCCAGTTTCTACTTGGTGATTTTCTCCTGTTACCCTCATCTTGTGTTGTTGCAGGAAAAATGTGTGGGTGATATTCCTGTGTACCTTCTTCCAAGGCAGCCTGTTCCCTTTCTAGGAACCCCCTGGGATTGGGGTCTGCCTCTGGTTACAGCCCCTGGACTTCTGGCACATTCATGCCGGAAGCGGGGCAGTGGGTTCGCCAAGGCACTGGGCAACACCCAGGAACCTTCCACAGAAGAGTTCCCTTTGCCAGGGGACTGATGCACCCCTCAGGGTGTTTAGGAAATGCTGGTTGCGTGCGTTTCGGGTTGATGGGGTTTTGGAATGTAGGTGAGGTCTGGAGCCGAAGGCCAAGAAGGAATTCTTGAAACCTCTCTGTGAGCAGCTGGTTTGGGAGGTGCGGCTGATGTATTTGGGAGTCGGGGGGAGGTAAGGAAAAGGGAGGGTTTCTAAAGGATTTTTGTATGTTAGAGAAGACTCTTGGGATACCCTAGGCCTTGCAATTGTCAGGTTAAGGTGGTTTTTCTTCCAGTAAGGCATTAACAGTGAGACAGGAGCTTCCTGGAGGAACACAACACTCCGCCCGCTTCGAGTGGCTGTCAGTGGGCTGCAGGTTCTGAGAACATTTAATTGTGTTTACATTTCCTTCTGGAAGCTCAGTTATTGATAGAAATGCTTTGTTCTTGTAAATTGTTAAAGCTTTTTTTTTTTTTTAAGATTTTATTTATTTATTTGACAGAGATCACAAGTAGGCAGAGAGGCAGGCAGAGAGAGGAGGAAGCAGGCTCCCTGCTAAGCAGAGAGCCCGATGCAGTGCTCAATCCCAGGACCCTGGGATCTTGACCCAAGCTCAAGGCAGAGGCCCACTGAGCCACCCAGGCACCCTAATTGCTAAGGCTTTTGTTAAACTGAGACTCCTGTCTTGCGGGATTGTAGTCTCTATAGATTAACTATTTGTTTTGTTTTTCCTTTAGGGCATCCAGGAGTGCCTGAGGAATGTCACAGATGTCCCCTGGAGGTGGGGGTTGTGGGGTGTCTGCTTCGGCCTGTCCTCAGCCTTCTGCTCCCTTATCGGGGACATTTATATTTGTCCCTTTTTTTTAAAGACCAGACTTTTTTTTTTTTTAAGATTTTTATTTATTTGTTAGAGAGAGAGAGATACAGAGAGCGAGCACAGGCAGACAGAGAGGCAGGCTAGAGGCAGAGGGAGAAGCAGGCTCCCTGCTGAGCAGAGAGCCCGATGTGGGACTCGATCCCAGGACCCTGAGATCATGACCTGAGCCGAAGGCAGGGGCTTAACCCACTGAGCCACCCAGGCGCCCTATATTTGTCCCTTTTTAAAGTGACATCCCACCAGGGACTGAACGAACCCACGATATCCCGTGGGGCCCCGGGGACTCAGAATGACACGGGGGCGGGAGCAGGTGACTCTTCAGTGAGCTAACGTGCAGAGAGCGAACGGCAGCGTGCTGCCCAGAGCACGGCCGGCGAGCGGCGCCGAGTTCCCAGCCCGGCTGCTGCTGTCCGGCGGCCGCTGGTGCTAGTATTTGTTGTTGGCGTCTGAAGTGTCTCACCTCCTCAGGTCACAGGCGGCCGTTAAGCATCCTCAGCAGCTTGACCCATCCAGTCATGTTTGTCCACCTGCCGTCACCCACCCACCCTCTGGATGGCCTGTTCCATCAACGACCAGACGCCCGCCCTTCGTCCTGTTCCCGCCCTCGGGCCGGAGCCAGTCCCCGCCCCACCCGCAGCCCGACACTTGCCGCTAACGGAGTCTGGCGCTGTTTTTCAACATTGCGGTGTCTGTTGTCCCGAGCAAAGTGATGAGGCCACAGTCCCACAGGCCTCCTGCTACCCTGAATCACATACTGCCCAGCACAAGCGTTCTTCCCCGTCTTGGTCTCTGCCACGTCACTTTGAAAGGCGGCAGCCCCTGCGCAGTCCTGGCCTCTCCGCACTTGGCGCACTGCCCTCCCGCACTGCCCTCCCGCACGCCCCGCAGCGGCTCCGCGCCTGCACGGACACCAGCCTCCGAGAATCCCCGTCCCACGTTCAGCCTCGACCCGGTGGAGGAAGCGCTCAGGTCTGGCCTGTCTCTGATCACCTGGACGGTTACTCTAAATGTTTTTTGGGGTGTGGAATTCTGGGGTTTTGAGGTAAGAACGGGTAATTCTCAGGAGTCTGGGTGGGCTGGAGGAAGAGGAATGGTTCAAACACCAGCAGACATTAGGAAGAGATCTGGGCAGGGGCGGTTCCCCGGGTGGCTCAGTCCTTGAGCATCTGCCTTTGGCTGGGGTCATGACCCGAGTCCTGGGATCCTGGAATCGCCTGCACTGGGCTCTCTGCTCCGCCGGAAGCCTGCCTCTCCCTCTCCCTCTCCCCCTGCTTGTGTTGCTTTCCTAGATTTTTTTTTTTTTTTTGAGATTTTACTCATTTATTGGACAGAGACACAGCAAGAAAGGCAAGAATTTAAGTGAACTTGAGTTTGTAAGAGGACTTCTCACTGATGGCCACCAGTCCGTAATAGAGAAAGCATTTGGTTGCTATTTGAAATTTTGTTGAAAGCCATTGAAGGGGGCCATGACCTGGCAGAACTTCGTCTCCTAGGGTTTTCCTGTTAAGTGGCGGGTTTCTGTTTCTGGGCCCCTACCCCAATGCCCCTCCCAGTTAGGATCAAGCTCACTCTTTAAAAAGCAGATGATGCTCTTCCTTACTTGAGGTTGCCTGTGGCTTCTGGTTTTTCTCACCAGGGCAGGCCCAGCCCATACCTGTGTCTCCACCCTCCTGCAGCTCGGCTCGGCCAGCAGGCTCTTGTTCCCACTGTGTCCCTGGCGGGCCACAGATGCCTGCTGCCTCGTTGGTGCTCAAAATGTCTTTTGGAGTGCATGTCCCCGCGTCCACCGTCAGTGTCCCCACCTGTGGTCCGGGCTTCTCACGGGGGGTTATGCTCCCTTCCCTTTCCGGTAACTGAAGTCCTCAGTCCCCATCTCTGGATTCTTTCACGAGTCCCACTAGCCCCGAGAGGTGTGTTTCGGTTGGTTGTATTTTGGTTAACATTCGGACAGTCCTTATAAAACGGAGAAAGGTAGATTGTCCTTAATTCAAACCTATCACATACAATCCAGCGTGTACGTCTGAGCTGGAAGAGCAGCCTCTCGGGACAGAAGAGTCAGACGGAGGATGAAGGTCACCAGCGCTGTGCTGAGATCTGGAGCACCGGAGCAGGGTCCCAGACCGTTCTCCTGACGGGCTCGGCAGGATGAGCTGCGGGAGTTTTTGCCTTCAGAATCCCCGGAGTACGGACCTAGCCAAGGCGGAAGAGGGAAGTGGAGAGCAGGTGCCAAGAGTCCATTCTCCTCAGGCCGGCTGGATTTGATGGGACAATCCAGGTAAGGATCTCAGTCAAGAAACATTCTAGCCAAACGAGGCCCAGGTTCCTGACGTCCAGACCAGCTGACTGGTTGGGAGAGGGGCTCTGTGTCATCGTGCAGCCACAGAGAACGAAGACAGAGTGGGGGGCGGGGGGGCCTGGAATGAAACCTCTAGCTGCGTTCCACAAAGTCACCTGCCCCAACCCTGAGGACCCACGGCATCTCACATGGCCATGGTTTTGCAAGCTGTGCCTCAGCCTCTCACCCTGCAGTTTCCTCCGACCTACAACCCCCCACCATCCCTCGACTTCAGAGTAGAGAGATGCCAATCAAATTTATCCATGCCAGCTTTATGCAACATGATCCCCAACTTTAAATTTATAAAGCATTAAACAATGGGGAGAAGTGTAAGTATCTAAGCATTTTAGTTATGAAAAGGTTATCTGTGGAAATAGAAGAGTCTTCCTTTGGCTCAGGTCATGATTCCAGGGCCCTGGGATCAAGTCTCACATTGGGTTCCCTGCTTGGTGAGTCTGCTTCTCCCTTTCCCTCTGCTTGCTGCTCCCCCTGCTGTGCTGTCAAATTAAAAAAACAAAACAACAACAACAAAAAAAACTTAAAAAAAAATCAAATGGAATAAAGACAGGTAATGGGGTCAAGTGCAGTGGGCATGGGTGTTGGGAGTCAGATAGGCAGAGGTCAGAATCTGGAGACCCCTGTGGGCTGGGTTTTGCTGTGCAAAGTGCACTGCCTCTTGGCCTACTGTCCCCAGCATCCTGCAAGACTGAAATGCGGCTCTATGCCCAGGCTGTAAGAACCTGTTTCAGGAGAAGTTTCATCTAAAACCACTTTGATTTCTGAGGATTACAAGGGAATTTTTTTCTCTAATCTGGATTTCTAGGACCTTGGGAGCAAAGAGCCCACGAGAGGACAGTCACCCCAGCGGTTACCTTTGCATTTGTAAAGGTAGGTATGTTTTCTCAAAGCATTTGCAACTTGCTGATTTGTGATAATGACCTTGGCTTCCCTGAAAATTTTTCATGGGTTTTTCCTTTTCGGTTTTTTTTTTTTTTTTGTATTAAATATTTCCTTGTGTGAACAATGAATGTCAAATTATGTGTTATCATGGTGAACATAGGCTCAAGCATACCCTACAGCTATGAAAGCTAGAGCTGTTTATAAAGTACGAGAACCTGCCTCATGTTGTGTTAACTAATGTTAATTATGAATAATGATTTAACTGTGTTACAAGTGAGTTACGGTGTTTTAGTATAAATGAGTTAATTCAGGGACCAAGGAATGCATGAAACATTTTCCACTAGACTCCATGATATTTAGAACTTATTATCCAGGATCATAAAATCATACAAATACACACAGACACACATATACTTAGATCTTTATTTTAAAAATGTGGTGTACACACACAAATGCTCTCTCCCCTTTTCCTCTCCCCCCCCCCTTCTCTTCATCTGATCTGGAGGCATTTGCTTCTACACATTCTTTTCCATGGATACCATCCAGCCATGGTACATTTTTACTGCAGCTTATTCAATCATTCTCTTTCTGATGGTCACTCACATTGTTTCCTTTTTTTGTCCTTATCAAAAAATACAATATACATTGATAAACATATAATCTTAAGAACTGGCACTTTGTTGTCTTAGGGATAGAGTCCCAGGAGTGAGACTCCGGGACTGAAGTGTAGGTGTATTCTTAATGTTAAGAGTCACACTTGACATATCTCTAGCAGTGGCGTATGAAATGAATCTTCTCCCCTGCTTCCTTGTTGGTAGTAGACGAGATGACAATTTAGAAAGACAAGAGATTTCCTGGACTATAGCTGTTCTGGTAAATCTGTTCAGAAAGTCTCTCACACTCCTACAGATTCGCACACATCAGTGACATTCAGGAACAAGGAAGACACAAGGCCAGTTATAGTTGCCAGTGACAAATCTGGTGTGTGATTTATGACAGATCAGGAGAGAAACTTGGGAATTTGAAATCAATACTAAGATGGTGTGCCTCTGAATTATGCGAAAAGCTTTTTAGGTTAATTGTTAAACATATGGAGAGATCACCGAAAAGTCTAACTTCTAAGGTGTTTGTGAACCTTTAAAGGCAAGGCTTAACTTCTACTCAACTTCCGAAGGGAGATACTTTCGGTAGGTGACCATGAAACTCAGGGAGCAGAAATGCCTCCTTTAAACAGAATGTGGCAAGAATGCATTTCTAAAGTGTGTTGTGCACATGGACATTTTAAAAAGCAGTAAGACACTTACTGACAGTTTCTTACATTTTTTTCTCTAAGTCTCTAAAATGTAACATCTGCGAACCACATACACATCCTACTTTTTTGTAAGACAATTTGTAAAATATTAGGAGAAGTAGGGAAATGCACAAAGAAAAGTACACGTAGTTTCTGGGTTATACACGACGTTGAACGACATGCATCTGGAGTAAACACCTGCACGGCAGCTGCACACCAGCGATGGCGCCACATGGGCTGGGGCACGGGGTGCCGGCCCGCCGAGCTCCTGCACTCTCCCAATCCGCTCTTGATGGTCGCTCACTGACCTACTGACGGGAAGAATGCTTTCCAGCAACCCCAGAAGCAAGTTAAAACTTCAACGTTGTCTTCGGTTTATGGAAGAGGCAGCAGGACAAGGATAGCAGACCGACGCTCTGGGGCAGCGAGGAGGAGAGAACAGCGGCCATACGCCACAGACGGTCACCTGTTTCACGTGGAATGCGTACGGGCTTGGAAAGGTACTGAAAAACACACGATGTTTAGCATGGAAAATCTTACTTGTGCCCCTACTGTCAGAGGACAAGAATCTCAAACTCCCAGTGACTGTGTCAGATTTACAGGTGTAGACCCAAGATAGGATCACACATAACCACTAAATTCCTAAGGTACTGATCCTTTACGCTGCTGCCCAGAATATTTCATTCTTGAGTAATTCAAGACTTAACAAAACTCACTGTAATACAAGTGAGCATGTCTGTTTACACTTGCTGTAAGCTGCTAGATATTCTTTAGCTGGGCATCACAGCTAACTTCTGGTGTAACACTGTACGGAGGGGACCCTGTTTTTACACATTTTTCGACGTGCCGGACCGTAGCTCACTGTGAATTTCCATGTTCCTTCAGTACCTTCGTGCGGTTTCTCCCGCGCGGGAAGGGCTGTGGTGGGAGGGCTTGCCACGGGCCCGGGGGCCGCAGTGTCAGGCCTTTTCCGCCAGGTGAACTCTTTGATGGACGCTGAGGCGGGATTTCCTGCTGAAGGCCTTCCCACATTCCGAACACTCGTACGGTTTCTCTCCTGTATGGATCCGCAAATGTAATCGAAGGGTTGACCTCTGGCTGAAGGTTTTGCCACATTCGGTACATTCATAGGGTTTCTCCCCCGTATGAGTTCTCATGTGGATGATGAGTTGAGAGTTCTGGATAAAGGACTTCCCACACTCACTGCACTCATAGCGCTTCTCCCCGGTGTGAATTTTCTGATGTATAATGAGGTTGGATTTCTTGAAGAAGGTTTTTGCACATTCATTACACTCATAGGGTCGTTCTCCCGTGTGAATTCTCTGGTGTGTAGTAAGTTCAAATTTCTGGGCAAATGTCTTGCCACAATCGCTGCATTCGTAGGGCTTCTTCTCCATATGTGCTCTCTGGTGGACGATGAGGTTTGACTGGTGGGTGAAGGCTTTTCCACATTCAATACATTCAAAGGGTTTCTCCCCTGTGTGAATCCTTTGATGTTTAATGAGGTTTGCCTTATGGGAGAAGGTTTTCTTACATACGTTACATTCATAAGGTTTTTCTCCAGTGTGTATTCTCTTGTGACTAATAAGGAGTGACTTAAAGGAGAAAGCCTTGTCACAGTAATTACAAATAAAAGGTTGTACCAAATTTCTTATTTTCTGATGTTTAAAAATGCCTTCTTTAAAGACTTTTCCACTTTTGTTATATTCGGAGTACTCTAATCCATTATGGGTTTTCTCTTGCTTCAGACAGAGGAGTGCTTTCCCAAATCCATTGCACTCATCAGGTCTCTTTCTTATGTAGCTTCGATTATTATTAATTAAGTCTGAATTGGTTTTCAAAGTTTTTTCATATAAGTCGTATTTATAGGGTACTTGCCTTAAAGAAACAAAATCTGTGCTCAGATTAAATGTTTTTCCGAAGAGATTACCTCTTTCCTCCATTGGGGTTTGGTTCTTAAAAATGATAAACGGCCTCGCCTGCTCATCGGGGCCGCTGCGGTCCCGCTCCATCTGGTCGTCGGCCTTCCACACCTCTAGGAAAGAGCACGTGAGGACAACGTTAGAGAACGGAAGTGTGAGGCTGCCTCTTGAGTGTGGGATCCAGTCTTCCAGTATTAGAATCTCCAATGCAAATTCTACCTAGTTCTTAAGCTTTGAAATACAAAAGCCCTTGGCAAAAAAAAAAAAAAAAAAAAAAGTAGAAACTGGCAATGGATGTAAGTAGCCTTGACAGTAAAAAACAAAGAGCACCGACTAGGGCACAAACGATGTGGGAAGGCTGGCAAGTCTGGGGGGTGGGGGCGGACAAAGGAGATCAAGAATTGTCCTTAAGGACACCGAACAGTTAGCACAGATGAAGATGTTAAGGAAAAAAGGCCAAACTGATCTGAGTTTAGCTCCGCTTAGGCTCTGAATGATTGTGGGCTGCTCATCTCTGCCACTTAACTTCCTAGAGCCAACACTTCTCGCAGGTCTGCAGAGCGGACAGTGCTGCAAAGATTCACATCTCTTTACTTTTGCAAGTGGATGACAAGATCCAGAACTCCTATTTTGTAGGAAATAAAATTATCCAAGAGTCCCATATCCTTGAGACAATCATTTTTATCCTACTATGTTTAATTTCTTCTCTAAACCCATCTTGTCTCTGCTTTAATTTGAAAGAAATCTTAAGGATCAGATTTATTCCCTTGACCTACACCTGAAATAACCTTTATTTTCATCTGTGTGTTCCTGATTATTCCTGACTCTTGTGATCATTCCTGACTCTTGTGATCCTGCTGCCATTTGTGTCTAGGACAAAGATATCACCCTTATGCTAAAAAAAATTTTTTTTTTTAAATTCCTTACGTTTATTATACCAATTCCAAGACCTAAAATATCAAAGTCACCATTCTGGCAAACTGAGAATACTAATCACAAAGGTTTAGGACAGGTTAGGCCAATGCCAAGAGTGAGGGAAAAATGCAAAAGTTTTGCAGGGACAGACTGGTAGTTGGAGGTATGATTCTGAGATCTGAAAAATATAGGTCATCTGGTCTTGGCCATCTCTAAAGGTTTGGGAACCTGAAAAACTGATTCTTAAAAAATGTTTTAAAGTATTTCAACCCATTCATAATTCCTAGGATATTGCTTCCACTGGCTTCTGATTCTCCTTCCCTCTTTTGCCATCTTCCTTAGAAATTTGTGAACTGGCAATTGTTCATATGCTATCTATTCTTCTCTTCCTGTAGCCTGAAAATCACATCTGATTTGATATCAGATAACTGCTAATGGAACATAGCCCGGACTTCAGAAATCTCCAAAATAAAGAAGGCACAGCTTAAGAGTCTGCTCTCTCATGGCTAAACAACTGGAGCCCAAGGCCAAAACCACTCAGAAATTCAGATACTCAAGAGTTTTTGGTAATGGACACTGAACTGCACCAGAAAGAGGCCCTTACCCACTGACAGTAAGTTGCTGTAATTCTCCAGCATCACATCCATGTACAGGATCCTCTGGGAGGGGTCCAGCTGCTCCCATTCCTCCTGAGTGAAGTCCACAGTCACATCCGTGAATGAAACAGATTCCTGAAATGGCATATTGCTATTCATTCTGAAATGACCAACATTTGGTAATGTAGAAAGGATATGTGAAAACTTACTCTCACCTTGTTATAAAACAGTCATTCACCATGAAAATGTATGTAGAACACCAACTATAGATCTTCACGGTTTTGTCATATTTCCAAAAAAAAATTTTATAATAGAGCATTTATTTAGATTCCCTTATACCTCCAGCACTATCACATCTGACAGGCATCTAAGATTAATAAAACACTGTTCTCTGAAAATGTGTATACGGAGATAAATGCGTAAATATGCAGTATTTAGTGTTACTAGAGCAGAGCAGAGTTGATGCTCATATAGGTACTTCTGTGGTATCAAACCAGACAGTATTAAAGAATTAATTAGGGCGCCTGGGTGGCTCAGTGGGTTAAAGCCTCTGTCTTCGGCTCAGGTCATGATCCCAGGGTCCTGGGATCGAGCCCCGCATCGGGCTCTCTGCTTGGCAGGGAGCCTGCCTCTCTGCCTCCTTGTGATCTCTGTCTGTGATCACTCAGGGGCGCCTGGGTGGCTCAGTGGGTTAAAGCCTCTGCCTTCGGCTCAGGTCATGATCCCAGGGTCCTCCCGCATCAGGCTGTCCGCTCCGCGGAGAGCCTGCTTCCTCCTCTCTCCCTTTCTACCTGCCTTTCTGCCTACTTGTGATCTCTGTCTGTCAAATAAATAAATAAAATTTTAAAAAATAAAATAAAATAAAATCTTAAAAAAAAAGAAAGTAAAATGTTAGGCATAACCTACAAATGGGATCAAATACTTGCAAATCATCTGATAAGGGGTTAATATCCCAATATACAAAGAACTCCTTGAGGATGTGGAGAAAAGGGAATCCCAGTGCACTGTTTGTGGTAATGCAAACTGGTGCGGCCACTAAGAAAGCCAGTGGGAAGCTGCCTCCAGAAGCAGAACCACCTCCTGATCCAGCACTTCCACCTGTGAGTGTTTATCCAGAGAAAACAAAAACACTCGCTTGAAAAGCTACGTGCAGGGCGCCTGGGTGTCTGCCTCTGGCTCATGCCATGATCTCAGGAGACTAGGACAGAGCCCAGCACTGGGCCCCCTGCTCAGCAGGAAGTCTGCGTCTCCCTCTGCCCAGCCCCCCACCACTCGTGCATGTACTCTCTCCCCCAAAAATAAATCTTAAGAGAAAAGGAAAAAAAAAGATACATGCACTCCCACGTTCACTGCCACCTTATTTACAACAGCCAAGATATAAAAACAACCTCCATGTCCAAGGCTTGACGAATGGAAAAGAAAATGTGGCACATACATACAATGAACTATTATTACTCAGACATAAGAGAAAATCTGGTCCCTTGTGACAACATGGATGGATTCTGAGAATATCATGTGAAGCAAAATAAGTCACAAAAAGACAAATACTGTATCACCTCACCTGTATGTAGAATCTAAAACCTCCCGAAACAACCAAGCTCACTGATACAGAGAACAGACTGGCTGCCAGAGTGGAGGGTGGGAACTGGGCAAAGTGAGGGGTCAAAAGGTACAAACTTCCAATTATTAGACAAGACGTGTGGATGGCATGTGCAGCACAGTGACTTGAGTTAGCAATACTATACTGCGTATTTGAAAACTGTTGAGTTCTCGTCACAAGAAAGTAATTACAACATGTATTGGTGATGGATGTTTACCAGACTCACTGAGGTGATCATTTAGCAATATATGCCAGTATCAAATCATTACACTGTACCCATGCAACAGTCCTATGTCATTATACCTCAAATACAAATTTTTTAAAAAATGTTCACAGTCCCATTTTACATTAAGAGCCCAAAGACAAACGTTCATCAACAGTAGACTGATTTTCTGTGTCTATTAGAACTGAGTCCTATAAAGCAGCGAAAATGAACTAATTCCAGCTACACAGGGAAGATTCCATAAGAGCTTCAAGAATCTGGGTAACTTCTATTTCTTGGCCTGAATGGTGGCTATAGAGATTTTATTAACCTACATCCACGTGGCCAGGTGACCGGTACAATAACTTTCGGATGGCCGCCAGACCAGCAAGGGGGATAAGCCTCTGGCACATTACATTGACTCAAGTTACAGGAATTTATTTTGTAAACAAGGTTTTTTCTTTTCAAGATTTTATTTCAGAGCGCGAGAGAGTGCATACATGGCACGAGATGAAAAGAGCACAAGCAGGCAGAGAGGCAGAGGCAGAGGAAGCAGCAGCCCCCACGGAGCAAGGAACCTGATACAGAACTCAATCCCAGGACCCGGGCATCATGACCCAAGGGCAGATGCCTAACCATCTGAGCCACTCAGGTGCCCCGAAGGAACTATGACTTAGAAATGACTCCAACATCCAATGTGAAAATACTTTTTTCTCTCAGTGCCATTTTCCATACGTATATAAACAACTCAAAAAACTGTTGATAAAACACAATTCTGATACCACAGCATTAAAAGGTACATCAAACATGACTGACTTCAAAGACTTGCCAAGACAGTATAGTTTCCATCTGGAATGAATCTGGTGTTCTGGGGAGAAAGCCGATGGCCATGAGTAGAGGTGCGCCGAGCATACTTGACATCCAGAGCCGACCATTTTTTCCTACCCCTTCTTCAACTCTTCAAACTGTTAGATCTTCCTGGACTTACAATGTGGGGTTACATCCTGATAAACCCACCACAATGTGAAAACACTGTAACCTGAAAATGCATCTAGTCCACCTAACCCACTGAACAGTGGAGCTTAGCCTACTGTAAACATCAGAACACTGATGTTAGCAGACATGTACACAAAATCATCTAATTCAAAGCCTATTTTATAATAAAGCATTGAATATTTCATGTAATTTACTGAATTCTGTACTGAAAATGATAAAACAGAATGATTGTTTGGGGTGCAGAATGGTTTTAAGTATATTGGTTGTTTACCTTCTTGACTGTGTAGCTGACAGGGAGCTGTGGTCTGCGGCCGCTGCCCAGCATCACAAGTATATGCTACCATGTACCCTTAAGCCAAGAAAAGTTCAAAATTCCAAGTACAGTTTCTACCGAATGCATACTGCTTTCACAACATTGTAAGGTAAAAGAAATCATGAACAATCTCATGCTGGGGACTGTCTGTACATCTAAACTGTCACCTCCCAATTTACTTTTGAGTACAAGAATCTTCTTTAACCTATGCACATTCTATTCTGAATCTTTCATCTTCAGTTATGACCTTTGATTCCTTCGGCCTCTGTGATTCTTCCTGTCAGTGCCCCTCTTAGATCATACCTCCAAAATCTAGATTACACTTGTCCCCATCTTTAAAAGCCTTGCCCTACTGACTTCTCACCGTCTCTCATTGATAATTCCTAGCCTTGGGAAAAGTTGTAAGAAAAAAACGACATGAAGGTCTGAGTACTACAAATGACTTAGTTATGCTGCATACCTTTGCAGGTAGCCTCATCAGCATTATTTCATGACACCGTCTATGATTCTTTAGCCACTTGGCAGGAGCAGAGAATGCAGGCGGTGGGTCAGTGCCTGAGATCAAGGCCGTGGAGGGTCAACAATCATAGTGCCAACATTTTCTCAGTAGTAAAAACTTATTCCTTTATCATATCACTTCTGAAATTACAGTTCACATAACAGAATCACTAGGAAATTTCCAAGGGACTAAATTAAGTACTAGGGACACAAAACACAAGATCAGTCTTCATCCGGATAGGCAAGCTAGAGAACCCGTCAAGTTCTTTCTTTGCCTACTGTTTCCACTGCCACCCCAATTATTACAAAAGCCTCTTATTTTCTGCCTCCCCTTATTCTCATCTACCCCACATTCTACAGCTAACATCATTTTCCTAAAGAATAGTTCTAGTACACGATTACCTTGGGTAGACACAATCATTCCTTACCCACTGAAAACTAATAAACAATGACTAGTTCAGTATTCAACATCATTCAAATTTTTGTTCCATCCCTCTTTCCCATGGCTCTCCTCTCTATGCAAAGATCCTTCCGGTAGGATCACATCCTACATCACTTCGATGTGATCCTTCCATACTATGAGTCCCTGATTGGTTTTAAATCCTGGGTATTTTGTTTCTATCTCTTGTGGCAATTTTACCTTGCTTTCTTTTTGTTAAATGTGTTTTATTCCTTCCATTATCCCTCCTAGATGCTAAAATTTTTTAGACCAGAAATTGTACCTTGCTCATCTTTATATTCCTGTTAGCACAAAGTACATAAGTATATGTCAGGCACAAACAAACAAAATAATGCTGAGTTGAATAGAGTATTCAACTTTGGTTTTCATTATCTTCTTCTTCCTAAGGAGACATGCCACATAATTCCTACAGCAACATCCTAAGTAGCAAGCCAAAATAACAGAGCATCTCAGTTGTTCATACTCAGATTATGTAAAGATTTTGGTACTACACGGGGAACCCTAATATCTGGCTCATTTTCCTGAGATGTCATGCTCCAGTATGCTTGTCTCTTCATTAAAAGTGTTTTATTCAGTTTGTAATCTACATGATTCCTAGATCAATTCTGGCTTTATTTGTACTTGGCCGTATATTTGATCTAGGTATCAGTTTTACTAGTGGTTAGTCAGCTTTTCGGCATCCAGGATATGATCACTACATTCATGGAGTAAGTGTCAGTGAAATCATCACATTTTCAGCATAATGTAAGTAGAGACATACAATATGACTTATCACCCAGGCATAAGTCATGGGCTACGTAACCTCTCACAAAAGAAAGGAACAGCACAGAGTAAAATTGCACAAGAAAAAAAAAGAGTGTTAGAAAAGATGCTTTAAAAGTATGTAACTGGATTTAACAGCAGGTTAGACACTTCTAGAAAATGATGAGAAAATTGGATGGGTCAGTAAGGAATCTAGACCAAAATGGAGGAAGAATAAAGGATGGGCAACCTATCGAAAAGACTAAAAGATCCATGGGACAAACTAAAAAGGCCTAATATACTTGCAGTTGGGAGTCCCATATAAGAGGCAAAACGCAACAGAAACAATACTTGAAGACACAGTGGCTTACTTGGATTTTTCCAAAACAGCTCACACATCAGAACACTGAACACCATTAACCCCAAGAAGAACAAATAAAAAGAAAATCACATTTATTCACATCATAAAACTGCTAACAATCCCAGAGAAAAAAGATGTACTGTCTACAAAGGCACAATAAAACCAAGAGCTGACTTTTCAACAGAAACAATGTAAGCCAGAAAACAGAATATCACCAAGGTACTGGAGATACTAGACATTGAGTTGGCAAATTTTCTATAAAGGAAAATAGTAAATGTTTTCAATTTTGCAGGCCACATGTAGTCTTAACTATAACCAATCAAGTCTGCCACTGTACCACGACAACAGGCACAGGAAGTATGTAAACAAATGGGCATGGCTGTGTTCCAATAAAACTTGATTTATGGACACGGAAATGGGAATTTCATACAATTTTCATACCATAAGATACTATTCTTTTGGTTTTTTTCCCTAGCCATTAAAGGAATGTAAAACCACTTTTACTTGTGGGTCATACAAAAAGAAGGCTGAAGGGCATTTGGCTCATGGCATTAGTTTTAACAACCTGATCTAAAATGATGGTTACTGGGCGCCTGGGTGGCTTAGTCATCAAGCCTCTGCCTTCGGCTCGGGTCATGATCCCAGGGTCCTGGGATCGAGCCCCGCATCGGGCTCCCTGCTTGGTGGGAGGCCTACTCCCACTCCCTCTCTCACTCCCTCTGCTTGTGTTCTCTCTCTCACTATGTCTCTGTCAAATAAATAAATAAAATCTTAAAAAAAAAATGATGGTTATTGGGGGCACCTGGGTGGCTCAGCCATTAAACGTCTGCCTTCAGCTCAGGTCATGATCCCAGGGTCTTGGGATTGAGCCCCACGTCAGGCTCCCTGCTTAGTGGGGAGACCACTCCCCCTGCTTGTGTTCCCTCTCTCTGTCAAATATATAAATTTAAAAATATCTAAAAAAAAAATGATGGCTCCTAAATAATAAATGTCAGGTAAATGTTCGGTATTTTTACTACTATAAAATGATATGAACCATAAAGAGGACAGTGAAAACTATTAAGAGTCAGTTGAATGCAAAAAGCATCAAGAAGCAAATAAGAGAGCAAAATATGTTGTTAAAATAAGTGTATAAAGGATGTGGGAAGGAGGTTTTAAGTAATTAGCTGAAACTAATTTTTGGATTCCAGCAATCTGGGAGTTGTAGCAGAAAGTATTGTGTGTGGGGAGAAAATATAAATTGTAACTAACTTCTTAAACTTTGTTAAATATAAGCATCAAGGGGCACCTGAGCGGCTCAGTGGGTTAAAGCCTCTGCCTTCGGCTCAGGTCATGATCCCAGGGTCCTGGGATAGAGCCCCGCATCAGGCTCTCTGCTCAGCAGGGAGCCTGCTTCCCTTCCTCTCTCTCTGCCTGCCTCTTTGCCTACTTGTGATCTCTGTCCAAAAAAAAAAGTACTCAAAGAATGTTCCAGGGAATCCATCAGGTCCTGGGCTCTTGTTTTTAGGGAGGCTTTTGATCACTGCTTCAATCTCGTTACTAGATAATAGTCTATTCAAGTTGTCAATTTCCCCCTGATTCAGTTTTGGAAGTTTATAGGTTTCTAGGAATGCATCCATTTCATCTAGGTTGCTTAACTTATTGGCATATAATTGTTGATGATAATTTCTAATGATTGTTTCTATTTCCTTGGTGTTAGTCATGATCTCTCCCTAAACATTCAAAGAAGAAATAATACCTATTTTCCTGAAGCTGTTTCAAAAAATAGAAATGGAAGGAAAACTTCCAGACTTTTTCTATGAAGCCAGCATTACCCTGATCCCTAAACCAGGCAAAGACCCCACCAAAAGAGAGAATTTCAGACCAATATTCCTGATGAATATGGATGCCAAGACTCTCAACAAGATCCTAGCTAATAGGATCCAACAGTGCATTAAAAAGATTATCCACCATGGCCAGGTGGGATTTATCCATGGGATGCAAGGGTGGTTCAACATTCACAAATCAATCAATGTGACGGAACAAATCAGTAAGAGAGAAGAACCACATGATACTTTCAGTTGATACAGAAAAAGCATTTGACAAGACACAGCATCCGTTCCTGATTAAAATGATTCAAAGTATAGGGACAGAGGGAACATTCCTCAACTTCATAAATTCTATCTATGAAAAACCCACAGCGAATATCATCCTCAATGGGGAAAAGCTGACAACCTTCCCTTTGAGATCAGGAACACAACAAGGATACCCACTCTCACCACCCTTGTTCAACATAGTACTAGAAGTCCCAGCAACAGCAATCAGACAACAAAGAGAAATAAAAGATATTCATATTGGCAATGAAGAAATCAGACTCTCTTCACAGATGACATGATACTTTATATCATGTTATAAATGTTATATATATAACATATATAAGTGTTATATATATCTTTTGGGAAAACCCAAAAGACTCTACCCCCAAACTACGAGAACTCATACAGCAATTCAGTAATGTGGCAGGATACAAAATCAGTGTACAGAAGTCAGTTACTTTCTTATTCACTAACAATGAAAATATAGAAAGGGAAATTAGAGAATCGATTCCATTTACTACAGCACTGAGAACCATAAGATACCTGGGAATAACCCAACCAAAGAGGTAAAGGATGTACTCAAGGAACTACAGAACACTCATGAAAGAAACTGAAGAAGATGGGGCGTCCCTGGGGGCTTAGTGAGTTGAGCCTCTGCCTTCAGGTCAGGTCATGATCTCAGGGTCCTGGGATTGAGCCCTGTGTCAGGCTCTCTGCTCAGCAGGAAGCCTGTTTCCCCCCTCTCTCTGCCTGCCTCTCTGCCTACTTGTGATCTCTCTCTGTCAAATAAATAAAATCTTAAAAACAAAAACAAAAACAGTAGTACTGATAAGTATATTGTGTTTATTAAAAAAAAAAAAGAAATTGAAGAAGACACAAAAAGATGGAAGACCATTCTACGCACATGGATCGGAAGAATAAACATTGTTAAAATGTCTGTACTGCCTAAAGCAATCTATACTTTCAGTGCCATCCTGATCCAAATTCCACCGGCATTTTTCAAAGAACTGGAACAATCCTAAATTTGTATGGAACCAGAAGAGACACCAAATTGCTAAGGAAATGTTGAAAAAGAAAAACAAAACTGAGGCATCACGTTGCCTGATTTCAAGCTTTACTACAAAGCTGTGATCACCAAGACAGCATGGCACTGGCACAAAAACAGACACATAGACCAGGGGAACAGAGTAGAGCCCAGATATGGACCTGCAACTCTATGATCAAATAATCTTCGACAAAGCAGGAAAAATTATACAGTGGAAAAAAGACAGCCTCTTCAATAAATGGTACTGGAAAAACTAGACAGCAATGTGTAGAAGAATGAAACTCGACCATTATCTTACACCACACACAAAGATAAACTCAAAATGGATAAAAGACCTAAATGTGAGGCAGGAATCTATCAAAATCCTAGAGAAGAACATAGGCAGTAACCTCTTCGACACTGGCCACAACAACTTCTTTCAAGATAGGTCTCCAAAGGCAAAGGAAACAAAAACGAAAATGGAACTTTTGGGACCTCATCAAGATCAAAAACTTCTGCACAGCAAAGGAAACAGTCAACAAAACAAAGAGGCAACCCGTGGAATGGGAGAAGAGATTTGTAAATGACACTACAAAGAGCTGATATCCAAGATGTATAAAGAACTCTTCAAACTCAACACACACAAAACAGATAATCAAGTCAAAAAATGGGCAGAAGAGGTGCACCTGGGTGGCTCAGTGGGTTAAAGCCTCTGCCTTCGGCTCAGGTCATGATCCCAAGGTCCTGGGATCAAGCCCCACATCGGGCTCTCTGCTTAGCAGGGAGACTGACTGCTTCGTCCTCTCTCTCTGCCTGCCTCTTTACCTACTTGTGATCTCTGTCAAATAAATAAATAAAATCCTAAAAAAAAAAAAAAAAGGCAGAAGACATGAACAGACACTTCTCCAAAGAAGACATACAAATGGCTAACAGACACATGAAAAAATGTTCATCATTATTAGCCATCAGGAAGTTTCAAATCAAAACCACATTGAGATACCATCTTACACCAGTTAGAATGGCCAAAATTAACAAGACAGTAAACAACAAGTGTTGGAAAGGATGTGGAGAAAGGGGAACCCTCTTATACTGTTCAAAGGAATGCAAGCTGGTGCAGCCACTTTGGAAAACAGTGTAGAAATTCCTTAAGAAATTAAAAATAGGGGCGCCTGGGTGGCTCAGTGGGTTAAAGCCTCTGCCTTCGGCTCAGGTCATGATCCCAGGGTCCTGGGATCGAGCCCCACATCGGGTTCTCTGCTCATCGGAGAGCCTGCTTCCTCCTCTCTCTCTGCCTGCCTCTCTGCCTACTTGTGATCTCTGTCTGTCAAATAAATAAATTAAAAAAAAAAAAGAAATTAAAAATAGAGCTTCCCTATGACCCTGCAATTGCACTATTGGGTATCTACCCCAAAGATACTGATTCAGGGAAAGGAAGGGCCACCTGTACCCCAGTGTTCATAGTAGCAATGGCCAACTGTCACCAAACTGTGGAAAGAACCAAGATGCCCTTCAATGGACAAATGGAAAAGAAGATGTGGTCCATACATACAATGGAGTATTATGCTTCCATCAGAAAGGATGAATACCCAAGTTTTGTATCAAAATGAATGGGACTGGAGGAGATTATGCTGAGTGAAATTAAGTCAAGCAGAAAGAGTCAATTATATGGTTTCACTTACTTGTGGAGCATAAGGAATAACATGGAGGACATTGGGAGATGGAGAGAAGTGAGCTGAGGGAAATTGGAGGGGGGGACAAACCATGAAATACTGTGGACTCTGAGAAACAAACTGCGGGTTTTGGAGGGAAGGGGGTAGGGGGTTGAGTGAACCGGGTGGTGGGTATTATGGAGGCATGTATTGCATGGAGCACTGGTGTGGTGCATAAAGAATGAATTCTAGAACACTGAAAAAAATAAAATTTTAGAAAATCAAAAAAATAAAGTACTGAAAGAGGGGCTTGGGTGGCTCAGCAGGTTAAGCCTCTGCCTTAGGCTCAGGTCATGATCTCAGGGTCCCACATCAGGCTCTCTGCTCAGCTGGGACCCTGATTTTCCTCTCTCTCTCTGCCTGCCTCTCTGCCTACTTGTGATCTTTGTCTATCAAATAAATAAATAAATAATCTTAAAAAAAAAAAAGTACTGAGAGAAAAAACAAACCCTAGAATTCTTTTCCCAGGGAAAATATTTTTCAAAATAAAGGTAAAATAGGGGCACTGCCTGGGTGGCTCAGATGGTTGGATATCTGCCTTCAACTCAGGTCATGATCTCCAGGTCCTGGGATCAAATCCCATGTCAGGCTCCCTGCTCAGTGGGGAGTCTACTTCTCCCTCTACCTCTGAACCATACTGAACCTCCTCTCTGCTTGTGTGGCGTGCACTCTCTCTCTCAAATGAATAAATAAAATCTTAAAAAAAAAGGTAGGGGCACATGGGTGGCTCAGTCGGTTAAGCCTCTGCCTTTGGCTCAGGTCATGATCTCAGGGTCCTGAGATCAAGTCCCGCATCGTGCTCTCTGCTCATCAGGAAGACTGCTTCCTCCTCTCTCTCTGCTTACCTCTCTGCCTACTTGTGATATCTGTCTGTCAAATAAATAAATAAAATCTTAAAAAAAAAAGGGTAAAATAAAAGGCATACATAGAGATAAACAAAAGCTACAATTCATTGCAATATAATATATACTGTTCTTGGATCATATTGAGGTGGTATAGTATATATATTTTTTTAAGATTTAATTTATTTGTCAGAGAGAGAGAAAGCACAAGCAGGGGAAGCAAAAGAGGCAGAGGGAGAAGCAATGTGGGACTTCATCCCAGGACTCCAGGATCCCAATGTGGGACTCGATCCCAGGATCCCAGGATCATGACCTGAGCCAAAGGCAGACGCTCAACCAATGGAGCCACCCAGGTGTCCCCAGGTTGTAAAATATTAATTCAAGATGATTAGTAAAGTATATAAGCCGTAATCCCTACAGAAACCACTTAAAAAATACAACACAAAAGCACTAATCATAAAAAGGCAGGTATGGCTGTATTTCTATAACCACAGAAGGGCATTCCAAAATGACAGAAGGGTAAAACCACCAGGAAGAGAGAGCAATTATAAATGCACACACACTCAATAACACAGCTTCAAATTACATGAAGCAACACCAAAGAGAACTAAAGCAACAAATGGACAAATACACATTCATACTATCTTATCAAGCAAGTATCACAACAGAAGGAAGACATTTTCACAAATGCAAAGTCTACAAAACATATCTCTCACATACCCTTTCTTAAGAAGATACTGGAGAATGAATGTATTCCAGTAAAACAACAGTAACCCAAATAAGACAAAAGACATGGGAAGGGGCAAAAAAAACGATCAATATCAGAGCCAAAGGAAATCCCTAGGCAAAGTTTCAAGGAGACTGCAGGATGGCATTGATTCTCTACTGATACCAAACTGCTTGTCATAGAGAATGTAATTGTTTGATTCAAAAGCAAGCATTTTGAGGGCTGTCATAAACAAGATGCTGACCGCACTGTACCACCTTTTCAACCTGAGGGCAGAATGCCTGGGTGAGCCTGGCCCAGATTCTTAGCCATATGGGGTCTGACTTGGTTTGAACATGTAGTGATGGCATCTATTTTTCCCCTCCACACCAAGCTGCCCTAGATCAGATGAAGACACTCACTTCTTGTGTTCTGCTATAATCTACTCCTGAGAGGTGGCTGTTGCCCAGTGAGCTAAGAAATAAAGAATATAGAGCAACCCACCTGCTCTAATTATATTCTACCAGACATTCTATACCTGATCCACACTTTGACCCTGCCAGATGGCCCAACTATGTGAGCCTATGTTTTCCTATCTTCCTCATGACCTTGCCAATGACATTTCCAAATGGGATTTTTGGAAACTCAGAAAAGCTGAAGCCAGACTATGACCCAGAGACTCTATTCAGCTCATTTTCTCCTAGAAATCTTTACCCAATACAGCAAAATTTCTAGATACAATTAGACTTATGCTTACTTGATCATTTGTGCCATATTACTTCCCAGTAAGGTTGTATCATTTTAGACTACCACTAATAACACATGAATGGTTACATCTCTTTAGTGAACACTGGCTAATGTAACTTGAAAAAACAATGATTACCAAAAAACACATTTACCCAAAAGAGACAAAGGTAGTGATCTGAAGGGGCACCTGCACTCCAATGTTTACAGGAGCAAAGTCCACAATAGTCAAACTATGGAAAGAGCCTAGATGTCCATCAACAGATGAAGATGTGGTGTATGTATACAACGGAATATTACTCAGCCATAAAAAAAAAAACACCATAAAATCTTAACATTTGTATGTGGATGGAACTAGAGGATATTATGCTAAGCAAAATAAGTCAATCAGAGAAAGACAGGTATCATATGATTTCACTCATATGCGGAATTTAAGAAACAAAGCAGAATCATAGGAGAAGGGGAAGAGAGGGGAAAATTATATAAGATGAAATCAGAGAGACAGACAACCATAAGAGACTCTTAACTATGGGAAACAACCTGAGGGTTGCTAAAGGGAAGGTGGGTTGGGGGATGGGGTAACTGCATGATGGGCATTAAGGAGGGCACATGATGTCATAAGAACTGGGTATTATTCACAACTCATGAATTACTGAACTCTACCTCTGAAACTAATAATATACTATATAATAATTAATTGAATTTAAATAAATTTTTCTTAAACCGCTCCCCAAAAAACAAAAAACACCCAAGTCTTGACAAAGGGAACATGGGTGCATATAAGGACATTTTTAGATCTTATTGTCTGGAAGGAAAGGAAAAAACCCACCAACCAGAAAGAAAATTATGCAAAACAAAGTAATATAAATTCCAGTTATAGTTTCTCAAAACTGAATTTTATATTAATTAGGAATATATATAGATAAGCTACAAAATCTTTAAAGAAAGGAGGGGAATAATTCACAGAAATATCAAGATACTGGCTACCTACTAGGAGGACTGAATCAGAAAATGTATCATAAGGAACACAGAATGTTTTGCTTTTTTTAAAATTTTATTTGAGAGAGCGCCTATAGGTGCACCAGGGCGGAGGGGCAGAAAGAGAGAGAAAAGCAGGCTCCCTGCTGAGGAGGGAGCCCAATGTAGAGCTCGATTCCAGGACCTGCGATCAAGACCTGAGCAGAAGGCAGATGCTTAACTGAGTAAGTCAGTCAGGCACCCCAGAGAATGTTCTGTTTCTTAACTTGGGTATGGTACATGGATGCCCATTTTATTATTAAGGCATGCATATTTATTTATTTTTATTTTCTTAAAGTCATTTATTTGACAGAGAGAGTGAGAGAACAAAAGCACGGAGAGCAGCAGAGGGAGAGGGAGAAGCAGGCTCCTCACTGAGCAAGGAGCCAGATGAGGGACACGATCCCAGGACCCTGACACCATGACCTGAGCCGAAGGCAGACGCTTAGCCAACTAAGCCACCCAGGCACCCAAGGCATACATATTTATTATACACATTGTTGTAATGTATATAAAGAGTATCACAAAGCTTTAAACACTCCTCTGTATATATGTTACATTATACAATTAAAAAAAATGAGGAAACTTCTGATATGGAGACTTCAGACATTGAGTGATAAAAATACAAAATTGAGAGAATGAAAAGACAAGCCACAGATAGGGAGAAAATCTTTGCAAACACATACCTGAAAAAGGACTGGTATCCAAATTCTATAAAAGAACTCTTAAAAATCAACAATATGAAAGCAAACAGCCTGATTTAAAAATGGGCCAAAGACCTTCACAGACAATTCATCAAAGAAAATATAGAGATGGCAAATAAACATAGGAAAACATGCTCAACATCATGTCATACAGGAATTTCAAATTACAATGAAATATTGCTACAAACCTATCAGAATGGCCAAAATCCACAACACTGACAGCAACAAATGCTGGCAAGGTCTATGGAGCAACGGGAATTCTCATTCACTGCTCATAGGGATGCTAAATGGCACAGCCACTTTCAAAGACACTCTGGCAGTTTATTACAACACTAAACACACCCTTACCATATGGTCTAGCAATTACACTCCTCTGTAGTTACTCAAGTTATTTTATCTCCTGCAAATGAATGTTTGTAGCGCCTGTCATAACTATCAAAACTTGGAAGCAATCATTCAATAGGTGAATGGATAAATACATGTTGGTACAACCATATAACAGAATATTATTCAGTGGTAAAATGAAATGATCAAGCTATGAAAAGACATACAGGAAACTCAAATGCATATTTCTAAGTGAAAGAAACTAATGGTTACATACTGTATGATTCCAACTATATGACATTCTGGGAAAGGCAAAACTATGCACATAGTAAAAAGATCAGTGGTTTCCAGGGGCTCAGGGAGAGGGAGATAAGCATGAACAGATAGGCCAGGAAACTATTCTAGGAAACTACAGTGGGGAATACTTGTCATATAATGTCAAAATCTATAAAGCGTACAACACCAAGAATGAGCCCTAATGTAAACTACAGATTTTGAAGTGTCCATATTGACTCGTGAATTATAACAGGTATACCACATTAATGCAAGATGTTAATAAGGGTAAACTGTGTGGAAGGAGTGAAGGAGAATATGGGAACTCTACTTTTTGATCACATCTTCTGTAAATTCAAACTGCTCTGAAAAAATGAAGTCTAGAAGGGCCTCAGTCATTAAGCATTTGCCTTTGGCTCGGGTCATGATCCCAGGATCCTGGGATCAAGCCCTGCATTGGGCTCCCTGCTCAGTGGGAAGCCTGCTTCTTCCTCCCCACTCTACCTACTTGTGTCATCCCCCTCTCTCTGTCAAATGAATAAATAAAATCTTTTAAAAAAAAAGAAAAAAACCTTGAAGTGTATTAAATAAAAACAAAATAAAACTCATATAAGGCACCTGGGTGGCTCAGATAGTTAAGCATCTGCCTTCAGCTTGGATCATGATCCTGGGGTCCTGGGATTGAGCCCCACATTGGGCTCCCTGTGCAGTGTGGACCCTGCTTCTCCCTCTGCCACTCCCTCTCATAGTGTTCCCTCTCTCACTTACCCTCTCAAAAAAAAAAAAAAAAAAACACACAAAAAAAAAACCTTAAAAAAAAACACATATAAACAAACCAGCATGATTAATATGCTATCTTAAAATAACCTATACTTGTAGGGGTGCCTGGGTGGCTCAGTAGGTTAAGCCACTGCCTTCGGCTCAGGTCATGATCTCAGGGTCCTGGGATCGAGTTCCACATGGGGCTCTCTGCTCAGCAGGGGCCTGCTTCCCTTCCTCTCTCTCTGCCTGCTTCTCTGCCTACTTGTGATCTCTCTCTGTCAAATAAATAAATAAAATTCTTTTTTTTTTTTTTAAAGATTTATTTTTTTATCAGAGAGAGAGAGGGGAGAGAGCGAGCACAGGCAGACGGAGAGTCAGGCAGAGGCAGAGGGAGAAGCAGGCTCCCTGCTGAGCAAGGAGCCCAATGTGGGACTCGATCCCAGGACACTGGGATCATGACCTGAGCCGAAGGCAGCTGCTTAACCAACTGAGCCACCCAGGCGTCCCAGAAATAAATAAAATTCTTAAAAAAAAAAAATAACCTATACTTGTACTTGTATAAATATGTACATATACACTCTGGAAAGCTAGTCAAGAAAGTAATGACAGTGGCACTCGTGGAGGCTGTTGAATTTAAATACACACCCAGAGATTTACTGAATTCTTTGGCATCATACTAATTTGATTGAAAGAATAAAATACACACAAAACCCTGCATTTGCAGTGAAGAATGCGATATAAAATAACCGGAGACAAACTGATAAACCCACAGTATCTGGGGATGTTGTCCAAAACACCATTTATGTGAAGGTCCTTAAAATTTGTTCAGAACTAATACCAGAGAACCAAGGACATAACACTCACATAATCAATTCAAGACAACTCGTTTGCTGTTTGGCTGCTAGTATTGATCAACCATTCTTACTGTTTTCCTTTCTATTCTATTTCACCTTTCTCTGGGTCCTTCCTTATAAACTTCCTCAGATGCACTGAAAAATAAAGTTGGGAAAAACAATCAACTCACCTGGGATTTGTTCATTTTTTGCAGTATTTGGGTGAAGCCCAGGAACTATGAAGGTAGAACTGGAAGAGAGAAAAAGGAAGATATTGTTATTAGTGATGTGATCTGCCTTGGAACCCCTACAAACCCCTACAATCCCTACAAACAGTAACTTGTTTATAGAGCTTTACATATCACTGGGGGAAACACCACCTACTGGGATAGTCCCTTGCCTCTTCAGAATGGACAGAAAGGGGATACTTGGGTGGCTCAATCAGTTGAGCAGCTGACTCCTGATTATTGATAAAGCAGGGAGTCTGCTTTAGGATTCTCTCTCTCTCTCTCCCCCTCTGCTCTCCCCCTATTCACAGTCTCTCTCTCTCAAATAAATAAATCCTTTTTAAAAATAAATTACCCAAATGAAACACAAAGACAAAGCAGAATGAAAAATTAGAGAATCCAAAGGCTGTGGTACAGTATCAATCAGCCTAACAAACACATCACTGGAATCCCAAAAGGAAAAGAGAGATTGGGACAGAAGTTTTGAAGACATAATGACTGAGAATTCTCCAAAAAAAAAAGGAATGATACCAACGATAGATCCAAGAAGCTCAAATAATTTATCCAAATAGGATAAATAGCAAGCCAAACCATATGCAATACAACATATTCAAACCACTGACAACTGAGGTTAAAGAGAAAGTCTTGAAAGTAGCCAGAGGGAAAGCTGACACATTATATAGAGGACCAAGATAAAGAGTCACAGCCAATTTTTCCTTAGAAACTATACAAGCCAGAAGATAATGCAGTGACATCTGTAAAGTACTTTAAAAGGGGGGAGGAGGGCATCTATCAACCCAGTATTCTATACCCAGCAAATATATTCTTCAAAAAATGAAACTGATGGGACGCCTGGGTGGCTCAGTTGGTTAAGCAGCTGCCTTCGGCTCAGGTCATGATCCCAGTGTCCTGGGATCGAGTCCCACATTGGGCTCCTTGCTCAGCAGGGAGCCTGCTTCTCCCTCTGCCTCTGCCTGCCATTCTGTCTGCCTGTGCTCGCTCCCCCCCCACCTCTGATAAATAAATAAAATCTTAAAAAAAAAAAAAAACTGAAATCCAAACCTTTTTGAACAAACAAAAACATAGAGAACTCATTACCAGTAGACTTGTACTACACAAAATATTTAAAGCAGTTCTTTAGGTAGAAGGAATATGATAAAACCAGACAAAAACCTAGATCTACACAAAGAAATAAAGATCTCTGGGAGTAGTTAAAATAAAGATGACTCTAAAGGAAACTTTTTCTTAGTTTTAATCACTCTAAAGGATAATTGATTTGTCAAAAAGTAGTTTCGAGGGCTTATGGCATATGCAAAATACATGACAATAGCACAAAAGATGGGATGATGAATTGGGAGTATATATATACACATATATATGTGTGTATACACATATATATATGTGTATATATATACACATATATGTGTCGAGCTGAAGGCAGTTGCCCACACATATATGTGTGTGTATATATATATATATACATATATATACATATATATATGATCTTATACATAAAGCAGTACAATATTACTTAAAGGTCCACTGTGAATTAACTCCAGATTTACATTATAAACTCTAGAGCAACCACAAAAAAATTTTTTTAAGACATATAAATTATAAGCCAATAGTGGAGGGAAAAAATGAAATCATAAAAGTACCCATTAATCCAGAAGTAGAAAAGGAAGAAAATAGGAACAAAGACCAAATAGGACAAGTAGAAAAAACTAGCAAGACAGTAGGTTTTAATCAAACCACACTGATAATTGGTATAAATACACCAATGAAATGACAGAGGCTGTCTAACTGGAAAAAAAAAATCAAGGCCAAACTATGTGCTGTTGATACACAGTTTGAAACATAAAAACATAGCTAGATCAAAAGTAAAAGGATGGGGGTGCTTGACTGACACACTTTGTCTGACTCTTAGTTCAGGCTCAGGTCACAATCTCGGGGACCCAAGATGAAGCCCCACATGGGGCTCCATGCTGAGCAGAGTCTGCTTGTCCTTCTCCCTATGCTTCCCCTCCCCCTCCCCCCCACACGATTCTTCTCTGTCCCTCTCTAGAATGAATAAAAATCTTTAAAAAAAAGTAAAAGTATGAAAAAGATATGCTTTATAAACACTAATCAAAAGAAAGCTAGAGTGATTATATTAATATCAAATGAAGTAGGCTTCAAAATAATATTACCAGAGAGTGGTATTATAGATATCACCTGATCAATAGATGTGATAGATAACACCTGATCATTGTGTCAAATGACCAGAAGACCTAACAATCCTAAATATATTGTACCTACCAACTTCAAAATACATGAAGCAAAAACTGACAGAACTGAAAGAAAAAACAGATGAATCCATAATTATAGTTGGAGACATCAATACTCTTTTCTCAGTGACTGAATTGGTTGACAGAAAACCAGTAGGATACAGAAGAACTAAACCATATTATAAACCACCCTGACCCATTTCATATTTATAGAAGACTCTACCACCAACAGCACAATAGTCATTAAAATACATATTAAAAATTCCTAAGATAGGTCACATACTTGGTCAGAAAACAAACCTCAAGTTTTGGGTTGTTTTTTTTTTTTAAGATTTTATTTATTTATTTGGGAGAGAGACAGTGAGAGAGCACATGAAGAGGGGAGAAGGTCAGAGAGAGCAGCAGACTCCCCGTGGAGCCGGGGGCCCTATGTGGGACTCGATCCCAGGACTCTGGGATCACGACCCGAGCTGAAGGCAGTTGCCCAACCAACTGAGCCACCCAGGCACCCAACAAACCTCAAATTTTAAAGAACTGAAATTTGTAACAAAGTATATTCCTTGACAGAATTAAACTAAAAATCAATTAATGGAAAGAGATCTGGAAATTCCTTCCTTCCAAATATTTGGAAGTTAAACAGAATTCTAAATAACCAAGGGGTGAAAAGTCACAAGGAAAAGTTTAAAAAATCAAAGAACTAAATGGAAATGAAAGCACAACATAACAAAATTTGAGGGACATAGCTGAAGTAGTAATACAGCATTAAACTATTTACTATATTAACTGTTAAGTATAAACACTGCATTAGGGACACCTGTGTGGCTCAGTCAAGCCTCTGCCCTCGCCTCCACTCATAATCCTGGGGTCCTAGAATAGAGTCCTGCATTGGGCTCCTTGCTCAGCAAAGAGACTGCTTCTCCCTCTGCCTGCCGTTCTCCCTACTTATGCTCTCTCTCTGACAAATATAATCCTAAAAAATTTTAAAAATTAAAAAAAAAAACATTGCATTACACTATTTGTATCAGAAAAGAAGAAAGTTTTTCATCAATGATCGCAGCTTCCACCTTAAGAAATCAGAAAAGGAAATTAAACCCAAAGCAAACATAAGAAAGGAAATAATAAAGGTAAGCATAGAAATTTAAAAAAAAAAAAAAAACAGAAAAAAACAAATTCAATAAAACCAAAAAGCTGGTTATTTGAAAACATCAATAATATTGAAAAACCTCTAGGTAAACTGGCCAAAAGTGAAAAAAAAAAAAAAAAAGGACACCAATTTCCAAGATAAAAATGACGGAGCAGACACTACTACAGATGCTACAGATATTAAAGCTATTATTAATAATAAAAATAACCGTTAGCTACCACAATAAAGGAGGCAAAAACAAAAAGGGGTGAAGTCCCAAGATACAAAATAAGAACAGTGGAAAATATGAACAAAAGCAAGAGAAAACATATGAAATAATGGAAAAATGATTACATCTTCAATAAAATACTACATAAGAATAAAGCTGAAAAAACGACAAACTGTAATTATCAAGCGCCCTGACGGGGACAAAACAAAACAGGACTTGAACACTGGGAAGGCCTACAGTAAGACCCAGTATCATAAAGGAGTCCATTCCTCCTCATTAAATGCAGCCATTAATTGGATAATAAAATACGGGCAGATTTAAAAAAAAATACAACTGATTCTAAAGTACAGTGGGAAGCATAAGTCAACCTGCATAATCTCAAAGTGGTCAAGGTTTCTGGACGTCATACAAGGGAACAGCAGTAAATTCTACAACAGAGAAATTCAAAACGCCTGCATGGCACAACTATCAGTGAGCGAAATCAAAAGGCAAATGGAAAAAACACGTGCCATTTACACAAGGTACTGGCTGGCTGTATGATCTCGGGTCTTCCGCCCATCTGAGCCTCCCTTTTCCCTCCGGTTGCAACTGAGACACTAGCGGCGTCGCAGACCAGGTGTAAGGATCAGGGGAAGATTGGGCTGAAAAGGTTTTTCCTGAGAGGTCAGAGCTCTTATTAGGAACCCCGTGTGCCTCAGGTAACTTGCCGGGGCTTTCATTCCTCCCTGCACCTGGCGAGGCTCCTGCCCGCTGCACGCGCCTTCCCGGCGCCGCCAGGTGTGTCCGGCCCCGCCCCCAGCCTCGCCCCGCGCCCCCGGGGCCTGGTCACGCGCGCACCCGCGCGGCAAGAGACACTTGCGGCCGGTCGGCGGCGCTTCTTTTGACAAAGGGAGGAAGGCAAGCCCTCGCCGCCGCACCCCCAGCCTCCGTCTCCGCCCCCGCACGTCCGGCCAGGCGAGTCCCGCCAGCCCCGCGCCGAGAACAACGCCAGGCGGCCCCCGACGCCGCCCCGAGGGTCGTCGCCGCCTTCGAGTCGCGGAAGTTTGGGCTCCCACCCCGCGCGGACAGGAGCCCATCCCTCAACTCCTTCCCCTCAGCCCCCAGGCCTTGCAGAGCTGCGTGGGAACCACCTTCATACCTGGAGGGGCACAGCCTCCACTTGTGGCTCAGTGCCTAGCCGGGTTAGGGAGCGAGTCAGCGAAGACGCGCGGAGACCGGGGCCCTGTCAACCCACTCGCGGCAGGAGGTGGGGGAAGGGCAGCCACCGGCGCGCTCGCAGCATTGCACATGCGCAGATGCAAGGGCTGCTGGCCGTCCCAGGGTCCTCTGAGGGGTGGTTCATCAAATTCCGGGACTACATTTCCCATAAGTCTTTGGGCGTGCCGCTGTAGGGACTCCTAAGGAAGGTTTCTAGTTTGGCGGGTGGTTTGAGCCCGACGGAGTTAATCCCTGGCGGAGGCGATAATCCCCCGTCTGAACTGTTCATTTCCCGCAGAAAGGGTTATGAATTACAACCACCACCTCCCCAAAAATATAAAAACCTGGCTTTCAAAGATTACATAGGTAATCTATGGTAACTAATTAGAAAATATGTATAAAATAAATATCTATAATTTTTCAAAGATAGCCGTGTGTAACATTAAATTCATACCTTCGTGATTTTTAAAAAATAAAATTGGCCAGGGGTGCCTAGCTGGCTCAGTCCATGAAGCATGCAACTTTTTTTTTTTAATATTTTATTTTTATTTATTTGACAGACAGAGATCACAAGTAGGCAGAGAGGCAGGCAGAGACAGAGGGGGAAGCAGGCTCCCTGCTGAGCAGAGAGCCCGATGGGGGGCTCAATCCCAGGACCCTGAGATCATGACCTGAGCTGGAAGCAGAGGCTTAACCCACTGAGCCACCCAGGCGCCCCGAGCATGCAACTCTTGATCTCGGGGTTATGGGTTCAATACCCACGTTGGGTGCAGAGATTACTTAAAAATGAAATCTTTTTTTAATTTTAAGCAAAAAAATAAAAAAGAAAAAAAATTGGCCATAAAGATATCACAGGCTGCAACTAGCTTCTTCTGTCTTTATTCTTTAGGGCAGATTTATGTGCACAGCAAAATTTGAGGAGAATGTACAGAGAATTTCTGCACACCACTTGCCCCTGAACCTGCATAGTCTCCTCCACTATCAACATCCCCTAACGACAGTGGTAAATTTGTTATAATGAAATGTCCATTGACACAGTTTCACTCTTCATGTTGTTTACTTTAGGATACACTCTTCATGTACATTCTATAGATTTTGATATGTATATATAAAGTATTATACATAATGACATCTATCCCCCACTATAATATCATATGGAATAGTTTTTCATCCACTGTGTTCCTTCTAATCATTCCTTCCTCCTTCTCCCTGAACCCCTGGAAAACACTGATATTTACATGTGCATGGTTTAGTATAGTTGGAATCATATAGAATGTAGCCTTTTCAGATTAGCTTCTTGCACTTAGAAATATGCATTAGAAGTTCCTATATATCTTTTCATGGCTTGGTAGTTCATTTTTTTAAAGTTTTGTTTTGTCTTGTTTTGTTTTAAGCCACCCAGGTGTCCCAAGTTGCTTCCAAGTTTTGAAAATTACGAATAAAGCTGCTATAAACATTCATGTGCAGAGGGTTGTGTGGAAATAAAATAACTTATTTGGGCAAGCACTAAGGAGTATAATTGCTAGCTCATATGGGAGGAGTTTGTTTCATTTTTTAAGAAACTGTCAAAGTGTCTTTCAAAGTGGCTGTGCCATTTTGCATGCCCACCAGCAGTGAATGAGAATTCACTTTGCTCCACATCCTTGTCAGCATTTGGTATTGTCACTGTTGTGGATTTTGGCCATTCTAATAGGTGTGTAGTGGTAACAACTAGCTTTTAATTAAAACAATATATGATTTCAAAAAGGTACTTGTACATCAATATTCATAGTGGCAGTATTCACAATAGGCAAACAGTAGGAAGAACCCAAGTGCCCACCAACAAAAGAATGGATAAATCAACATGGTATATATGTATGATGCAATATCATTCAGCCAAAAAAAGAATGAAGTTCTGACCCATGGTGCAACATGGCTGAACACTGAAGATATGCTAAGTGACTTAAGCCAATATTGTGTAATTCCACTTACAGGAAGTATCTAGACTAAGTAAATTCATAGAGAAAGTAGAATAGAGATTACCAAGGCCTAGAGGAAGGGAGGCATGGGGACAATGTGTGGGATGATGAAAAAAAAAAAAAAGTTCTTAAAAGAGATAGTGATGGGGTGCTTGGGTGGCTGCCAGTTGAGTGCCAGACTCAGGATTTCCACTCAGGTTATGATCTCCAGGTTGTGCTTGGTGGCACAGAGCCTGCTTGAACTTCTCTCTCTCTCTCCCTCTGCCCTGCCAGCCCTGCTCCCACTCTCTCTCTCAAAAAATAAATAATCTTAAAAAAAGAGAGAGAATGCTGGTGGCTATACAACATTGTGAGTATGTTTAATGCCACTGAATTGTATGCTTAGAATGTTTAAAATGGTAAATTTCATGTTATGTATATTTTATTTTTTAAAGATTTTATTTATTTATTTGACAGAGATCACAAGTAGGCAGAGAGACAGCCAGAGAGAGAAAGAGAGAGAGAGGGAGGAGGAAGCAGGCTCCCCGCTGAGCAGAGAGCCTGAGGCAGGGCTCACCCAGGTGCCCCATGTTATGTACATTTTATCAGAATTTTAAAAAATAAACTGGATGGGGAGCCTGGGTGGCTCAGTGTGTTAAAGCCTCTGCCTTTGGCTCAGGTCATGATCCCAGGGACCTGAAATCGAGCCCCACATCGGGCTCTCTGCTCAGCGGGGAGCCTGCTTCCTCCTCTCTCTCTGCCTGCTTCTCTGCCTATTTGTGATCTCTGTCAAATAAATAAATAAAATCTTTAAAATAAAATAAAAACACAGACTAATAGCTAATAGATATAAACACGTATTACACAAAATAATAAAAAATCTTTTGGGTGTATTTTGAAAAGACTACAGGAATATATACAAAAAGGGAAGAACCCATCCCCCATATGCACACACAAAATAATTTCTCCTATGCCTTATGCTTAACAACACAGAATACTGTGTAGTGTGGACTGTTTCTGAAGAACTTGAAAAATTCAAAACCACATTATTTTCTGTTAATTTCCTCAGGAATAAAGGACAAGTGTAGAGAATGTTTTTTGGAAAACACATTGCATTTTTATTTGTGCCTTTTTTAAAAAAAAGATTTTATTTATTTGTCAGAGAGAGAGAGAGCATGCACAAGCAGGCTTCCTGCTGAGCAAGGAGCCGGTTGCGGGCTCCATCCCAGGACCCCTGGAGTTATGACCTCAGCTGGAAGCAACTATTCAACTGCTCAGCCGAGGAAGGCTGAGGTGTTGCCACATTGCATATCAATGAATTTTGTACTGTTATATTAAAATCCACTGGGGGCCCCTGGGTGGCTCAGTTGGTTAAACGTCTGCCTTCAGTTCAGGTAGTGATCCGGGGGTCCTGGGACCAAGCCCTGCGTTGGGCTTCCTGCTCAGTGGGGAGTCTGCTCCTCCCCTTCTCTCTGACCCTACCCCCCACCACATGTGCTTTCTCTCTCTCAAATAAATAAATAAGTTATTTATTTTTGAAAGATTTTATTGTTTTATTTGAGAGAGAGAGAAAACGAGCATTTGAAAAATAACTGGCTCACTGAGTCATGAAGATCTTTCAAGTGTTAATAGATTTCATTACATAGTGCCAAAGGACAGCAATAATATCACCACTGGTCTCATCAGAAAAGCTTTAAGTATTTGGAAGCAGATACAAGTCTTTGCCAAAACTCTGATCTTCACTTGAAAGCTCATTTTATCATTGGGCAACAAATATAGTCAGTTGTTTTCCTTGAAGTGACAGCTCACTTCATTCATTTCTGAGAAAATATCTGCCAAACACTCAGGCTTCGTTTGACTGTCAGCCAATGCAGTAAAAAAGGTGTTCCATGAGAAAAGCAGCCCGTTCAGCTCAGCACTCAAAGGACTGCAGGAGTGATTTTCCTGGAGACAATCATCCGGCCCCTGCCTGGGACAGAATACTTGTGCGTTCTTCTTGTTTCATAAGATTATTAAAAACACACATTCGGGGCACCTGGGTGGCTCAGTTGTTAAGTGCCTGCCTTTCGCTCAGGTCGTGGTTTCCAGGGTCCTGGGACTAAGCCTCACGTGGGGCTCCTTGCTCCGCAGGGAGTCTGCTTCTCCCTCTCCCTCTGCCTGCCGTTCCCCCTGCTTGTGCTCTCTCAAATAAATGAATAAAATCTTAAAAACAAATACAAGAACAAGACATGCTCGGAAGGTTGAGACTTAATACAATTAATAATGTTTACTGCTCCATTAAGATCATTCTTAAGTAAACCAAGCATTCCTTCTCTAGAATTACGTGAGAGCACAGAATGCAATGAGGGCTAGTTCAGTGGGTTGCCACTCTCTTCAATCCTGCGGTGGCCCCAGGAAAGCCCCCCTCTCCTCCAACTGCTTTTGCAATAAAGTAATGTCTAAGTATCATTATCAAAATAATCTTGACCTCCTGGATTTCTGAGAGTATCCTGGGAACCCCAGGAGTCTACAGACTACATTAACAGCACAATCTTTATGTGCCATTATCACACCTAAAAAAATTAACATTGTTTCCTTAGTGGTATTCAAATATCCCGTTGCTGTTCATATTTCCAAATTCTTTTTTTTATTTAAGATTTTATGTATCTATTTGAGAGAGTGAGAGAGAGCCCACAAGCAGCGGGGAGGGGCAGAGGGAGAGAGAGGCAGATTCCCGCTGAGCAGGGAACCCCCTCCAGAACTCCATCCCAGGACCCTGGGATCATGATCTGAGCAGAAGCCTGATGTTTAACCAACGGAGCCATCCAGGTGCTCTCATATTTCCCAATTCTTTTTAAAAACATCATATATTTCTTTAAGTTTTTATAACTCAAGATCCAAATGACTCCATATCATAGGTTCTCCATCCATATCTTTTCTTTCTTTGCCGTTTATATGTTGAAAACACAGTGTTGTTTCTCCTGAAGAATTTCCTCATTTGGATTTTCCTGATCATGTTAAATTTTAATTAACAACTTTCTGTTCCTTTATCTGGACTCCAAACCTGAGAAAGTCAATGTTTAGGAAGAATTTTTGGCCACATATTAATAGCAATTCCCTACTCCTTGCCAGGTCTAAAAATGATTCTTTTTCTAAGATAGTTAGTGACGGGGCACCTGGGTGGCTCTGTCGTTAAGCATCTGCCTTCAGCTTAGGTCATGATCTTAGGGTCCTGGCGTTGAACCCCATGTGGGCTCTCTACTCAGCCAGAAGCCTGCTTCTTCCTCTGCCTCTGCTGCTGCTTGTGTTCCCTCTCTCACTGTCTCTCTCTGTCAAATAAATAAATAAAATCTTTTAAAAATAAAAAAAAAAGATAGTGACAGGGTCGGGTTTTTCCACCAGGTGTCTTTATTTTCTACCCCTTGATTCAGCATTCCTGCAATCAAGGTTTATCAGGCACCCGTGAAGACACAGCTGTGAGCCACACGCAAAGCTCCCTCCCCTTGTGAGCTTACATTCCTGTTGGAGAACAGGCAATAAACAAAAAGCAAAATATACAGCGAGTCAGGTGGCATTCACCACTAAGGAGGACCTATCGGGAGTGCTGTGGTGGGGTGCATTTTGGAACAGAGTGGTTAGGGAAGGCTTTACTGAGCAGGTGAGGGTTGAGCCAAGACTCTGCAATCAGGTATGAGGCTCCGTAATCATAATTCCAAGACTCTATCAGCAGACCCCTAGTGGGAGATGCCCTTGGTTATTCCCAGTGTCTGACAACCACTCCATCTGGTTTCCATTCCTCCCAGCAAGCCAACCAGCTTCCCCCTTTCACACCTGAGATGATGGAAGGGAAAAATACCTGATCACAGCTTCTCCTTCCTCGTCTGGGGGCTCTGAGAAATGGCCTTCAATCTCTTTTTCGCTCCCTGCAAAATTACAAAGTAGGAAGCTCACAAAAAATTCTCCCAAATCCGAGCAAAGTAAACACCTCATGCTTTTGTTCCTTCATTTTTAAACGTAAATTAAACATAAATGGAACAGCTTGAACCTTGCAAAATCCAGCTATCTTACTGAGCATCTGACAAGTCTATCTTTCTCCCTGGTAAGTGAATGATTCTCACATGGCCAATGGCTTAGAAAGGTTTTATCCAAGGATTCCCTGGGGATACAGGGACTGTTTCATTTCTCTCTGTCTTTCCAGTACTATGCTTGGGATAGATGAGTAATGAAAAAGATGGGGCGCCTGGGTGGCTCAGTGGGTTAAGCCTCTGCCTTCGGCTCAGGATCCTGGGATCGAGCCCCACATCAGGCTCTCTGCTCAGTGGGGAACCTGCTTCCCCCTCTCTTTCTGCCTGCCTCTCTGCCTACCTGTGATCTCTTTCTCTCTGTCAAATAAATAAACAAAATCTTAAAAAAAAAAAAAAATGACAGGAGCAGGAACTTAGGATGCTTGAAATGCAGCCACGACCAAGATCATCCAATTTTGTAGTCCTGTCGACCTGAGGGTACCAGGTGCTGCCTGTGCAGGCTGCCTCTTGCCTCCGGGGGTGGCTACCAGCACCACCCAACATTTTATTGTCACCAGAGGGGAACAAGAGGTACCCATGCCAGAGGAGGGAGCTGCCCCCTTAGCTTGTTTCTCCTGCTGGCCAGCTCTTGGCTCTACAAAAAAGTCATCCTCAGGGATGCCTGTGTGGTTCAGTCATTAAAAATCTGCCTTCGGCTCAGATCATGGTCCCAGGGTCCTGGGATTGAGCCCCCCTGCTCAGCAGGAAGCCTGCTTCTCCCACTCCCTATGCTTGTGTTCCCACTCTCACTGTGTCTCTCTCTGTCAAACAGATAAATAAAATCTTAAAAAAAAAAGTAATCATCATTCTGTGTTATATGCAACTGATGAATTTTTGAACTCTGCATGGGAAACTAATGATGTACCAGATGTTGGCTGATCGAATTTAAATTAAAAAAACAAAAACAGGGCGCCTGGGTTGGCTCAGTGGGTTAAGCCTCTGCCTTCGGCTCAGGTCATGATCTCAGGGTCCTGGGATCGAGTCCCGCATTGGGCTCTCTGCTCGGCAGGGAGCCTGCTTCCCTCTCTCTCTCTCTCTGCCTGCCTCTCCATCTACTTGTGATTTCTTTCTGTCAAATAAATAAATAAAATCTATAAAAAAAAACAAAAACAAAAACAAAAAACCCAAAACCAGAATGAAGAATAGTTTGTAAAGTGAAAAAACAAAATCATAGTCATTTTGAATAAGTTTCAGTACTGGATGCATTATTTTTGTAGAGGATTTAGAAATAATTTCATATGGGTCAGAAAGACATAGGGAGGGGTGCCTGGGTGGTTCAGTTGGTTTAAGTTTGTGCCTTTGGCTCTGGTCATGATCTCAGGGTCCTGGGATGAGGCTCCACAATGGGGGGGGGGTCCCTGCTCAGTGGGGAGCCTGCTTCTTCCTCTCCCTCCACCATTCATGCTCCTATTCTCTCACTACTCCCTCTCTCAAATAAATAAATCTTTAAAAAAAAATGACATGGGTTTTAGAACTATTGGGCCAAGTATTATTACAAAAGTAACCAGTTGAATCAAAGAGTCCCATTTTTCATGAGTGGATCCAGAAACAGAACGGATTGTGGGGTCTCTTTGGTCCAAATACTTTTTTACAAATGGAAAAACTAAAGCTCGGACTTCCTGGCCTCCAGAACTATGAGAAACACATGTTGTTAATGGTTTCAGCAGTTCTAGTGGCTTAAGGGATAGGCCCTTCTTGGCTGTGACTGTTTCTCTGACTTTCCTTGTTTTTGATGATGTTGACAGTTTTAAGTTCTAGTTAGTTTTGAGTTCTAGTCAGAACTTTTGTAGGATGTTTGGCATTTGTTTGGTGTTTTTCCTCCTGATTAGACAGGAGTTATGGGTTCTGGGGAGGAAAGATAAAGGACCATTTTCATCATATCATGTCACGGGCACTGTATCAATGTCCTAGGGCTGTCATAACCAAGTACCACAAACTGGCTTAAAGCAACATAAATTTGTTCTTTCCTGGTTCTGGAGCCTGGAGGTCTGAAATCAAGTTGGCAAGGCCACCACATCTGAAAACCACAGAAAAATCCTTCTTTGCTTCTCTGTAGCTTCCAGTGGTTTCCCTAGCTTCCTTGGCTCTTGCTGTAGCATGCCGGCCCCTGCCTCCTTTGTCACACGATATTCTCAGCTCTTGTCCCTATGTCTCTTCTCCTCTTCTTACAAAGAGACAAGTCATATTGAATTAAAGGCCAACCCTACTCCAGAATTACCCCATCTTTTTTTTTTTTTTAATTTTATTTATTTATTTGACAGATCACAAGTACGCAGAGAGGCAAGCAGAGAGAGAGACAGGAAAGCGAGTTCTCTACTGAGCAGAGAGCTGATGCGGGGCTCGATCCCAGGACCCCAAGATCATGACTGGAGCCAAAAGCAGAGGCTTAACTCACTGAGCCACCCAGGCACCCCAGAATCACCCCATCTTAACTAATTACATCTGCAATGACCCAATTTCCAAATAGAGTCAAATTCTGAGGTCTTGGGAAGGACATGAATTTTGGGAGGATACACTTGAACCCATGCTATCAACATGATTTATGACTGTTGGTGTTGACCTTGGCCACATAGTGTTTGTTAGAGCTCCCCACTGCAAAGTGACTCTTTTCTTTTCCCCTCTCCATACTTTATTCTTGGCAAGGAAGTCACTATGAACAGTCCACATTTTTGGAGTGGGAAGTTATGCTCTCTATCTCTAGGATTGAGTACCTACATAACTTATTTGGAATTCTTCTGCATGGGGAGCTTGTCTCTTCTCCCCATTTATTAATTTATTCAATCAATCCAGCATATATGTATGGTTGTATCAGAACTGTTAATTTGTACCTCTGTGGTACTGACTAGGTACATGGGCAGTTCCTTTTGCCTTTAGTCTTATACACTCCATTCCCAAAGTTCCTTGGGTCAGCACTACTTTCCCATACCTCCTTCAGTGAGTTTGCTTCATACATTTAGAAAGCTATAGTTAGATCCTCTTGTCACAGCCTGCATTCTTTGCTGGGATCTTCCAACCCCCTAAATGATTTTTATTTTTTTAATTCGTTTGCAGTAAGGTTCACTCTTGGTGTTGTAAAGTTCTGTAGGTTTTGAACATTGCGTAAGGTCATGTACCCACCATTACCAAGTCATACAGAATAGTTCTACCACCCTAAAAATCCCCTGTAGTTCATGTATTCCTCCCTTGCAACTCTAGTCCCTGGAAACCACTGGTCTTTTTACTGCCTGCCTAGTTTTATCTTTTCCAGAATGTCACATGGTTGGAATTACATAGCATGTGGCTTTTTTCAGACTGATTTCTTTTACTTGGCACGATGCATTTAAGATTCCTCCATGTCTTTTTGTGACTTTTAGGAGCTAAGTATTCTCTTGTTTTAATGCACTATGGTCAGCTTACCCATTCACCTTTGGAATGGACATCTTGGAGATTTGGAGTTTATGGAGATTTTGAATAAAGCTGCTGTAAACATTCACGTGCAGACTTCTGTGGAGACATATGTTTTAACTCAATTGGATAAGTACTTAGGAGCATGATCGCTAGATCATATGGTAAGACTATGGCATTTCTTTGTAAGAAGCTGTCAAACTATCTTCCAAAGTGACTGTACCATTTTGCATTCCCACCAGCAGTGAATGAGACTTCCTGTTGCTCTGTGTCCTTGTCAGCATTTGATGTCAAGTTTTTTTTTTTTTTATTTTCATCATTCTAATGGGTGCATAGTGATGTCTTGTTTTAACTTGTAATTCTGTGATGACAGGTGATGTTGAGCATCTTTTCATATGCTTATTTTCCACCTGTATGTTTTCTTTGGTGAAGTGCTCAGATCTTTTGCACATGTTTTTTGTTTTCTTATTGTTCAGTTTAGAAGCACATCTAACAAGCAAATCTCAAGTTTAAAATACTATTCTCCACTAAAAGGAGCCAGAAGTCCTTGGAAAAGTGGTTGGTTTCTGGTGTGAGAAGGGGTTAGACAAGATGAGCCCGGAGCATCTTATAGTACTAGAAAGTAAGGCAGTGCTTAAAAATAGCTGTGGGTGTCTAAAGGGCAGAGAAATCCATATGACAGAGGTCTCCAGTGGCCAAAGCCAGAACTGACTGAGCAACAAAATAATAACAGTATTAGATTATAAACTGTGGAATAAAATAAGTATTCATCAGTCCATATTGGTAATATATAAATAATTGAGTAGGTAAATAAATAAATGAGGCAGAAGGATGGCTCTTCCTTAGAGAATAATTCTAATCAACTGAGGGAATAAGAGAAGTAGAAAATCACCATCAGAACACACAATACCACAATAACAATGACTGCAGGCAAGATCCACCAGTAGAAGCTAAGACTGGTGGATGAAAGTGAGATGAAACAGGATATTGGTACAGTCTTCAAGTATCTACCCCAAATGTTTGCTAATTAAAAAGAGAAAAATGTTATTTCGCAGTGCAGAAACCCCACAGACATGACCTAAACCAAGTGTTCAAAGTAAACGTCACTGCTAATAAGACATACTGACATCTGAAACTGCTGATATGATATATTGAGAAGGGCATCACCCTTCTGTGGCATCCTTTCCAGAAACACATGACCTCAATATACTCATGAGAAAACAACAGACAATCCAAACTGAAGAACATTCAATAAAGTAACTGACAAGTACCCCTCAAGATGTCAAGGTCAGAAAGACAAGAAAAGACTAAGGAATTGCAACAGATTGTAGGAGACAAAGGAGACAAGACAACTAATGGCAGAATGAGATGATGGATTAGATCCTGGACCAAACAACTCCTATCCCCACCCCCCAAAAAGAGGACTTTATTGGAAGAGCTGGTGAAATCAAATATGCACCAATTCTCTAACTATATTGATGAATATTTTACTTGTTTTTAGTTTTGACAGCTGTCCTATGGTTATATATAATGTAAACACTAGTGAAAACCAAGTTAAGGATATATAGGAACTCCCTGTACTAATTTTGCAATTTTTCTCGAAGTCTAAAATTATTTCAGAATAAAAAGTTGAAAGTCATTTTGATACTCCCCTTTTATCTGTTAGTTATATGAAAATCTCTTCCTCTTCTGGCACTGCAGTGGAGTGGATGTATCTCCAAGCTGCTGTCTTAGTTGTACCTCCCAAAGGCCATTCCACCACTGTTCTAGAAGGTCAATGGCCTCTGAACTGAACAAAAAATAAGTGGGTTTTTTGGCTTTAGGTGATGTTATGTGGTATACTGTGGTGGTGGATCAAATATTCTGTGAACCTCCAGACAGTAGGGTTGGCTGAGTCCCTGGAGGCAGGAGAGGCAATTCCAGACGCATAACATATGTTGTGTTGATCTCAGCCCACATAAATTGCTCCCCTTTCAGAGTGGAAGCAGTCCATTGTAACTGACTTGTGACCAAATGACTGGTTGGTCTCCTTGAGGAATGGTACTATGTGGGGGATTCAATGCGGCAGTAGGTGAATGCCCAGCAGTGGCAATAGCCAGATCAGCCTTAGTGAGTGGTTTCCACGCTGGCAGATCCATTATTAGCCTCCATGCTACCATTGTGCCAGCACTGGAGTGGTCTTTGACACTGATATCATTGGCCAATGATAACTGGCAGAATCAATCATATTATCTGCTTCGTTTGGTCTCTTCCGTGTCAGATACTGGCTGGTGGGCGTTAACGTGTGATACCTGTGCTACAGAGATCCCACTTTGTGCTTACTCCTAGAGCTCCATCTACATGCCTCTTCTCCAAACCTCTTGGACCCTGATTTTCCAATCTTTCTCCTTCATAGGACCTTGACCACATAGTCAAGCCATTCGCCATTGCCCAGGAGCCTATACTTATTCTTCTATGGGGCCATTTTTCTTTTTACAAAAGGGGATGAACAGGTGCGTGACCTGGAGCTCTGCCAACTGGAGGGACTTCCTTTACCCCTAAGTGGAGCCCTAGTGTAGCAACAGTCTGTTGGCTCACACCCTCATACTGAGCCTACCCATTCATGAACCGAGCTTGAACTTTTCCTTCTTCTATCAGCGGGTCATCAAAGTTCCCCTTATGGCCATAAAGGTGTGAGCTGAAGAAAAGGTGCTGGCCAGGTGATGGTGGGTGACCTGGGGATCCAAGCCGTCTACCTGTGCAGCTTAGTTTGCCTTCTGGCCCTGGTTGTGCCCAATTTTACCTATTACTCTTTTGTCTAATGATGGGTTGTTTTGGACCCACCTGCCTTTATGAATTGGTGAGTCTGATAGAATACAGCCCTTGGGGATGCCTGGGTGGCTGAGTCAGTTAAGCTTCTGCCTTCAGCTGAGGTCACAATCCCAGGGTCCTGGGACTGAGTCCCACATTGGGCTCCCTCCCTTGCCTGCTGTCCTCTCTCTCTCTCTGACAAATGAATGGATGGAATCTTAAAAACAAACAAACAAACAAACAAACAAACCAAAAACAAACACAGCCCATGATGCCCAGCTCCGGCCAGGTAGCCACTTGATGTGCTCACACTCACCAGCATAACCAGGACCTGGTAACAGGCCAGGGGGCACTTTTTTGAATGGTGTATATAGTCTCTGTTGCAAATGTCATGACCCTGCTTCCAAACCTTAGGGATCTGCATTGCAGGTCTTCTTTTAGGGTTTGCCACAATCTCTCCCTGGCATCTCTCCTCAAACAACAGATACCTCCAGTACCATTAGCTACCTGTGGCTAATGGAAGCACAGGTACCGAATATTTCCAAAATTTAAGAGGAAGTTGTACTACACAGCGCCACACCTTGATCTAACAATTTACAAGAAATACAGGGACCGGAGCACCTGGGTGGCTCAGTGGGTTAAGCCGCTGCCTTCAGCTCAGGTCATGATCTCAGGGTCCTGGGATCGAGCCATCGGGCTCTCTGCTCAGCAGGGAGCCTGCTTCCCTCTCTCTCTCTCTCTCTGCCTGCCTCTCTGCCTACTTGTGATCTCTGTCTGTCAAATAAATAAATAAAATCTTAAAAAAAAAAAAAAAAGAAAGAAATACAGGGACCAGAGGAAGATATCAAACAATACCACATGGATGCAACCATCCACAAATAGAAGGTAGAAAATTCTGCACAACAAGAGACCCAGTTTCTTTAATAAATGGCACGGAAAAAAAGGTATGGGGGGAGGGAAATTGCTAGAGAAGAAAACAGATTTATGAGACATGTTAACCAAATGCGTTTTGTGGACTTTCACAGGATCTTGATTTGAACTAGCCAACGGTAAGAGACGTTTTTTTAAACAAGCCAGTTAAGCAACACACCGGGAGTGGCAATGTGAATTCATTCAAATGTGGCTGGGGAGAAGGACCCAAGTAGGAGTTTGTATTCGTGATTCAATTAAGAAAAACAAAGCTGGGAATAGCTTTATCTTAGTAATGTTAGCAACATGCGTCTCCAAATTTGCTGTGGAAGGAAAAGGGAGCTTGAAAGAGCTTCAGGAGTGGCAGCCACATCACTGCAGGATGGTTCTGAAATCCACCCAGCAGAACAGTGGAGATGAAAGGACACCCTCCTTTCCCTTCACTTAGCTGGTGAACTAGAGGAGTGCCTACTTAGATCTCCCCTCTTCCAGGGAGACTTCTGGGCTTGCCTCACTGCCCTACTCACTCCCCACCTCCGCCTCCGTGCACTTCCCTCCTCAGAGTCCTGAGACTTGCAGGGTAAGAGAGACAAAGAGTGTGTGCCAAGGCCCTGAGCTGGACTGGAGCTCAGGGGATACAGGAACCCAAAGGGAAACTGGAACTCAGATGCCAAAGAGGAGACTGGAAAAAAGTGGGTAGATGTCAAGGAGAGCAGGGACCATAGGGACCTTTAAGTCCATGGCAAGGATGCTGCCTTTATTTTAAAGACCAAGGGAAGCCACCACAGAGCCTTAAGCCAGAGAGGGGCCGCTAGCCTGTTTCCCTTTGTGTTAGGTAACCCTCACCTCTTTGGGAGTAATGACACACCAAGGGCTGGCAGGGCCACCTTAAGGCCGTGCCACCTTAAGCGGCCACCCCTCCTCCCCCCAGCACAGCCATTGGGCTGGGGCAGCAACCTGGCCACCTTGCACACGCCCCTTGGGCTGCTGCCCCACAATGGCCAGTTTGCTCCGGGCTGCTGCGAACCCCCGGGGGCTGTTCCCCTGGAGGGGCTACTGCTCCAGGGGGACGAAGGTAGGTGGGGGACGGGGAAGCCCGCTGGAGGGTGGGGGGCCAGATGCCAAGCTTCCACCAGGCTCTGTGTGCTGCATCAGCACCCTATGACCTTGAGCGGAGGATCACTGGGCTCGCTCTGTGCCAAGCGTGGGTGTTGAGTGAGATGGGCTGAGGTCCCCACAGCTGCCACAAATGAGGCTGGTGGGTGTAAAATCGAAAATGTATGGACTCCAGAACGCTCTCTTTGGGGCTCCCAAATGTATAGACACATTTTGAAACAATGCCTAGGGGGTAAGGATGGTTGGGGGGAGGCACCTCAGTGACTTCAGGATGGGGCTTTCCCTTCCCATTCTTCTTTTATCCCTCTCAGTTTCCTAGTGTGCCTGGGGCAGTGGTAGAGGAAGGGCAGAGATAAGTAAATCTTCCAAGCCACTAGGGCAGAACTAGCTACGTTATGGAACCCTGTAGGGTTCCTTTCTGTAGAGTGAAACTGGCTGTATTTTGACCCCGGTGCTGTTTTTTCCCAACTGAAACACTGACCTTGATGGTTCTGTTTAGAAAGGGGCCTTCTTGTAGAGTGGGTTTACTTCCTGTGGGTCCACCAGCCAGGCCTAGATGTGCTGGTCCTCCAATTGGTGTCAGTGGGGTGCTGGCAGCCCCACCTCCACTCCTGGACCTGGCTCAGGGGGACGGGGGTGGGGGGCTCTGAGCGACTCTGGCGGTGTGTTTCTTCTTTGCAGGGGGAGCTCAGCAAAGACTTTGTGGAGGCTCTGAAGGCAGTTGTGGGGAGCCCTCATGTGTCCACTACTGCTGCTGACCGAGAGCAGCACGGGCACGATGAGTCCATGCACAGGTGTGGGGGCCCCTCTCCCATCAGAGTCTTGGGCTGTCTTCTCCCCCAACCCTATCGTTTTTTGGGGGGAGGGCTGCATTCTCTGCCTCTCCTCCCCACCATCCCTTTCCCACCCATGATACCTTGGGGCTCCTCCGACATGAGCAGCACCCAGGGTACACCGTGCCGGCAGAAACTGCTGATGGTCTGGTTCCAGGTGCCGACCTCCAGGCGCTGTGGTGTGGCCCCAGAATGTGGAACAGGTCAGCCAGCTGGCCGCCCTGTGCTACAGCCAAGGAGTGCCCATCGTCCCATTTGGCACGGGCACAGGGCTTGAGGGTGGAGTCTGTGCCATGCAGGTAGCCCCCCCCCCCCCCCCCCCCCGTGGCTGCCTCCTCCCCACCCTAACCTGCCCTCCGGGGCTCCTGACCTCTGGGCAGCTCAGCCTGGAGAGGAGGTCCTATGGGAGGTGGCCTGGCCCCGGGAGGACGCAGGTCCGTCAGCTCCTTGGCATCCCTTCCCACCAGGGCGGCGTCTGCATCAACCTGACACGCATGGACCAAATCCTGAGGGTAAACCCACAGGACTTCTCTGTGGTGGTGGAGCCCGGCGTCACCCGCAAAACGCTCAACACCTACCTGCGGGACAGTGGCCTCTGGTTTCCTGTGGGTAGGCTGGAGCTCGAGGCCCTTCCCCGGTGCCCTGAGGGCTCCCAGGGGGGCAGGGCTGTTTCCGGGCGCAAGGGGAGCCCTCGGTCCCCGGGTACGTACGTACCCCTGGCCGCCTTCTGCCTGTACTCTGCCCTGCAGACCCGGGCGCGGACGCCTCCCTCGGGGGCATGGTGGCCACCGCGGCCTCCGGCACCAACGCTGTGCGGTATGGCACGATGCGGGACAACGTGCTGAACCTGGAGGTGGTGCTGCCCGGGGGCCGGCTGCTTCACACCGCGGGCCTGGGCCGGCACTTCCGGTGAGCCCCTCCCCCTCCCGGAAATGGGATTGGGGGGCCAGGCCCCTGAGAGCTCTGAGCTTCCAGTCACGCACACCCTCCAACGTTCTTCACCTGTCTTGATGGCAGGCTGGGCCGACTCCCCTCCTGGCAGGAGCCTGGGGGACGGTGCTGGGCCTCCAGCTCAGGCTTGTGGCCAGAAAGCCACCACCTACCTCCTGGCCGGGCACTCACCTGCCTTATCTGTCCCCTGGGTCCAGGAAGAGTGCAGCAGGCTACAACCTCACAGGGCTCTTCGTGGGCTCTGAGGGGACACTGGGACTCATCACGGCTGCCACCCTGCGCCTGCACCCTGCCCCTGAGGCCACGGTGGCCGCCACCTGCGCATTTCCCAGTGTCCAGGCTGCTGTGGATGCCACCGTTCACATCCTCCAGGCTGCAGTGCCCGTGGCCCGCATTGGTGAGCTGGGGGCTGGGCCGTCTAGGTGGGCTTCCTGGAAGAGGCCTCGGCCTCACCTCACCTGCCCTCTCCTTGGCCCCAGAGTTTCTGGATGAAGTCATGATGGACGCCTGCAACAGGCACAGCCAGCTGAACTCCTTCGTGGCACCCACACTCTTCCTTGAGTTCCACGGGTCTGAGCGGGCACTGGCCGAGCAGATAGAGCGGGCAGGTGTGCTGGGCTCCTATGGGGTGGCGGGCTCAGGCTGGCCCCCGAGTGAGGCCCCGTGTGAACCTCCCCCCGCCCTTGCAGAGGAGATCACCCAGCACAACGGAGCCTCCCACTTCTCCTGGGCCAAGGGGGCCCAGGAGCGCAGCCGGCTCTGGGCGGCACGGCACAACGCCTGGTACGCTGCTCTGGCCCTGCGGCCGGGCTGCAAGGTGAGTTGGGCTGGGGTGCAGGTAGCAGCCACTGCCCACCATCCTGCTGTCCCAAGCAGGAGGCTGAGACCCACTGTGGGCAGCCTGGCCCCTACCCAGCTGCTTCTCAGACACTGTCTAGCGGAGAAGTAGTTGTCTGCCAAAGCCTCAGGAGGGAGCCCCGGCCTGGGCACAGGGACAGCGCAGGTGCTCTTAGGGTCCGTGCACGCGGAGGGCAGGCTGGCTGGAGAGAGGATGAAGCAGAAGGGGTCGGCCAAATGGAAGAGGAGACTGGGCTCCAGGCAGCATGTGTGAAGGCGTGGCCGCCTGGGCCCCTCCATGTATGCCCTGCATGTGGCCCGGCAGGGAGCAAGGTGAGAGCTGGCAAAGCCTCTGGGCAAGGCAGGGCACTCACTCTGGCCATGTGTCTGGTCGCCCGGGGCAAATAGGCCTAGAAAAAAGCAGCTAGTTTTGTGGGGGGGTGAGGTCAAGGCTCCTTTGACCTGTTCTTAACCTTGGCCACAAGGACCTCTTACCTCCAGGCAGGCAGGAGGTGAGGGGGGACAACCTCACAAACCTGCCCCCACCCAGGGCTATTCCACCGACGTGTGTGTGCCCATCTCCCGGCTGCCGGAGATCCTGGTGCAGACCAAGGAGGACCTGAAGGCGTCAGGACTCACAGGTCCGCATGCCCACTGCCGGAGCACCATGTGGGAGGGAAGGGGGAGGCCTGGACTGGGGCAGCAGGTCTATCCTCTGGGCCCGCAGGATGCATTGTTGGACATGTGGGCGATGGCAATTTCCATTGCATTCTGCTGGTGGACCCAGAGGACACCGAGGAGCTCCGCAGGGTCAGGGACTTTGGAAAACAGCTGGGCAGGTAAGAGAAAACCCCTTGGCTGGCGGGGGGGTGGGGTGGGGGGAAGGAGTACCCTGCTGAGGATCTCTTCGCTGCCTCCCAGGCGGGCACTGGCACTCCACGGGACGTGTACTGGGGAACATGGCATTGGTCTGGGCAAGCGGCAGCTGCTACAGGAGGAGGTGGGCGTCGTGGGCATGGAGATCATGCGGCAGCTGAAGGCCATGCTGGATCCCCGAGGCCTCATGAACCCAGGCAAGGTGCTGTGAGGGTCTCCAAGTACTTGGCCTACAAGCCCCCAGACAGTGGAACCTCCTGTTCTGGAACCTTCCTTCTTGTCACAAAACAGTTCTGTCTTGGCCCAGATCTGCAGGTATCCTTGCTTGCCTTCCCCTTGGTCCAGCCCTCCCTGCTGCTGAGGGCTGGGGGCAAGGCCTCAGGGACTTAGCTCCCTCAGCCCTACTCTACCTGTCTGGTGTGGTGACAGGAATAGGCCTTTCCTGGTGTAGGTGTCCTTGGGCCCCTGAAATAAACCAGAACCCCATTTGCAGCAGTTTGGAGATAAGCAGACAGTACCTGTGAATGGCCTCCTGTGCCTGTCCTCACCACCTCCTTCGGGTTCTCTAACCTTTGTCCTTGTCCCTCGTCCCTCCTCCCCTGTCTGTCCTCTGACTTATCGCAGCCTGGGAGGGAGGGAATGGTGCTTAGGCTATAGAAAGTCACTTTCAGGGATGAAAGTCCCTGTCGCAACTGCTGCTCATGAGAACAGAGAGCCTGAGGATTTGCCCATGGCTGACGCCCCTCACAACCGGCCTGGACTGGGCCCGAGAACATTCTGAACATGTTCTTCAAATGGCTGCTGCCAATCAATGGAAAAGGAAGTGAAATTTTTGTCCTCGTATTATACTTCTCCATGGTGTGATGTATTTTACTACTAGCTTTTCCCCATTGAAGTCAGGATCTGCCCTCGCTCCCCTGGGCCTGCCCATGCCTTAGGATCCCTGACCAGACCACTTGGCCCTCAAACTTATCAGTTGTTCCCAAGCCCACAAGAGGGCGCCCAACACCACAGCATCTGTGCTGGGCAGCGGCACCCAGGACTCCCCTCTGTCCAGGGCCTGTAACTCTGCCTTGGGTCCCCTCCCTACTTCCCCAAGGTTGAGATGGGGTTGGCTTGGTGTCCTGGAAGTCGGTCTCTAAACTCCGGCCCAGGAGCCTATCCTGCGGGCCCATTTCCTTTGGCCCCTAAGCAAAGGTGCTAGCTCAGCAAAGCGGGAAGGCCAGCGGGACCCTCCCATCTCACCTCACTCCCAGGAACCTGTTGGAACTCCTTCCCTGCCTCCACCTCTTGGGTCCCTCCCTGCCTCTCCCATCAGCTGTCCAGGCCCTGGACAGAGGCAGCCTTCTGGGACTTCTCAGCCCAACTTGGTCCTTGGAAGCCACTTGAACACTGGGGACTGAGCCCAGTTTGCTCCTCTGGGACGTCTCCACCCCCAGGCTACAAGCAGTAGCTCAGCCAAGGGGTGATGTGGGGGCAAGCCTCACCGGCTCTCCCCAAGCGACCAGCTCCAGGCACCATCTAAGCAGCGCACAGCTCACTGGCCCCACCCCCACCCCAACTTGGCTGCCTCGCCCCCAGCTCAGGGGGAAGGTCTGCAATGGAGGTGTCTCCCCTTACTGGGCACGGCTCTTCTTAGATGAGCTGGAAGAACAAGCTCACTGTTCGCTGAAATACCAGCCCCTGAAGATTCAACTGACTATTTCTGCCTAATTTGTTTTGTGTGTGTACTTTCTGGGGAACCATCTGGAATTGAGTTACACATTTCCTGACACCATTTACCTATAGAATTTAACATCTACCGCCTAAGCATAAGGACCTTCTCCTAGGAAACTCAACACTGTTAAACGGCTGCTAGCTGAACGGTCTTAGTGAGCTGCTTCTGCCCAGGAAGCTCCCCAAGGTGTGCAAGGCCCTTAGCCACCTCCCAGTTCCAGCTGGTTTCCTCCCCTCCTGGAAGGACAGAGCTTGGGAGAGCTGCCTGGATGGAGCATGAATGACAGCGCAGCTCTCCCTGGGAAGCCTGGACCAGCCCGGTCCACCCTGCCCTCGGAGCCGGCAATCTGGGTAGATTCTGAGAACACTGCAGCCGGCAGAGGGCTGCCGTGCGCTGGGTGGGAGTGCAAGGCGCTGGGGGTGGGGACAGGGACTGGCCCCAGGAGCCTGGAATAGAGCCCAGTGTGGGCTGCAGCCTGCCCTACCGGGTCACGACCACTTGGCTTACCCAGGGACCTGCCAAGGCCCCCGGGCCAAAGCCGCCAAGGTGGTCACAGAGGCCTCTGCCTGCAGGCCCAGGGGTCAGGCAAGGAGATCTCCAGGGCCAGCTTTGCTAGAGGAATTAAATTTAGAACAGGGAGACACAGTTGCCAGGCAGAAGCAGGAGGTGCTGTGAATAGAACAGTGCTCTTTGCGGGGACGGATCTACGAGGGAACCTGCTCTGCATGTGCCAGAGGCTTCCGGGAGGATTGTTTGCCCCTCATGGTGACCTGAGTTGTGCGGCTCTGTCCCCACTCAAATGCGATCCAACCTGGGGTTCAGGTTCAGAAGGGCCACGTTGTCCCCCCAAGATCATTCTGCCCAACAGAGGAGCCCACCTACAGACAGTTTAGAGCTCATGCTCTTGCTACCCTGGAAAGGGTTGGACCCGGGGGGCAGGGAGGATTGGGGGTTCCCCACCCCAGGTGGGTCTGACGCTAAGGCCCAGGCTCAGACCTGCAAATTCTTTAGCATTTCTCTGAACACTCTGAGTGTGCCTGTGCCTCGGTTCACATCCGCCCCGGCCTGCGGTGCCCTTGCACAGAGTAGGTGCTTCGGGAAGCACTTGACGTTGGAGGACTGCAGAGCCAGGGCCTGAGGAAGGCAGAGCACTCTCCAGGCAACAGCACTGGAGAGGCCCCAGGAGGGGTGTGAGCACAGAAGCTTGGAGGCATCTCCCTCCAGAGCCTTCCTTCACAGGCTCTGCAGGAGGCCCTGGAATGCCGCTCCAGCAGCCTGTCTGGCACAGGGACAGAGGCCAGGCATGAGCCGCTACCCCCTGCTCCGAGCTTCCCGCCCAGCTTGAGGTGTGCCAACTCCTGTGAGCCCGGAGTGGCTGGTTCCAGTTCAAGGGCTCTGAGCTGGCTCAGCCCCAAAGCAGGGCCTCCTTCTCGGCCTCAATGAAGCATGCCCATGAGTCAGCACCGAGATGCAGACTGAGCAACAGGCGAGGCAGGACGGACGTGGGATGGGGAACTGAGGATGAAGGCGGGGACTGGGCCGATACCTGAGTCTGCATCCTTGCAGCCTCCACCGGCTGCAGGATCTTTTTGCCCCCGCAGATCTTTCCTGAAGAGTTCTGTCATAACCACTCCGCAGGTGATGGCAGACGGACTCCATGATGCTTGGGAGGGTCAAAACCCCCGAAGGACTCAGGTATGACCTGCCAGGTTCCCTCTGCCCAGGCATGACTGCTCTGAGGACCACTCCACACTCCTGTAGTGCCAAGTAGCAGCCTGGAGGAAGGCTAGGGAGGTAGGTGAGGGAGTGGGGGACAGGCCTTCAACCTCCAATTCTTGAATGTGTAACAATACCTCATTAAAATAAAGTCACACAGTGCACCTTTTATTAGACATTTTAATACCATATCAAAACACCTTGACTAATGAAGAAAGCTTTTCCCCCAAGCTTTGAACATTTTTTTAAACATTTTATAAGTTTTTTTTTTTTTTTTGTATTTTAATATATAAATACAGAAACCTATCTTGCATGGGCTGATGCCACGTGTGAACATCAATGGCTAAAATGTTCTCAAACAGAGTGCCTGAAAACAGGGATAACTGTACATATTCCTTTAGTAAGTCTTTTGTGTGTTTAAGTTTTCTGGAAACAAAAAATCTACAAGGGTCTAAGAAAAATGTTCTGGCATTTTTGCAGGACACTTGTGATTATTAAATCCTCTGAACTGACCAGAACCAGGAGGGAAGGAGGGAGAGATAAAGGGTAGGGAGAGGAAGAGGTCCTTGATAGGTTGGTTGGTTGGTTGTTATTGTTGTTGTTGTTTTTTTGGCAATGAAGTTAAATATCAGGGTCCCAAGGTGAGATATGTGCAAAACCAAGCCAGAAAATGGAGGGGGAAAAATAAAATTAAAAAAAAAAAAAAAAAAAAAAACCACCCAAAAAAAAAAAAAAAAAGAAGAAGAAAAAGAAAAAGAAAGAAAGAAAGAAAGACAAAACACCCAAGGCAGAGTGGTGGTGATAGACAGGGCCAGGGTGGGCGTGGAGATGGGACGGTGCTGGGCACAGGAGGAGACCGTGTGCGCGGCCCCGTTCGTCTCTGTCACTGAGTGGGCTCTAGCTGGGCAGCAGACAGCAATCTGTAAACATCACGAGGGAAAACACCAGTCGACACTAGACTTTTTTTTTTATAATTTTTTTTTTTTTTTTTTTTGTAAACACTTTAGACAGACCCACAATGCCTTTCAAAGGTGTAAAAGAAAATGCCCTTTCCCTCCTGGGAGGAGGGCTGAGGGGAAAGACAGCAGTTGATTCTTCTCTCAAACTCGCTCTCCTCCAATTTGGTGTCCTCAGGGAGAAAGGGAGAACCATTTTCTGGAAGTCAGTGCAGAAGGGGTGCCCTGTTCCCACTGGTGTCCCCAGCTCAGCTCTGCCCGTGTCCGATGCCTCCTCTCAGGAACGGGGGCTGGCTGTCCCTGTGTGGACCGGAACACGTAAGTCGCGCTCTGGCAGCCGAGGCCGGCCGCATGCATCCCGCTGAGGCTGGCCGGGCGTCTGTGGTTCCACTCTGGGGCCCGAAGCCAAACGTCCCGCCGGGGTTTGGACTCCCGCTCCGGCGCCGGCCCAGTCCCTCTGCCTCACTCTCACCCTTGCTTTTTCTTCTCCCCGTGTCCTCAGTTTTTGAGGGGAAGGTAAAAAGAGCAAATGTCCCTGATTTGTCTGACATCATCAGCTGTTCTGGGAGCTTACTTGGAATAAATAAAATAAACCTAATGAAAGAACAAAGGAAAACAAAACAAACAAACAAAAACAAGAGAGACAGACAGCGAGAGAGAGAGAGAGAGAGAGAGAGAGAGAGAGAGAAAAGAAAGGAAGCCCCAAAACCTTTTGATGTGAGATGAGGTGGAGTCAGGGTTTTGGTTTTCTCTAGGGGTTTTGTTTGCCAGAAAAAAGAAAGTGCCGCCTCAGAACTCACAAGGGACAGGGAGGATGGGGACAGGAGAGGGTGGTCAGCAGAGAAGCAAGGTGCCCTGGGGAGGAGACGGGGAGTCAGAGCACAGTTAGATAGGGACCACGTGTGCACATCTGGTGGGGAAGGCTGTGCCGGCCTGCTGCAGAGATTGATCTGGAAGCGGTGTGTGCGTAAGTATGGGTGAGAGTGTGAGTGTGTATGGGAGGCAGGTGGCCTAAAGGCAGGAAGAACCAGCAGTGACATGATCACGGATGAGCACCGCAGAGGACAGTGTACCGTCCCACAGGGACTCCCACAGGGAGTGAGGTTATCCCCCTGGCCTGAAGAAGCAGACCCCGAGAAGCAGGACTTGCCCTCACCACTCCTCCAGCACGAGGAGGAGCAGGACACAAACCCAGCGTCTGGTCCTAGAGCTCGCCGCTGCTTCTCCCACCCGGCACGTTCCACGGGATCTTTCTGAGCCTTCAGGGAGACTCGCTTTAGATGTCCGGAATACATGGGTCTTTTCCCAGCGAATGTAATTCTACTGAGCAGCTTCTCCATCAGGTTAGGAGTTTGTATCTGCTAGTCTTCCTGGAGAATCATACCCGCCCCCTCACAGAACTATTAACTGGGAAGATGCTCCCTTCTTGGTGGGGTGTGTAAGGGCACCTGAGCTCCCTACCCTCCAGGCCCCAGAGTGACTGGACCCCAGGCCCAGAATCCAGAGCACCCCCAGCCACGGGCTCACCTTTGAGAGGAGTCAGCAAGCGAGCCCAGCAGGGTCAGTCCGCGGGATGTTCTGGACAAGATCTGTTCACTTCAAACCATGAATCTATGCAACTGAGGCAGGGAGGTGGCAAGGGGAGACACGTTACCACTGACCAGGCTGTTCCTTGGGGTGTATTCTCCAGGGGTTAGGCTTCTGAGCAGGGGTTTGCTAAATCACTCATGAGGACCTCGGGAAAACAAGTATGTCCCCAGACACCCACTTTTTGAAGCAAGAAGGGAGAACACCAAGACTGATGTCAGCTCAGCCTGAGGCATCGGCCCAGCAGGGTGGGTATAGGATTGGCTGGATCTGGGAGCTGCAGGAAGCAGGGAGTGTGGCCCTGAGAGGGACCAAGGCCTCACCCGAGGAGAGCCTGGATGGGGTTGGGGCGGTGGGGGGTAACAGCTACCAGGGAGAGGGTGAGAGCGGGACAGCCGTGCTGGCCAGTGAGCCCACCATCTCTCGGGCTTAAAGCACAAGAAGATGGGAACCAAGACCCAGCAGGCTGGCTGTTGCTCCAGCTTTGGGGTCCGGAGAGCCCCCTCCTTGGTCAAAGGGGCAGCCTTGAGGCTTTGTCCCCGGTGGGACTTCTCAGGAGACATCCTCCCTCCCCACCCCTGCCAAGCTCTACATAGCTTGGTCAGTTGTGGTCAGCGGATGGCCAGAACCCTTCCTGGAGGAGATGGGAAGGGGAGGACCAGCCCTTTGGCTCAGTCACGTTGCTGGGGACGGTCAGACAGGGCCAGACAAGAGGCTGACAGTGAAACCCTGGTCTCCAGTGTTCAGAGAAAGGACCATCTGAACCAGACAGGAAACAGAGATTGCCCCAAGAGAGCTTTCTGATTTGTAAGCCAACATCTGGGTATTTTCGAACACAGGAACCAGGTAGATAATTTGCATAATTCTCCCCTAGAGCCCAGCATTTCCATCTTCTGGTTCTGAGCGGTGCGTCCCTGGGGGGCTGGAGCAATCTGTGCCAGACCCAGTTCAAGACCCCCTCCCCTGGGGCCAACCTGGAGCCTCTCATGCACCAGCCACATCTGTGTGCCAGGCGCCACCATTGCCTCGTGGCCAGTAACCCTGTGAGGCGGGCTGTGAAAAAGCCCGTGTGTCAGAAGAAGTTCTGGGACTCAGGGAGCCAAGAGCAGATGGCACAGAGTGTCCTCCCGTCTTGGGAAAAGAGGTGTCTTCTTTCTAGCTGGAAGCAAGACCACGGCTCGTACTAGAGCCTGAGAATGACTCTGAGCCCTGCTAATTCCAGCAGCTTTTCGTGCCGTGGCTGCCCAAGTCGTGGCTATTCTTGCCTCTGGCCCTCGGGGGAGAAGGGACAGGGGCTGCACGCACTAGCCCTCTGTGCAGCCTCTCTGGCACGGATGGCAGTTCTCGTGCTGTGGAGCAGCCCGTGGAGGAAGAAAAGGCTCAGGGAGACATGCAAAAGCAACCTCTTTCCGGGTGGGATCTTAAGTGCCTCTCGCCTATGGGCTCCGCAGGTCTCTGTCAGCCCTTACCATCCAGGCCATCACACCAGAGACCTGCTCTGCCCCCACTTAGAGCCCTTGGCAAAGAGGTTGTCCCACCACCCGAGGGGACTGAACGGCTAGTGGTGAGGGTACCCCCCCACCCCAGCAGCAGGGAAGGGGCCCTCTGGGATCGCAGATGGAGCTGACCGGCCCTGGGGGCCCTTCCATACCTTTTGTGATAAATGCACAGGCAGGGCAGCCTGGCTATCGTGTCCCCCTGAAGCAGCTCCTCCAGGCAGATCACACACTCACCCGCGTCTTTCGTCAGCACGTCATCTGCAAAGGGGGGGACAGAGGAGAGCGGAAGATGGTCAGTCACTAGCAGACAGGGGGCACAAAGCGGGCACAGGTCTGGGAACTGGGTGGGACCCTTGGGCCACCTAAGTGGGCAAGGCTGTGTGGGTGACACAGGAGCCCAAGGGTTCGCTGACCCGAAAGCCCTCCCTGCAGAGACAAGAAATGCATACTGCACGTCCGTGATCTCGAGACCACATGGGACCAATCACCAAGAAAGTGGCCAGGGGACGAAGGGCAAAAGGGGCTCGGGCGGGGACAGGTATGTCGCAGAGGCCAGCTGCCTCCCTGAGGAAACCTTCCCCCAAACATACACGTGGACCAGGTGCCTGGAGTTCTGGTTTGGCAAAGCACGGCGGTGGGGTGTGAGGGAGAGAGGATGGAAGAGCGGGAGCTCTAGCGACGGCTCGGGCTGGGGCTGGGGCGAGCCCGTCCGCAGCAGCATGGGTCGCAACAGCCGACGGGTGGAAACAGCCCTGGCGCCCCCGGCTGAGAACTGGATCAACAAATCCATACGGCGGAGTGTCGCTCGACCATGGGAAAGGGGCGGACACGGATGCGGGCTGCAGTGTGGATGGACTTGGAGAACATCACGTGAAGGGAAGGAAGCCAGACACAAAAAGTCCCCTATTCAACGACTCCTTTCTATGAAATGTGCAGCGCAGGCTAATCCGAACAAGACATAGGCCCAGGGCTGGGGCAGGAGGGTTGCGGGGTGACTGCTCTATGGGGCAGGGGTGTTCTTCTCCTCTTCTGGTGGTGTTCTTAAGAACACTTACGATGAAATCTACCCTCTTGACAGATTTTCAAGAGTGCACGATAGTACTGGTAACTGCAGCCGGATCTCCAGAACTTACTCATCTGACATGACTGAAACTCTACACCTGTTGAATAGCACCTCCCTACTTCCCCGTCCCCTTGGCCCCGGTGACCCACTCTTCTACCCTCTGGCTCTGTGAGATGGACTCTTATTTCAGGTAAAAGTACAATCACGCAAGGGGTTTTCTTTGGAAAATCCTAACTAGAAAGAGATGGTGGTGGTGGTAGCATTGGGAAGGTTCTAAATGGTACTATGACTCAATTTAAAAAAGAAGAAAAGGTCCCCCACACAAAAAGGAACAGGAGGAAGCTACTGGACACCCCAAGCCCTTCGCACAGCCATGGTTGGAAAAGCCTGAGCACACAGAAGGAGCACTGTGGCTGGGGCAGCAGCCCCTTATTAAATTTCTATGACATTCTGGGCACTGGCAACTCCGCGAAGAAGCCACGGCTTCAGGACTGAAGTCACAGTCTCACAGAGGAGGCGGACAAGAAAATGGAAATGAACAGCACACGAACTTCTAGGAAGCCTTATGATGCATAAAAGCCCAGGTAAGAAGGGATGGCTGATGCCCCATCAGGGTGCGGACATTTCAGGCAAAGGGAACAGTATCTGTGCACTGGGAAGAGCGGGAAGTTTGCTAAGGCATCTGCAGAGAAACACGGGGGCCACAATGGGGTGAGACAGACACCCCCAGGACAAACTCGTGTTCTGCTGTGGTGTCTAGGCTTCATGTGGTTCATCAGGAGCCTCTGGAGACGCATTCTGATCACCGCTGGTCTCTGCTAATACTGGAGGATGGGCTCGCAGAGCTCAGAGATGGGGAGCTCGCGGCAGCAGTGCAGGAGGGAAGGACTCAGGACCTGCACTAGCCACGGGGGCAAGGAGGGAGAGATGGCATGTGCTGACCAGGGCAGCTGGACAAGTGGCAGGTGCCTGGGAGAGGGGACCCAGGAAGAGAAGGTCAGGCATGAGAAGTGAGTTGAGTTGGGTGCGAGGTGCTGACCAGGTGTCTCCACTGGGACATGCTAATGGAAACCTCCAGGAGTCCACTGCAGTCTAGGGCTGGGGTTTGGAAGAGAGATGTGGGTGACGAGTGTAGGCGTGGGATAGAGATTCAGCTGAAATCCAAGAAAGCAGAAGACAGAACACAAGGTTAACTCTAACATCTGAAAGGCAGGTGCAAGGGTGAGGGAAGCCAAGGTTACTCAGAAGTTCCCCAAACCACAGGAGAAATGCCAAGGAGGGGGTGATGGATGTGGAGAAAGGCGAGCTGGAAACAGCATCAGTTCCTCACTACTTGTTCTCGAGCACTGCCACTGACACACACCGAGATGGTGTGTGTTCAACTGAGCCGCAGTTTCACGAGCGAGGCAGGACGTATGTGTCTTCCCTGTCTTGCCAAAGAGGACACGGAAGCCAGAGAAGTCAAACATCTTGCCTCTGCAGGGCCTGAAACCCTTCACTTGGTGCCCCTCACCCTTGCTGTTTCTGGGTCCTCCCTCTGATTGCTCTGGTGGGAAAGGAAACATCTGGGGCCCAGAAAATGAGGATTCTTCAAGGCCTAGAGAGCTAAAGTGCCTTAAAGCTCCCTACCAGGAACTCTGACAAAAAAGCCCGTTAGGAACAGTTCAGTACTGATGTCCCTGGGCATATGAGCTGTGGGAAAAGTCACTCTCAGCTGCCTGGCCACAACGACCTGGGATTGTCCCCTGCCAACATCAGGCCCCCCTGAACAGAAAAAGCAGGTGGCGCATCATTGGTCTGCCAGTGGTCACCTCAGACTCCCAGTGTGGCAAGCAGTGGATCAGCAGAAGAGCTTGATCCCATGTCCTAGGGCACCAGATGCCCTCCTTACTATGTGTGTGCATCTGTGCGTTCATGTAAGCCCAGGAAACATCTGGAGGAGCTACACTTCCATGTTGAAGGCAAGGAAGACTAAAAGCAGAATGTTTTTATGTGTTTTTGAATGTACTCGCACGTGCATTACCTGTAGAATTAAAAACCCCAAGAAGGAAGCGTACTGGTGTTTTCATGTGGCTCTGAAACGTGTCGACGGGGAAGATGGGTTTGGTGGACGGAGCCAAGTAACTGAGCGCCTGCAGGGAAACGCAGACTCTGGATGGTGAGGATCTGGGCGTTCACGGTAAAACCCTCAAACTGTACTCTATGTTTGACACTTTCAAAATAAAACATTGCAGGAAAAATCCCCAATAAGGATGGGGGGAAAACCGGTCTGGGCTTTGAGAAGGCAGAGCTGTCTTGCAGACATTCCTGGGTGCTGACTTCTGCCCTCCCTGCCTCGGGAGTCTCATTGGTACAGGGAGTGTGGGCCCTGGGTCCCGGTCACGCCCCTCTCTCCACACTAATGGCTGAATTCCTTTCCTTGCGGACAGTAAGGTTACAGATCCAAGTTATCATCCCTTCCATTTCCCCCCACAGACTGGCACCCCAGCTGTGAGGCCAAGGGGTTAGGTTGGAATTCCCTGGGTTCCAAACAGCTCCTTGCCCGGCCAGCTGTGCTCTCCACCTGCACAGGCTTCTGGCCAGGGTAGAGGTGACGGAGCTAGGGGGCGGGAGCCGGGAATGGAGATAAGACTTGAGATTTGCTTCTTCAACAGGACCGGACTTGACCCTCCTCTCTGTTCATACTGGATGTCACTGAGGGAAGGGCCAGGCATGCGTAGGAGACAGGAGGCGCAAGGGCGGTTCCTTTTCCTTACCAAGGATTCAGGCTTGAGCACATGAAGGTCAGACGCATTTTCATCCTAACAGTCCACTACCAGCATATGACACTTCGCAGACAGCACCGTGCTGTGCCTCACCAGCCAGCCTGGGGCTGCAGCGCGGGTGGGAATGAACTCGGACTGGCCCACGCAGCTGGCAAGGGTGGGGAGCCCATCTCACCGTGGCCTGGAGTGCCGAGGATAGGGAGGAGTTGGGGGCTGGGAACCTGACAGTGTGGGGAGGCCAGCGGTGTCCACACCCAGTGTTGTGCCCAGGGAGTGGCATTCTTCCCGGAGCGGAAAACAGGAGGTACACAGATCCGGCCACAGGCCTGAGTGGGCTGAGTAAAACTTCCTGTCCCAGTCCCTGGAGCTCTGGAATCGGCAGCCCCCAGATGTCCCTGGGAACTCAGCAGGAGGGTGGAAGTGGCTGAAACCGATGCCTGGCTATCAACAGGTTCCTATGTGATTTCCACACCCTTTCTGCAGGAGGCTACTGCCCGCCGTTGGGAACCTCCAGGCCCAAAGCCAAGGACCCTGGGCCTGGCACAGATTGAGGCCACCTGGAAGACAGACGCAAATGTCCCTTGGTATTCCTAGGTACCCACAGGATGGGGCCTTAACCGATGCTGGTTGTTGAGAACCCAGAAATGAAGCTCTGCCTTCTGCTTTTGTCTTACTGGCTCTTAACCACTGCCCCCACCCACCCCTGCCCCGCCCAAGCTTCCTGATGCCCTGTGCAAAGCCAATGTCACTGCCCAAGGGGGGTCTTCGAAGTGTTTGGTCCGGCTGGGGGTGGTGCTCGATGATGCCAATGCCTGTCCCTCCGACTACACCAGGGAACCAAACCAGAGGCAAAGCTCTCCGGTGCCACAGCAGGGGGAGAGGTGATGCCTGGGCAGCGGCTGGGGTAGGGCAGGGTGGGAAGTGACTGCTTAGTTCTGCTCGCTCTCTGAGATACAGGGGGAGCACTCTTGAGAGCAGCTGTTTGTCAAAGAAGATCTAGGACAAGGAGAGAAAGGAGGCTTCACTTCTTTGGGGTCAGCTGTATGGCAGGACTTCACAGAAACCTCTCAGTGAATGCTAAAGACCCTTTGGGCAGGCGGGGACGGGGTGTCTCTGAATCAGCCCATGTAGCTGGTAAGTGGCCATGGCTTCCAAGACAAGTTCCCTCTACTTGGTGACCTTACCTCCTCTCCTGGTCTCCAAGAGACCAGGCAACAGGGTCTCTTCCCTTGAGGCTAGAAAGCACCAGCCATCTCAGTTCCAGCTCTTTCTCTCCTTGTGGATTTGTGCATGCGGGGCCCAAGAAGGGGGAGAAGCCTAGGTGCAGGGAGCGGCACTGCCCCCAACAGCCCCGAGTGCCACTGTGAGGCTGCGCTGCCCTGTGGAGAGCCCCGGCCCCCACACTCCCCAGGGGACGTCCAGAGCTGCTGGCGTCATGGGTGGGGGGCGGGGAGGCTGAAGCTGGTACAGCTCAGAGTCAGCCGCTGAGGGCAGGACCAGACATCATGCGTTTCCCCTGGTGCTGGGAAGGTAGGTAGGAGCCAGAAGGAGAACCCCTGTTGCCTCCCCAGCAAATGCAGAGCTGCCGGCCCCCGTCTCCTGCGGGTTAGGGAGGGATGGTGCCATCAGTGCCAGGTGTTGCCAGCTCCCTTCTTGGGAAATCTCCAGGAAAAGGGAAATCTAGAGCAGAGAGATCCCCTACCAGCGGTGGCATCCCCACCCAGACACCCCAGACTGCTCCAATAATGGAAGCCCAGCGAGAGTCAGCCAATAAAGCTCAGGCCTGGAGGACTTCCTCTTCAATAGGGCTCCCCACGGTGACCCCACTCAGTCCCTTCTCTTGCAGCCACCTGATTCTTGTGTCCCCACTGTGGCAAGCCCCTGTGTGTCTCCGGCCCGCTGACTCCTCACTCACCCAACAGCCAACTGGTCAGCAATGCTGGAGCTCCCTCCGGCCCTCCCTCCTGGAGGAGGGGACACCTCTGAGTCTGGCACTGCCGCAGGTCTAACAATAGCCCCTGGCAGGGCCCCATTGGGCTGGGCACACTCCTCGGCCGGCCAGGACCTGGTTCCTCCAGGCCTAAGAAAAGGCACTTCCATCCCAACCACAGGGTCTCAGCAGGGACGCAGGCCAAGTAAGCACCATTTACACACGTCTGCTGGCTTGGGGAAAACTAGCAGGAAGTATTCCTGCTTTTAGGGGAGTCAGATTCTCGCTCCTTCAAAGAAACTTTGCACAACACGCAGCATTTTCAGAGCCCTGAAGTTGGGGGCAACGACTTTTGGCAGAGAGGAGGAGAGAGGGTAGGGAGGACCTAAAACGCAGGACATGGTCTGCACTCCAGAAGAGAGCTGAGCATCTCCTGAAGCTGCTTTACCAGGCACTAAGCTTCCCTTAGTGCTGCTGGCAAAGAAACCTGAAACACCCCAGAATCTACTGGAGCCACAGACCCCTGGCTGTCTTGGAATCAGGGTCTCCTAAACTTTCCACAAACAGCTGGCCATCCATTGTGCCTGCCCTGTCACGGTATCGGGACTCTCTTATGTTCACAACAAAATCAGGTCCCCCAGCCCATCTCAAGGCTCATTCTGCCAGCTGAGGTCGAAACTGGGGTGCATATTCTTGAGGGTGAGTCTCAGCTCTCAGGACTACAAACAGATGTTGAATAGGAGAGAAATCAGAGGCCTACTAAAGCTCACCACATTTACCCACAGAAGTGGGACGGACCAACTCCCCCCTCATCTCCTAGGGGTCCTGAGTTCAGAGAGACCCTTGGGTGAGGAGGAGGAGGGATGGCGCGCTCTCTGCACCCTCTCCATGGCGTAGGCAACTCACAAGCCTTCTGAGCCAGGTGCTTGCCCTGGGAGCACCAGTTCCTGCTCTTCACACTTCTCTTGAGCACTGGGTGGACCAGTTAAACTAGTCTTGCCTTTCCTAAGTTGTTGTTGTTGTTGTTGTTTTTTTTTTTTTTTTTTTTTTAAATCTGGCAGGCCGCTACTGGAGGTTTTCCAGCCCACAGCTCAGGCCAACCCTCATAATAAGAAAAATACTACTTTCTATCTGCCTCATTTAGGAGGTTTCTACTTTTTTTCCTTTGGTGGTTAACTAAATTTCATCTTATATAACCACTGTAAATTTTCTAGAAATTTCCCCCAATTAGTGCCAGCAATTACAGAAAGTGTGTGTATGTGTATGTCAATGAGAAATCTCCAGGGGAGTGACCAGGAGTTCTGGTGAATCTTCATAAGAAAATGGCACTTTGTGGGGCGCCTGGGTGGCTTAGTGGGTTAAAGCATCTGCCTTCAGCTCAGGTCATGATCCCAGGGTCCTGGGATCAAGCCCCGAATCAGGCTCTCTGCTCAGCGGGGAGCCTGCTTCCCCCCACTCTCTGCCTACTTGTGATCTGTCAAATAAATAAATAAAATCTTAAAAAAAAAAAAAAAGAAGAAGAAGAAGAAGAAAGAAAATGGTACTTTGTTTTCTATCCACTAAGAAAAGCTCATCTTGCCCATTTTCCAGAAGATTCCAGGAGCTGCACACTTTATAGATTCTTTAAGTCTTCTCACATTTCTTTTTAACAGAAAAGATCTAGTAGAAGGTGGGGAGGATGGGGTGATGAGAAATCATGGGCAAACTATGTTATTGGCAAAACCAAAATAAACACTTAGAGGCCCTGACTTGGTTGGCCTATGGCCCCTGAAAGGCCTGTCCTACATGTGAAGTAGAACAGGCCCTAGACGAGCTCTGGAGACTTCCACTCCATACACACACTCCAGGTGGCAAACACCTTCTCTTATCTGGAAGGTTCAAATGTCTTCAGCAAACATAGAGACTGGCTCCCGGGAGCCAGGCCATTAATGCGTAGGTCTCCAGGGAGAGGCTGGCCATCATTTCTGAAGCATCTTCATGGCCTTAAGTCAAATTCCACTGATAGGACCAGATGCAACACACTGCTCTTGCCTCTGCTGGGAAGGATTGGCTTTTGCAGAAGAGAACCTTGAATTTAAAGCCTCTAGTTCTCACACATACACATACACACACACTCTCTCTTTCTCTCTCTCTCTCTCTCTCTCACACACACACACACATCCTGAAGATGTAGCTTTCAATTAGAGGAGGAGGGGAAATGGGACCAGGATGGGAACAGCTGCACTTCTGTCTTGGGCTGGTTGGCCAACTTCCTCTTCCTCTAAGGGGACTGTGAGTGTGACTTCTGCGGGTGGCATGTGCTCAGACTGGGCTGCCAAGCAGTGAAGGGGACAGGTAGAGGGGGCCCTGCCCTGTGGCTGTGGGCATAGAGGAGAACTCTGGGGAGCACCAGGCACTTATAAGGCCCTCACCTTCCCAGCTCAATGAATGGGGTGTGTGGGTACCTGTCACACAGGTGGCCCCAAGAGCGCTCTGTCCTCCACAGCTGCCCTTGCAAAGTTCTCCCTGATGACGTCAAGAACCCAGTCCTCTCGGACGGAGCCCACTCTGAGGCTGCTTTGTGTTCTTATGACAGCAAGGCAGTGTCTACAGAGAACTCTCCCCAGCCACCCACAGGACAAAAAGCGGTCTTCATGAGGGCTATGCACATGTGGAGAATGAGTGAACACAGTTTCTGAGGCCATGGCTGGGGAGGGCTGTGGGCAACAGGAGAAGACTCGACACCCTCCATGGTCCCAGGCAGAGACGAGGGGCAGAACCAAGTGGAGCTGGAGCATCCTTTAAGGAACGTGCACTGACGAGTCTGACAGGAAGCCCAGAGCTCACATAACAATGTTTCAGAGAATGGCAGCAGTCAGTGTCCGGGGACAGGGAGAGGGTTTCCTCAGGGTAGAACAGGGGCTTCCTGGGTACCAGCTGGGAAATAGAGGGGATGGGAGCACCGGGGGTGGGGGCAGGGCCCACAACTTGTCTTGCAGCCTCTGACCCCACCAAGTATGACTGACTGAGGGTAGCTGGGACAAGAAGGTAACTAGCCTACCCACATGCATGCAGAAATTTCGGCTAAGCAAGTAAGTAAGAGATAAAAGAATAGTAGGGTGTGCTTTTAGGAGCAGGAGTAGATCAGATTTGTCAGATGCACTTTGTAGGAGCAATCTGGAATCATCGGGCCTCCCTAGACTAACGTTGTGCGGAGGCAGGAGTGCATCTGGGTCTGAGGAGGCAGGAGGCCAAGGACAGCTCTGGAAGGAGAGTCTACCCGGGACACTTTCATTGTCAGGACGGGGCTCAAGTGATCCCAGGCTCACCTCCCATCCAGTCCACAGACTGAGAACTCGCTGAACCCTTCCCGAGTGCTGCTCTGACTTCAACCCCAGGGAGCAGCCCAGTGACAGGGCTGGGACACAACCTCCTCCGATCCAGCGCCTGCTCTGGTAGAAGACGAATTTCTCTGGTGAACGTGGTCTGGAGACCAGATTAAGCACGTAACAGTGGAAGACCAGAGAGCTGCTGGCAGCCCACAGGACCCAGCACTAAAGAGAGGTCATTCCACTCTGGAAAATGACAAGAGGAAACTCAAGAGGGGTTCACATCTTTGAGGGTGACTGTCTCAATCAATGGCTGCTGTAAGTTCCTGACCACTGACCCTTGACAGTCCCATTTCATGGACAGAAAACCAAGGCTCTGCTATGCTGAGCAGCTTGTGTAAGACTGTATAGTCTCGAAGTGATGAAGGCAGACTTTGAATTCAGATTGGCTGGGTCCCAAATCTTGACCCACAGCATACCAGGCCCATGCTGACACCTCCTTCGTCCACAGAGGTTGCGTGTTTCATGGGATGGCCTGGCCTGGTGATTCTACCCCCTGTTGCACTCCCTGTTGCACCCCACTGCTCAGCTCTGAGGCAGCCTCCAAGGTGGGAAGCAGTGTGGCCTTGGTGGACTAACTAGGTGGCAGGTCAGCATTTTTATTTTCTGAAGGGTGTCCGCTGCTGAAGCTATTGTGCTGTGCACACCAGCGGCACCGAAGCCTCCTCCCCTAAGGAGGGGGCATCCTCCCCAGGCCCCCAGTGGCAGGTGCATAAATGGGCAAAGGCCTAACTGAGCACACTGAGAGCCTGTCCAGGGCCGCAGGCCTGACCCCTGGGCCTGCCTTCCTGTTCTGCTCTGCTTCCTTCCCAGCTGCTTCACCAAGATCCCTTGAACAGTCAGTTCCTCAACACCACGCAGGCACTCCTGCCGGAGAACAGGGTGGCAACGCTGCCCAGAGCCGCACGAACTGAAGACTCTCCTTTGGAGGGTCCCCCCACCAAATCCTTACCGTTGTAGGAGAGGCGAGGTTTGCTCAGACACATTATAAAGTGCATTTCCATCTCATCAGAAGCCACAGACTTGGAACAAATGGGGCACTTGAAACCTGCAAGAGAGGAGAACAGTATGAACCACTTCCTCCAAGCCAAGCACACCCACAACCAACACAGAGGCCCCAAGACAGCTATGGCCAGGGGGTTCAGGGCCAACGTGGAGGACTACAATCTAGACAGACCCTAGACCCGATCCCTCCTTCGTTCATTCTGTTATTTTATCACAACCTCCCAACTCCCACTGTCCCGCCAGTGCTATCCCTGCCAGGCCCCTTGGCGAATCTTATCCCAAGGCCCCGGGCTGGTTTGAGTTTTATTTTCCTTTAGACCCTTTCCCAAGGGGCTCTAGTGGACAGCAGGGATAGGCAGGGATGCAATCAAGGCAAACAAATCAGCAGTCTTGGGGTAACAAAGCGTTGAATAGCCCTCCCCCTCACAGCCCTCACACCACTGGGCTGGGCACCTGTGGGAGGAAGCCCGACAGCAGTCAGGTCAGCATGTGCATCCTTCACCTGCCCGCCCCTGCCCCCCGAACCAGGTAGCACCTCCGTCCCACCGGGCCTCCCCGTTGCTCAGGCAGCTGTCCTCTGAGAGTGTGGAGCAGCAGGGTGGCCCTCTGGAGCACTCCCAGATGCCACGCGCGCCTTGGCCGTGTGCCACTAAGAGTAACAGCTGTTGCACAAGATCCGGCGAACACAGGGTGGTGTGACCCCGCCGTCCCACCGCCATGGGAGTCTGGATTGCTCATACATCCGGGCAGTTCAGTCAGAACTGTACCAGTATTGGGAGATTTCCGCCGAGAATCTTCTGAGCTAAACTCGATTAAACGAACACAGTCCCTTGACTTATTTTTTTAATAAACACCTTAAAGATAAACAATTTCCAATTTTCCCCCATTTTATTTTTGAAATTATTTTCAAAATGATCAATTCTGCTCCATTCTACCAAAATGATCTAATACCACTGGAAAGTTATTACTCATTTGTCCACATCAAATTTCACACATTGCAGCTTCTCCCTTTTGTGACCATAATTCCTACTTGTCCCCAAGCTTGGATTTCCTAGGTTCAATACAGCACATCTAAATCTTGTTGTGAAAATCTGACTCTCCTGTTAACTTTCCAAAGCATTCTATGCCCAGTTTCACTGGATGCTGGTAATATCTATCGGCAACACTTCCTACGAAACAGGTAAGAGATGAAGGGCTCATATTGACTGTTAGCTGCTCCTGGACAGCGGAGGAGGTCACACTTTTCTTCCCAGGGCCTTGCTCACTCTATATGGGAGCCCTGGACTTTGAGAGCTGCAGGTGTAGAGACAGGAAGCAAGCCAGCTCCTGTGTCCCCATGTAGGGCATAAGCACTTTGCTCAAAGTCTTCTCCAAACCTCCTCTTTTCAGTGACAATGAACTATAGGACAAGACAGAAAATCCAGTGTCCAGTTAACTATGGACAAAGTGGACCTCAGACTTCGGGGCACAGTCCCTATTCCCCTGACCCCTTTCCTCAAAGATCGTGGGCATCCTATGTCTCAGCTAAAAAGTCTTGCAAGTGCTATCAATCCAAGGATCCTGGCCAAGCTTTGAGCAAGGGCTATACTTTCTGATCTCTAGGTGGGTTATAAATCCATTAATAACAAAGCCAGAAGACTGATAAGAAACATGGTGGGCGGAGGGTCCATCCCCTGTTTTCTGGCAAAACCAGACCTCAGATGTGCCAGGCTGATTCTCTTCTAACCCAGGTCAGAAATCTACAGACCCAGTGTGACACATGTGGTGGACAGGAAAGTAAGGAACTTGAATCTTGTACAATGAGGATGTCTTCACATCTACCCTAAGTCCCTCTGCAGCCTTGAATCTGCCCTCATGCCCATAAACTAATATTAAGAAACATTCCACAGAATTACCAACCATTGGGAGATTGTCTCTTTTTCTTCAGAGTTCTTCCACCTTTTTTTCAGGCTCAAAAGACCAAGGTTTTATGACACCTTAAATGACTATAGGACATTTCTAGTTCCAACTTGTTACACGTAAGCACCCTGTCTGCAGGCTGAGGGCTCACAGCTGAGAGCACGTCAGGCTGGATGTGCCCTGGACCAGCTCCTCCAAAACCAGGGCCTGATACAGTCGCTGGGAATACTGACGTGAACTATTACTACTGAGAGGAGGCCTTATGCCCCGCATTACTTGCTTTTCTGATAACCTAGAACAGGTTCATGGTTATCACTATAATAGCATCAATCACCCCCGCGTCCTAACATGACTCCTTGAATGCAGGACAGGGAGTCGAGTTATAGCTAAGGTACAGGGAAGTAGGCCACCCAACGAGAAGGTCTACAAGGAAACGTCATTGGACATTTATGTCCCAGAAAAACAAACCAAGGTGAGACTCCCAGGGTTAGGCCAGTGCCCTCATTGTAAAGAGAAAGAGGCCTAGAAGAAGACTCAGGCTCAAACACTTGAAGGGGCGGGGCTGAGGCAGGTCAGATTTCTTAGGCCATTGAAAATCCTTTCTATCCAGGAAGAACAAGCCACTACACGTGATATTGTGATTTACAGTAAGAACTATGTATTTGGTCTTCGTCCCCTTCCTGGCACAGAGTTCCTAACACCCTGGGAATTTCCTAACGTTATAAGACCAGTAGTATTTGGTCTTTTGTCACTGGTTCCCGAATAGCTCCAGAGCTGTAATGTGAAAGGAACGTCTTGTTACTCATAACAAGTCCCTTTCAAACGCACCAAAATTTATGTTAATGAGGTGACTCTGGGAAACTTCCTTGCTAAAGTAAAGATGGAGGCTAGTTGCAAGGGGAACCAACCAGCTGATTAGAGGATCGGAACTTTTCGTCGCACCCTTCAACCCCTGGGGAGGGGAGGGGGCTAGAGATGGAGTTGGTCACCAATGGCCACTGATTCCATCAATTATGCTTGTGTAATGAAGCCTCCATAGACCCCCCAGAGGATGGGGGTCAGACAGCTTCCAGGGCAGTGAATACATGAAGATTCAGGGGGGCTGGCACCCCAGGACAGGATATGGGGGCTCCATGCCTTGTCCTCTGCATCTCTTCCATCTGGCTGTTCCTGAGTTATATCCTTCTATAATAAAATGGTCATCAAGTAAGTAAAATGTTTCTCTGAGTCCTGTGAGTTGCTCTAGCAAATTAAACAAACTTGAGAGGGGATCATGGGAACATCTCACTAAGTGCGGTCAGGCAGAAGCAGAGGTGACAACCTGAACTTGTGACTGGTGTCTGAAATGGGGGGCAGTCTCAGGGGACGGAGCCCTTAACCTGTGCGGTCTGATGTTATCTCTGGGGAGACAGGGTTGAAACTGGGTTAACTGCACAGTGGTACCGGGAAAACACCTCAGAACAGGGTTTTAAGAAGAGGCGGGTCAGGAAACATTACATCGAGAGAGGAAGCAGTGCCGTGGTAGGAAGAGACCTATATTTTAGCAAAAGCAGGGTTAGTGCCACTTGTGAGACCTTCCTCTGGAATGGGGGGCAGGATTAAGGATGAAAAAAGAACTCACAGACTATTACGTGAGTAGGAAATGACAAGATGACTTGGGTTTTCCAGCTTCGAGATGTGGTTAAGTAATCTCCACTCCCTGGACCTCTGTGTTCTCATCGGAAAGAAAGAGGACTTGGCCTCTCTCTTGCAAGGATCGGATGAGGTAAGAAGACTGCAAGTGCCCGAGGAAGCAGCTAATCAAATGTATCATCAAGCCCGGCAGCACGGAATGAGGAAGGAGGAAGAGGAGGACTGGGGAAGGGTTTGGGGGGCCAGGAGATGGGGGTTGGGGATGGCGGAGCAGCAGGGCACAGAGGCCATAGGTCATGCAGAGTGGGCCTGCAGAGCAGGTAGGGAGGGAATGGCCACCTCTCCTTGTCCCACTGGCTCCCTGTGCACTTCTGGAGCATCACGCACGGCACTTTGCTAAACCCCATGTGGAACGAGGCTCCCCGTTCAGCCTGTGGCTCCCACTCTTGCAGTGGGTGACCGACAGCAGCTCAAGGGCACTGAGTGGTCCCTGTGAGCAGCCGCTGGGCTGTGTGTGTCTCCTCACTGACGGGGTGACGGAGGGGGTACTGCTGTGAGCTCGACCTCGCAGAGCTGGCACACAGCGCCCAGGAAGCCTCACCGCCTGGCGTGTGCCCTGCTTGCCGAGCTGGGCGACAGGAGGGCTGGTATAGGAGGATGGCATGCTACGGCAAAGGGAACATAAATGCCACACAGATGCTGGGTATTACGAAATAATAACTTCAAATCCTCCACACTGTCCCAGCACTTTCTTCTGAAGCACGTGGGCCTGGATAATCCCATACACGGAAGCAATCGGCCATTTTTTTTCCTCCTGGGCATTGCTCACATGGAAGGACAGAGCTGTGCTCTCTACTTGGCACCGAGCCTGTAACACTGGGGGTTAAAAGGCCGAGTTTGCAAATCACCTTTGAAACGGAAAATAAAAGACAAGAGGGAAGGGGGAATAACTGATGTCCCCACCTTCTTTCCTGGAAGGTCATCCCATGATTCAGACGGGTGCTACCACTCTACTGCCCCAACCTTTTCTTGTAAATGTCCAGTCACAATTTAGCATCAACAGCGCTATGGAATGATACATACTGTGATCCTTATGAGCTACCGGGAAGTTAAAGTATCTAGGAAATTTTGATACCATTTTGGAAAAAAGTTCGAGCCAAATTGAAATCAGCCTGTGGACAAAGACAAAGGCTCACGAAGTCGCCCAACTGATGAGATTGACTCCAATTTCAGGAGAGCCCTTCATCAGCCCTCAAGAAGTGTGTGCACGAGATGCTTTCTTTTCCTTCATGAGAAAGCTACAGTAGAGTGTTTGGGATAGGTGCTCCCTGCCTGCCCCTGAGACCTGACTGCCCACTGCACCCCGGGAGCTGGGAGGCAGGCAGCACGCGCACCCGGCCACTCTCCCTCTCCCGATCTTATTTTCTGTCAGAAGCAGCGCCCTGCACACGTTGGGTCTTTAATTTGAACAGAGTGAAGGGCCGGCTTCACTCACCGCCCCCAGCTTGCTGGCCAAGTCTGAGCGCGGTTCCTCTCAGTCGTCATGTGCTCCCACCAAGCTGTGGCAGAGGCACGGAAGTTACACGGTTCCTAGCCCTTCTCTGCCAACCTCTCAAAATGAGGAAGGGACGAATGACAGGGCACCAAGGGGAATTTGCCTGTAACCTGCCAATTCTGCCCAGGATGGGCTCTGCCAAGCAGACGCTGCCACAGGATTCCTCTACCCCAGTTGAGAGGAGCCCTTCTGATGGGGACCTCACTTCTGCTCTTTCTCGTCATCAGAGCCGCTCAGAATTATACAGCCAGAACAGCCCACGAGTGTGTGATCAGCCAGAGCCCAGCTGCTTCCTGTCTTTCAACAGCAGATTGCGTAAACGGGGGAATCCTCAGCTGGGCTACAAACCATTGCGCCTGGCAGAAGACAAACCTCCACTCGGCACCCAGTGCAGGGCCTGGACCCCTGTAGCCACAAGGGCAGCGTAAGCCCCCTGCTAGATGAACCCGCAGAGACCCCGGGGCGCACACACAGTCATGTATGGTCAGCCTCTGCCTGCACCCGGGTCCTTCCAGGACTGACAAGGCAACGGAGGAGGGACAGGAGCAACTGGCTCAGGTCACCACCCTCTCAGTCCTCCACAACATCCACCTTGTGATGTAAATCAGTTTTTCTCAGTTCCCAAAACTGCAACCTTCTCCTTTAAGACCTGATTTCTCGGGCGGGACGTGTGCTCCGCGTGTTGCCCCAGTTCCCTCCCTGACCCTCCCTCCTAGGCTGATGCGCTATTTTAACGCTGCCCCAGTTCTGCCTGTCTCTGGGATCACCTAAAGGGAGAAGAATCTGAAGAAGCAACCAGGGAAAAGGAAGCCAGGCCGTCCAGGCAGGGCCTTCTGTCCCCACGGTTCAGTTCCTAGTTTCCAGCCGGGATCTTTCTTTCCTCTCACATCCTGTGGGGCTTGTCTGTGAAGTGGGACTTGACCAAATGATTTGCTAAAATGGGATTTAAAAAAAAGATTTTATTTATTTATTTGAGAGAGAGAGAGAGACAGCGACAGACGACAGACAAAGAACATGCACAAGTAGGGGGAACACCAGAGGGCGGGGGAGAAGCAGACTCCCCCTGCAGGGCAGGGAGCCCAATAACTCAGGCTCTACCCCAGAACCCTGGGATCATGAACTGAGCTGAAGGCAGATGTTAACTGACTAAGGCACCCAGGGGCCCCTGTAAAATGGGATTACAGGAAAAAGATCAAGGGGTAACATGGATGACTTTCTTTGACATTTCTAACTGCCGAAGAGACATGTCCCCAAGAGCAGAGGCTGCGGATATCACATTCTTCACACATACTTTTCCACACAACCTCTGAGACATAACTGGACACCAAGGCACAATTTATGAGTTGGTGAGGCATGCCTGCCTAAAGAACATTCTGGACTAGGAAAAGGCCCAGCAGTTCTGACTTGCTTCTTTTAACAACACCTCTCTTCCGGACTTGCCTTCCGCAGTTCCATTCCAGGGACTGAGGCTTACCTGTTGCCTCAGGAGCCAAGAGAATTCTCGTCAGTGGCTATTAGAGGACACAGCCACACTGACACCTAGAACCAGTTTAATGTGTGTGTGTGCGCGCGCGCACGCACGCGTGTGTATGTATTTTAACATGTCTGTTGTGATGGTTAACTCTATGTGTCAACTTGGCTGCATCATGGGGTGCCCAAATATCTGCTTAAACATAATTTCTAGGTGTGTTTGTGAGGGTGTTCCTGGATGAAATTAACATTCGAATTGGTAGACTCAATAAAGCTGACTGCCTACCCCTAGGCTGGCGGGCATCATCCAATCCATTGGAAATGCTGAACAGAATAAAAGATGGAGAAAAAGAGGCTCTGAGCTGTCTGCCTGGCTGATCTGGGACACTTGTCTTCTGTCGTCAGACTGGGATGTACAGTATTGGTTCTCCTGGTTCTCTGGCCTTCAGACTCAAACTGCAACTAACTCCAGAAAGCATTCCTGGATCTTGAGCTTGCAGATGACAGATCATGGAATTTCTTAGTTTCCATAACTGCATGAGCCAATTCTTTACAATAAATCACGTTCTCTCTCTTTCCCTTTCTCCTTCCCCTGACCATTGGCTCTGCTTCTCTGGAGAACCCCAATGCATCTATTTACTCAATTGCCAAACAGTAAAATTTAAAATACTGGCAACAGTGTAGAGCAACTAGAACTCTCACGGATTGTTGGCAGGAGCCACTTTGGGAAGCAGTCTGGGAGTTCTTTATACAACAAAACATATACGCGGCCTGACCTAAACAACTCCTCATTTACATAATTACCCAAAAGAAATGAAGACTTATGTCTACAAATAGATGTTTGTAAGAATTTGCATCACAGGTTTATTCATGACAAGCAAAAACTGGAAATAACTCAACTGTCTATCAACGGAACAGGTACACAAACTGTGGCTTGATGGAATACAATGGAACACCACTTGGCTATACAAAGCAAGCACTACTGATACATGCAACCACATGGACAGATACGAAAAATATGCTGAGGAAGGACACAAAAGAGCACATATTATGATTCCAGATGTATGAAGTTTATAACAGGGAAAATTCTGTAGTGGAAAAAATCAGAACACTGCCCGTCTCTGGGAGGTAGCAGTTTGGGCAGAAATGAACTGAAAAGGACATGAGAGCCCTTTTGGGGGTGATGAAATGTTCTATATCATGAAGAGGGTTTGGGTTACACATATGCATGTGTAAAAATTCAAAATTGAATTCAATGAATTCAAATTTCAATGAATGGACAGTTAAGATTTGAAATTTCATTGTTTTTATATTTTACCTCAACCATAAAAAAAATTAAGCAAATATTGAACTGTAGTTAATGATACACGTGCTGAAGCATTTTAAAGCAACATGTACTGATGTGCACTGAAATGAAATGTATCATAAAATGATGCCTAAGTGAAATTTCTTTCCATTTTCCTGTACGTTTGAAATTTTCATCATAAATCACCAAAAAAGTAGCAAGCAGTGAGGGTGTGTGTGGTGTGTGTGTGTGTGTATGTGCGCGTGCATGCATGCACTAATTTAGCTACAGTGGTCAAGGAAGGCCCCTCTGATGGGGAGACAGGTGCCCGAGAACTTGGGTGTGTTAGGACAGTGATAGTCAATTTCACAAGCACAGTAAGTACCAGGAGTGGCAGGTGACAGTGGGGACATGCTCTCTTACAAATTTCAATCATAAATTGTAGGATTTTATGGTTTCAGGTCTTATACTAATGTCTTTAATCCATTCTGAGTTGATTTTTGTGTATGATGTAAGGGATCCAGTTTCATTCTTTTGCATGTGGATAACCAATTTTCCTAACACCACTGAACAGACTATCCTTTCCCCATTGTGTATTCTCCGTGCTTTGTAAAAAATTAATTGACCGTACATGCATGGGTTTATTTTTGGCCTCTATTCTGTTCCACTGGTCTATGTATCTGTTTTTATGCCAATACCATACTGTTTTGATTACAATAGCTTAGCAACATAGTTTGAAATCAGGAAGTGTGATACCTCTGGCTTTATTCTTCTTTCTCAAGAATGCTTTGGCTATTCAGGATTTTTTATGGCTTCATACACATTTTAGGATTGTTTTTCCTATTTTTTTGTGAAAAATCCTACTGGAATTTTGATATGGATTGCACTGAATGTGAAAATCCCATTTTAACAACATACATTCTTTCAATCGATGAACACGGAGTATCTTTTTATTTGTTTTCTTCAGTTTGTTTCGTCAGTGTCTTAGAGCTTTTGGTGTACAAATCTTTTACCTCCTTGGTTAAATTTATTCCTAAGTACTTGTTCTTGATGCTATTGTAAATAGAATAATTTTCTTAATTTCATTTTTGGATATGTCACTGACTAATGAATTTGTTTATTAGGTAAAACAATTTTTTGGTGGAGGCTTTAGGGTTTTCTATACAATTTTACATCATCTGATACTTTACTTTTTCTTTTCCAATTTGGATGACTTTTATTTCTTTTTCTTGCCTACTTGCTCTGGCTAAGACTTCTAATACTATGCTAATAAAAATCTACCTTAGTATAGGATCGTTGTTTTCCTTTTTTTCCCTCAATGGTCTATGGATAAAAATTCTACCATATTCTGGCTTTTTGGTGTAGCAAACAGAAAATTTGAACCACCAGTGTGGTTCTTTTCCCCTTGTAAATAATATGTTCCTTTGGACGGAAAGCTTGAGAGATTTTTCCTTTCATCCTTAGGGTTCAGATATTTTATAGGATATGCTTAGATGTGCCTTAGTCATTCCCCTCGTGGTAAGGCATCAGGGCTGTCCACCAAGTATTTCTAGTGTTCCTCCTTCTAGCTATATATTACAGTAGGATTGTACTTGCCTACCCCCTTCGAAGTTAAAGGTGAGGTTGTGATTTGCTATGGCTAGGGAAATGTGAGTGGGAGTAATCTATGCACTGCCAAGCAGACTTTAAGCACTAGCTCATGATTTACCACAGTCCTGTGCTGCAGCCCACCACCTTAGGTTCCTAAATAACAATGAGCAGACCACTACTCCATGCACCTCTTCCCTCCAACCCCCAACATAGCCATGACCTGTACTGGATACTGTAGTGTGGGGAAAAAATGAATTTGTTGAGTTTAAACTACTGAGTTTATTTGTTATTACATTATCGACCTAGTTCTAGCCTATCCTGACCAATACAATCTTCCTCTACATTCTTTTCCTTCCATTATTCCTATTACTTGTATGTCAAATGTCTTGTACATCTTCCAGGTATCTTATCATCTCCAATCTCCACCTTCATGCTGTGTCTAAGCATTTTCTCAGGAGCTAAGCCTTTCTAACTCCTGGGCCATGACTGCCTGCCCCACTGCTTGGCTCGAAGAGGGAAAGAGCTGGCACTGTAAGTCAAAAAGAGGAGACATGCATTCCAGCCACTATCTTCCCAGAATCCTCTCTATCTGGATATTTATATTTTGCTTTTTAAATATACATCCTTCCTTGCATCAGCAACAATCCACATACTTATCATTTTCAATGTCTATGTATTCTATAGTGATAATATATTGTGCTTAGCTTTTTTCTTCTGTGGGTGTCTGAATTTCCAACTTTCACCTACTATAGAGATTCTCTCAGTAGTCATCTCCATTCTCTATTCCAAGCACAGTATATTCTACCCCCAACGTGTTTTTGCTGTTTCTGGACTCTGGGCTGACTGGTTTGGAGGAAAGAAAATCCTATCAGGAGTCAGAGGGAGGAGGCTCTCCCTTGCACTAGCCAGGTGGCCTTGTGCAAGCTACTTAGCAATATTTTGTATAGTGCCCAGTTTGTTTTAAAGTCCAACCAAAGATGGATGTATGAGTGTTCTGTGTGGAGAAAAAGACATGTGGAACGTGGGGTGGCCATTTTACTAGGCTGCGCTCAGTTCAGCTCAAATATACTGAGGCGAACTGTTAAATCTCCCTGTTTCATTTCTTTGCCTGTTCTTCGGCAAAGCAATGGAAAATGAGCTGACCACACATATTCTGTGGATCCGAAGATGCCATCAATTTAAAGAGACATCATTATAAACCTTTAAGAGAGGAAAAAAAACCCAAAACCCTGCTGCTAACTATAAGATGTGATTATAGGATACATCTTGATTTTTGAGTTGTTAAATCATAATCAAATTAGAATCAGTGGATATATGAGAAATACATATATGGATATTTAAAAATATGTATAGACCAATCCCAACGATATACCCGATACATTTATTTATTCCTGTTCGTTTACTACAAATGAGAACAGGCTCAGTGACGGTATCTACAGAGGGCACAGAGCAAAGACCTGCAGGGTGTGCACATGAATCCGTGCCTGATGACATCAGACCCACGCAGGTGCTACAGCGACTCTCAGCAGGGGGAGCCCAGCAGCAGCCAAGTGAAGAAGAGGAAAGGCATTCGCCAGAACAGGAGCTATGGCGACTAATCGACTAATCGGTTCTCTTTCCTTTGACACTACAACTCATTTCTTCCAGAGAGAGGCCCCAGGACTGTTGAAGAGGGAGTGATGGGGACATGATTGTCTGATGACCCAAGACTGAGCAAGTGTGAATATGGAAAAAGCAAAAGCCCAAGAGTGAGTGTGATCAAGGCCAGGGGAGATGAATGTCAAATATAACCCCTTGTCACCTGGCTAGCATCCTTAGGCAAGCTTAAGGACATCTAATCATGATTCAGCAAATGTGTATGTGGACTCCAGATGAACATCTGGCTTTCATTTTAGAGATGTCTTATTTGAAGGATGGACCATCTGTTACAAGAGTAATAGTATCTAAGGAGTCAAGCCAGAATTTCTTTAAATTCTTAGATTATTAGTGATCACCAAAAGTTAGGCAATGGGATAGACAGGTCTGGCCCGGAAATACCTAGTTCCTTAGCTGAATGCCATGCTTTCCTATCAACGGCTGCCCCACCTTTGTTCCAATCCCTAACACACCACATGCCTCCAATGGCCCTTGGATCCAACACCCATAGCTACTGCTCAGGTGGGCTTTCCAGTGTTTAGGCAGTGCCAGAGAACACTCTTAGGAGTGGGCAAAAATCCTCTGCCTTTTCTTCACAGATTCAGTGGCCAAGAGTGGGGCCACGGGACCTCAAAAAAGACAAAGGAAACAATAAAATCTGGTTTCTAGGCAAAGAAGGGCAGTTAACACCTGAAGAGATTTGTGGACTGATTAGCAACAGAAGGGAGCCTCACTTCTCCCAGTCGAGGACACTGTCTGAGTAGGACACCAGCCAGGACTGGGCTTGGAACCACCCTGTTGCTGGCCTGTTTCGCTACTGAATATATTCTTTTTCAAATCCTGGGGCCTTGATTGATTTGTTTAAAAAAATCAACTTTTAATGAACTTTGCTTTTTTTTTTTTTTAAGTTTTTGGAGGTAGAATTGGAGGGAAAAGGGAGAGTTATGGAAGGGAAAGAACAAAGAAGGAAAGTTTCACACAAAATCTAGAGAAAATCAATAGTTTATTTTTGAGCTCCTGAAGGCATCGTCTACCCCAGTGTCCATATGGCTGATAGGAATTTCACTGACAAGAAGGAAAATACTTGAACATACTACTACTATACCACATTCAACCAGAATCCGACTCACCAGGCAAATGGACATGACACTCACATCTAAGTGACTGCTTATACTGAAAAACACCATTTGCCTGGCACTACTGATGCTGACAACACTGGCCTTCATGTCCCTGGAGGTCTGCTGGAAAGTTCCTCACAGCTCTCCATGTAATCTCGGGATGCAGCACACGTGCCACTGTATTCCTGTCCTAACAATGAGCAGCTCCGGCTTGAGCACTACTGCAGGCTGAGTGTGGCTATTTGGCAGAATGAATACTGGCTGGCTTCTTGCCTGGGTCTAGACCTGGCCTCCGCCCAGCAGGGCACCCTCTGCTCAGCTGTACCTCCAACACCGAAGTAGATGGAAGCAGGAACTCAGAGGACACAGTCCTGTAGGCCACAACTGTGCTTTGAAATGGCATCTAAAGAGGAAGAGGCCAGAAGAATAGAATGGGGTTGTTTTTGAAAGCCTAACAGCAGTAGAACAATCAATCTTATCAAAGGGAACTCAAAGGGTAAGAGAAGGCCTTCATGCCTCAGCCCTTGCTTTTTTGTCATCCACGGCTGTGAGTACCACAGAGGAGATGGAAAGACCCTAGAGAGCTAGGAGGTACTGACCAACCGATGAGTTAAAAAAGGATTCCCCAGAGACCCTCCAGACACAAAGCACAAGCTAGAAGGATCGTCAATTCTAAGCTCCCTAAAATAGTGTATGACCCCTATCAAGACGCATAAAGTGTGCTACTGTACTGGTTTTCTTCATCTCTGGTTTAGATTGCTTTGAGGCTGGTAGACTAAAATGGTAGATGGAGAGAGGACAGCAAGGGGAAAGACGCCAACGTGGTGGCAGGAACACGGCCATACCTTACAAATCCTTACTCCCAGTACTAGGATCCAAGGTGAAGAAAGTCAGGGGTCTCGTCATGGTTAAGTAATCGGGCTGGCAAGCAAAAGCCTGTGATATGATGCAACATGTAAAATCAACTGCGTGTCAGCAGATAAAATATTTAGCCAGTGAGCTGACCCTGCACTGCCCCTTAACATGTTTGTGAAATGGGAAGACCACTCAAAATGGTAACTCCTCCTTCACGCTGACGTCTTTGCCTTGATGACTTTTCTGCAGATTCTGACATCCCCTCATTTCACGTCAGTACATCAACTTCCCAAAGTACTGGCGTCAGATACCTAAATATTGATAAATATCACTTAATGAAATCTGTGGAAGGTAAGAGTATCAAAAACACAAGCAACGGAACAGAATGGAACAACTTGGATCTGGACTCAGAATTCTGGCATTTGAGTCACCAGTTCCATGGCCAAGGCCAAGTCACCTAGCCTCCTTGAACTCCCCCTTTTTTTTTTTCTTTTGTTCTGTGAAACAGGAATAATTCTGTCTAGCCATTCAATGAAAACGTGTGTAAAAAGCTATACAAATGCGTGACGGGCAGAATAATGGTTCCCAAAAGATGTCCACATCCTAATCCCAGATACCACGTACATGATAAGAAGGGCTTTGCAGATGGGATAAATTAAGGATTTTAGAATCGGAGATCATTCCAGACTATCCAGGGAGGCCCAATGTAATCACAAAGGCAGCCTCTAGAAGCTAGAAAAGGCAAGGGAACGGGTTCTATGGGTTCTGCTCTAGAACCTCCAGAAGAGATGCAATTCTGCCAATGCCTTGATTTTAACCCAGTCAGACCATTTCAGACTTGAACCTCCAAAAATATGAGAGTAAATTTATGTGGTCAAACTTGTGATAAGTTGTTGTAGTAGTAATAGGAAATGAATGTAGATTGTTACAGGAGGCTTCGTTATTTTCCTAAAGGATCAGATCTTAAAGGGGGGACATAGGTGGGGGGCATAGGTGGGGTTCCATGACTCTACCAAAAATTACTGGAGCATGCCTCTCTTGGGGCACCACTGACAACTGCACAACTACTTGCCACACTCAAGTAGGATGAGAGGCCAAGTCAATCAGTGGGTCTGTCCATTCATTTTTATTCTAGTTATTAAGTGGTAAGGAAACATGGCAAAGGACTGAATATAATTTCTACCCTCAAGGAACTGATGATCTATTAGGGAAGAAAAGAAGCAACAAGGCCACAGAGCTCTTATTCTTTTCATGATTCTTCTAGGCTTAAGTGTGCGTCTACTCAGCATACCTGATAATGCAGCCTCTTGACCTGAACACTTCTAGAATGGACATCACAGGATCCCAAAACCTCCTAAAATAATATGGCAGGTTCTGTGGCAGGGATGTTTTTTTCTGGGCACTGGATCCATCCACACACTTAGATTGTCAAAAGGGTTTGGATTTATAACCCAAAAGTTAATAACTATTTGTATAATTAGGATTACAGACAGAAGATTACCTGGTATTTTGTGGTATTTTGAAAACAGTCCCAACACTTGTGAGTTACCTTTAGTATGGAGAAGAGGGACTGCTGACAGAAAAAAGAAAACTGAACCAGGCCCTGAGGGCTCCGTACCTCAATATCAGGGTCATTTCACACTGACTAAAGCGTACCAGAGGGTCACTTACAACAAGTTCCAGTAAACAGAATTTCCCTCTCTACTGAGTCCATGCACACATGCTCATCCGCAGCCTACAGGGCACTCTCAGCGCCAGCTACACCTTCAGCAACAGCCCCATTTACAATGAGGAGCACGTGCGAAGAACTTATCTACCATGGCTTTCTTCACACTGCCTCTCCTTTTGTTCCCTCTTGAACTACTCCAATCCCCAAAATTGCCACTACCAAGGACCTCCACATGATAGAATCCTAAAGTCAATTATCCAACAATCAGCAGCATTTGAGAAAGGTGGCCCTCCTCCACCTGCCCCCAGCACATTGTTATACTTGCTTTTTGGTCCCCTATCATGCCCTTTCCTCAACATCTGGCTAGTTCTCTCTCACCTCCTCGGACAACCGCTCTAACGGCCACCAATCTCGATCCACCCTCCAGAGCCCAACGGGCTTTATATTCTTCTTAGCATTCCCCACCGCTGCACCTGCTATCTGTCACCCCATTTCAATATAAGCTCCTGGAAGGCGGAATCTTTTTCTTTTACTGCTATGTTCCCAGATCACGGCATCTGATAGGCTCTTGAAACTATCAGTTGGAAGTATGGATATCACACTTCATGGAACTGTGTGAAGAAGGCCCAGCTGTACAACTGGAAAGAGATAACAAATTAAGGGTACATCAGACTATATCTGAGTCCATTCCCAGCAGGGGCTAGCTTCTACCACTCAAGGCTCCACCAACCACCGGATCACACTGAGAACTAAGTAGGATGGTGCAGAGTGTATGAGGCAGGTTCGTTAAAAACCCGCTGCGGTCATGCTGCTTCCTGCCCAGCCCGTGGTTCTGACACAGGGTGCAGATTGTAATCACACGCCCCCACCCCCACCCCCCAGCACTACGGTGTGGAGCGGATGCGAAGGGCTCGGCTCAGCTTGCCACCTGGGTAGGACTTGAAAGTCCTGCAGGAGGGAAAGACATCAGCCCTGCCCCCATGCTAAACCAAGTCCAGTTGACCTAGAATCCTCTCTGGTGTCTCATTCTGCTGGACCTCTCTATCTACTTCTCCCCACGTGGAAGTGCCTAGAGGAGGTGGAAGGGTACCAGTGACTCTTCTACTCCAGGCAGGAGCTGCTTAGGGACCCCAATGGCCATTTCCTGGATGGTGGGGACTTCTGAATGCTTCAGCAGTCTAAAAGATATATTTCTTTAAAATTAAAGACAAATCGAGGCGCCTGTGTGGCTCAGCAGGTTAGGCTTCTGCCTTTGGCTCAGGTCGTGATCTCAGGGTCCTGGGATCGAGGTCCGCATCGGGCTCTCTGCTCAGCGGGGAGCCTGCTTCCCCCCTCTCTCTGCCTACTTGTGATCTCTCTCTCTCTGTCAAATAAATAAATAAAATCTTAAAAATAAATGTTTAAAAAATTAAAGAAAACCCCTTTTATTATGGAGTTTTTCAGACAAACAAAAATAGAATAGAATGAGCTCCCAGGTACTCAACCTCCAGCTTCAACGATGATCAACTCAGAGTCAGTTCTGTCTCATTTTCTCTTGGGATGGCCATGTCTTGGTTTGCCTGGACAATCCTGGTTTAAGCTTGTCCTGGTGTAATTTTTTTTGAAGATTTACTTATTTATTTGAGAGAGAGAGAGAGAGTGCACATGAGTGGTGGGGAAGAGCAGAGGGAGAACGACCCATGAGATCATGATCTGAGCAGAAACCAAGAGTTGGATGCTTAACTGACTGAAGCACCCAGGCTCCACTCCTTGTGTAATTAAGAGCCCCCTTTTTCAGTCTCAAACATGCCTAGGACTGGATAATAAATTATATGGTTACCTGACCTCTACCCCAACCCACCCCCCCACCACGTGCCAGGTTATTTTGAAACAAATTCTAGACATAAGTTCATAAATAATTCACCATGTGGTAACAAATATTTTAACACAGATCAACACCCATTAGACACTGTTCTCTTTCAACACTCTTGTTGGGGGCTTTCATGTCCCATAGCAGGAGAGCCAAGAAGAGAGTCAGAATTGCCCCCTGGATAAGTTCTGTGCTATGTGGTTCCATGTGGGACCCCACACACACCCTGTGGGCCGATGGTATGACCCCAGCTCACAGATGGGGCTACCAACACATGGAGAAGCAAGCTATGTCTTCTGCCTGCCTGACTCCACTGTATGGCCTCACACTACACCAAGCTGCCTCCACACAGGAGGTCTAGAACAGTCATGGACAATAGGCTAACAGAACAGACCTTGGCAATGGTGGCTTGTTTTACACGTGGACACAAAAGGAGCAATGTGATTCTGAACAACTCAAAGTGAAGAATCTCAAACTTCAAACTGACCCATGAGAGAATAAAACCCCCAACCTTTGTCTCTGGATGGCATCACAGCAAGATTCCAGAGCCAGGCTAAAAGCTGGGGCAGTCTAAGTAGCCCACCTTCTTTGTACCTAGGAGAGACTAGGGAGACAAATCAGACACAGCCGTCGCTTTTATGTCCTCAGAAGAAATGATCCTAGAAAGCTTTCTGGTCTGGATATGTTTCCCAGAGGCCAACCGGAAGACAGTGCAGGACATCCACCCCAGCACAGAGGCAAGTAGCAGTGAGCTCCAGGCAGCCCAGATGAGGTAGGCGGGAGTTCATGTCGAGCATGGACCCTACGAAGCATTATACAGCAGGCAGCAGCGATGGACTGTACAACACACACACACGAGAGAGATGAACACAGCGCCAAGTAAAAAAAAAAAAAGGAAGAAACAAAGGATATGTAGTACCAAGCCATTTACTTAAGTGAAAAACATATGCCCACAATTAACTATAATCCAAATGCAAAAACATAAATACACACTACATATGCACACAAAGCAACAATTCACAATACACACCAGTAAGGGAATACACCCCAAGCACATGGGCATGTTGGCTGTGGAGTGGAATGGCGAACAGGAATATAAGGGAGTAAATCAATGTACAAATGAGTAAAACCAAGAGAACGGCCTTGCCCAGACCAATGATAAAATGCCACAAACCAAGAAACAGTATTAACTCTGCACCAGAGGGAGACTGGGGGGGGGGGGGGGGAGGGGGAAGCGCACTATTAACAGAAGCCAGCAAACAATCAATACTTGTGAAAAGCTGCCTGGCCTCAATTTTTCTACTGCTTCGTTTCACCCACCTAGCTAACTGGTTGACAAACGGCCCCCGATGGGGGACAGGAGAACAGGGGGACCACAGGGGGACCGACAGAGGAGGCCTCGCTCCTTGTCGCTGCTTGCATGTGGGAAGGGTATGACGAATGGCAGTGCCTGGCCTTCATCCCGCTCGCCCATTTCAGAGGTGAAGGGAGCCGGGGGCTTAAACCCAGTCCCGTTCACTGCAATGCCTCCCCTCACAGAGTGGACCTGGAATTAACTGAGGGTCCCGGAGGCCCCTGTTTCAGGCACGGTGACTCATGTCACAGCTCTGCTTACATTTCTTACCAGCAAAAGGAGGGGTCTGATGGGACGATCTAAACCCACAACGGCTGCTTGCTCTCACACTCAGTGCTTGTGCTCACAAGTGTGTGTCTTACAACACAATTAATCCAACGTATTAAAGTGTTAACGCTCAATTTTGTGCAGACATAGTGGGTGGACCCTGAGGGTTTTCCTGAGGGTTGCGAAGTGCCAGGCCCTGTTTGGCAGACAAGGCAGAAAGAGCGCCTTCCTGGAGCTTCGACTCTGATGCTACATACGGGTACGCAGGCCGGGGCATGACCTCACAATCGCCCTGATGGTAGCACAGGACAAGGTGCCACGTGGAAGGGGAGTGCAGCCCTCACGGAGAGCTCGAGGCCGGGGCTGAGGGCAGTGATGTGAGAAAGGCTTCCAGGAAGTGGGACGGGCTACGCTGAGACTGAAGGACGGCGGAAGGCAGCCAGGCAGCGAGGGGCGAGGAGCAGAAGCGAGCAAGGAAGGAAAGGGAGAAGAGTTCTCCTTCTAAGTGAACGGAACAGCACGTGCAAAGGCCTGAGGACAGAGAGGCTATTTTTTCAAAGAACTAAAAAATTCTCAGTGTGGCTGCTGGATCAGAAAGGCAAAAACCCATCATCAATCACCAGTCGAATGGAGTAGCAGACTGTGTTTTCCAGAAATGGCCTTAGGACTCTTCCCAGTTCCACACACACTTCCAGAACCCTGTTGTCTTCACCAGGCTCTGGAACCTGTTTTCCCTCTCCTTCAACCCGGGTGGGCTTGTGACTGGTCTGACCGAGTGAGCAGATGAGACGCTTGTGAGGCTGTCACACGGAAGACAGAGCTGCCCCCTCGCGCGCTCTCAGGACCCGCACCCAGAACCCAGCCGCCACGCTGGGAGGAAGCGCAGGCCGAAAGGAGAGGCCACACATGTTGGCGTTCTAGCTGAGAGCCAGTCAGGTGAGTCATGGGCCATCAAGAGACACTGTGCCCTGTCACCCAGTTGTCCAGCGGAAGCCCCTGATATCATGAAGCAGAGACCAGCTGCTCCTGCTGTCCCCTATGCAAATACCAGGGCCACAAAATCCGAGAGCATGAGAGTGATTTTACACCTCGTAGTTTGGGGCAGTTTTGCTCTGTAGCCTGAGTGCAAGAACAAATGGACACATAAAATACAGCACGTTCAGATAATGGAGAACCGTTACAGCGGAGCAAATGGAAGGTCTACAACTTGACCTAACAATATGGGCACGTCTCCCAGACATGCTGCTGAAGAAGGGAACAGACACAGGAGTGCAAAGCTTATGACTCTACCTACTTAAAGTACAATCGTAAGACAAATCCACGCTGTTACCAGTAGGGAGAACCAGTCCCTGCTATGGAGCAGGGACTGGAAAGGGCCAAGGGAGGGTCTCCTGGGACGCTGCTTACAGAGTTGTGCAGTTTGTGAAGATCCATCAAGATGCACACTTAGGATGTAACAAGCACTTTTCTGAATGTACATGAACTATGATTTTTAAAAAGTTTCCTTTTTTTAAAGTGTCAACAGGTAGAGGGGCCAAAAAAAAAAGTGGAAGCCAAAGAGGGTAGTAAGGATCAGATTTGAGAAGGCCTTGTAAGGCACACTGAGGACTTCCGTGCATCATTCCAGAAATATTACAAGCAATCCAGCAAGTCTGACATGGATGAGGTTTTAAAACACCACTGTGGTCACAGTGCAGTAAACAGACTGGGTTGGTCTGAAAGCCTGCAGAGCAATTAGGGAGTTGCTGCAGTCATTCAGGCCAAAAGTGGGGTGAATAGAGAAAAACAGGCATGGGCCAGGCTACCCTGCTGCCCTGCCAACCCCTGGTAAACACTAAGGTCCCCGACGCCCCTAAGGCCTCTGGATTGGCTGCCCAGTGAGCCATCTGGCAGACTCAGAATCCAGGACGGACATCTGGTTGATGCAACCCAGAACAATTATTTATCTTGATCACCAAAATTTTTCTGGCATCCTCCTATGCATTGTGCTCAACCCCGGCAGAGAATATAGGGGTTAAAAAGATCCTGAAGGGGTTCATATTCTAGGGTTTTTTATTATAGAAATCAGAGGAGTGGGTGCAGAAGTAGTTAACGATAATGCTCAGGTTTCTGGCTTCAGAAAGCGGGTAAGCAGTGGTTTCTATGGACATAGCAATTGTAAGAAGAGGATGGGTTATTGGACGGAAGTGGGGATGAACACGATGGGCTACTCCGAACACACTGCATTTGAGGAATCGGAGAGACGCGAGGGAGGAAATAGCTGGTGTTTGTCGAGTGAGGAGCCGAGGCCCAGAGGATCTGGATGGGGGATGTGCCTGAGGGTAGAAACAGTTTAAAATAGGGAAGGAAGGGGTGCCTGGGGGGCTCAGTGGGTTAAAGCCTCTGCCTTCAGCTCATGTCATGGTCCCAGGGTCCTGGGATCAAGCCCCGAATTGGGCTCTCTGCTCAGCAGGGAGCCTGCTTCCCGCTCTCTTTCTCTGCCTACTTGTGATCTCTGTCTGTCAAATAAATAAAATCTTTTTAAAAATAAATAAATAAAATAGGGAAGGAAAAAAAAATGTCCACGGGAACAGATAAACCCACTCTAGGAGAATGTATAAGGATCCCAGGTTGGGCCCTGAGGGTAAAATAACATTTAAGGGAACACATTTAAACATGAGTGCAAATATCGTGGATAGTGGGTGAAGAAGGGCACAGCCATGAATAATATTTACAGTGCATACCCTGAAATCCAAAGCCAACAAAACAAAAAACCAGATGAAGTGCCCAAACTATAGCTATCTATCTGCAAAGCAACTCTTCTGACGGACTTTCCTTCTGTTCCTGTGTTTGTTAGCTGGAAAGTGGTGTCACTACCTCTTGACTTGGGCTAACTCAGATCTTTAAAATGATTAAACAACACTGGTCCCCTCGCTGAGTAACAAGCAGCAGAAAGTACCGTTTCTCTCACTTTTTTCAGTCCCACTGGTTCTCCTCAGGTGTCAGCTTGATTTCCTCCGTTTGCTGAATGGAACGGGGGCGGTGGGAGTGGAGGGACCCTCTCATTTTTTGAGTGCATCCAAAATGAGCTGGTGAGGTGGTTTCAGGCCCATTTTGCAGAAGAGGAGAAAGGCTCACCCGAGGAAGGAAATGGGGTGATGAGAGAAGTATGTTCTCCAGTCCTGGCCACCAGAGCCAGATTTTAAACCTGGAGGAGGGGGATGATACTCTGTGCCTCAGAGGGAAGCAGGAAGGCTAGCTAGAGACGTGGAGGCTTGCCGTACAGACTCCAGACCCCAGAACTGGACTTGGCCTCGCTCGTGACGCCAGCTGGAGTTAGAGGCCCTCGCATACGCCGGGGGCACTCGGTCTCCAGAGGCCACGCTCCAAAACCAGATCATTGGGTCTTTACCTTTTTGGATTGCCTGATGTTTGAGCTTGGCTCTAAAAGGCAAACCAACCAACTAGACCATCTGTGAAAAAGGAACAGCGGGTGTGGATGAGAGCTCAGTTCTGCCTCCTGAGAAAGGGGTCTGCAGCACCCGTGCGGCTGCCCCACGGCCTGCTCCCCACACAGACGGAGACTCCTGGCCTGGTAAGGTGCCTTCCCTGGGGATGGCACAACGCTTGGGGATCCCTCCCCCCCCAATCACTTAAGCATATTGTGAAGTGCTAGCTAATTGTAACTGCCATCTTCTTTCGGTTCAAGGCTTTACCAGGGGACTGTACTCTTAGGAACGCTGGCACTCAGCTGTGAACTCCAAAGCCTGTTTGGCATGACCACCCTCCTTCCCCAGTGTAGATCAATAGACTTTTATTTGTAAAACATATTTCTGGACTAAAATATTTAGACGTTGATTTTTTTTTAATATACCATGCCATCTACAGTATTTTGATAAAAAAAATTTTTTTTTTCATTTCGAAATACATTTTTTGGATGCCTGGGTGGCTCGGTTGGGCATCTGCCTTTGCCTTGGGTCATGATCCCGGGGTCCTAGAATTGAGTCCCGTGCTGGGCTCCTTGCTTAGTGAAGAGCCTGCCTCTCCCTCTGCTTGCCTCTCCCACTGTTTGTGCTTGCTCTAACAAATAAATAAATCTTAAAAAAAAAAAAAAGAAAAAAAAAAAGAATAAAATACATTTTCTTTATATGGAAATAATATCACCTCAATCATCTCCTTTGCACCCTACTGTACAGAGATATAATTCCTTCAGCTAGTTTTCTACAGACAGACATTAGATTGTCTCCAGCTCTCTGGTATCTGAACAACACCGTCTTGACCGCACCTGAGTATCTTGGGCACTTATCAGTTTCATCCTTTGGGTAAGTTTCACAAAGTAAAACTGCTTAGTTAAGATGCAGATGCTTTACAACAACTTCTACCCACTACGAAAGGATACAAGGTTAAAAGTAGGAGTAGGAAGTCCCCAGTGCAACTCCCTAAGGGGAGTTAACGGCATCTTTTTCATTCTGTAAGGACACAGCCCTCTCACTATCTCCTCCTTTGGTAGGGCCCCTTCCTGGAATTCCAGGTTTCCCTCTTTCTTGGTTTGCTCCCTCATTAGGACTGCACAATATACATCAGCATTTTCCCGGGAAAGGGCAAGTTTTTGAGACTTCACAAATGACTTAGCTCTAACCTCCTGTCCGTGGGTGGGGGGCTAGCTGTGGTTTCATTGCCAGATGTCAGAGATGTCACGCTCATCCCCGATCTATGTTTTTACCCTCTGGCTGCAAGGGCTGATGTAACACATGCCACAGTTCATGGCACTCCGGAGTCCGTTCATCCCCAAGAATCACCCCATTCTCCTCCCTGCACGACCTTCTGTTCTGAAAGCAAGCATGTTAAGTGTGCGTCCTGTGCATCTGGTTTACAGGTGTGCCTGTAAAAATGTGGATAGTCATTTGGGGAATGGGGCTGTTTTTCTTTTTTGCTCTTTACACAATCATTCCCATCCACAAATAAATATGCTGGTATTTCTCCAATTTTAGAAAAGTGCCTTCGCTTGACTCAGCTTCCCTCAACAGCTATCCCCCCATTTCTCTGCATCACTTTGCAGCAAACCTCCTCGGAAACGTTGTCCCTACCAATCAATGCCTCGCTTGAAGCCCACCCCCATGAGACTTTTGCCTTCATCACTCCATCAGAATGGCTCATCAAAGGCACCGCTGGCCCCCTGCTGCCAAACCCAAGTCCACTCATGGTTCTTGTCTACTTGGGCTCTCCCAGGAGCACAGATCAGGTTGTCTTTCTTCATTTGGCTTCCACATGGCACTCCTCGGTTTTCCTCACCCCACCAGCTGCTCCTTCTGTCTCCTATTTTGTTTTCCTTCTCCTCTCCCTCCCAACCACTTACTGTCGATGTCCCAAGCCTCAGTCCTGACCCTCTACTCTTCTCTTTCTATATCCTCTCCCTTCTGAGTACTGAAGCTTTAAATACCATCTGCATTTTTGCCTTATTTGTGCTTGAAAAAGTTCTTCCCTGCTCCTGTGACACAAAGACATTCTGCATTTTTTCCTACCCTTTTTATTTTTCTTAAATAAGCCCCTATCTGCAAACCTCGGGGCTTGGTAATTTTGGAATTTAGCGTGTTCCAGACTTAAGAAAAGTGACAACAGCTCTGTTAAAGTCTAGGACAACACCATGGAATTACACACATGAACAATTTTGAAGTGACCTACCCTAGAAGTAATTGATCCAGGCAAGGATCACCAATAGATATTAAAACCATTAAATTTTATCATTAAGATGATAATAAAGTCATTTGGTTGCCAGAGACCAGGGTATCTGCAGGGTATCTTCTAACAGGGAAACTGCCCTGTTAGTAACGTGCTCACTGCCAAGGGAAAGAGCAAACAAACATTTACAAGGGGAGGGGCTGGCAGTTACCATCTTACCAAATGATCAAACTTAACAGAACTGTAATGGTGGGAAAACCCGACATTCATTACGTATCCTCTTACATGATATAATGTGAAGTATGTAGCTGTAAAACCCACACTCTTCCCCAGAATGTTTAAGCTGAAACTAATCAAGCCTTTAAACCCAGCTACAGGTTTATAAATAAATACCAGGGATAGTATAAAGAAACAGGTTAAATGACACCCTGAGTTAACAAATCAGACAAATCCAGAATGAGGAACATTCTGTCAGTTGGTTGAGGTTTTTACAAGATGTCAGTACCACACACGCACACATACACTCAAGAGTTCTGGATCAAGAGAAATTCAAGAAACAGATCAACCCCCAAATGCAAGCTATGAACCTTGACTAAATCTTAGTTCAATAAAGACATCTAAAAAAAGTATTTTTGGGGGGCGCCTGGGTGGCTCAGTGGTTAAGCCGCTGCCTTCAGCTCAGGTCATGATCTCAGGGTCCTGGGATCGAGTCCCGCATCCGGCTCTCTGCTCAGCAGGGAGCCTGCTTCCTCCTCTCTCTCTCTCTGCCTGCCTCTCTACCTACTTGTGATTTCTCTCTGTCAAATAAATAAATAAATAAATCTTTAAAAAAAAAAAAAAAGTATTTTTTGGACGGAGACCAAATATCCCTCAAATTAGAATCCACGAATGGAGCCGAGAGAGAGGTGGGTTAGGACCAGGGGTCTGGCAGCTCCCCCCACAACCTACAGCAGGAGGAGGCCCCACGTCCTACAGAGCTGGATTCTGCCTTCTATCTTGCATCATGTTTCTTGCGCATGCCTGCATCTCTCACGCTAGACTGTTCACGAGGATAGGGAGCAAGTCTTATTGACTGACTGAGTGATTGATTATAAGGGGGTGGGGAGAGGGAGAGAGAGATTCTTAAGCAGGTTCCATGCCCAGTGTGGAGCCCGACACAGAGCTCAATCTCATGACCCTGAGATCATGACCTGAGCTGAAATCAAAAGCTGGACGCTTAACCAACTGAGCCAGTCAGGCGTACCTAATTGATTTTTTAAAATTTATTTTTCCATTTTCCATTGTGACTACTAAGGTATTCATTAATGTTCACTACACATTGTTCAATAAACAAAAAACAGGGGCACCGGGGTGGCTCAGTGGGTTAAAGCCTCTGCCTTTGGCTCAGGTTGTCATCCCGGGGTCCTGGAATTGAGCCCGGATTCAGGCTCTCTGCTCAGCAGGAAGCCTGCTTCCTCCTCTCTCTCTCTTTACCTGCCTCTCTGCCTACTTGTGATCTCTGTCAAATAAATAAATAAAAAGTCTGAAAAAACAAAACAAAACAAAAAACAAATAATGCTCAACGTTCAATAAACACTTATTGAATGGGGAAAACACTTTGGGGATAAATGGGGAAAGGCTGAATATGGGTTGGGTACCAATATTATAGAATTGCTGTTAATTTTTAAAAAATATCTCATTTATTTATTTGACAAGGAGAGAACATGTGCACACACAAGCAGACAGACGGAGAGGGAGAAGCAAGCTCACTCGGGACTCGATCCCAGGGCCCTGGGATAATGACCTGAACCAAAGGCAGATGCTTAACAAACTGAGCCACTTAGGCACACCCAATTGCTGTTAATTTTTAAAAGTGTGACAATTATACTGTGATTCTGCAGGAAAATGTCCTTTCTCTTGGGAAACACCCATATGTAGCAGTATATACAGATAAAAAGTGTCACAAAGTTTGCAACTTAGTTCAAATGGCTTAGAAAAAATACATATATTTGTAATATAGATAAAGGAAATACAGCAAAAATGGTATGTGTTGAGTTCAGGTTGTGCATATGTGGGTGCCCACTGGGGTATCATTTTAACTTTTCTGAATGTTTCAAAGTTTTTATAATAACAGGTTCTTTAAAAAGCTGCAGTGAGGATTGCCTGGGTGGCTCTGTCAGTTAAGCATCTCATTCCGGCTCAGGTTATGATCTCCGGGTCCTGGCACTGAGCCCCGTGCTGGAACTCCCCACTCAGTGCGGAGTCTTCCTGTCCCTTTGCCTGTCACCCATCTCGTGCTCCCCATGCGGAGCTGCTTACCTTGACAGCCCTGCAACGGTGGGGGGGGGCTGCCCCAGAGACCCCAGTTGCTGGAGCAGCCAGCACCTCTTAGCTGGATGGCCATGCTGGAAAGAGCAGTGAAGAGTCTCTCCTTAGCTTTCTTCTCATTTCTGCTTCCCGCTTCTCCCTTCCCAGCTCTGACTGCCTGCATTTACCTCAGGTAATACTATAATTATCAAAGCAATGCGGTTGGTACAGTTTCCGTGAAAGCATATTCCCCTTTTCCTTATTTGAAGGCCCAAGAACTACTGAGGAAGGAATGCAGGAACATGGCCCATCTCTTATAGAAGTCAAGGGGAGAACTACCTGCTAAGCCCCTGGGAAAAGCAGCTTCGTCAGTCTGATTGATGCTGCATTCCCACACCACCAGGTCCGAGTGGAGAGGTCCGGCTACTGGTGTTCACTGTGTCCTTTGCTGGGCCCTCCGGGAGACACGGGACAGCACATGTGATGCTGGGGAGGGCACATGGTGAGCCAAGGGCAGGGCTGGGCAGTAAGTCCTTCTGAAAAGCCCCCGTGGCTCTCACCAACACAAGCCACGCCAGTGGCACATAAAGCGAGGATAGCCAAGAGTAGCCAGAAAACCATTCCCCATTCTCTTGTCACAGCAACCGAATCCACTGCTCATTTAGCTTCTCCATCCACCCAGGACAGTGGGAAGAGGAGGAAGAGGAAGCACAAATGAGAAGGGCAGCCTGCATTTTCCAGAGCCGCTTGTAGGTGCCTGACCCAGGTTCTGGGAGGCTTGATGGCTTCCCTGCGTGTTATCTCTCTCCAGTCTCTGCACTCCTGTGAGGCAGCGGCACAGGGAACTGAAGGTCAGACGGCTGTGAGTGATCGGAGGGGTGAGGACAGCCCAGGAAGACAGACCTCAGGATAATATGGAAAACCAGATGGGGAAGCGAGGTACAGAGGGAGGGACCGAAGCAACCAACCCCAACTGACTTGTCCTGCCTTTCCAATCAAGGACAGAGCAACAGAGTTTTGGTTTAAAATCAGGTCCTTGGGGCACCTGAGTGGCTCAGTGGGTTAAGCCGCTGCCTTCAGCTCAGGTCATGATCTCAGGGTCCTGGGATCGAGTCCCGCATCCGGCTCTCTGCTCGGCAGGGAGCCTGTTTCCTCCTCTCTCTCTCTGCCTACTTGTGATCTCTGTCTGTCGAATAAATAAATAAATAAAATATTAAAAATAAAATAAAATAAAAAAAAATAAAATCAGGTCCTTACCTCAAAGATTAGCTAATGCAAAACTCCAGGTCAGGGAGATGTTTTCATCTTACACTGCTCTGGGTGATGTAGAATTACACAGGAAGGGCAATAAGAATAACGGGAATGGACACCTCGGTGGTAACAAAAATCCTACGCAGGGAGGAAACTCCCACTCCTTGTCTAGCCCTACCTGGGGCCAGGGAGGCAGAGCACACAGGGAGGTCACAGCCAACTCAAAAGGCCACTTATCCCCCACATTTACTTCTGAGAACAAAAGTGGTGACGGAGTTTTCTCCCTTCTCATTCAGATTCTGGTAAGAATGGTCTTTTCCTTATCACACGAGCGAGACCATGTGCTCACGGAGGCTCACCTCCCTGACTGCGGCAGGACCGCAGAGCTCACAAAGTGACTTCACAGACTTCATTGTCCGTTCTCAAAACCAACAATGTATCTGCATTCGTTTATTAATTCAAATACTCTCAGAAAGAAATAAAAATCTCTGGGCTAAAATTTGAAACATACAAACAAATGCCACCACGTTTTTTTTCAAAGCTACGGAACAGGAGAACCTATCCAAGGCAAATGCTGAAGCCAGTCGGGGGAGGCGGGAGGGTCAGAGATGAAGGGGCGATAAGGAAAAAGCCACCCCAGGTGGAGCCTGGCTATCCACACCCACCCCAATCTAGGCTGGAATCGAGCCCTGGCCTCCAGCAATGCACAGGCTGAAGGCCTCCTTCCCTACCGCCCCAAAGGCCTCTAAGTGTCCAACTGGCCACGGGTGTGGTAGGGGGCGGGGCGGTAGAAAAAGGACTAACCGGAGAGCTAAAGGCACGAGTGCTTTTTTTTTTTTTTTTTTTTTTATTTATTTGTCAGAGACAGAGGGAGAGAGAGCGAGCGAGCACGGGCATACAGAGAGGCAGGCAGAGGCAGAGGGAGAAGCAGGCTCTCTGCCGAGCAAGGAGCCCGATGTGGGACTCGATCCCAGGACCCTGGGATCATGACCTGAGCCGAAGGCAGCTGCTTAACCAACTGAGCCACCCAGGCGTCCCAGCACGAGTGTTTTTATCAAGGATCTGTCTCTAACCTGGACAGATCTTAGCCTTTCTGACTCTCCACTTTTTCACCTATAAAAAGGAGACTGACTTAGGTCTCTGAGATTCGTGCTAATTGTAAGGCGTGCGGATTTAAAGTTAGGAGTCACTGTGGTTTTTTCCTCCCCTCGGGAAGGTCCCCTTCAGTTCAGGGAGGACCCTGGGTTCTTCTGCCCCTGAAGAATGGCAGTATTACTGTTCCCAGGTGTACAAAAGGACTTGGGAAGCCTCACACATGATAAATATTCTCAAATATTTTCGTTTTTAAGATTGTTATTTATTTGAGAGAGAGAAAGCATGGGAGAACACGAGTTGAGAAAGAGCAGAGAGAAGGAGGAGCAGACTCCCTGCTGAGCAGGGAGCCAGAAGTAGGGCTTGATCCCAGGACCCTGAGATCATGATCTGAGCTGAGCTACCCAGGTGCCCCCTAAAATATTTTCAGAATTAATACTCCTGGGTTTTTTTTTAAAGCCTCTGAGAGAGAAGACAAGGGGATACTTGTTATTCCACACTGACTGTGAAACTCTGAAAGACTTCTCCCAATGTTTCTCTCTGGACCCCCCAGGCAGCACCCCAGTCACCCCCGCAACCCTCTCCCCAAAGCTTCTGTTACTTACAGTGACCTGAAGGAGACAGACTCTTACAAGGCAATTAAAGACTGAGAGGTGAAGCAGTGCCATTCGTCCTGCCACAAGTGCCCCGAAGAGGCCAAAATAGCAACACCCTAGTTCCCGGGTGACCCAGCTCCACACCTACCACTGGGCATGCGGATGGCAAAGTGAACTCAGGAGCAGGTAGCCATGGCTGCTGTGAAAAGGTAAAGTAGCTCCTATCTGCACTCTCTCTTAGCTCTCTTAACCAACTCGTTCTGGCAAATAATCCGTCTCACCTCAGCAACTCTGAACCTTGGCAGAAGGTCAAGGCATTGACCTTGAGCTACGGCAGGTAGAAACCTCTCCAGGTCTTCAGAGAGGCCTCAAGAGGGCTTATGGAGGGAGTAGTATTTCCCAGGTGACTAAGAAATACAATTTCTGAAGAGATGTGAGGTGTCCGCCCCTGAGACCCTGGCCTCCCAGGGTGGGGCTTACTGGTGCTTCCAAGGGAATAGCTACATGACACCACCTTCCTGTGAGGCGCCCCGGAACAGATACAGTTCTAAGCATGTTATTATAAATGAGATGTAACAGGTCTGTCAAAGCAAGTTCTTTCAACTGTCTTGATTCTTTTGAAGTCATTGAACAGCCATTTGCTTAGATCCTTCTAAGCAGCATTAACAGCGAGAACACTGATACTTTGTCAAGTCAGAAGTATAACCTGGTTTTAAGTTTCTTTCACAGATTAACTGGAGGGAAATACAGCATAAACCACCGTCCTCCACCGTTCCTGCCCAGGAACCTCTTACAGCACTACTACGCTTAGGCCAATTTTCTTTAAAAGGCCTCAGCTAGGTCAGAAGCTGTTACAAGGCTGGTTCCTCTAATTAATGCTTTAAACCAAGCTGGTGGCAAAGCGATGAATTCTGTGAGGAAAACTGGTGGATTCAAACGTGTACTGGGGCACAGGGACCAGTTGAGAAGTGTCATAGTTCTCCTGTCTTCTTTCCTTGATCACTTCTGATGAAGCCGTCATAAAACCTGCTGGTCAGAATACCAGAGCTCCATGACAGGGTCTGGATTTACCATGTCCCCTGAAGGGAAGTCACTGCTAGGCATAACTGAGATCCTCCTGCCTCATTTTCTTAGCTTCCCCCTCCTGCAGTGAAGGGATGCCCGGTCCCTCACAGCACAGAGGAGGAATGAAGAGATGACCTCAGAAGTCTTCCCCCAAGCCAATGGTGCAGTCAAGGTTAAAATCCAGGTTTCTGTACTCCTAAACTCTCCTCTGAGGCTGGTGTGCTAGGGTGAACTTCACGGCTCTGGTGCTCCCATGTGTGGCTGGGATTTGTCTCCCCAATCCTGTCACAGGCCAGGAAGGACCACCCAAGTTAGAAAACTGCCCATCACCTTGGTTTGGTAATGGCAAGCCCAAGTGCTTCTGGGTTTTCCATGACTGAGAGGGGATCCTCATATTCTGGACTGTACCAAATAATCATACCGAATGTCTGGTCACAGAATTCTTCCTCAACTCTCTGTTCCTCCAGACCTGGTAAGTGCAAAGGAGTAGGGGGAGAAGTGAGGGGCAGAAAAGATACAGGAACATAGACACTATGACTTCCAAGGGTCAAATAAAACAAAAAGCTGGCCTGAAAGAGAGGCGAGCAGTCAAATCTCTCAGCCTAGCATGCTTAGTCCACTGCTTTTTTGTTTGTTTGTTCTTGAGAGATAGAGAGAGAGAGAGACTGTGAGTGCACAGATGAGAGCCGGGGCACAGGGAGAGGGGAAAACATCTTAAGCAGGCTCCACACCCAGCACAGAGCCGAGGCGGGCTCTATTTCTGGACCCTGAGAGATCATGACCTGAGCTGAAATCAAGAGCTGGATACTCGACGGACTGAGACACCCAGGCACCCGGTCCACTTTTAAATTGATTTATACAACTTCCAGTCGTTGCAGGTAAAGTAAAACACTCCAACCGCTGGCTCCAAATCTTTCTCTGCTCACACCTAAAAGCAGAAGGATCAAATAAGACCTAAGAACAAACTTCAAGAGACTGAGTGTTTTGATGGCAGAGACCGGTTCCTAGACCAACTAGCTAAATCGTTTCGCCACAAACAAAAATAAAAAGACCATAGTTTTCTGATATCCTCACAGTATCAGAGACTTACCGCGTTTGATCTTGATTTATTATGCTGTTCTTTTTTTTAATTACATGGATATTTGCGGACAAGCCGGAAACCCGAAGGGTAATTTCAAAGTGTCTGTAATGAGTCCTGTAATCTAATCTGAAAAAGGTTCTGATAGCAGGCTCTTCCTAGAGCAGGTCTGGGACATTCTGAGGGCTCCCTTCACGGCTCCCAAATGCTCATGCAGCTGGACATCAAGGCCAGTATCTAGTCATTTATATTTAAATTTGTAAAGTACAGCAAGTAGCAGTCCCTGGGACGGCAGTGGCTCAGAACCAGAACAAGAAAAAACCAGCTTTGGAGCACCTGGGTGGCTCAGTGGGTTAAGCCTCTGCCTCCTGCTCAGGTCACGATCTCAGGGTCCTAGGATGGAGCCCCGCATCCGGGGGGGGGGGGGGCTGCTCGGCAGGGGGCCTGCTTCCCCACTTTCTCTCTGCCTGCCTCTCTGCCTACTTGTGTTCTCTCTCCCTGCCAAATAAATAAATTTTAAAAAATCTTTAATAAAAAAATAGTAAAGAAAAAATCAGTGTGGTCAAAAACTCTTAACTGAGGTGTGCGGAGAGCCGAGTGCATCTTCTGGCTGGTGAGATGCGATTTACTGAAAGGAGAGGAGGAAAGGGACCGCGTGGACTAATTCTACTGGACCCAGCCACCCAAAGCTGCACCAGAGCCCGGGACAAGAACTAGCTTCCTTTAAGCTGCTATCAAGTTACCAAACTCAATCCAAGCCTGTCTTTTCAAAGCAATTCAATGAGATTTGCCGAGTACTTTCTGCCCAAATATGCTATGAAGGGCTGGGAGCCCTGCTGTCCAGAAGGGCTCAACTCCCCTCCAAGCTGCTCCCATCTCTAACCACTTCTCCCACTCTTTCGTGAGGCCTTGGCCACTTTTCTTCCCTTTAGTTCCTGCTGCCTGCAGTGTGCTGACCCCACAGGTTGGGGGAAATCATCCCTGGACTGAGAGCCAGGAAGGAAAACGCTGCACACCCCTGATGAACACAGCGCACGGAATGGGACAGCCCCAGGCTCTCATCCTATCTGTCCGCTCCTGCCGAAAAGGGAAAGCAGAGGAGGGAGGCCAGATATCAGAGTCCTGATAGGACCAGAGGTGCTCAGTAGAGGTTCTTTTCTCTCAGACCCTGCATGGGTCTTACAGCGTACTGGTTCCTACTTACAGGGGACTTACAGCGTACTGGTCCCTACTTTTTCCACGCACAACTCACTGTGGGAAGGGCAGTTCCGAGGACCTCCAGAACCCTCTCCAGCGACGTCCTGGCAAAGCAGATGCTGATGACCATCCTGAGGTGCATCTGCTGTTTCCACTCCTACGTCCTAAGACCTCTGACTCTGGAACTAAACTAGAAGGTTCAAAAGTGACAGACGCAGAGAAAGCCCAAGAAAGAATAGCAGGAATCTGGTCAGCCTCCCACCCTGACCTGGCCCACCTCTTGGCTAAGGGAAGGCTCTTTAGTCTCAGGGCTGAAGATGCTCGTCTTCTTTGAGCCCCTTTTGATCCAGGACCAAATTAAGTCATTTCTAAAATTCTCCAGGTGTTGACAGAACCTGGTGATTCCTGCTGAGCAGACAAGAAAACCAAACTCTGCCGCCATCTGTATTTGCACTGGGATAACCTCAGTAAACGCATTTCGATCAGAAATCTGCTTGGCGTGAATAAGCATAAAACAAGCATTTGAGTTACACGGGAGTCAGAGGAGCAGGAAAAAGGAAGAAGAGGCTGGTAGGGCGGAGGTTTTCAAAGAAGCCCGGGAGCCATCCGATTATGAATGAGGGAAAAACCCAGGAGATTTTGAAAAAATCAGAAAGAAAAAGACAACAGCCTGACTCTGTAAGGAGAAATCCCGTCAGGATAAGAATCCAACAGTCTGAGAAACTGAACAGGAAGATGCCACAGGACCATAGGCACCAGGGTCTGAGGAAAGTTCTCCTGAGAAAACAGACAAGTCGACACAGAGACAGGGTCTCGCAGCCAAGCGTCAGCCTCACCACCTTGCTTGAGCAAGCTCAGGCCACGGGCCCTTGGGCAGATACTCCCCTGCCCTTCAGAGTTCAAACGCTTCACACTCACTAGAGTGTCATTCTAAAAACATGCCAGCTAGGAAATTTTACCTCTGAACAAATGGAAGGACATCAACTATTTCTCAAAGCGGGAAGCCAGGTAATACTGACTCATTTTCACTTTGGTTAACTCTAAGAAATGAATGACGTCCACGCATTGCAATCCTGCTGACCTTTCTCTCTTTTTTTAGGATTTTATTTTATTTGAGAAAGAGAGATAGAGTGTGTGCGTGTGTGCGCGCGCGCTTGAGTGAAGGGAAGGGGCAGAGAGAGAAGCAGAATACGGGAAGAGCAGGGAGCCCAATGTAGGACTAGAACCCAGGACCCTGAGATCATGACCTGAGCTGAAGGCAGCTGCTTAACTGACTAAGCCACCCAGGTGGCCCTGGGCCTTACCTTTCTGCAATAAAATGGCCAGAGGCAGAGAACTGCTGAGTTTCCTAGTTGCTTCTCAAGTGGGTTCCCACCGTGAGTGGCTGAACTTGCTGGTATTAAAAGTCTCTTCTGTGAGTTAAGAGCACCGCCGTTTGTCCTCCTGCACACGACATGTGAACTTCACGATCTTCAAGCCGTTGTACAAGAACACAGTTCCTATTCTTGTTAGGGCGCCAGTGTCGGATTTACTGTTTAGCCAAGAAAGGCAATCACCAACATCAGACAGCACTATGAATACCTGACTCTGATCTGGTCACGACCACTAAAACTTGGGAGCATGGCTGTCATTGGGAAAAGATGGACTTCTCGGGCCAATACCTTAGTTTATGGAGCCTCTGGCCAGAGCCACCTGATGGGGATGTGAACTAGAACGGCCACTGGGATCTGTGGAAAGGGATGATCCTTTCAGCCTACTTCCTGAAGGCCTGAGCTCCGAAGAGGAAGATTCCAGCTCCTCTTATGGATCCTTACGTTTCAAACAGACATGAAAAGAAGCCTCTGAAGTGATAACGGGAAAGGGGACCTATAGAAATAATCATCAGCTTTAACAGCTCAAATGACTGCAGTCCTCAGAATCTTCTCTACTAGCAAACAGTCCCGATCATATATAAATATAACCTGCCGGCTCAGCAAAGGAATAGATCTAAATTCTGAGCAGCTCAGGGACAGCTCTGGGTCATGGACTAGCTAATGGCTTTATTGAAGAAAGAGTGGAGCAGGAACATTACTTGTTTTCTTCAGAGCTTGTGGTGCAAGAGACACCCTCTTGGTTCTTCAAGGACACGTCTAGTTAGAGACGAGGCTGACCTTCCCAAGGAAAGATCATTTCGGGAAAGGCAGTAATTACCCCCCAGAAGGCTGCGTGTTTATGCTGCCTTTCCTTCTGTAAAATCAGTCTTTGGTTTCCAAGCTCACTCGAAGGGGTCAATCGGCATTCATCTGTGTTTCCAGCAGAAGTAACATTCCACAGAGTGGCAAGAAGGGGTTTCTTGCTCTAGAGGGCAGCTGGCATGTCCACAAAATCTCCAGCTCTGTGGGGCAGAGGAAAAGACCTCTCTCCCAAAAGGGATAAGCAGTGCCCATCACCAAGCCCGCAGTCTTCCCGAGAAGATCCCAGTGTCTGAGGATAGAACATGACCTATTCCTGGGCCAGCAGCACAGGAAGTGCTGGGACCAAGTTCTTCCTGACAAGAGACACCAGGACCTTCAATCAGGACCCTGGACCTACGCAAGAAAGGTGAAATTCTGAATAAGCGAGGGACTGGAAAAGCAGAGTGAGCAGGAACAAAGGAGGAGTGGTTCTCAATTCTAGTTAGCTAGTGCTGCTGCCACTTTAGTTAAACCAGAGAAACAGTTCCTTTAGAAAACAATAACATAGGAGCAAGGGGAAAAGTCGAAACGATGTTCCCACACTTCTCAATTTTCTCCTGCATCAATGCAGCACAGGCCGAAGCTGGGCCGTACCTGCTGAGAAAGGAAAGCCATCCCTCCGTAAAGGAAAGAGAACGTGACCCACCCACGCTGCCTGTTACAGAGGCCTTCTTTCTGCAGTTGCTCTGGGAAGCTGATAAGATCACAGGAACAGGTTCATCCAGACACCCTGCTCCTTTAATTACTGCTCTAAAACAAGAGAGCTACACAGCAGAACAGACCAGGAAGAGAGTCAGAGCCTCTTGTTTGGACCTGACCAGCATGGAACACCAGGTGTGAGAGACAAGCAGAGGCTGAGATCATCCATCCAATGGGGCCAGGGAAAGCCAAGGCACCATCACCAGGGAGCAGGTCTCCTGCTCCGGGAGAGGTGATGCTTCGTGTGAACAGGTTAAGGCCAACCCCCCAGTGGAACTGGTATCAGGAGGGAAATCACAGAGCAATACGGTAATGCTGTCAAAGCACTGAGATGGTGGAGGGGTCAGGGAAGTGCAGGAACAGTATCACTGTTAGTTATTAAACTACTTCTTAAAGTAAAAACTAATGATTCTAGACCCTTAATTAGACATGCCTGACTCAGAGACCAGAGTCAAGATTGAAAACTCAGCGTGTGGCCCCGGAAGCCCACAGTGATCTCTTCCATGGCTGTCCCCACCCCTGGTCCCCTCCCCACTACTCCCTCTCACGCTGGCCTGACGGGGAATTCTGCCCCGGATCTGAGGCCTGTGCCTATCTTGTCCTCTGACAGGAAGAGATCAGCGAGGACGGCAGAACAGCTAGGGGCTCTGGAACACAAAAAGCATACATGAAGATATCACATCATTCAAACACACACAGCAGGTACACTGTTTTCCACGGGGGCCTCTGCCATTTCCACGGAAACCACAAAACTTTCCCCAGGGCCTTGCTGGGGAAAGGGGGTAGTACAAGGCAAACTGTCAACAGGAGGGAAGAAACAATTTAAAATGAAAGCAAACCTAGAAGCCGAAGGAAGAGACGCATAGTTCATTCAACGAGAAGCAAAGTTTTGACCTGAGCCTGGGAAGACGCTGACCACCAAAGGGAATGTAATAGAAGAATCTGAGTCACCAGGATGAGCCAAGCAAGCCAATGGCCCCTACAACAAAGGTGGCCAGAATAGGGAGCCCGGGGGCCCCAGACCAAGCAGGAACACCCTACAGTTTCTCTCCTGAAGTCTAGATTTTCTTGACAATGTGATGTGCCACACCAAAGCACAAACTGAAAGGACATAATCGAGCTCATGAGAAGAACAATTTAGATGAGTCAAATTTGCTTATTTAATACCCGTCATGTTTTGCAGCAGGAGGCATACCCATGACGGTTAATTACAGATGCAAAGAGAAGAAAACCTCTGGGCTCACAAGGAGCCTTTGACAGCTACAGACAACAGGCGCATAGTTTTTTTTTTTTTTTTTTATCTTGCAGGCTGGAGTCCTCAAGTTGGAGAATATCAGTCTTTTCTGACCCTCTGCTCCCACCTTACATGTATATTTAGATAACTGGTGTGTAACATTAGGATTCTAACCACCCACCTGAACTAATTTTGTAAGGTAGGGTGGGAAGCGAGATAAAATCCCCTAGATTTCCTCTGGGATCTATAAATAGGGCTTCAGGAAGGCAGTCGGCCTGCCTCGCCAGGACTTTAAGAAAGAGTCCATTTCCTCGGGCGGTTCGTCCTTCATTTCCAGTACAGACGCCTTATGGAGCCAAGTCACAGGACGTCTAGCTCGCCTCGGGAATACACACGTCATATCCCCAGTGGCAGCAAGCTCACATCTGCAGGCTCAGATTCTCCTCACTTTCACATGGTTACCCGCTCTGTGTCAGCTCTCTGAGCTTGTGCCGCACAGGGGCGGAATCCCCGAGATCCTGCAGAGATGCGGTGGAAGGCAGCAGGATGGCAGGGTGGCCCGGTGACGGACTGCACTGACGAACAATTTGTGATAAAGCGAACATGGGGATATGCTTATTGTAGAGTTGAGGTGGTGGTCACATGGGTGTCTGTTGCATAATTCTCTCATTTTACTGTCTCCGGCAGACCTGTTTGCTTGAGGATGGCGGCAGCTTTGCCGGAGTAAGGATGTCACGCACCCCTGAGATCAAAAGAACTACCCTCACTTTCTTCTGGCCTGAAGGAGGTCTATCAAGTCCCCAGGTGTACTTTAGATGGGATGCGTTAGAATCAGCCTTTTCAGAATTAGGGACCTTTTACAAATAGCTCATGTTTGGACTGTAAGTCTCTGGAGCCACAGTCTGAGGTTAGTGGGAAGACGTCATGTTTCTGTCTTGATAGAGGAGTGTGAGGTGTGCTTGTCTATGCGCATGTCAAAACTCAACGAACATATACTTAAAATGCGTGCCTTTCACTGGATGCAAATTTTACGCCACGAGAAACTATAAACCAGTACTTAATACCCGTCGATGGTGTGCATGTTGAAATGTTTAAAGGGAAGCACACGAATGTCTGCAACTACGCTGAAATGCGTCAAAAGAGCGGAGTAGAAGGTGTCCTGGAGGGGGGCAGCGTGGAAGCGACCGTATGGCCGCACCAGTGGACGAGCATTTGGTAAGGTCCCTCTGGTGGCTTAAATAAACCATCGTCCGTCCATACCATAGAATACACTTACCCCCCAAACAAAGAGGAACAAGCTGCTGATACGCACAACAGTCTGGAAAGGGAATTACACTAAGTGAAAACAGCTAATCCTGAAGGATGCATTCGTAGGATTCCATTTATACAGCATAAACAGAACAATGAATTACAGAGGCGGAGAGCAGACTGGCGGCTGCCAGGGGTGAACAACGGGAGTGTGTGTGTGTGTGTGTGTGTGTGACCAGGAAGGGAGGCACTAGGGGTCTCTGCAGCCATGGGCGCTCTGTCTCTCGACTATGGTGGTGGACACTCCAGCCCACACAGGTGATACAGTTGCACAAACTACACAACAAACAAATGGGTGCTGGGCCCGCTGGTGACACCTGAGTGAGGTCTGGGGGTTGTACCAAGGTGACCATCAATTTCCTCATTTTGCTATAATACCATGAGTTACGGAAGAGGTACCACAGGGGAAAACCACATAAAGGTACAAGGGGCCACTCTGTATTATTCTAACAACCTCCTGAGAATCTCCAATTATTTCAAAGTTGAAAGAAAAGTTCTTCAGACAATTCTGAAACCTCTCCCTAGTTAAGAGCTACTAACGTCATCTAACCACTTACTGTAGAAAAGGAAAACCAAAGTCCAAAGAGGTTGCTCAATCACAGAATTCTTTATCTTCTAATTTCAAAACTAAAGGACAGTTAATCAATTACCAAAAATGTTAATGAATATTTCTGAGTCATTTGTGCCTAAAGACCTCTTCCCTTCCTCCTTGGGATAGGAATCTTGGCATTGCATGAAATATGAAGAGATCAATAGATAATTTAAGTCAAGTGGGCCGCAAGGAGAAAAAAAACAACAACAAAAAACAGATGTTTTCTATAGTTACATGGGGGTAGCTGCAAATTTGTAAACTGAAAACTATAGAGAAGATTTTTTAAAAAAACTGAGTGCTTTACACCCACTTTACCCAAGCCTGGGTTTGTCAAAATGGGGTTCTCTCAGCTTTGAGAGCTCCTAAATCATCGTTTGCTGGTAAATTTCACAAGACGCAGGAGGGAACATGCTTTAGACACAGCTGTTTCCATCTGTTGTTGAAAATAAGATCCTGTCTAAAAAAAGAAGATGTTAAAAGTCATAAATCCTTCAAACTACAACCTCAGCAGGGGAGTGAACCACGATTCTTTATTCTTTTCATCTTATAAAACGTAGTAACTTTGCTGGGGCTTGATCACACTGCAAAGCAAACCGTTCTAACACATTCAAATGCGGACGTCCTTAAGGACTGAAAGATTTAGCCAAACAAGGCACTTGCAGCTTGGACAACTCCACCTCTGGGACAACTTCACTACTCTCCCTACCACGGTCTCAAAACTCCATCCCTTCTCCAACCTCCCCGTCATTTAAAAAATAAGAATTTGCAAGATCTTTGGAATCGGGATTAATCGTTTGGAAGCTAAGATTCCTGGACTTGTGAGATGTGGGGAAAGACAACCACGTTGGATACTTGCTGAAAGTCTGCAGAAGAGTAAACCTGAGCCTTAAAAATTCTTTGAAGCGCCAAGTCTCAGTTCTGAAAATGAAAGTCAGGGGACCTTCCAGTTACAGTAATATGATGGCCTACATAACCAGAAAACCCTACCACTGCAAATACCTTATACAATTGGAGAACAAAAGAAAAGGACTGGAAATCCCCAAGCGTCAGAAACAGAACCAAAGAGAACGTGAGACTGGAGAAAGGCTCGTCCTTCCACGAAGAGAGGACAGAACAGTCTCCCCCGAGACCCGTGACCACAGGCCTGCACCGCCTGCATCCGGCTAAGGATGAGCTTCGTGTTAAAAATCACAAAACACAGGAGGGGGGCAACCCACTGTACGCAGGAATCTGACAACAGTCCGGCCTGACAGGCCCTGTAGAGTAAGTACATTTGGGATTAAAGACATACACAAGGATTCCCAATTTCCAAAGAGTAAGACACGGCGGAAGGAAGGAAACAAGGGAGGGAAGGTGGAGAGAAAAGGGAGCTGAGAAAAAGGGCCTTTTGGGGACAAATGGAAACTTGAGTAAGGATGTGAAGATTAGATGTATTAATTAGCTCATATTCAGGAATAAATGTCATGGTGTCTACGACTTACTTTTAAAAGGTACAGAAAAATATATGAGAGACCCAGAGAGAACTTCAAATACAGCAACATGTTAAGTGGCCAAATCTAGGTGAGGGGGACTTGGGTGTTCTTTGTCCTATTCCTTCAAGTTTTCTGTAGGACTGAAATTTTTCAAAGTAAGAAGATGAAGAAAAGAAGCATGTCTTTTGGGGGGGAAAGATTTTATTTATTTATTTGTTTATTTATTTGAGAGACAGAGAGAGAGAGAGAGAGAGAGAGAGAAGCAGCACGAGAAGGGAGAGGATCATGAGCTGGCAGCCCGATGCGGGGCTCGATCCCAGGACTCCCGGACCATGACCTGAGCCGACTGCAGTCACTTAACCGACTGAGCCACCCAGGCACCCAAGAAACCTATCTTGTACAACTAGAAACAGAAAAACCCATGTTCATATCAAGGCAATTACATACGGTAATGAGGGTGAGGGTGAGGGTTACAAAAGAAGGATGAAAACACTGGAACCACTTGATGATACACTGGGGTTCCAATCCAAGTAACTTAGGGAAGTGAGTCCCTAGGAGCTCACTCAAGGGAGAATTAGTTCCTGTATTTCAGGGAATCTAGGTTTCATACCACTTAGAACAGAGTGGATGATAGTACACATTTGTATTGGATCATCTGAAGAAATGTAATTGCTTCACCAAAAGATCTCAGAGTAGTATTTTCCACTCTATATTCAGTAGCCATGAATCCTGATTATTAATTTACCAAGCATAAAGCCTCTTAAGTTAATATCAAAGTGATCTTTAGAAAGAAACAATAAAAGGGGATTTAAAAAATTCTTCTGTGATTAAAAATGGTTTGTGGGACACCGCAAAGCAGAACCCAAGGGCGATTTAAAATGCACATACTTAAGAGGCAAACCTATATAAACAGGAAGTATACTGCCTAGGAGACCTAGGGGGAAATGGGAGATATCTAGAGAGCATGGAGTTTCTTTTTAGGGTAATGAGAATGTTCTAAAATTGATGCTGGTGATGGTTATGAAACTCTGAATATTCTTTTTTTTTTTTTAAGATTTTATTTATTTGATAGACAGAGATCATAAGCAGGCAGAGAGGCAGGCAGAGAGAGGAAGGGAAGCAGGCTCCCTGCTGAGCAGAGAGCCCCATACAGGGCTTGATCCCAGGACCCTGAGATCATGACCAGAGCTGAAGGCAGAGGCTTTAAAGGCCACTGAGCCACCCAGGCACCCCTGAAACTTTGAATATTCTAGCAACCACTGAACAATGCACCTTGAAAGGGTGAATTATATGTAAATTATATCTCAATAAAAACATGAGATGGGGTGTCTGGGTTAAGGCCTCTGTCTTCGGCTCAGGTCATGATCCCAGGGTCCTGGGATTGAGCCCCGCATCGGGTTCTCCTCTCCGCAGGGAGCCTGCTTCCTCCTCTTTCTCTCTCTCTGCTTACTTCTGATCTCTGTCTGTCAAATAAATACATACATACATACATACATACATGAGAAAGGTACATGCTAGAAAGTAAACATAATTGAAAATCTTAAGAGTGTCCAACTCACAAACCTAGGAGGGAACCAGAGAGCAGAGTCACAGAGAGTGGAAGGGAGGATGACTGGGCCATAAAACGTTCCTCACTGCAACCAGCAGAAAATGGCCATGGTGATGAGGAGGAAAAGGAGCTAATTCAAAGGATGGTAGCAGAGTCCCAGGAACTGGAAGCTAAGCTTCTAGTGACAAAGCCAAACACCACACCATAGAACCGGACTGATGAGGAGCCGTCCACCTCAGGTGCTTGAGGAAACCGCCACCTTCGCGGCCCCCCGCCCCCCATCACGCCAAGTCTCCACTCGAACTGGACTCTGACAGCGTGCTGCCTCCTCCGCCTCAAGCTGCTCTTTCCAAATTAGCCTCTGGATGGATCCCAGGTCATGTCTCCAAACCCTGCCGTCAGGAAGGCCAGGCGTTTGCCTTTTCTGACTCTGACTTGCAAAGGGGCCCTCATGGGGCTGGAAAGTCTCCAACATCCATTCATGAGAACAAACAAGATACAAAAAGGAATTTCTTTAACCTAGTGAAAGGTATCCACAAACCCACAGTTGTAGTCCCTTTCAGTGCTGAAACTTCAAGAACATTCTCTTTATTTATTTATTTATTTTTAAAGGTTTTATTTATTTGCCAGAGAGAGACACAGTGAGAGAGGGAACACAAGCAGAGGGGGTTGGGAGAGGGAGGAGGAGGATCCCTGAGGAGCAGGGAGCCCGAGGCGGGGCTCAATTCCAGGATCCTGGGATCATGACCTGAGCCAAAGGCAGACACTTATCGACTGAGCCACCCAGGGGGCCCAAGAACATTCTCTTTTAAAAACCTCTGTAGTCAGAAAGAGATCAAGGACCCCACCATCAGTACTTGAATTCAGTGGTATACTTGGTGGCTGAGCCAACCTAGTATTATGGGCTAAACTCTGTCCCCTCAAAATTCCTACCTTAAAGACCCGATTCCCAGGAACACAGATGGTGACTGTATTTGAAGAAGGGGCTGTTGAAGAAATAAAGGTTAAAAATAAAGGTAAAACTGCAGCAGGCCCTAATCCACTGTAGCTATCTCCTAATGAAGAAATGGAGATAGGATACACACAGAGGATGACCATGTGAAGACACGGGAAGGCAGCCATCGACAAGCCACAGAGGGGCATTCAGAAGAAACGAACCCTGCTGACACTATGATCTCGGATTCCGAGCCTCTAGAACTGCGAGTAAATAAAGTTAGATTGTTTAAGTCACTCAGTCTGTCGTACCTCATCATGGCAGCCCTAGCAAACTGACACAGTAAGAAGAAGAGAGGAGAGATACAAGGGCTGGAAAGGAAGAAACTCAAGTGTGATATGTATTAAGAAAGGCAGGAAGATCTGCCAGGACAATGGCCAGAACTAATAAAGGCTGAGTAAAGCTGCTATACGGAGAAACACACACAAAAATCAATATATACCAACAATTAGAAAATAATTAGAAATTTAGGTGCATTAATTAACTGTCCCTCTCTGTGCATACAGATAAATATAAGTTCCAATATATTTATCCACATATCAAGGGAACACAACACAGCAGTTAAGATAAATGGGCTGAATCTGTGTGGATATATCACAAAAACATAACTCTGAATTAAAAATGACACAAAAGCAAGTTACAACAATACATTAATCTATTCATTTTTAAGATGCAAAATCATAGGGATTCATGAAAGTGGTACAAGTACAGGTAAATTCACAGGAATGATAAATAATGTAAACATTTCATCTCAGGGATAGGCACATAGATGTCTGCCACATTATTTTCTATACTCTCTCCTATATACTGGCAATGTTTAAGTTTTGTGGTAAAAATAAAAAACTCTGAGATCTAGATAAATGCAAACATTAAATTCTAAAGGGCTCGTGATGTTTTAAAAAGTTCCACAACACCACATTCCTTTTCTGAAGACAATAAACTCACTCCCATAACTACCACTAACCAGCAGGAAGGTAAAATTAGGAAAGAAAGTGTTTTATACCCAAAACGTTTATTTTCAAGCCAGAGTAAAGACCAAGCCCTTTTCAAGGCTTGTATGACCTCCTATAATCTGAAAGGTTTCGGGGGTAAACATACCACACTCTACACCTGGGCTCATCAAGGAGAAGACTCAGCTGAAGGTAAAAGGGCAAAGCCAGCTTACAGGCACCAGGAGCAATATGGTTCACATTCACAAAGTCAAGACCATAATAGGGCTCTTGGACAAAACCAGTGACTGGTAATGTCATGGAATCTTTATGGCTAGGTTAAAAAGAAAATCTGAGCTCCACTAAAATTTGCACTGACCCCACCCATGCTTATTAGCAGTAACCTTCCTTCCCTAATCCTCCATCCCTTCTCTAGGCTTAGGATAGTGACTCAAACTTCTACTCCCCAGACTTTTCCTGGGGAAAAAAGTCAAGAATACCCAACAACAACAACAACAACAACAACAACAACAGATTGTAATGCAAAGGTCAGAAAGAGCTTAGGATAGTGACTCAAAATTCTAATCCGCAGACTTTTCCTGGGGAAAAAAGTCAAGAATACCCAACAACAACAACAACAACAGATTGTAATGCAAAGGTCAGAAAGAGTTCATGCATTTAATTTTAGGTCACTTACTAGGTTTTTCTTGAGTCTTGGCCAGGGTTATTTTGGTACTGGTATGGGGAGCGTGGTTTGCATGGGTGTGGGTTAGATTAAAAAACAGACAAACAAACTCTCACCCCAAGTGCTCAAACAGGTCCCCAAACCAGATCCATGAGACCATGAGACTAGCACCGCCCATGGACCCAACCAGGACACCTGCCAGGAGATTCTGATCAATAGGGTTTCCCACAGTACAGAAAGGGGGTGGGGGGTGGGGGGCACCTGGGTGGCTCAGTCCTTAAGTGTCTGCTTTCTGCTCAAGTCATGATCCCAGGGTCCTGGGATAGAGGCTCTCTGCTCGGCAGGAAGCCCGCTTCTCCTTCTTCCCCTCCCCTTGCTTGTGTTCCCTCTCTCGCTGTCTCTCTCTCTGTCAAATAAATAAATAAAATTTTGAAAAAAGAAAGAAGAAGAAAGAAAGGGATGGTGGGGGGGGGGCAGCTAACAGCATCACTATTTCAAATCCTCTGCCACCTCCTTTTTCTGGTGGAAGTACTTAGCAATGTGAGAGAAAAGAACCCCACTTTTAACAATATATTAAATAACAGATGAGGTGCTTAAAATATCATGTTACTCCCTTTACAGGCATGTCACTCATGGTTCATTTGTTAAATATACAGCCCTTTCTCCAAGGGAAAACAGAATGCCCATCAAATAACAATAATGAAAAATATGGGACGCCTGGGTGGCTCAGTTGGTCAAGCGGCTGCCTTCGGCTCAGGTCATGATCCCAGCGTCCTGGGATCGGGTCCCACATCGGGCTCCTTGCTTGGCGGGGAGCCTGCTTCTCCCTCTGCCTCTGCCGGCCACTCTGTCTGCCTGTGCTTGCTCTCGCTTCTCTCTCTATGACAAATAAATAAATAAAATCTTTAAAAAAAAATAATAATGAAAAATATATCCTAGAGCCTTGTACAATCAGAGATAGCAAAGTGAGTCAGCAGGACAAGGAAGTCAAGCGCTCTATCTGTTCTATGGTCCGTAAGACTAAACCATCACAAGAGATTTCCAAGAACTAAATTCTGAAAGTCAAGATCATGGTTTTTAAAATATGAAACAAAGGCACATCCTAGTTCACAGCAGGTTCCTCGGAAAGTCCTGAGATCTTTCCAGTCTCTGATATTACTGCTCCTCCTAGCTATCTGTGTGCTTACACTACACACTGTCTCTTTGAGCAGACTATAAGCTCTGTGAGGGCAAGAACCCTCTCCACATCTGTGAGGGCCTCAAATGGCAGCCTGAATATTTCAAACGCTTAATAAATATTAGTTGGGTTTCAGTGAATCTGGCACAAGAGGCCTGATGAAGTAGAAGGAAGAAGTACACAGTTTTTGGAAGGCAACCTGTTCAAAAGAAATGCCCATTTAAAATGTTAAAAGATGAACAGCCAACCTTTGCCAGAAAGAGATAAAATGTTCTTCTAAGTACAACTGAAGAAGGAAAGCACCAGAGCTTCCTCTTGTAAGCTTCTGAAGAGATAAAAGCATGTCTGGTGTGAGTGATAATGTGTTACAGGCTTAGGCAAGAACAGGTGAAAAAAAATCTGATAAAAGTCATCAGCCAAGACACTGCCTGTAACCCAGGGGAGAGGGAGCCATGCTTGGCCAGGCTGCTGCAAAACTTACTGGTATCAAGATGGCTTTCAAATAAGGAAGGCTCAAACAGAAGAGAGAAGATAAATGCTTCATCTTCAACTTGGTTGTTTGTTTTTTTTTAAACTGCAGATGTTCTCTCACTCCTATTACGTATTTATAGAGGGCCAACTATTGACGAGACTCCGCGGGGAAGGGAACTCTACCCCCACCCTGCCCCCACTGGTACTCTGGAGTTGGCCTTGGCCTGTGTTCTCACTAGCTGTTACACGTAACATGCCTTGCCTGGAGAAATGCCATGACAGCAAGTGTCTCTCAGGAACCGTTTATTACAACCTCTCAAAGAGCAGTGAGTCAGCTTCAGCTTCTCGCTGAGAAGTCTCAGACTCCTGAATGAAAAATAGAAAGGTTTAAAAAGGGATAACCATTTTGTAGAAATTGACAAGCTGATCCTAAAATTGAGATGGAAATACAAACGACCTGGTATGGGTGAAGCAATTTTGAAAAATAACATAGTTGGAAAACATATACTACCAGATTGCAAAACTTACTGTAAAACTGTAAGTAACCAGGATAGTGATAGACATATAAGTCAATGGAATAGAACCAAGTCCAGAAATAATCCTTTACATTTATGGCCAGTTGGTTTTGCCAAGGGAATTCAGTGGGGGAAAGGATGGTCTTTTCAACAAATGGTGTCAACACAACTGCCTGTATTGATTTAAAAAAAAAAAAAAGAACTTGCACCCTTACCTCACACCATACCCCCAAATTAACTCAAAATGGAACACAGACATAGGTAAGGGCTAAAATTATAAAACTTCTACATAAAAACATAAGAGAAAATCTCCGTGACCTTGGACAAGGAATAGATTTTTATTTTATTTTTTATTTTTTAATTTAAAAATATATTATTTATTTATTTGACAGAGATCACAAGTAGGCAGAGAGGCAGGCAGAGAGAGAGGAAGGAAGCAGGCTCGCTGCCAAGCAGAGAGCCCAACACGGGGCTCAATCCCAGGACCCTGGGATCATGACCCACACCCAAGGCAGAAGCTTTAACCCACTGAGCCACCCAGGCATCCCTATTTTTATTTTTATTTAAAGATTTTATTTATTTATTTGACAGACAGAGATCATAAGCAGGCAGAGAGAGAGGCAGAGAGAGAGGGGAAGCAGGCTCCTTGTTGAGCAGAGAGCCCGATGCAGGGCTGGATCCCGGGACCCTGAGATCAAGACCTGAGCTGAAGGCAGAGGCTTAACCCACTGAGCCACCCAGGTGCCCCAAGGCATACAGTTTTTAAATACATGATACTAAAAACTGACCAAGAAGAGAAAAATACTGATAAAACCGAACTTAGTCAAAATTAAAAACATTTGTTCTTCAAAAGACAACCATATAAGAAAATGAAAAGATAAGCCACACATTAGGAAAAAATATTTGCAAGTCAACACATCTGACGAAAGACTTGAATCCATGGGAGACTGGGTGCCTCAGTTGGTTAAGCGACTGCCTTCTGCTCAGGTCATGATCCTGGAGTCCTGGGATGGAGTCCCACATTGGGCTCCCTGCTCAGGAGGGAGCCTGCTTCTCCCACTGACCTCTCTCCTCTCAAGCTCTCTCTCTCTCATTCTCTCTCTCAAATAAATAAATAAAATATTAAAAAAAAAAAAAAGACTTGAATCCAGAATACATAAGGAACTCTCACAACTCAATAAGACGACAACAAACAACCCAATAAGAAACAATCAGGCAAAGATCTGAAAATGTTTCACCAAAGAAGATACAGGAATTGCTGAAGAATACATGAAAAGAAGCTCAACATCATCACTTATTATGGAAATACAAATTACAACCTCAAATAGATAGCCCTACATACCTGCTAGATTGCCTATAATTCCTAAGACTGACAGTACCAGGTGTTGGGCAGATGTGACAAAATTGGAACCCTCACTCACTGCTGAAATGTACAGCTACTTTGAAAATGCTCTTTGGTTTCTTAAAAGGTTAAACGTAGGCCTGCCAGATGGAAATACACAGCCACACGGGAACCTGCATGTGAGTGTTCACAATGGCCTCACTCATAACCGCCTCAAAGCAAAAACCATCCCAATGTCTTATTGCCTGGTGAATGGATAGAAAAAACACGGTACATGCATAAAACAGAATACCAGTTAGCAATAAAAAGGAACATGTTCATGCTGATGAACCCAGTGAAGGAAGCCAAATGCGAAAGACTACATATTATTTCATTTACAAGAAATCTCCAGAAAACATACATCTAGAGAGGGCAGAATAAGTGCTTGTTTGGGACTGGAGAAGGGAGCAGGGACTGACCACAAACAGATATCCTGGAATATCTGGGAGAGATGGAAGTGTTACAAAATTGGATTTCAGTCATAGTTATACAACTCTGTATGTTTACTAAAATAAATAAATAAATAAATAAATTTAAAAAAAATCACTGAATTGTACACTTACAAGAGATGAATTTTATGGTATGTAAACCACAACTCAATTTAAAAAAACACCAACAACCAACCATCTGTATTATCTTAAGGGTCCCTAACTGCAGGTTCCCACACTGGGAAAATCTTTTAGGATACCTTCTAGTAGAAATGGAACTTTGAAGCAGAGGACGAAGATACAGATTTCTCTGCAAGAGTGGTTTTCCAGCTTTACTGCATATAAGAGTCACTTGGAAACACAGACCCCTTAGATATCCCTCCACCCCAGATAGGTCAGGGTTGGGGCTCATTAATTTGCATCTGTAAAAAGCTCCAGGAACACAAAGGAAAAATACAGCTTCCAAAGTCCCCCCAGAGATTATATCAGAGCTGTAACCCATACCTCTTATAGAATAGAATCATGACTGAACAATCACATGGTTTGGTACTCCATGAACTACAACACTCTTATGGACCATTAATAAGTAGTTTCAGAGTAAAATCTGTGCGTTCCTGTGTTGAAAGCAACAAAGAAAATGTCCTGTGTTTTATGTATTTATGCACACGTATGTGTTGGCTTATTTATTTATCGGGGGGAGGGGGGCATGTGGGTGAGGCGGGGGGGTGTATGCTGAAGGGGAGAGAGCATCCCAAGCAGGCTTCATGCCCAGCACAGAGCCTGACATGGGGCTTGATGAATGGGGCTCGATCTCATGACCCTGAGATCACGACCTGAGCTGAAATCAAGAGACGGAGACCCAAATGACTGAGCCACCCAGGTGCCCCAAAGACGTCCTATATTTTAAATGGTTCAAAGACAGAAGAGTTCTGCCTTGGGCCTTTCTAAATGAAGTCATTTGACAGAAGTAAATTATATTTATTCGAGGTATTCTAAATATGCTCCCACATTTAAAAAAATGTTTTTCTTTTGAAAGTGTTTAGGTCACTCTTCAAGTTGAATCTAATTTTAAATCTGTGTAAGTGCAAGATCACATGTTTTTCTGAATTCTTAACAGGGATGTGTAATTGTTTGATCTATAAGAGCACAGTTTTGACAGACACTAATAACACTCAGCAGCAGCAGTGCTAATGGTTCAATCCTAAAACAATTCCCTAAATACCTACCGGAGTTTAATGCTGGGGTATCACAGAAGTCACAGACACAGAAGACCTTGTCCATACCAGGAATTCACCATACTTTCCAAATATTATAAAAACAACAGTACTCGACATCAGTGTATGCGGGAACAGACGGGGGAAATTTTTATAGAAATAGGACTGTGTCCTAGAAAAAAATATAACAGCACTTAAATTATTTTCAATTTCTCTTATCAGTGTGGCTCAAAGGAGTGGGAGTAGTCTCGCACACTGCAATGCCATGGTGCGGGAGGAGCCAGAAGAGCCAGACTGAGAACCTCAATGCAAACCGTGCTTGCAGGAGTACGCACACAGGACTTCCCGAGTAGCTCCTGGCTGTGCCATTAGATTCTGACTGAACTGGCTGGGGCTAGGGCTCAAGCACTCTACGGAAAGGATTCTCTTGTAGGTTGTGTTCTTAAAAGATAGTCGTGACATGCCTCTGTCCAACCCGTGGGCTCCTCCTGAATGGCCGCTCTCCACCCCCTCCTCATCACAGGGCCAGCCCAGATTCTTGTTCAGGCCCACAAGATGGGGAGGAGGTGACTTCTGAGGCTGGCCCTGAATGAAATGCCACTCCACCTTCACGGCTTGGAATGCTTGCTCTTGGAACCCTGCTGGCATGTAACAAAATCCCAGTCAGGCAAGGGGAGGAGAGGTCCTTGCCTCCTAGCCATCCCCACCAAGATGCCAGACGTGTCATGGAAGTGAAGCCATCTTGGATGGTCCACCTCCAGCCGCTCTCTCGACTCCTATAACCCCGTGAGAGGCCCTGGTGGGCCACGTAGAGAAGAACCGCCTGGCTGAGCCCTGCCTGAATTCCTGAGTCACAGAATTGTGAGCAAATATAAAATGACTGTGGTCCTAAGCCTTAAGTCTGGGAGTGGGTTTTGTTACCCAATGACAGACAACAAAATTCTGTTCTAGAACATACTTCTAGGTAAATGATATGCAGATTGTAGTCAATAGGTAGGGACTTGATTTGGACACCTCAGGGGTGGGGCCAGCCTGAATCTAGCTGGGGGTGGGGCAGAATATAAATATCCACAAGCCAGACCTGATCTGCTTACTTTTCACAGAAGTTTTCCATGTCTGGCAGCAAAAGGTTTCACTGCTTTCCAAATTTTATATTAAAAAAATTTCTTGGGACGCCTGGGTGGCTCAGTTGGTTAAGCAGCTGCCTTCGGCTCAGGTCGTGATCTCAGGGTCATGAGTCTCCCTCTGACTCTGCCTGCCACTCTGTCTGCCTGTGCTCACTCTTGCTCTCTCTCTCTGACAAATAAATAAATAAAATCTTTAAAAAAAAAATTTCTTATGTGAATACTTTATATCCTTTCTAAAGGCCAATTGAAACATGGCTCCATCCTTACACACCAACCTATCAATGTGGCTCCACTCTTAAGAGTTTGCTGAAACAGGGGGAAGGAAAGATCCTGAAGATGTGGATTTCAATGGGATCATCCATTCCACTCTTCTCTCTACTTACCAGAACCTTGTGTCCATTTATAATCGGAAAGAAGTTTAAACGTAACCACATTTAAAATGCCACCCATGACAAAGGCTGCAAAAGATGACACGGGAGTCAGGCAGATGCGAATTCTGGCTCTGCCTTTTCCCATCTGTAAGGTGGGAGGCCTGGCCCTGAACATGCACTCGAGAAATGTCAAGTTCATGTCGCCCTTCTCTCTTCTCTCCCAAATCAATGCAGCCGAACCTATAAAGTGTTGCACAGACTTAGGATGTCCCTGAATTTATTCTAAGCAAATACAAAGAAACTAAATCGCACATGGCTCAGCTAATTGTGCCCAAGGGAAATAAACATATGTCTGTACGCATAAACATATACCATCCAGGTGCACTGGACAAACTCCTCCAAGTACCATACAGGTATTACTAACCTTTTTAAGTATTTAAAATGTCAACATCTGAGAAAGAAAATGAATGAAGCTGCATCTACATTTCCGGATGGGTTGTCCAAAGTTCTTTGGATGAGAAAGCAGATAACTTCGCTGCCAGAGAGCAAGCTGTGCTTGTCTAGAGATGGATCCTTAAAAGGAGAACTGCAGAGATGAGCTCTTAGCCCAAAGCAGCTATGCAGGTCTGATGATCTCAACTCACCACTGAGAGCTGGCGAGTGAACTTCAGTGTTGGGAAGTAACAAGTCCTTGAGTCTACTGCTTGACAGAAAGGAAGGCCTTGGCTAAAACAGGGGCAAGTCTTAGCATTCACAAGGATTCTGGCAGGTAGAGGAGCTTAACTCTTAGGACTTAGGAGACTGATGGTTCTCAAGGGAACCCTTCTTGATTCTTAGGTAGTACCTGAATCTTCACCTTTAACTGGCATTAAACTGATAAGGGCAGCTACCCACTAATCACAGCCCAGGCTTCACCTGTCTCTGTTACACTGAATTTTCCCTCACTCTTTTAGCCAACAGAATCAAAGAACCCACCCCCCCAAATGAGACTACGTCTGCTTTTCAGGACTCAATTTTACATGATTTGCTCAGTATCTGATGTCTGCTAAATGAACTGTGAAATCTGAATTTTGTCCTTCAGGGCCTACTCATTCACTCTCCTCTCGGGTGCAGGGCTGAACTTGCAGCACTGGTGAAGGACTTAAGAGATTTTCTGGGGCAGGCAAATAAACGGAACACTGCTGCAGAGTTCTCACCCTGTACATGAAGTGATAAAACACTAATTGAAGGAACGCTGTGATGTTAACGATGTATGTTGTAAAACCTAGAGCAATCAGTAATAAAATAAGCCAAAGAGGTAAAAAGTTAACAAGCCCACAGTGGAGATAAAATGGAATATTAAAGATTGTTAGTCCAAATGAAGTCAGGAAGAGGGAAAAAGAAGCAAAGAGCAAAGAGAAAGAAATAAGCAAGTTGGTCAACATAAATCCAAACATATTGGTAACTGCATTAAATGCAAACACTCCAGGTAAAAGGCAAAGATAGTCTGGAAAAACAAAAGCAACACCAAATTACATGCTTTCTCTGAGAAATCCACTTTAAGTAGGAAGATACAGATAGGTTAAAAGAAAAAAGACTGAAAAAAATACTCGTGCAAACACCAATCAAAAGAAAGCTGAATTGGCTACAATTATTGCAGAAGATTTTAACACCTTCCCCTGTGACTGATAAAACAAGTAAACAGAAAATCAGTATGGGGAGTCTGGATGGCTTAGTGGGTTACGCAGCAGACTTTTTGTTTTGACTCAGGTCATGATCCGGGGGTCCTAGGATAGAGCCCCACCATGAGCCACACAACAGGGTTCTCCATCCAGGGGAATCTGCTTGAGATTTTCTCTCTCCCTCTCCTTCTGCCCCTCCTTACACGCAAGCATACAGACTCTCTCAAATAAAAAGAAGTAAATCTCTTAGAAAAAGAAAGAAAATCAGTATAACTCCAGAACACCTGAACAACACTATCAACCAAATTGACCTGACACTGATAGAAAATCCATCCAAAAGCACCAAAAAACACTTTCTGCTCAAATTCATGTGGCGCATCACCAAACCGGAAAACACTCTGAGCACGAAACAAATCTCGAAAAATTTAAGAGGATTCATTTGCAACGATGTGGATTAGAGAATATAATGCTAGAGAATATATTAGAGAATATAATGCTAAGCAAAATAAGTCAGAGAAAAACAAATACCACATGATTTCACTTCTATGTGGAATTTAAGAAACAAAACAAATGAGCAAAGGGAGAAAAGAGAGACACACTAAGAAATAAAGCCTTCACTATAGAAAACAGACTGATGGTTACCAAAGGGGAGGTGGTGGGGCTTAGGGGATGGAGACCAAGAGCACACTAATCTGGATGAGCACTACTTAATGTACAGAATTGTTAAGTCACTGTATTATACACCTGACACTAATGTAACACTGTATGTTAACAATACTGGAATCAAAGTCAAAACTTAAAAAAAGTTAAGAGGGGGGCGCCTGGGTGGCTCAGTGGGTTAAGCCGCTGCCTTCGGCTCAGGTCATGATCTCAGGGTCCTGGGATCGAGTCCCGCATCGGGCTCTCTGCTCAGCAGGGAGCCTGCTTCCTTCTCTCTCTCTCTCTGCCTGCCTCTCAGTGTACTTGTAATTTCTCTCTGTCAAATAAATAAATAAAATCTTAAAAAAAAAAACACGTTAAGAGGATTCAAGTAAGACAAAGTATGTTTTCTAATCACAACAGAATTAAACTAAAATCAACAACAGAAAGATACCTGGAAACCCCACAAATATCTGCAATTAAATAAGACACTTCTAATAACCTATGAGTCATAGAAAAAAAATCAGAAATAAATAGAAAATACACTGAAATGAATGAAAATAAAAGTACAATGTATCAAAATTTATGGAATACATAATACATAAAAGGTAAATAAAAGAATGGGAAATTTACAGCTTTACATGCTTATATTAGAAAAGAAAGGTCTAAAAGGCCTAAAAGTCAATCTTCAGGAGCTAAAAAAAGAGCAAATTAAATTGAAAGTAAGATGAAATCAAAAGCAGAAATCAACAAAATGGAAGACAGAAAAACAACAGACTAACTGAATCAATGAAACCCAGACCTAGTTCACTGAAATAATTAATAAAATTGATAAATCTCTACCAGACTAATCAGAAAAAAGAGAAGACACAAATCACCAATGTCGGGAGTGAAAGATGTCGGGAGTGAAATATCACCCCTAAACATCCTTATGGTTGTTACAATGAAAACAAAACACCCAAAAAAACACAGCAAACAACTTTTTGTTAATAATAATAAGCATAATGATATTAATAAATCATTGTTAAATTCAACAACCTAGATGAAATGGACAAATTACATTAAAAAGACAAATTATGGGGGCGCCTAGGTGGCTCAGTGGGTTAAGCCTCTGCCTTCAGCTCAGGTCATGATCTTCGGGTCCTGTGATCAAGCCCCCCATCAGGCTCTCTGCTCAGCAGGGAGCCTGCTTTCCCCTCTCTGCCTGCCTCTTTGCGTGCTTGTGATCTCTCTCTCTGTCAAATAAATAAATAAAATATTTTAAGGAAAGAAAGAAAGAAAGAAAGAAGAAGACAAATAACTGGGGTGCCTGGGTGGCTTAGTCGTTAAGCGTCTATCTTCAGCTCAGGTCATGATCCCAGGTTCCTGGGATCGAGCCCCACATCAGGCTCCCTACTTGGTGGGAAGCCTACTTCCCCCTCTCCCACTCCCCCTGCTTATGCTCCTTCTTTCACTGTGTGTCTCTCTGTTACAACTTTGTGCTAATAAATAAATAAAATAATTTTAATAAATAAAATATTTAGTATTTTATTTATTTGACAAAGCTCACAAGCAGGTGGGGGGGCCCAACCCACTGAGCCACGCAGGTGCTCCAAATAAATAAAATCTTAAAAAAAAAAAAAAAGGACAAATTACTAAAGCCTATTTGATAAGAAATAAATAACACTAATAGCTCTATACCTACTAAAAAAACTCCAGGCTCCAAAGGCTTTACTCTATTGAACATTTAAATTTAATTTGAACTCTATTTAACATTTAATTGAACTCTATCAAACATTTAAGAAAGAAAAATACTCCACAACATGTTATAGGAAACAGAAAAGAAGCACTTCCCAACTAGTTGCATGAGGCCAACATTACTGATACCAAAACAAGACAAAAACTGCATGGAAAAATTATGCATAAACATAAAAGCAGAAATCCTTAAAATTTTAAAAATTGAAATAAATTGGCTTTCATCAATATTAACAGATAAGACAAATTCCATGATCATCTCAAAAGATATAAAACAAGCATTTGGTAAAATTCAACAGCCATTGTTTTTTGTGTGTGGTTTTTTTTTTTTTAAGATTTTATTTATTTGACAGAGAGAGGTCACAAGGAGGCAGAGAGGCAGGCAAAGAGAGGAAGGGAAGCAGGCTCCCAGGTGAGCAGAGAGCCTGATGCCGAGCTTGATTCCAGGGTCCTGGGATCATGACCTGAGCTGAAGGCAGAGGCTTAGCCCACTGAGCCACCCAGGTTCCCTCAACAACCATTGTTAATAACTCTCAGCGAACTAGAAATAGAAGGAAACCTTATGAAACACGTACAGCTAGTATCACACTTAATAACAGATAACAGAAAACTGAACGCTTCCCCCTAAGACTGGTAGCAAGCCAAGGATATCTGTGTCACTACTTGTAATCAACACTGTATTGGAGATCCTATCCAGGGCAATTAAGTAAAGCAAACAGATTTGAAAAGAAGGAAAGCTGTCTTGATTCACAGATAATGTAATTAAGTATGTAGAAAGTTCTATGGACTACACAAAAGCTGCTAAAACCAGTAAGTTAATTTAGCAAGGTCACAGGATACAAGATCAATATACAAAAGTCAATTGTATTTATATAGACTAGCAATGAACTATAGGAAAATAAAGTTTTAAAAAATACCATCAACAGATATAATATCAAAAGCATAGGCAACAGAAGTAAAAACAGGTAAGTTGGACCATATGAAGATTAAAAACTTCTGTGCATCAAAGGTTACAACAGAGTGAAAATGCAACCTAGAGAATGGGAATAAATATTTGCAAGTTATATATCTGATAAGGTTTGTTGGCTGTTTTCTGTTTTAGATTTTATTTATTTTATTTATTTGAGAGAGCAAGTGAATGAGCAAGAGAGCACTGGCAGGGGAGCTACAGAGGCAGAAAGAGAAGCAGACTCCCTGACGAGGGATTCGATCCCAGGACCCTGGAACCATGACCTGAGCTGAAGGCAGAGGCTTTAACTGACTGAGCCGCCCAGGCGCCCCCAATAAGGAGTTATTACCAGAACATATAAAAAATTTCTGTAACTCAACAAGAAAAAAACAAGTAGCCCAATTTAAAAATAGACAAAGGACTTGGAATAGATATTTCTCCAAAGAAGATGTACAAATAGCCAACAAGCACATGAAAAGATGCTCAACATCACTAATCATTAGGGAAAAACAAATCAAAACCATAACGAAATATTGCCTCACACGTGTCAGGATGTCTATTATCCAAAAGACAAGAGATGACAAATGCTGGTGAGGAGTGGAGAAAAGGGAACCCTAGTGCCCTACTGGCAGGAATGCAAACTGGTGCAGCCACTGTGGACAGGAGGATGGCGGGTCCTCACAAAATTAGAAACAGAATGACCATATGATCCACAAATATCACTTCTGGGTATGTATACAAAACAACTGAAAAGAAGGCCTTGAAGAGATGTTTGCACACTCATGTTCACAGCAGCATTACTCAACAGTAGCCAAAAGATGGAAGCTACCCAAATGTCCATCAGTGGATGAATGGATAAACAAAATGTGACATATACATGCGATGGGATATTAATCAGCCTTAAAAAGGAAACACAATCTGGCACTTGCTACAGAATGGATGATCCTTGAGGATATTATGCTAAGTGAAATAAGGCAGTTGCAAAAAGACAAATACCATATGATTTTACTTATATGAGGTAAGTCAAGTAAAAAGTCAAATGCATAGAAACAAAATTAGAATGAACAGTGGTTGCCAAGGGCTGGGTGAAGGAGAAGGGGGGAGCTGTTTAATGAATGGGTAGAAAGTTTCAGTTTTGCCACATGAAAAAGTTCTGGGGAATCTAGAGGTCGCACAACAATATAAATATTCTGTACTTACCACCATTTAGCAGTACACTTAAAAGTGGTTAAGATGGTAAATTTCATGCTGTGTGTAGTAACAAATAATTTTTAAAAAATTTTTAAACAAACATGAAATACTTAAAGATAATGTTTTAAAAAATATGTGCAAGGGGCTCCTGGGTGGCTCGGTCACTGAGCATCTGCCTTCAGCTCAGGTCATGATCCCAGGGTCCTGAGATCAAGCCCCACATTGGGCTACCTCCTTGGTGGAAGCCTGCTTCTCTCTCTCCTACTCCCCCTGCTTATGTTTCCTCTCTTGCTGTCTCTCTCTCTCTCTCTCTCTCACTCTCTCTCAAATAAATAAATAAATAAATAAAATTTAAAAAATAGAAAATGTGTGCAAGACCTTCATTCTAATAGTATAAAACATTACTGAGACCACTTAAATAAATGTAGAAATATACCGCTTTCATGGATTGGAATTTATAATATTAAAACATTAAATCTCCTCAAATTTATTAACAAATTTCATTCAATCCAAATCAAAATCCCTGCCAGCTTTTTTTCCTAGGAAATTTATAAGCTCATTCTAAAATGTGTATGGCATTACACAGCATACACGTTGGGTGACTCAGTGGTTAAGCGTCTGCCTTTGGCTCAGGTCATGATTCCAGGTTCCTGGGATGGAGTCCCGCACTGGGCTCCCTGCTCCGCGGGGAGTCTGCTTCTCCCTCTGCCCCTTACCCTGCTCATGTGTGAGCACGCTCTCTCTCAAATAAATAAAATCTTTTAAATAAATAAATAATAAATAAAATGTGTATGGAAATTCAAAGGATTGCGAATACCCTAAACAATTAAAAAAGAATAAGGTAGAGGATTTACAATTCTTGACCGTAAGTCTTACTTTAATACCACAGTGTTCACAAGAGTGTGACACTGGCATAGGGACAGACAAATAGAGCAGGACAGAACAGAGACCAGATGTAGACCCTTACACGAATGGTCAATGGAGTTTCTGTAAAGGTTCCGTGGTAATTCAGTAGGGGAAAGGATAATCTTTTCAGCATGTGGTGCTGGAACAACTAGGGGGGAAAATGAACTTTCAAAGGAAGTGCCAGACTTGTACACTGAAAACTACAAAACATGCTTAAAGAAAAAAAGGAATATTTGAATGGAAAGACATCCCATATTCACGCACTGAAGAACCCAATATTGGTAATGGCAAATTGATCTAGATATTCAGGGCAATCCCTATCAAAATCCCAAGTGCCTTTTTCACAAAAATGGGTAAGATGATCCTAAAATTCAAATTAAACTGCAAGAAACATCAAACAACCATTCATATTTCCTGATTTTAAAATGTACTGGAGGGTTGCCCGGGTGGCTCAATGGGTTAAACCTCTGCCTTCGGCTCAGGTCATGATCCCAGGGTCCTGGGATCAAGCCCCACAATGGGCTCTCTACTCGGCAGGGAGCCTGCTCCCCTCCCAACCCCCGCCCCACCCCCCGCCTCTCTGCCTACGTGTGATCTCTGTCAAATAAATAAATAAACATCTTAAAAAAAAATAAAATGGGGGCACCTGGGTGGCTCAGTGGTTTAAAGCCTCCTGCCTTCGGCCCAGGTCATGATCTCAGGGTCCTGGGATGGGGCCCCACATCGGGCTCTCTGCTCAGCAGGGAGCCTGCTTCCTGTCCACCCCCCACACCTGCCTCTCTGCCTACTTGTGATCACTATCTGTCAAATAAATAAAACCTTTAAAAAAAAATAAAATTTACTGGAAAGCTATGATAATCCAGAAGTAACACTGGCATAAGGATAAACATATAGGCCAGTGGAACAGAAATAACCCCAAATATCTATGAGTCAACTAATTTTCAACAAGGTACCAAGACCATTCAATTGAGAAAGAATAGTGTTTGCAATAAATGGTGCTGAGACAAGGGGACATCCCCACGTGAAAGAATAAAGTTGGGCACTTATATCACATTGCAATACTAAAATTAAAGCAAAACAGTTCAAAGTCCTAAGCATAAGAGCTAAGACTATAAAATTCTTTTTATTTTATTTTATTTATTGTATTGCTAGTCACCATATAGTACATCATTAGCTTTTGATATAGTGTTCCAAATGGGATACACCCATAGAACAGAATGCTATTCAGGCATAAAAAGGAATGGAGTACTGACACATTCTACAACATGGATGAATTTTGAAAACATCTGCTAAGTGAAAGAAATCAGGTGGAAAAAGCAACATTTTGTATGATTCCACATCTATGAAACCTCTAGAACAGACAAATAGGTAGAAAGTAGATTAACAGTTGCCTGGGATAGAGCAGATTGAAGGAAACAGAGTTACTCTAACAGTTACAGGGTTTCTTTTTGGGGTACTGAAAATGTTCTAAAATTGATTGTGGGGGGGCGCCTGGGTGGCTCAGTGGGTTAAGCCGCTGCCTTCGGCTCAGGTCATGATCTCAGGGTCCTGGGATCGAGGCCCGCATCAGGCTCTCTGCTCAGCAGGGAGCCTGCTTCCCTCTCTCTCTCTCTGCCTGCCTCTCCATCTACTTGTGATTTCTCTCTGTCAAAGAAATAAATAAAATCTTAAAAAAAAAAATAAAATAAAATTGATTGTGGGGACGGTTGCACAATCTTCTTAATACACTAACAGATCACTGAACTGTACATTTAAGATGGGTGACTTGTATGGCATGCAAATTATATCTCAATAAAGCAGTTAAATTAAAAAAGGCCAAGGGAGCCGTTGAGCAGGAAAGTAAATTTGAGACATTGGCATACACGCAGTGCTTAAAACCACCAGCCTGGAAGACTTCACCAAGGCTGTGATATACAAAAGAATGAGACGTAATCCCAGGATAAGCCTCCAATATTAGCGGCTGAGAGCCAAGGAGGTAAGAGTGGGAGAGACGGGAAGACGACCAGGGCGAGGTGGACTCCGGGAAGCAAGTGAAGAAAGTGTTTCAAGGAGACCAAGTGCAGCTTTCCCGAAGCGAGAAGCGAGAAGCAACTGCTGGATTTAGCAACACAAAGGTCCTCGGTGACCTTGACAGGAGGAGTTCTGCTTCGGTAGTGTGGGGGAATACCTGACCGGAGTGGGTTAGAAGAGACTGGAAGGAGAAAAGTCAGAAAATCAAGAAAAGCGAACTCTTAAGGAATCTGCTATAAAAGGAAGGAGAGAAATGGGGTAGTATCGGGAGAACCAGAGAACTAAGAGAACGCGTTACTGTCTTCAAGATGGAAGAAACATGAGTAGTCTGTGGGCTGCGAGAACATGCCAGTCCGGAGAAGCAACATTTAGGAGACAGAGAGGAAGGCTAGAGCTACGCTCCTGACTCAGCAAGGAGGCATGAAGTCTAGCACACAAGTGGACATCCTGGCCCTTCCCAGGGGCACAGACAACTCAGATGTACTAGTTACAGGAAAGGGGCCAACAGCAGAGATGCAAATGGGACAGAGGTGGTGATGAGTGTCAATAACAGGTTTTCTTGATGAAATCAGAAGTAAGTTCATCAGCAAAGGCTGAGAAAGGAGTTTTGAGGAGAGAGGGGAAGGTGTAGACTAGTCCTCTAGGATGGGGGGAGAATGAATGAACAGTGGAAACACAGTAGGATTCCCGGGCAGCACTGGAGGCCTGCTTGAGGTGAGTGACCATGAAATAGGAGTGAGGTCAGCCAACACGCCCCATTCCTCCAACCCAGAAGCACAGCCACACCGGAGGCAGAGACTTGGATTTCATCAGAGTTGTGGCTTAGCCAAGCTAACTGTGGCAAAGCAAAAGAGGGGAAGGGGACTAACCGTGTGTTACCTGAGGCCGCGTAGATAATTCCTTGGAATGCAAGTTATTTACGAAAGAAAGCGAGGGCATGAGGGACAGGGAGAAAGGACGAGGGTAGGTCCTGCCGGGGGCATACTATTGATGGGGCTGATGTTATGATACAGAGCAGAGAAGCGCACTCACGAGCGGCAACTCAGAGCTGACGTGGGAAGGCGATCAGGTTTATTTCTCCACCATTTCACGAAACTACAACGAACGCTCTAGGCTCTTAAGTGGGAGGAAGGACTCAGGACTGAAAAGACTCCCACCATGGGATATGTGGCGTCCAGACTGACGGCATCTGGTAACAACAGGAGGTGCTGTTAACTACAGCCCCATCACTCCCTCGCTGTGGGACACTGGGCAAATTCCCAACCACTGGGGCTCAGTTATCTGTAAAATGGGGGTAAGAGTAACGGCTCACAGGATGAGGATTCGAGCAACATCTGAGAAGCATTATAACTGGGTCTGGCACTCTGTAAGCAACAGATAAACTGTCTGCTCTTAGGAACAGCATTACCATTTGCTGAGGATGCGCATGTTCCTTATTTTTAAAAGATGCAATAACCAACAAAAACAGAGTGTTATTAGAGCAACAGTCCCTGTAGGGAAGAGTTCAGAGACTCAAGTGTTCAGTCATTCCAGAATTCTTCCAAGTACTTTTCCCACTCTGCTCCGGTTTCTCCACTTTTCAGGGGTTTGGGGGAAACGACATGTGCCATCCGCAAGGGCTGTAAGCTCAAGGACAGGAATCCTATAAACACTGAACCTGGCTGTTGAGGGGTCTCACCTCATCCTAAACTCCATTTCCAGGTTCTGGGCCAGCACCTTTACTTTCTGCCCACACAACGGGACAGTCACATGGAACAGCAACATCTTAATAAAACACCTCGGGAAAGGGTCCTTTTTTTATTCCACAGGTTACTGGAAAGAGGAGGAGGAGGGGACCTTGCCCGACTGGCACCTGACAGCTCCTCAGACCATGGGCTGTGCAACTCAGGCCCACGTGAGACTCCCCTGTGGGATATAATCCCGGACAGTCGCTAGGTCCCAGGAGACAGCTGCAGACCCCACCAGCACGCTGCCTGTTTGACAGTTTCTGTTTGCAACCCCACAAGGAAGCGAAAGCACCAGCCAAATGCAGAGCCATGATCAGCGGCCTCTTACAGGCCAGGCTTGAAGTATCTCCACGCCCATTCCCCGCCTGGTGTTTTCTTTTAGAGTAGCTGAGACTGTAGATCCCAGAGACAACTCTCTCCTGCTTTAAGTCTAGCTACGGGCAGGAGCAACCATCTCATCAGAAAGAAAAATGGAAAGAAGCAGTGAACTCTGGAACAAGTGAGAGATACTCAGACTGTTTCAGAATTGAAGACCGGAGGAGAACGAGGGCTCCTATGAATCCTTTCGCCTGGTGTGATTTCCTTACCAAACATCCTCTGCCATTGGGGCTGCGCTCTGAGCTCTTTCTAGTTCATAATTTAATTGCTCTATGAAAATGAACTAAATTTACAGGAGGGGCTTCATGAACTCTCCTTGCGGTATTCTTTTTTTTTTTTTTTTTTAAGATTTTATTTATTTATTTGACAGATAGAGATCACAAGTAGGTAGAGAGGCAAGCAGAGAGAGAGAGAGGAGGAAGCAGGCTCCCTGCTGAGCAGAGAGCCCGATGCGGAACTCGATCCCAGGACCCTGAGATCATGACCTGAGCCGAAGGCAGCGGCTCAACCCACTGAGCCACCCAGGCGCCCCGGTATTCTTTTTTTTTAATAAGATTTTATTTATTTATTTGACAGAGAGAGATCACAACAAAGGCAGAGAGAGAAGCAGGCAGAGAGAGAGGAGGAAGCAGGCTCCCTGCTGAGCAGAGAGTCCAATGCAGGACTCGATCCCAAGACCCTGAGATCATGACCTGAGCCAAGGGCAGACACTTAACCCACTGAGCCATCCAGGTGCTCCTCCTTGTGATATTTTTATAACAACGTACAGAGAAGTCTGGCCCAAATAGTAGATATCGTCTCTCTAGCAAAGAAGTAAAGGAGCAAAAGCCATTTCTAGGCAAACTTCACAGATAGCGACCTGCCTCGTTGTGACTTCACCCAAACAGGCACAATGATAATGGGACAAGGGGAGGGATTTGCTGTGAATAGGCTCTACTTCTATGTACGAGTTTCCAGAAACTACAACAGAAACAAAAACAAAACAAAAGAAATCCACACATGCACATGGGACGAAGTGGAACAAAGAAGGCATTAAACAGAAAAGACAAGTTGTGGGGCGCCTGGGTGGCTCAGTGGGTTAAGCCGCTGCCTTTGGCTCAGGTCATGATCTCGGGGTCCTGGGATCGAGTCCCGCGTCGGGCTCTCTGCTCAGCGGGGAGCCTGCTTCCCTCTCTCCCTCTCTGCCTGCCTCTCTGACTACTGTGATCTCTCTGTCAAAATAAATAAATAAAATCTTTAAAAAAAAAAAAAAAAAAAAGACAAGTTGTGAAACGGTAACCCGGTACTACTTTCTTATGCATATCCATTCATCCACAAGAGCAAAAGTCTGTCATACATACCAGAGGAACCATGGGAAATCTGCTTTCTACATTAATGCTTGAAATCTTTACAATGAATATTTTGATTATTTTTGTGATCGGGGGAAAAAAACATTTGGGAAGAACCCATGCTTCCAGATTTACCTTAAAAAAAAAAAAACAACAACAACAACTATTCAGGGTGCCTGGGTGGCTTAGTGGTTTAAGCCTCTGCCTTCAGCTCAGGTCATGATCCCAGGGTCCTGGGATCAAGCCCCACACCAGGCTCTCTGCTCAGCGGGGAACCTGCTTCCCTCTCTCTGCCTGCTGCTCTGCCTACTTGTGATCTCTCTCACTCTGCCAAATAAATAAATAAAATCTTAAAAAAAAAAACCACTGATTTAGAGATTACAAATGTCTGCTAACTTTTGTGTTTCTACAAAGTGCCTATTACCTATTAGTTAATCCATTCCTACTCCTTCACCTGCTGTAGGACATTTTTTTTTTTTTTAGAACTTCCTTGTCCTTTTACAAATGCTGTCTCTGAATTCCTCCTAAATCCCTCCCAGTCATCTTACAAGCCATCTTTTTCTTTCAGATCAGTTTCTTCCAGAAAGTCAACTCCAACTTACTTTTGCCAATCCTACAAAAATCATGGAATGAACTAAGTATTGAACCCCTTTCCATTACGAATTCCCTTTACCTTCACCGCTAAAATTACCATCCATTTTCACTAACAACTTTCATTTTGGTATCCATTCTTACATTGGGCCATAAATACTCAAGATAGACTTTTTTTTTTTTTTTTAAGTAGGCTCTAGGCCCAACATGGGGCTTGAACTCACGTCTCCATGTCTCCATGATCAAGAACTGAATGCTCTACCCACTGAGCCAACCAGGCAGCTGAACTACTTCATCTGGCTTAAAATTGGTACTATACTCTGAAATCAGTAAGAACAATGTCCCTTTTGTGAACGGCAAATCCCCAGCCTCAATCCCTAGCAAAGGGCAGTAAAGAGGTTTAGTCTCAGTCTCACCTGCCAGTTCCAGCTACTTAATATGGTTTGGGAACCGAGAGCACTGTGTTGAGAAGGATTCTGAGTCCACACAGAGCTCCATAATGAAGAGTGAGGTTAAGTTTTAGCACTGTCTGCCATGGGTGATGAACAAAGTTAGGGTCGGTGGTTCTTCACTCTACAGCCTGCTGGGGCCAGGGCTGACCTACATTGCTCTTATTCTTGGTCTATCTGGAGACCAGTCACTGCGAAACGTGGCTATATGTGAAGAAAGTGTGGGTGTTTGTGTGTATGTGGTTGCGGGGAGAATAAAAGTACCTCTTTTCTTTTCTTGAGAATCTTTAACTCTTCTACAGCAACTCAAAGAAGAATGAGATGTCAATTTAAGGGTGTGGAAAAAGATGACTTCATTACAAGGAATTTCCAACCTGAGTCAAATTTCAAGTCATAAGAACTTGGGCTGGTTTTCTCTAGTTACCTCACAAGGCCACCTTCCCGAGTCTCAGCTTAATCACAATCGCATAACTTCAGTATACCCCTGCAGTAATTTTTCTCCATGTTCCCAAAGATGATTGAACATCAGGGGTTCATTCACCTTTCTACCTACCTGGCTCCCCCTCCTCCCATGGCACCAAGTTACAGTAAGACAAGTAGGCTTCCGTACACCATTTCATCCCATAAATCATTCTTAGAATGTAATGCCCTCTCTAGATTCTTCCAAATGTAGGTGGTGCAGAATTATGGTAACTCTAAAGAGAGCCTTTTAGATTCTGGGTATCAACAAGTCCATTTGATCCATTTCCTGAAACTTCATGTTTACCAATTCTCTATCTACTGTTCAGAATACTGTGGAGAGTATGAAAGAGTCCTGCCCGACAGAGCCTTCATCAATGACGGAAATGTTCTGTATCTGTGCTGCCCAATTACAGCAGTCACTAGCAATCTGTGGCTAGTGAGAACTTGAAACGTGGCTAGTGTGAGTCAGAAGCTAAATTTTAAATTTTAATTAATTATAATTTAAATAGCCACATGTGGCTAGTGGCTCCCGTACTGGATAGTGCTGTCGAGAAAAAGAAAAATAAATTCAGCCTCCTGAGAAAATGGAAAGCTCTAAGTTTATCCTGAGTACAGAGAAAGAGTTAAGCTTCCTGTGGCCATAGACATGGACCATTGTCCCAGCTGTTGAGCCAGCTCCCTCCACCCCAAAGAGGTACAGTGCTAAAAGGCTTCTCTAGATGACTCAGGAGCTACTCTTCCCTTGGGAGGGAGTAGGAACCAAAATGAAGATGGGATTCCAGCTAGTGCTTATTTGCTCAAGGGTATAAAGCCAGTGATATGGCTTCATGGAATTTCTGAGGACGAGAACAAAAAGCAACTAGCCAGGCCCACTTACTTTTCAAATGAGGAAAACCAGAACCATGAAATAAAGTGATTTATTCATTTTTTGTTTGTTTTTATGCAGTTGACGGCAATAAGTAAATAATCCACCAACTTATTCCAAGGAATTTAAAATACAGTTCAATGAAATAGAAGAATCAGTGGATGGGTTAAAAAGCAGGCGAAGAAAGAACTAGTGTGTGCTGAAAGGTGTAGGTAAGAAACTACCCACAGTGCAGCATACAAAGCTAAAGACGTGGGAAATATGAAACTGTTTCAGAAACATGAAGTAGAGAATAAGAAAGTCCAACACAGAACATCCAGGATTTCCAAAGGAAAGATGGAAGGAAATAAAAAATTTGAAGGCATAAACGGCTGAAAATTTCTCAGGTGCTTTGAAAGACACCAAGTCTCAGACTCAAAGACAAAGATCAAGCAGGATAAATAAACCAACATGGCAGCAAATGTGCAGAACACTATGAACAAAGAGAAGATTAAAAAGCAACTAAGAGGGAAGCCTGGGTGGCTCAGTTGGTTGGTTAAGTGGCTGCCTTCGGCTTGGGTCATGATCCCAGCGTCCTGGGATTGAGTCCCACACTGGGCTCCTTGCTCAGCAGGGAGCCTGCTTCTCCCTCTGCCTGCCATTCTGTCTGCCTGTGCTCACTCTCTCTCCCTCTCTCTCTCTCTGACAAATAAATAAATAAAATCTTAAAAAAAAAAAAAAAAGCAGCTGAGAGAGAGAGAGAGAAAAAAAAAAAAAAACAGATTAAGAGTGGAGAAGCAGGGGCACCTGGGTGGCTCAGTGGGTTAAAGCCTCTGCCTTCGGCTCAGGTCATGATCCTAGAGTCCTGGGATCAAGCCCCGCATTGGGCTTTCTGCTCTGCGGGGAGCCTGCTTCCCTCTCTCTCTCTGCCTGCCTCTCTACAAACTTGTGATCTCTGTCAAATACATAAATAAAATATTTTTTTTTTAAAGATTTTATTTATTTATTTGACAGAGAGAGATTACAAGCAGGCAGAGAGAGAGAGAGAGGAGGAAGCAGGCTCCCTGCTGAGCAGAGAGCCCGATGCGGGACTCGATCCCAGGACCCCGAGATCATGACCCGAGCCGAAGGCAGCGGCCCAACCCACTGAGCCACCCAGGCGCCCCACATAAATAAAATATTAAAAAAAAAAAAAAAAAGGAGTGGAGAAGCAGACTTCTCAATTGCAATATTAGAAGCCAAAAGATAATGAAACAGAATAACATCTTTCAATTGCAAAGAAAAAATAATTGTCAGCCCAGATTTTTACATCAAGCCATATTATCATTCAATGGTTATGACAAAAACACTTTTAGGCAAGCAAAAAAAGAGTCTGCCATTAAGAGTCTCATAGAAAAATATTTTAAAGCCTACCTCTGGAAGACAGAACTTTAACTCAGATGAAGTATGATAACTCAAGAAATTAGAATAACACAGTGTAAACCCAAGGGAAATAGAAGGAAAGATAAAATACAGTTAAGAGCAGAAAGCACAGAGCCTGTCTCAGTCAGTTAAGCCTCTAAGTCTTTTTTTTTTTTTTTAAAGATTTATTTATTTATTTGACAGAGAGAGATTACAAGCAGGCAGAGAGGCAGGCAGAGAGAGAGGAGGAAGCAGGCTCCCCGCTGAGCAGAGAGCCCGATGCGGGACTCGATCCCAGGACCCTGAGATCATGACCTGAGCCGAAGGCAGCGGCTTAACCCACTGAGCCACCCAGGCTCCCAAGCCTCTAAGTCTTGATTTTGGTTCAGGTCATGATCTCAGGGTTGAAGGATCAAACCCAGCATGAGGCTCTATACTCAGTGGAGTCTACTTAAGATTTTCTCTCCCTCTGCCCTTCCCCTTGCTTGCATGTGCTCTCTCTCTCTTTTTCTAATAAAATCTTTTTAAAAAAAGGCAGAAAGCAACAAAATGTGGGGGGAATAAAAGGTAATCAAAATCAAAAGCTGGTCCTTTGAAAATAAATTAATAAAACCGAGCTCTGGTAAGACTAATCAAGAATAAAGAGAAAACTTACAAATATAGGAATGGAAAGGAGGACATAATACAGGCATAGACACAGAGATTGCCTGGACATATAGGCCTTATCAAAACTGACACAAGAATAGGAAACTCAAATATACCAGTAACACTGAAGAACTTGAATCATATTAAATAAAAACTTACCCATGGAAAAAAAAGCGCTAGGCCCAGACACTTTCACAGGACAATTTTACATGCAAGATCTTTCCCACAGCCAGAGTTCTCACCAGGTTTGTTTGTTTAAGATTTTATTTATTTATTTGGCAGAGAGAGATCACAAGGAGGCAGAGAGGCAGGCGGAGAGAGGGGGGAAGCAGGCTCCCCGCTGAGCATAGAGCCCAATGCGGGGGTCAATTCCAAGACCCTGAGATCATGTCCTGAGCCAAAGGCAGAGGCTTAACTCACTGAGCCACCCAGGCGGCCCTCTTACCAGGTTCAATAAGAACTCCCATCCCCGGGGCGCCTGGGTGGCTCAGCAGGTTAGGCCTCTGCCTTCGGCTCGGGTCATGGTCCCAGAGTCCTGGGATCGAGCCCCACATCAGGCTCTCTGCTCCGCAGGGAGCCTGCTTCCTCCTCTATCTCTGCCTGCCTCTCTGCCTACTTGTGATCTCTGTCTGTCAAATAAATAAAGAAAAACTTAAAAAAAAAAAAAAAAAAAAGAGCTCCCATCCCCTTGTACCTGGGATTCAGAAGTGCTAACAGACTGCCACTGGGGCCAATCTCTGGATGCTTCAGTCATCCACTGTTAGTGCCTTTAATCCTGCCCACACCTTTAAACTGTCTCTTCAATTAAATTTGATTCCATTACCTCTCTGGGTGTGCAACCTGTTTGCAGCCAGAACTCTAACAGGCCTTTGTACAAATTCTAGAAGAGAATGAACATATACATATTCCTAAACTCCTTTTAAAAGTCTTCATTAACTTTTGGGACCCATGGGTGGCTCAGTTGGTTAAACATCTGCCTTCAGCTCAGGTCACAGTCCATGGGCCCTGGGATGGAGTCCCACGACAGGCTCCCTGCTCAGCGGGGAGTTTGCTTCTCCCTCTGCCTGCTGCTCCCCCTGCTTGTGCACTTGCTCTCCTTTCTCTCTGACAAATAAATAAATTCTTAAAAAAAAAAAAAAAATTCTACATTAACCATAGTAGCAATAGAAGAAAATAAAATTATGAGTGAAATTTCATAACATATATGCAGAAATCCCAAGTAGAATATTCACATATTAAATCTAGCAATTTATAAAAAAATATATGTACCACAGCCAAGTAGGGCTTACTTCAAGAAGATAAGGAGAGTTAAACATTATAAAACCTATTAATGTAATCATTAATAGATGGAGGGAGAAAGACCATCTGAATACATGCAAGGGAAAAATCTGATCAAAGAGCCACCTGTGATACTTAACAAATTAAGAATAGAAGGGAATTGGGACGCCTGGGTGGCTCAGTTGGTTGGACGACTGCCTTCGGCTCAGGTCATGATCCCGGAGTCCCGGGATCGAGTCCCACATCGGGCTCCCAGCTCCATGGAGAGTCTGCTTCTCCCTCTGACCTTCTCCTTGCTCATGCTCTCTCACACTCATTCTCTCTCAAGTAAATAAATAAAATCTTAAAAAAAAAAAAAAAAAGAATAGAAGGGAATAAAGGAAATTGACCCCAAACAGACAATGGTTCCAATGCAAGAAGCACTCCCTTTAATAAGAGGAAAAACAAGGATGCCCATGATTACCGACTCACACAAACTTTTTACTGGAGGAACTAGCCTGCAATCTTAAAAGAAAAAGAAGTGACACAGAAGAGGATTAGAAAAGAAGGAACTAAAGAGTGGTTATTTGCAGATGTGATTCTCTTGAATTTTCTCTGTAGACGTTTCACATTATAATTATTATACTCAGTCTCTTTCTTTCTAAGAGTTCAGCAGATTTGCCAAATATACAAGAAATCTAAAATGATTATTAAAATATATAAAGCTACTTACAGTAATAATGCAAAAACAAGGTACCTAGTGATAAATCTAACAAAAGGGATTCAAGATCTTTAAAAATTATAAAGCTTTATCCAAAAACATTAAGTAATAACATGAGGTTATATTTACAAACTAATTATCTACCGGGCACTATTTTGAACGGTGTGTTTATGCCTACAAATTTGTTTAATTCATATAGTCCCACATGATAGATATAATTATTATTAGCCTTACTTTACAATTAAAGAAATTATGGTGCAAGGAAGGGTAAATCACTTGCCCAAGATTCCGGAACTAAAACTCAGTTACCCTGGGATTCAGACCTAAGGCAGTCTGGCTCCAAGCCTGCAATCTTTTTTTTTTAAAAGATTTTATTTATTTATTTAACAGACAGATCACAAGTAGGCAGAGAGGCAGGCAGAGAGGGGTGGGGGAAGCAGACATCCCGCTGAGCAGAGAGCCCGATGCGGGACTCGATTCCAGGACCCTGAGATCATGACCTGAGCCGAAGGCAGAAGCTTAACCCACTGAGCCACTCAGGCACCCCTCCAAGCCTACAATCTTAATGGGTATCCTACACTGCCTCTCCCAAGAGAGGGGTGTCCCATTCCTCCCATGAAGGCACCTCCAGCTCAGCTGAGTCAAGACTCCAGGACATAGTCTCATGTCATGTCATACTGAGGCAGATTTGATTTGAACTATGGGCGACAAGCCCCTATTTCAACAGATGGGACCAGAGTACAAACCTTGGGAGCAAAGGTTCATGGTAAGGATATAGACCAACTCTGATGAAAATAGATCTCAGCATTAGATCTAGCCACCACCCCTTCGGACACCATGTCATTTTTAAGATCATGTGGTTTTTCCATTTCTAGGAGAAGGTCAACGTAGGCCCCTCATATTTGAGAAGTTTCATTAACATCTTAAGCTACTTTACAGAGTCACTGGACATTTTTATCCAATTGAATTGGACATTCAATTATTTATGACTTCCTAGTAACATCCGAGGATTCTGGGTGACACAAATGCAATATTTCTTTGTGCAAATTTTGCACCTTTTCTGTAAATCTGAAATTATTTCAAAGCTTTAAAAAATACTTAAAAATTCTATTGTATCTACAAACCCATTCCCATCAGGTTTATAGGTAGACTCAAATTTATAAAGATGGCAACTGAGAAACTCCATGTAATTCCAATAAATATTCTAATGGCTTTTCCCCCATAGAAGTTGACAAAGCTGATTCTGGGAGCATTAAGTGCCAAAAATAGCTAACCGGTTTCTGTTGTTTTTATTGTTGTTGTCTGTAACATACAGAAAGAACTGTTTATTCTGCTGTTTGCAATACAAATACACAGGGAAATGTTATTGTTTGTACAACATAGTAAGGGAAAAAATTTGAAACTGCCCATTAGGGTCAGTTTGCCAGATGTCCTGTCATTAAGAATACCAGCTATAAACAGAGCAGTTCCTAGCACTCTGTACTTCATTTTGTTTATTCTATCCTGATTCCCTTATTTGTCCCCTAGAAAGCTTCACTTAGACAACACAGCTTTGAAAAAGAATAACAAGATGAAAGGATGTGCCCTTCCACACAGCAAGACAAAACTACAGTAATTAAGTAAGTGTTAGCACAAGGGTAGACAAATTGACCAATGGAACAGAACAAAAAGCCCAGGAACAAATACAGGCCTGGAAGGAAACTTGATATATGACGGAGGGGGCTTTGCAAATCAGTAGGGAAGAACCTCACCATTCTTCACTTGCTGCTGGGAGAGCTAGTAGTCATACGGAAAAGAAAGATATCCTCACCCTACTCCATTCAAACAATTTAATTCTCCAGGGATTAAGGACTTAAATGTGAAAGGCAAAAGTTAAAAACTTTTAGATGAAAATGTAAGATAATATCGTTATGACCTCAGGCAAAGAAAATCTTTCTTAAGACACAAAATGCATATGGTGTAAGGAAAAACAGTGGAATATTCAATTACACAATTAAGTTAACTGTAACAAATCACAAAAAGAATAAAGAGAGAAGCCACACACTGGGAGAATACATCTGCATTACATATGACAACAAATAATAATTGTCTGGAAACAAAACAAAAACACAAATTCATACAAACTAGTCAAAAGGATAAAAGATCCAACATAAATCTGGGTAAAAGACATGAACAAGCATTTCATAGAAGAAAACATTTAAATATATGATATTAATAATATGTAAATGCACCTTATCAAATACATAAATAACAAAATCACAGTGGTGTTCCATTTCATACCCACCAGAGCTTGCCAAAAATTAAAGTATGCTGATAATGAAGTTTTGGCAAGGGGCACGGAGGAAGTGAAAATATGCTATTTTGGGGAATGAAAACTGGTACAAGCATATTGGAGAGCCAGTGGGCACTATCTCTCTAAAAGCTGAAGATATATATACCTCTGGCCCAGCTATTTCACAACTAAGGATGTACCCTAAAAAACACTCTCACTCAAAAGAAACTGAAAAGAAATGTAAAGAATGTAAAAGAATGTAAAGAAACTGATAAAATTCTCAAAGCAACTGAAAATAACTTTAATGCCCATTGTAAAAGAATGGATTGAGAAATGGTGATATTTGTGGTACAGTCAGTCATACAACAGAATACAATAGTGAAAATGAATGTGTCAACATAAGCAATAAGTACTATGATGAGGTACTGACAGATCTCAAATTCATTTGGGGATATATATATGTATCTCCATTATATATATGGATATAAAAGGATAGAGTCATTATGATAATGTTTATATGAATTAAATGAATATTGTTTTAGCAGAAACCTGAAATAAAGAATATATGGAGGATGATGATGAACAGGAGAGTCAGGCAGTGAATACCTTTAGGGAGGGAAGAAAAAAATATAGGAATGGGGTAGGATTTATGCAATTTCATCTATAATGGTTTATTTATTTATTAATCTGTTTGGTAGGTAAAAACATTATCTCTTTTGAATGCCTACAATAGTTATTTTGGAAAAGATTCCAAGACATCAGAGCTCCTATTCAGTCATACTAGTATCTGATCTCCTGAAATGTGCAAGTGAAGCCAAAAATTGAGATAGTATAAAATCCTGTGACTTTTCCATTTTGCAATCATAGGACAGAAACTTTAGAGTTCATTTAATATAAGTAAACAGACAGGAGAAGGAAGGGTCAAGCTCCAGTCTGGATCCTATGACAAGATGTACCCCGAGGAAAAGAAGGTGGGCAAGTAATTCATGATATTTTATGAAAGTGATCGCGGCGCCTGCGTGGCTCAGTCAGTTAAGTGTCTGATTTCGGCTCAGGTCATGATCCTGGGGTCCTGCGATTGAGCCCTACATCAGGCTTGGGGAGTCTGTTTCTTTCTCTCTCTGTCTATCTGCTTGTGCTCTCTCTGTGTGTCAAATGAATAAATAAAAGTCTTAAAAAAAAAAAAAGGCAAGTGATCACTGCCTTGCAGAAAAATTTTGATAAAGTAAAACATCCATTTGTAATAAAAACCATCAACAAAGTAGGTATAGAGGGAACATACCTTAACATTATAAAAGTCTTATGTATGAAAACCCCACAGTTAACATCGTACTGAATGGGGAAATCTAAGAACTCTTGCCCTAAGGTCAAGAACAAGACAAGGATGTCCACTTTCACCAGTTTTATCCAACATAGTACTGGAAGTCCTAGTCACAGCAATTAGATAATCAAAGGAAACAAAAGGCATTGAAACTGGTTAGGAAGAAGTAAAAGCTCAACTACTTGCAGATGACATCATACTATATATGGAAAATCCAAAAAACTACTAGAATCGATAATTTAGTAAGTGGCAAGATACAAAAATCAATGTACAGAAATCTGTTGCATTCCTATATGTTAATAACGAAGCAGCAGAAAGTAAAATTAAGAAAACAATTTCATTTATAATTGCACCAAAAACAATAAGATATCTAGGAATAAACTTAACCAAAGATGTGAAAGACCTGCACTCTGAAAACTGTAAAACACTGATGAAAGAAATTCAGAAGGACGATAAGAAATGGAAAGACATTTCATGCTCACGGGTTGGAAGAACAACTATTGTTAAAACATCTATAATGCCCAAAGTACCCAAAGTATAGCACACAAAGTAATCTACACATTTAACACAATGCCCATCAGAATACCAATGGCATTTTTCAACAGAGCTAGTAAAAACAATCCTAAAATTTGTATGGAACCAAAAAGACCCCAAATATCCAAAGTAATCTTGAAAACAAAAACAAAAACAAAAACAAAACCCTCACAATTCCAGACTTCAAGTTATAATACAAAGCTGTAGTAATCAAAACAGTATGGTACTGGCATAAAAATAGGCACATAAAGGGATACCCAGCTGGCTCAGTCAAAAGACCTGATTCTCAGAGTCGTGAGTTGGAGCCTACTTGGGCGTGTATAGATCACTTAAATAAGCAAAATGTAAAAAGTTAAAAATGAACTACCCTATAACCCAATAATCACATTACTGGGTATCTACCCCAAAAGTACAAAAACGATAATTCATAAAGGGATACATGTATCTCTATGTTTACTACAGCATCATCTACAATAGCTAAACGACAAGCAACCCAAGAATCCACCAATAGCTGAACAGATAAAGAAGATGTGGTGTATACATACAATGGAATATTACTCAGCCATAAAAAAGAATGAAAGCTTGCCATTTGCAATGTCACTGATGGAGCGAGACAGTATAATGCTAAATGAAATACGTCAGTCAGAGAAAGACAAATACCACATGATTCCACTCATATGTGGAATTTAAGAAACAAAACAAATGAGGAAAAAAAAAAGAGAGGCAAACCAAGGAAGACTTTTATTTTTTTAAGATTTTATTTATTTATTTGACAGACAGAGATCACAAGTAGGCAGAGAGGCAGGCAAAGAAGGGGGGGGGGGAAGCAGGCTCCTGCTGAGCAGAGAGCCCTATGTGGGGCTCGATCCCAGGACCCTGAGATCATGACCTGAGCGGACGGCAGAGACTTTAACCCACTGAGCCACCCAGGCACCCGAGACTCTTAACTACAGAGAACAAACTGATGGTTGCCAGAGGGCAGGTGGTGGGGGGATGCAGGAAATGGGTGCTGGGAGTTCAGAGTACACCTATCAGTGATGGACACTGGGTTATATAGAGAACTGTTGAATTGTGTATTATATACATTGAATTGTATATATTGTATATATTGCATCTCTGAAACTAATTTAACACTGTATGTTAACTATACTGGAATTAAAATTAAAAACTTAATTTAAAAAAAAGTGACCATCACTTTTTCCTTCAGTGTTTTGAACTCCTTAGGCAAAAGATACTTTGCAATTATGACATCAATTAAAAATGTGGAGTCTCCAGGGCACCTGGGTGGCTCAGTGGGTTAAAGCCTCTGCCTTCCGCTCAGGTCCTGGTCCTAGGGTCCTGGGATCGAGCCCCGCATTGGGCTCTCTGCTTGGCAGGGAGGCCTGCTTCCCCCCGCCTCTCTGCCTACTTGTGATAAATAAAATCTTTAAAAAAAAAAAATGTGGAGTCTCCACTATATTACCCAAGAAAAAGTCCTCTTAGAGTAGAGGTTCCTCTTACTCTTTCCTTGTTTGAAGGCCTGGTCAAAGTCATCTCCGAGGGATGGGTCTATAATCCTACAGGCCTGAGAGCTTTCAGGCCCAGAAAACCCCCTCTGAGTCCCTTGTTTGTGCCCTTTTCTCTATTAGTTATTGCTGGCTCTTGGGCATTAAATGCTGACTTCCTGTTCCCCTTTATTGAGCTCTGGGGCCTTGGAACTGGGAAGAGGCTTTGAAGAAAAGTACAAAGCCAGGAAAACACGGAGTGGAGACAGCCACGACTTTCCAAAGGAAAGCAAATCTTAACACAGTTGTAATAACCTTTCAGACTTTCCTCTGTCTGTAGCTTACATAAGACTGTGGTTCAGACGCGAGGACTGAGGAGTTGTAGGTCACTGAAGTTGGGAACAGTTAAAGCTCTGGTTTGGGCGGCCAGAGGGGTTGAGGACAGCATTTTGGATGCAGACAGCATAATCCTGGTGTGTTCTAAACTCTTACTATCCCTAACATTTCCTTTTTACCATCCTACAGAGGCTGGACGGGTCATGTGTTCACTTTGGGTGTCCCTATAAAGGCTTTATTAGGACCTAAAACCTTCAGAGCACAGATGACCTTGTTTGAATTGTCTCCTTGTAAAGTAGTCCCACAGTCAGCGCCAAGCACCAGGCCACCATTTCACACTATGGAAAAAGAAGGCATATTCCTGACTCTTTTATTGTCATCATTAGGTCCACAGTCATCCCTTAATCCAGAAATGTGATGCTCCTCCCCTAAGGGGCCTCAGGCCCTCTCACCCAAGGCCTCAGTTTCATGATCCTCTAACACGACAACGGTGTTTTAATGAACTGAGTTTGAATGTTCGACTCCAATCTCATTGGTCATGCTACTGTGGCAATTCACTGGGCACAGGCCTTCCCCATTCTATTCTGCTGTCCTGCACTCTGAATTCAGGGCTCACTGTCAGCATGGAAAGCACCAGAGTTCTGACATGGCAGCCTCTGGTTATGTTCCACCCAGGGATTTATCATCCACAACCTACTCAAATCCCTCCCCCAACAGCTACCAAAAATTCCCCTGGTGAGAAATGCTATTATGAGAAGGAGTGGCTGCTTTGTGAGTCACTATTTCATTAAAAAGATTTTTTTTTTTAAACAAATTTTCAGTAGAAGAATCCAAAGGTTTTCTAAAGCCACAGCAAAAACAGAACAGCTCATAATACTATTTCTCAAAGGCCTGCCACTTCATAGGCGATCTCTATACCTCAAAATACTGGAGATGTTCAGATTCACTATCCTTTCATGTTGCACTTGGCCTCTGGGCTGAGGGAAGAGGTAGGGAATAGACGGATTAAATACAGTCAACAAGGCTGGGCTTGTTCAGCGAGTGTAAACCAGCCCTCATCAGAGGTATGAGACTTGCCATAGTTCCCCAGGGCAGCTGGCTGCAATGGTATGACTACTGCAGCCACATGTGACCAGGACGGCGGAAATCTAATAATATATGGTGTACATGGGGTATGTGGTAATGCGTTACCGTAGTGAGTGGTGTCAAAACAGAGTTTCTCTGAAAAGCTGTCTTAGATAGCATTATATTTTACAAGGCATTAAACGTGTAAATTATCTAAACAGAATAGAACCATATCACAAAAAGCTAATTTGTATTTATGGTAGGCAAGTACTTCATTGGTTTGGGCTGGAATCCCAAGGACTCCCTCAAATCCTTGTAGGATTCCCAGAGTACTCAGGCAGACATCGGGATAAAAGAATTCTAATGGCTCTCCCTAAGGAAAAGCACCCTGTTAGCAGGAAAAAAAAAAAGGGTTACTGGAGAGGAATCAAATGAAAACATCTTCAAAAAGTTGAGAAATATGGGCAAAGTGACCAAAACAGCTGGGGTCTAGGGTCTTGGGTTCTCCCCCCTCTGCCCAGATCATCTGGAAGACTCCAGATATAAGTTTCTCCCACATGCTAACAAATAAATTTTGACCTTAAGAGATACTGTACGGCAAAGCGGACCAATTTCAGAACGACTCCTTATGAAGCAATGGCTTCTTTAATCATACTTTTTAGGGGGCTAAAGGGTACTACCAACAAGAAAGCTGGAGCCAAGCTATGACAAACCTAATTCACTAAGATCAAGATGACTACATATTCCTAAATATAAAGTGAGGTTTCTCCAAAAATGAAGGTATCATCCTACAGCCAAAGCCCATATTAAATCTCTGAGCAGGGAACATTCTTTCAAACCCTTTATTTTCAGAAAAAAAACACCCCCAAACTCAAAAATAACACACATTTAATAATTATTCAGGGGAGGTAGGGAGGACGTTTCCGTCACCAACGATGGCTATCATAAGCAAAGCTTTAAAAATCACTTAAAGGGCACCTGGGTGGCTCAGTTGGTTAAGTGACTGCCTTTAGCTCAGGTCTTGATCCTGGAGTTCAGGGATCAGGTCCCACACGGGGATCCCAGCTCCATGGGGAGTCTGCCTCTTCTCTGACCTCCCCTCTCATGCTCTCTCACTCTGTCTGTCTCACTCTCTCTCTCTCAAAGGAATAAATAAAATCTTTAAAAATAAAAATAAAAATCACCAAAAATAGCACTAAGTGTCAACGTTGTGGAGCTCAGAGACATATAAGACCAAGGGGAAAAACCGTTCCTCATATTTCCTTATGGGTATTTGTGGCTTGGGATAAATTTTACAGAGACAAGATTACTAAAGTGGTGGATCATGCTTCTAGAAAACCGTGTTCAATGACCAAAAATAAATGTGGCTCTAGGGATGACAAAGACACCAAAGCCAGAGGTACACACGAAGAGTTTGCAAAAACAGTTTTTCCTTTAGATGTTCTCACTGAGAAGATACAGGACCACTTGTATGAGGCTACATGAGGAATTTCTTAACACGCACTGGGCTGCAACCACAAAGAAAAATCACCTGCTCCAGCCCAGAAACAGGGTTAAGGAAAGAATGAAGACTGTCCGTGAAGAGCAGGGAGCAAACACCATCCACAGAGCAGCCTCAGAGACGAAACCTTGAATTTGTTTGTTCAACAGAAGAACTGATGGAGAAGGTAAAAATCTCCCCTTAAGCTGCAAGATTCCGACTCTCTCTTAAGGAGTAAGGAAGCAAAATTCTTAGAAAGAACAAAGTAATGTTAATCACCCTTATATTAAAAATATATTCCCCGCACCTCACACAAGTCCTAGGATACTGGAGACACTCAGTGACTGGCAGCTGAATAAATGAATGTCTTGGCTCAACAGATTTCCATACACACACTCAAAAGGTCTCAGAGTTTTGGGTCTCCAGGAAAAAGGAAAAGTAGGTATTTTGTCCATTTAAAGTCTGGATTCATTCGAGGATCTTCTCTAGCTGCTGGCTGGGGCCACATAAAAGAGGATCTAGCTCAGCAAGCCCTTCTGTAGCACAAGCAACCAAAGGCAGCTGTGCCTTAGGAGAAAAATCAGGGGGAAGGCAAGCACAGAAGGAGAAGGGACACTGCCACAATTACCTTCTGTTCTGAGCAACTTCAATTCTCAGGACCAAGGCAGATGGGCTCAGGCCTATCTCTGGGAGAAAAATGCTCAGTTCCATGTAAAAGAAAAACATCAAACCATGAGCAATGCTCTTGCTGGGTGAATCCAGCCTCTGGAGCAACTGAAAGGAAGATCTGTACGGATACTGCTTTGGAGACACTTGATTCGTTTAGTAATACTGAAAATAACACTAATGAGTGCACCGAAAAGCATTCACACTTCTTTTTTTGTTTGGGATGAGAATTTTCAGAATCATTTGTTCCAAGTTCAGCTTCTTCAGTGTCTCCTTAGCTCTACTGAATTCTGGGAGTGAGGTCCAGTCATCTGCATTGTTAACAAGCCCCCCAGAGAATATGGGGGCCGTCAAGATTGAAAACCCCTTGAACCATTCACAGAAATCAAGAGAGCTCTTGCTTCTGCCTCCTTGTTATAGATCCAAAGAGTGCGCTATAAATTCTTACCATGCCCTCCTTTAACGTGGTGTTTATAGAGACCCGGTGAATTCCCCCTTCCTTTTTAATTCCAACAGAGGAAGGCTGCACTCTCAGTTCTAACAACTCCAGGGAGATTTCGGGGTAAACAGTCTCTTCGGTCCAGAAGCTACCCCTAGCTGCTGCTTTAAGATTAAACTTAGCTCCTTATCTGCTTCATACTTGAGGGTTGTAACTGGTTTTCAGGTTATTCATTCATACCCAAAACTTACTCCTCAACTACCAAAACCAGGAACCCATGTGTTTCATTCAAGGATAAACCTCTGACCTTATGAGAAAATAAGATTCAGAAGTGAAAACTGCTGGTTCTATGACAAATGCCTTCTGTACACTAATAATCACTAGGGATGATCTGATACAGATTAGGCCATGACAAGGCTTAGAAAAGAAAGAGATGGTAATTTAAATTCCTCCAGCATTCTAAATCCCTGACTGGGATTAGGATTTAGGCTTGGAGCTATCTTTAGGATTCTAGAACTATAGCTTCAATGACCCACGATCACTAGAAGCACCCTATTTAAGGGTTAGCAGGAACAAGACTAGTCTGTCTGTTACAACCACTTCTCTATGAAGTTTCTTCTAATTTTGGAACTGTTGAAATTGATGTTTAGTTTTATAATCAGATTTACTAAAATATGAGTGCCCTAGAAGCTTGTGTTGAGTATCACATTTGTACAATACAAAGCAGGTTTCTTTTCTCAAAAGGAACTAGAATTGCATTTCCTTGGTGCAGAACGGCCAATATGTCAATACTCCTTATGACATATTTGGGGTGTGTCTTTATTTAGTAGCTAAATGCACACATCCCATAAAACAAACACTTTAAGAGCCAAGCCACTGTTTCTAGCAACACCTTTCAAACCCCAATAAGGAAGAGTGAACTGTGACCTTCAAGGAATTATCAGCTTCTCAAGGGAACTTTTTAAATTTTTATTTTGTAGAAAATAAGCCCTCATAGTAACAGAGAACTATAAACTCCACTGTACAGAAAGATTTTCATTAAGAATAGAACTTTTGCAGGGTAGGAGACCCATCTTGCTCTCTGAAGACCACAGAATGCTTTTCCTTCCCCAGAAGCCATGTAAAGGACCATTACCTCTAGCACACCTATGGTGAAGCACAGAGAGGCTTTCTGATCCCCTCCAATGGAACTGGCAACTGTTTAAATTATTTAAGAGGAGACAATTAAATCACCTGAGAATCCTAGAATGGCAGCAAATAGAATCCAGGAGATGTCCTGCCAACTTGGTCCAAGACTTAGCAAAAGTTACCTTCTATCAGCCCCGCTGATGACTTGGGGACAACAGAGAACAGTTTAGATTTTTTTGATCCCAGGACCTGAGCCGAAGGCAGACACTTAACCAACTGAGCCACCCAGACGCCCCAGAAATCCATGTTCTGAGAACCAGATCTCCAGAACATCACGCAGAAGACCATCTGGAGGTTAAACACCTTATAGCAAAATTGACACTTTAAAGTGGAAAGGAAGGGACGCTAACTCTCATCTTCTAAAACAGCTCTTCTCGACGGTCTTCGTTATTATCAACGGCCCGCCAATGTAGGTCAGGTTTCAGCAGAGAGCAGTAGCTTCCATTTTGGGGAAACAGTTCACACAGTTCTCAATCTCCCTGCCTAGCACCTTCTGCTCGGAGGAAAGAAGGCAGAGAACTGTAGAAGTGCCCCTACAGGAACCCCCCCCCCCACTTTGCTTAGCCACCCCCGACGACTCTGAGAGGTAAGCAGGACAGGCATTACGACCATGTTCCAGGTGAGAAAACAGCGCCTCTGAGATTAAATGAGTCACGTGCCCATGGTCACAAGTCAGGCCGTTATTTGATAGCCCAACCAACAGATGAGCCTAGTGCTCTGGCTCGTCGGCCAGCATGATTTCCAGGACACTAGCCAGCTTCCTGGTGTTCTGGGATGGGAGGCAGTGCAGTGCAATGGTTACGAGCCCAGGTTCTAACACCAGCAGACCTATATTCCAACCCCAGCTCTGCCACCTCTTCACTATCTGACCTTGTGTCTGCTCCTGACCTTGCCCTACATCTCTGTTTCCTCACCTGTAAAATGGGGACGAAACCGCCTACCTCACAGTTATAGGGTTGATTAAATGAGATGATGGACAGGAGGCACTCAGATTCATTCCCTCGACAAATATTTGTGCCAGGCACGCACAGTGCAAGCGATACAGTAGTGAGCAAGAGGCCCAATCCTATTCTCATGGCACTTAAAAATCAGTCAAACTAAATAGAAAAGGCAAACAGATAAAATAAAATACTTATAAAGTGTGTGAAGTGCTGTTAAGGTAACAGGTGAGTGGCTGGAAAGATCCAGAGGAGGGAGGCAAATTTTAAGAGCGGTCTCTAAGGAGGCATTTCAGTCTGAGTCATGAGGGATCAGAAAGAACTACCCAAAAACAGAATGGAAGGGAAAGCAAGCCAATTACAGGGAGCAGGGCGTGTAAGGTTCACAACCTGGGGAAGCGTAGGAACCGAGAGAAGACAAATGTGATGGCTACGTATCCTCACGGGACCTGGGGAATAACCTTTCCAGGCTGGCTGCCAAAGACTAACGCGTCTATTTTTAAAATAACAAAGACGAGGCTCAAGAGAGGTGATGTGTCTTCCCCAAGGTCACAGCTACTCTGAGGAGGGCCAGAGACCCTAGTATTTTACCTCCAGACACAACATCAGCTCCCTCCCTCCGAGGAAGCTTCGTGTACCCTGAACTCCCCTGCTTATTTCACTGACAACTGTTGTCGGTGCCCATGAAGATTTCCAAAAGCACCTTAAAAACACAAGCAACAACATGCCATCAACTTCTAGGCATCTAGTCAATTGTGCACCAAAGTCCTTATCCTTCACTCTTACGACACAGGAGCAAAAACTGCTTGGCCTTACTCAAAGGCTCCAAAATAGAAACAAGTTTCTCTTCTTACAGCAATAAACAAGAGAGGAAAGGGATGTCCTGGAAGGAAGGTCCTGTGGCCTGTTCCGGAAAGTGAGACAGAACTACCAGTGCAGAAGACTGGAAATGTGAAGGTTCATGGTAAATGAACTGCAAAGGAAAAACTAATTATTTTATTTGAATAAAAGAATGAATCCCTGAACAAGTGGTTGTCAGTCAGGATGGTGTCCCGCTCCTGCACCAAGAGCATTTGGGAATTTTGTGGAGGCATGTAGTGGGCAGGGCCAGGTATGCTCAAAATGTTAGAAAAGGACAGTCCTATAAAAAAATGTATTACCCAGGGGGCCTGTCTAGCTCAGTCAGTACAGCATGAGCCTCGATCTTGGGGTCGTGAGTTGAAGCCCCACACTGGGTATAAAGATTACTTTTCAAAAAGTGTGTATGTATATCTATATAAAATTTGGAAAATGAATGTATTACCCAAAATATTAGGAGCAGCCTCACACACACTTTCATACTGATCCCAGAAGGATTACTATGCCCCGGCTTTTCCTATATTCTCATGGTTCTGTGGCTCTTCCTACCCTCACCACAGCTAGATGAAAAAAATTAAACTCAGGTTTCGCAGTTGAGGAGTCTGAAATTTTGGAATTCAACTGTAAGCTCCTAACTCCACTATGGAACCTGGTACCAGGTGGAATAAGGAAAAAGAAGCGTCTAGTAAGAAACAGTTAAGAAATTTTCAAAACGGGAACTCCTTCCCCAGATAAGCATCCATAAGATTACATGTGTTTTGCAACACACAAATTCTGTGATTTTAGAGAACGATCATGCACTGCTTTTCAGTTTAAAATCGGATACTAATGACAGTTCTTTTAAAAAGTTAATCACAGTCATCTCACAAATAGAGCTTCCTTTTTCTGGACCTAATTTTATAAGAAAAAATTTTAATTTCAAGATGTCTAAAAATGATCAAATGTCTAAAAGTGCCCAAAGCAGTCACACCTTGCATCTTATTCAGGACAGAGATTGATGTAGATCAAGGAAGCTCGGATGGTATCTAGAGGTCCGTTTAAGAATTAAAATCCTGGGGCGCCTGGGTGGCTCAGTGGGTTAAGCCTCTGCCTTCGGCTCAGGTCATGATCTCAGGATCTTGGGATGGAGCCCCGAGTTGGGCTCTCTGCTCAGTGGGGAGCCTGCTTTCCCCTCCCTCTGCCTGCCTCTCTGCCTACTTGTGATTTCTCTCTGTGTCAAATAAATAAATAAAATCTTTTTTTTTTAAGATTTTATTTATTTATTTGACAGACAGAGACCACAAGTAGGCAGAGAGGCAGGCAGAGAGAGAGAGAGGAGGAATCAGGCTCCCTGCGGAGCAGAGAGCCTGATGAGGGGGCTCAATCCCAGGACCCTGGGATCATGACCTGAGCCGAAGGCAGAGACTTTAACCCACTGAGCCACCCACGTGCCCCAATAAATAAAACCTTTTAAAAAAAAAGAATTAAAATGTAATTTTAGCAATTCAAAAGCCACTTTCCAGTGTTACTCTAAATTAGTCACTAATTCCCCTTCAAAAATTATTTCACAAATTAAAGTTCATAGAATCGAAACAAAAGCCAGACTACTTCCAGAAATAAGAAAGATTTTAAAAGTCTACCCTATTCCACAATAGCTAGAACAGTGTTCCAATAGATACACCCTCCATAAGGCAATCTTCCTTCTTTCTACACAATATCTAGATTTGTTTAACTCTCCCAAAGAGTCTGAAAATGTTAACTTCTTCACACTGACTTGCCAATTAGCAAATAGCGGCCCCACACCCCTTTTGACCAATTTTCTAGCAGCCTAACCTGGCTTCTCAGGTTCGGTGAGCAGACAGACCTGTTTTCCTCCAGAAGTTCTTGCCAGTGCCTTTTCTGCCCTGCCAGTCAGGGCCTGGGAAATCCTCCTCCAGCCTTTTGCTGGCCTGTCACCAGAAGTTCACAAAATGAATTCATCCAGATTTTCTGAATCCCCTTCTTCCCCCGGTAACACACCAACAACATCCAGGCAATGAAGTCCAACCTCCCGTGACAAAAAGGTAGAGATTACCAGGAAGACCTAGCACTTGGCATGGAGGGAAGAAAAAAGATGGAGGGATGTGAGAGTCACCCAGCCAAGCCTACTGCATGCATACAGCACCCGCCACCAGAACCCTGGTCCTGCAAAGCCTCAGAGGGAGGCTCCCTGGCTAGGCCCTCCATTCAGCAGGCCACACCTGTCTATGGCAGCAGCCTTCCGGCTGCTCCATTTTAAACAATTCAGACAGCTCTCCAGCGGGGTGGCAAAATTGGGCACCCCCTTCTCTCAGCAAGAGTGGGAGCCCTAATCCAAACAACACTTGCCCCCAATTTTCTTTCTTTTCACACTCTTTGTTTGGGAGACACCGCTTGGTCAAACCGGATCCCTCTCCCTGTTAACGGGAAGGTAGGCACAATGCTGCAGTGAAAGGAAGCATCGAGGCCGACTTGCTATAAGCCAGACAAGATCTCTCTGAGGACGGTGATGCCGATACATGGGACTTCAATGGGCAGGTTTCACTCTGCTCATCCACAAGTGAACCAACGCCTGAAGTCCTAAAACGCCCAGCTCCGCAGCCTCGCAGGAAGCCTCTTTTCTAAAGGGTAGATAGCCCATTCATCCCCAGGAACCAAAGGGAAGGCGGACAGATCCAGGTCGCGCACTCCACATCCCAATCTTCGCAAGCGCGCGCGAAGGTTTGGGGCGCCCCGGCGCGCCCTCCCTTGCACTCCACCCTCCGAGGCCTCCACCGCCCGCGGACTCACCACTGTGCGAGCTGAACCACCTGGGTGCGATGTGCAGAGGTAGAGCATCCGCCAGCGAGGCTCGGGAGCCCAGGTACAGCATCCCGTCTCTATGGTGACCGCCGCCGGTCTCCTGGTAACCATTGCCATGGGCATAGGTGGAGTCGGACGCAGACCCTCCGCCGCCGGGCGCCCTCTCCGAGTCGCCGGTCCCCCGGGAGGCGGGGGTGTAGAGGCCAAAGGGCACCCCCCCGGCCGTGCTGGGGTCCATGCCCATGCCCGCCACCGAGCTGACTGAGCGGCTGCGCAGCCCCATGGCCCCGCCGCCCGCCCGGTAGTGCCCAAAGTGGGGCGCCCCTCCCGGCGGGGGCACGGCGCTGTCATCGGTGGAGACCCCCGGAAAGGGGCCCCGAGAACGGGCCGCCGTGCTCTGCTTGCCCCCCATGCTCGCCCGGGCCCCGGTGGGGCGGGAACCTGGAGGCCGAGACCCTCCCCCACTTCTCAGCAGCGGGGGGAGGGTTGGGCGAGCATAAAGGGGGAGGGAGTCAAAAAGGAGACCGGGAGGAAAAAAAGGAAAAAAAAAAAAAAAAAAGAAAGAAAAAGAAAAAAAGGAAAGAAAACCCGCGGGGCGGAAGAGGCAGGCGGGCGGGGATCCCAAACTAAGAATTTAAAACGATCCAAGCCAAACGCATGTTTCCCCTCAAGGTCCAAAGAAGCGCAGTCCGGCGCGGGCTCGGCGCGCCACAGGCCGCCCCCGGGCTCCCGAAAGCCGGGGGAGCCGCAGGGAAGGAGGGAGGGAGGCGGCGGGCGGGCGCAGGGAGGCGGCGGAGGAGGCCGCCCGCCGGACAGGAGGAGGCGGAGGAGGGCTGGGGGCACCGGGCGCGTCCCCCGCCTCAGGACGCCGCGACCATGGACGCCGGCCCGGACCCCTCCAGGCCTCGGGCGGGCTGCGGCGCTGGGCGGCCAGGCGGAGCTCGGGAAGCCGCGGTCGCGTCGCGTCGCGCTCTCGCTCCAGCCGCCGCCGGCCCCGCCAGCCGCTCCGCCCCGCTCGGTCCCGGGCTGCGCTCGCCGGCGCTCCTCGCCGCCGTGGAGACAATGGAGGGCGGCAGAGCGCAGGCGCGGCCCGCGCCCCCTCCCCTCCCCCCCGCCGGGTTAACCCCTTCGCGGCCCCTGCGGCGCCCGGCCGCTGACGCCCAGGAGGTCCCCACCCACCCACCCAGCGCGACCCGGCCTGTGACCCGAGTGGCCCGAGCCACGGGGCGTCAGGAACAGAAGTCGGGCGTCTTTTCAAAACCAGCGCTCTTTAGAGGTCCTGAAAATGGCTAATTATTGGGGGGGAACCACCTATGGGAGGAGGGGCGGCGACGGTTCAAGGGGCTGGGAAGGAAACGCCAGGAAGAATGAAAATTACTCGAGACGCCTACCTGGCTCTGAGGGTCACTGGTCAAGCCTCCCTCCCGGCACAAATTTGCCCCCACAGCACCCTCTGGTGGACGTGCTGTCCATTCTTGCGGAGGTTTCCCAACCAGGAACCCCTAAGATCAGATCAGGAAGCCTAGCATTTGGGGAATTTTTAGCTGTTTGGCACTGGGGCACTTGTGACTCCGAATTTTGCTGAGAGTAGATCGGAACTTCCTACTTGAGACTTAAGCAGTGGACGGATTCCTTATCTAAAATGCGATCCTGAAGATGATTAGGTGTGACATAGAAAGTGAGACACAAGCTTTGCGCAGTGGCAGTATCGTAGCCAATGAGGTTTATCCGAGGCGCGATTATTGCTAATTGAAAGTGAGACACAGCCAGAACTGGTAATTTTAGAAACTTCCTAGTCCAAGGCGAGTCCCTGGTTTTGTTTACCTTTTATTCCAACATGCACCATAGTGGGATGCACAGTGGGTACTCAATAAGTATTTGTCCACCGAGTCTGCATTTTGCAATATGTCTCTCTCACATATTGACATCCATCCATTCATCCATCCATTCATTCAAGAACCATTTTTCAAGTGCTGGGTGCTGGCTATGAACATCACCCAGTCCCTAGTCCATCTTCCTTGCTCTAAACGTCCCTCAGATACTTCCACATCAAGGAGCCAAAACAGGGGGTAGAGAGATATTAAAAGAACCCATCCCCCCAATAGCAGAACTGGTCTGTCACAGGTATTGACTGTCCCAGGGTGAGCAGCTTGGAAAGAAACAGGAGGAAGGATATTTATTTGCAAGCATGGAGTGCTTAGAGGTGAGCAGAAATGCCGCTTGAGAAATCAACATAGAAAAAAACAAAATGTTCTAATACCCAAGAAATTATCTGTTAAGTGGCTAAATAAGGAATTTATGCACACCTAAGATCCAAATGAGTGGTCTGAAGGAAAATAAGAAAGCTTACGTTTAACCCTCCTTTCTCCCTGAAGAAAAAGTATGGTAACAGAAAAGGTGTGGTACCGTTCTGTGCAGGAGAAAGGATACTGGATCCCTTGACAGAGCTAGGGAGAAGAATCCACAATCAGTAAGCATTATTGTAACCATCTAAGTAACTTTTGATTTACCTATCCATTCAACACTTTTTTTTAGCACATAGAACAAAATATGAATGTCTAGTAAGTGCCAGGCACAGCACTAGGTTCTGGGATTTGTCTGGCGAGCAAGACAGATGGAGTCTGGGTTCTCACAAAGTTTCAGAAGAACCATTCCCGCCCACTAAAATGGTTATAATCAAAGGTGATAAATACAAGTGTTGGTGAGATGTGCAGACATTGGGGCGCTCAGACCTTGCTGGTGGGAATGGAAAATAGTAGAACTGCTTTGGAAAACAGTCTGGTGATTCCTCAAAAAGTTTAAACAGCTATCATATGACCCAGCAATTCCACTCCTATGTCTATTTCCAAGAGAAATGTAAACCTATATGCACAGATAAATATGTATGTGAATGCTCGTAACGGCATTATTCAAAATAGCTAAAAAGTGGAAGCAACCCAACTGTGTATCCATTTATGAATGGATTTATGAATAAGCTTTCTTATTTTCCTTCAGACCACTCATTTGGATCTTAGGTGTGCACAAATTCCTTATTTAGCCACTTAACATTCATAAATTCACATTTATGAATGTGACTATACAGTGGACTATTATTCAGCCACAAAAAGAAATAAAGTACTGATATATGTAACATCATGGATGAACCTTGAAAACATTATACCAAGTAAAAGAAGCTTATCACAAAAGACCATATATTGTGTAATTTCACTTACATGAAATTTCCAGAATACACAAATCCCCTAGGACAGAAAGGTTACTGGTTGTCGGAGCCGAAGGACTGGCAAGAATAGAGAATGACCACTAAAGGGTTAGTTTCCTTTTAGAGTGATGAAATTGTTCTGTATTAAATAATGATGATGTTTGGGGCACCTGGGTGGCTCAGTCAGTTAAGTGTCTGACTCTTGATCTCAGCTCAGGTCTTGATCTCAGGGTTGTGAGTTTAAGCCCTGCATTGGGCTCCATGTTGGGTATGGAGTCTACTTTAAAAAAAAAAAAAAAAAAAAGGAGGGGCGCCTGAGTGGTTCAGTCAGTTGAGCGTCTGCCTTTGGCTTGGGTTGTGGTCCTTGGGATTGAGCCCCGCGTTGCTGGACTCCCCGCTCAGTGGGAAGTCTGCCTCTCCCTCTCCCTCCGCCCCTCCCGCTGCTCGTGCTCTCTCTCTCTAAAAAAAATAAATTTTTTTTTAAAAGAATAGTGGTGATGTTTGCACAATCTTGTGAACATACTAAACACTGCTTGATTACACATTTAAAAGGGTGAATTTGATGGTATGTGAATGACAATGCAAGGTCATACAAAATACTGAAGTAAGCGGTGACAGTACAAGGTGACAGATACGCCTAGTGCAGTGCCTGGCATGTGGTTAGCCCCTCATGTGAATGATTGAGTGAATGAGGAAGTGCCATGAGAGTGAAAGATTCTGGTGCTGATGGAAGGAGACAGGCACCAGCAGTGATCTTAAGCCAAGGCCTAAAAGTTGAGCCGGTGATGAGCCTGGCAATGGGGTCGCGGGGGTAGAACTGCACTGAAGGAAGACTAGCATGTTCCAAGCATGTTCCTAGCATGTTCAAAGGCCTAGAGAACATGGCATCTTCAAGGGACTGAAAGCAGCAGTGGAGCTGATAGGAGAGGATGTGGGAACCAAAGATGAAGCTGGTCCTCAGGGGGCAAACCTGAGGGTCCTAGGAGCCACAACAGAGAGCACAGACCATATCCTGAGGTTGTACAGAGCTCTGGGAAGATTTACCAAAATCATTATCAGTACACATAAGAATGGCCAATGACTAATGAGCAGTGAGGATGTCAAGACTTGAAAAATTAAGAAACTTGCCCCCTCCCCACCTAAAGATCTATATTTTTCTTAGCTTCTAGATTCATAAAGGTACTAGATAGAGACATGAAACAATATGATGTAGCCCCCGTGGGGGTGGGCCATCATCAGCACTGAACAGTGGGATGACAGGGTGGATGACAAAGATTTTGTTTCATCATGTACTTTTTTTTTGTAAAGGTTTTATTTGAACAGAGAGAGAGAGAGAGAGAGAGATCACAAGCAGGCAGAGCAGCAGGCAGAGAAAGAGGGGGAAACAGGTTGGTTTCCCGCTGAGCAGAGAGCACAATGTGGGGCTTGATCCTAGGACCCCAAGATCATGACCTAAGCCAAAGGCAGAGCCTTAACCCACTGAGCCACCCAGGCACCCCTCATCGTGTACTTTTTCGGTATTTTAATATTGGAGCCATGTAAATGGAGAGAGACAGAGAGATAAAGTCTACACCCAGGCATTCAAGTCACTTGGCTAGTAGGGGTAGAGCCATACTTCTAAGCTTCCCAGCAAACTGGATCATCAAGGACTCTTTGGACGCCAAGTTCATTTTCTCTGCATGCTCGTCAATGGAGTGCAAAAGAGTAGATCTGCTTAACAGCTCTACTTCTTTCTGTTACTTAAGAATTTGCCATTAGGATTTATAGTCCTGTCTACTGATTAGGAGAGGCCAGCCTCTGTCACCTCTGGCACCACGGAACAGTTGAGAGCCTGAGCTGGGGGTGAAGCCTCTACTCTCCCCAGTATGATGACACCAGGCTCAGGTGCCCTGTGGGATTCTGACTAGCAGCCTCTCTCAGGCAATGCCCTTGTTATCTCCTTGTGCACTTAGTAAAGAGCAAATTTCCTTTGAAATTAAAATATTCAAATGCAGAACAGGGCAAATTCCTCATTCAGTAGCTTGGCTCTACCCTTTACATCTTAGGGAGAGTGTCTCAGGGCATAGCAACAGGCATGCACAGAGACTTGTAAGCTCCAATTAGTTGATTAGTTTCATTTTGTCATTTGTTGCATTCAGAGTCCAGTAGGGGGGCTGCAAGTTTCTCCTGTAGATTCTTGGTCGAAAGTTAATGGGTCTGGGGAGGTGTTGAGTCATTTTGGATGCTCTCAATGCAAGGCAGTCAGATGCAGAAAGGGCCTCAGCTAGACTGAGGACTCTGTTTTATTATTTTTTATCTTCCTGCTCTCGCTGACCCTGGGTGAGCTGCTTCCTGGCTGTTCTTCGGCTGTGAAACAGGGTTAATAAACCACAGACCCACCTACCAGAACTGATAGGAGAAAAGGCTGATGAGACTGGTGTTGCCAAACCCTGCAAATACCAGAACATAACAATGTTACAAAGCCCCAGTTTCAAACATCTCTGGGAAAATGTAAGTCTGGGAGATTCCTGAAAGGTTTGGAAAATGAGGGAAACAGCTTGCTGGGGCCAACTCCTGAGAATCCTTGGGAAACCTGTGGCCTCCTTCCTCTCTGTCTCCATGAACCACGTCTTTGGGGGAAGTCCTCAGCAGTCCCTCTAGGGTAGATAAGTGTCTCCCAGTAAGAAACTTCCCCCCAGATTTCTCAGAGCTCATTACATTTGTATTATTTTGCTTGAAAAGAGAAAACTTAGAGAAACCAGGCCAATGGGCAACCAAATGCACAAAGCCAGGAGCACGAGCTTGTGTGCACGTTCACAAATATTTGTTGATTGATGGAGAGGAAAATTACTAGTGGGGCTCAGGGCAGGATTCCAAGATTCCCAGATGTAAAGAGACTGAGGGGTGGGCTAACTCCGCATTCTGCGGAAGGGGAAACGAAGGACTAGAAAGATAAAAGATCTGAGTTACAACTTTGCAAGGGGGACGCCTGGGTGGCTCAGTGGGTTAAGCCGCTGCCTTCGGCTCAGGTCATGATTCCAGGGTCCTGGGATCGAGTCCCGCATCGGGTTCTCTGCTCAGCGGGGGGCCTGCTTCCCTTCCTCTCTCTCTGCCTGCCTCTCTGCCTACTTGTGATTTCTCTCTGTCAAATAAATAAATAAAATCTTAAAAAAAAAATAAAATAAAACTTTGCAAGGGCAGTTGCTGATAACATCCAGCAAAAGCCCTGGATTTCTGGGTTGACCATATCCCCTGCTTTCCTCTGGGATGGCTGGCAGGTGACCTTCTGAAAAGAGTTTGCTTGGTGATCAGAGCCCTGTGGCCAGGTCAGCAAGCTGAAATCTACTTGACAAGGGAACCCCTCCTTCCCCGCCTCCCACCAATAGTTCCCAGTCTCTGATTGAGGCAGGACATTCATCGGTGGGTCTCAGAGGCACACAGCAATCAGGAAGCAGCCACAGAGCTCTAGATTTAGCTCCAGAGTCCCCACTCTTTTGTGATGACAGTGTGGGTAGGAGACAGAAAAAGGAAGGGCCCCAGGGGGCAGTGTGAATGGTGCTCATGCTCCTTCTCTCAAAAATTCTACTGGGGCCCTTTCCACATCTAACAGAGAAAATATTGAGAGAACAGAGAGCACCAAGGACTTGAAACCCGAAGTACTTTCTGTGCCTACGAACCATGACAAGCAGATTTGGAGAACTAGACAAATACGAAGCAAAGAGGTGGGAGTGGGGGAGGGTTGCAGAAATGCTCAGGGGAGGGCAAACCTACCAGTTCCAGTGGGAAACAGATTACCAAGCTATATATAGACAGAGAGCTTTGAAATACCTGTATCTCTTTCTCCATCTCCAAAATAAAACTCAAAGGTCTAAGCAGGGCCCTTCCTCACTAGCCCTTTCCAACATTTTTAGCTGTACTTCTTGCTACGTCCTGTCACATACCCTAAGTTATAGCCATACCTGATTATTTGCTAGTCACTTAGTGGATATTTATTGAGCACCTACTATATCCAAGGCTGTAAGCAAATAAACAAACAAGAATATGACATGTTAGATGAACGGACTCATTTATTCCCCTGTGACAGTGTGAACGCTCATAGAAAATATTCTTTATCTTTTCTTTTCTCCGGCCTTGAACCTGCCTTGGGATTTTTGTTTTGTTTTGTTTCTTTTGCTTTCTGGCCTGGTGAGCTGAGGCTCTTCTCTCCAGAGCAGTCTTTGGCCCTTTGTGATAGAGAACTGAGAGGAAACTTGAGAGGCAAGAAGAAAGGCCACTACAGAAGGGTGAAGGCCAGGGCTGGAGGGGTTTTTGAAGGGCTGCGGAGTGTGAGAATAACTAAGAAGTGAAGTGTTTTGAAGAGAAGGTGGTGTGGTTCTGAATGGCCTTGTGGGTGTAAAGAGTTACAAGTAAAGGGGTGCCTGGGTGGCTCAGTGGGTTAAGCCTCTGCCTTCAGCTCAGGTCATGATCTCGGGGTCCTGGAATTGAGCCTCACATCGGGCTCTCTGCTCAGTAGGAGGCCTGCTTCCCTTCCTCTCTCTCTGCCTGGCTCTCTGCCTATTTGTAATCTCTGTCTGTCAAATAAATAAATAAAATCTTTAAAAAAAAAAAAAAGAGTTACAAGTGAAGACCTTGAATGGTTTTAGAAATTACTTTCGGTTTCACAGAAGACATCCTTTTGGCCTAGACAGTACTCTGGGGGCCTGACTCTATATGCTTTTCCCATTCATTAATTGGACCAATATGGAAGGCCTTGATGCATAGTTACAAAGCAAGGCTGAACAAAACAGATCTGGTCCCTAGCCTCCCGAAGCTTGAAAATATTAAATAAACAAACAAATATTGAATTACAAATTGTGATGTGTCTTCCGAAGGAAAAGAAAGTAGCACGGCTCTGTGACTGTTTTGGGGGGAACTGCTTTATCTTTGGAACGCATCCCCTGTCTTCACACTTAAGGGTCTTTGTTCACTTTCAATGCTGAAGTGCTTTTTTTTTTATAGTATCTTCTATGAAAATGCTGATATTATACTGAGAACCTTAAATGTCACCTTGCATGGGATGCCATGTCGGGTTTCATATTTAGGGTGTCCTTTCCTAGTACATTGCTTGCCAGTCTTTTATAAAGCCCAATTCAGGGGTGGCTGGGTGGCTCTGTGGGTTAAAGCCTCTGCCTTCAGCTGGGGTCATGATCCTGGGGTCCTGGGATGGAGACCCACGTCGGGCTCTCTGCTCAGCGGGGAGCCTGCTTTCTCCTCTCTCTCCACCTGCTTGTGATCTCTGTCTGTCAAATAAATAAATAAAATCTTAAAAAAAAGAAATTAAAACTGAGAATTTAAAAATATTTTTTCATGATTTCACTTTAATATCAATGCACATTAATATTAATAATACATTTTGTAAGTGAAAATATCTGTGTTTCATAAAATGAAAAAAATTTAGTGGGAAGAGTGGCAAATCTTTTCAATGTCTGGCTTAATAGAAAACCGCTGGATTCTCCTATCTGCTTCTGACGTTCAGCTTGTCACTATATACTACATAGCCTCTGGAAAACCACTGTATTTTACACTGGTGAAAAAAAGAAACTGTAGAAAGTAAATAATGGCCTTAGTAGAATTATGGGAAGTTTCGCCTTTGGAGACCCTCTGGGGTCCCTGGTCACTTTGGTAGGCGCTGCTGTACTGTAAGAATAAATCGTGCCTTCAGACTTATCAATGCCTTTCCGGCAGGCCTCCGGGGATGGAGTAAACCTTTGGTTTGCGCGAATGCTGGGCTTTGGTTTGTAGGCCATCTGGGCCTCGAGGGGGACACGAGCGACGAGATAGGGAGGACAGCATGCACCTCCCCTCGCCAAACCCGCACTCGTGAGCTCTCGGCGAGTTACCCACGCGCTGCTCACCCTTGGACTACGACTCCCGGTAGAGCTTGCGGCAAGGGGGCGTGTACCACAGCGGCAGGGAGCGTGGGTCACTCAGGCCGAGTGACGGAAGTGGAGGGGGCGTGCCTGTTTTGGGTCGGTGCTGTGTCGCAATTGGAGGATCCGGGAGGAGAGGCGGAGCCTGTATTTGGGTCAGCCAATGGTTTGAGGTCTGGAGGAAGAGGGGGACGGGGCGTGGCAGGGCTTACTCGCGGGCTGCCTGGGGCTCACCGAGCCCAGGAACGCGAGTTTGCGGGGTGTGGAACGCGAAATCCTGGGGTGCGGGCGGTCGGGTGCAAGAGATGGCGGCGCGATGGAGCAGCGAGAACGTGGTGGTGGAGTTCCGTGACTCCCAGGTGAGTCGGGGGCCAAATGGAGCCTTCTGGGCATGCGCCCTCTCTGGTTCCCCTCCCCCACGCTGCCGGGTCCGTCTCCCGGGTGGCGGAGCGACCCTCCATCCTGGGCTGGGGAGATGGTTAAGGGGGTGACCCGGAGCTGTCAGACCCGAGCGAGCGAGGGGAGCCTTGATGACCGTTGGGGGCGGTTGGGGCGGGCGCGGACGGGGTATCGGTTCCCCGCGGGGGTCCGGGGAATAGGGTCTGCCTTGGGACACCGAAGTGCAGAGACTGCGCGAGAGTGAGTGTTGAGGGGAGGCTTCCCAACACCGGGGTGGTGAGCCAGTGGGTCTGCTCTGCAAGGCTGGGGGACTCGAGGCTTAGTGACTTTGGATAAGTCGGGGGACTCGAGGCTTAGTGACTTTGGATAAGTCGCAGAACTTCTCTGAGCTTCAGCTGCGTGGAGGTATCCTTGCCTCACAGGACTTTGGAATGGATTCGATTAAAAGAAACACAAAACTATAAAGTGCCTGTTTCAGCAGCTAAGCTTTGAAGTGGCTGCTGATGCTAGAATAGTGGAAAATACCTTATAGGGAATAGGAGTGTGCGATGTACGTATTGCCCAGGTTCAAATACCTGGTTGGAAATCCCAGCCGAGCCCTAGCCTGTCATCCCCTCTCAGCTCATCACCTTTCTCACCTGTGTGAAGGTGAGAGTCGTGCCTGCCTCACAGGGCTGGCGTGAGAATTGTATGATGTATTATTATATTTAGGATATGTGGCACAGTGAAGGGCACGTGTTAGCCTCAAGGAACTTTAGCATTTACTAGTTTTTTTTTTTGTTTTTTTTTTTTTTTTACCATTTTTAAATCTCGTGCCTTCCTAATGCTAGCCCTTGTGCTAAGGGATTTATCTGCATTTACTTTCTCTAATTCATGAGAGAACCAAGATAAATAGTTATTAGCCCTTTTATCCAAATTGGGGGTGGGATGGATCCATGTATAGCTGATCTCAGGTGACTTGGCCAAGGTCTCCCATTATGTGGCGCATTTGGGCTTTGAAGGCAGGTATTTGACCTCAGGGCTCTTGTTACTTTGCTTCATGTTTTAGCAATCTGGGTCCAGTCCTTTCACAACAACTAACCCATTTCCTCTTCCCCATCACCTAGGACAGTGTCTTGGTGATTCTCTCCATTGACTTATGAAATATTTATTGACTACCTTCTGTGTGCCAGGCTTTCATCCACAGATTCATTCAACAAGAATTTACTGAGCCCTTGCTAGGTGAACACTGCACCGTGTATCAGGACTCAGATGATTTATACTGAAGGCAAATCTGGATTACAACAAGGGGTGATGTGGTTTCTTCTTTCTAAAACTCCATCCCTTTTTTTGCCATAAAGATTTACAAGTGGAGGAGCCCCCCACTGATTTGCTCTGTGGTTCCCTCTGACACATAGCCCCCATGGAGAATGTGAGCAGCAACATACAGATTAAAGCATTCTAAGGTACTTTGCACTGTCAGCACGGTGTCTCTGGAAGGCCTGCTGTCCCATGGGAGGCGCCAGACCCCTAGGGAAAAAGAACTGTATTCTTGTTACCCTTCTTGTTAATTGCTTTCCCTGGAGACTGGGAACAGTCATGTATAGTTACCTCTGAGCCTATTAATTTGGAAGCTACTAATCTGCAAATGCTTTAATTCTCAGGGAAGCTCAGGTAGTCTCACTCCTTCTGTATAGAGCTGTAATTGGAGAGACCTGCAGAGAGGGTGCTGACACATATATTAGGATGTATGAAGTAATATCAAGTAATTAAACCTGAACAGCAGTGGTCATAGTAAGAGAACAAAGTAAATTGGGTAATTTCACTGCCTTGCGGGGGTTTCTATTTTTCTTTTTGATTTTTCTATTCAGTTGGAAGGGTACGACTTAGTTTGAATTAGCATGGTTTTGTGGTTGTTTCTGGTGGCAACTGGAAGGGATCTAGACACTTTATTAACTTTATTTATTCATGTGGAAAGAAAAAAAAATCAAAGCTCTTCATACTGTTTTTCTCACAAGGGAGGACAGACCGATAAACTTGTCAAAACCCCTTGCCTCTAATTAAAATATTTTGGTTTTTCGGAGAAAAAGCCCAGCCTGAAAGGTGAAATTCTTTTTCTTCAGTTTCTTTCTTTTTTTTTTAAGAGTTTATTTATTTATTTGTCAGAGAGAGAGAGAGCGAGAACGCGAGCAAACAAGCAAGCAGAGAGGCAGGCAGAGACAGAGAAGCAGGCTCCCTGCTGAGCAAGGAGCCTGATGCAGGACTCGATTCCAGGACCCCAGGATCATGACCTGAGCTGAAGGCAGCGGCCTAACCGACTGAGCCACCCAGGTGTCCCTTTTTCTTCAGTTTCTACAAGTGCCATTCACTTTATGAAACCATGCCTTCAGATGTTACCATCCCCGATTAACAGCGAAGAAATTGTGGTACTTAACAACTACTCTGAAGTGATCCCTGGAATGGATGAATGTTAAGAAAACGTAGAGGTAACTTTCTAGAAAATTCAGTAGAATTTTCTGCGATGATGGAAATGTGGCATTGAACAGTTGAAATGGGGCTAGTGCAACCGAAAAATGGCATTTTTAATTTAATTAAAATTGAATTAATTGCCATGTAAATAGCCACTTGTATCGAGTGGCTGTGCTTTTCCAAAGTGCATGGGAGATGAGATCATTACCCCTGGCAAAGAGGTCGGATGGCAGAACACGTAGTTCACAAGCCTCTAAAACAACGGAAAGAGCGGAAACAGTTCAGAAAATGATGGGAAGAAGACAGGAATTTGAACTCATGGCTCATAGCAACAGTTTGCTTAATGTCTCTGCTTTAGCATGGTAAGATGTTTCAAACTCAGTTTTCCAAAGTAGCCGGCCATACTCGGGGACCACTCTTCCTGTACCCTAGCTTTTCGCTGCTTTCCAGTTCATCCTCCACAGAGTCAGAGCGGGTTTTTTGTTTTGTTTTTCCTTTAAAACCAGGTTTACTGGGGCGCCTGGGTGGCTCAGTCGTTGGGCGTGCCCCACTGAGCCACCCAGGTGCCCCTAGTCTGTTCTTTTTTATTGCCCCCAGGTAGTACTCTGGTGTATGGAGAGACCACAGTCCGTATCCGTTCACCTGTTTGTGGATATACAGGTTGTTACCACTTTTTGGCGATTATGATTAAAGCTGTGATAAGGGGTGCCTGGGTGGCTCGGTCAGTTAAGCGGCTGCCTTTGGCTTAGGTCATGATCCTGGGGTCCCGGGATCAAGTCCCATGTGGGGCTCCCTGCTTCGTGGGGAGTTTGCTCTTTCTCACAAATAAATAATATAAAATCTTAAAAAATATAAAGCTGTGATAAAATATCACGGTGATTTTTTAAAACCTAACTTTAAAACCTTAGGGGAACCTGGGTGGCTCAGTCAGTTACGTATCTGACTTCAGCTCAGGTCATGATCCCAGGGTTCTGGGATCAAGCCCCACATCCGGCTCCCTGCTCAGTGGGGAATAAGCTTCTTCCTCTCTCTTTGCCACTCCCCCTACTTGTGCTCTCTCTCTCTCTCTTATTCTCTCTCAAATAAATAAATATCTTTTTTAAAAAAACCCTTAACTTGGGACGCCTGGGTGGCTCAGTGGCTTAAGCCTCTGCCTTTGGCTCAGGTCATGGTCTCAGGGTCCTGGGATCATGGGATCTAGTCCCGCATCAGGCTCTCTGCTCAGCAGGGAGCCTCCCCCCTCCCTCTCTTCCTGCCTCTCTGCCTCCTTGTGATCTCTCTCTGTCAAATAAATAAATAAAATCTTTAAAACAAACCAACAACAACAAAAAACTCCTAACTTATCCCTCCTTCAATGGAAATGCTTCAGTGACTTCCTGTTGGACTGAATGTAGAATATAAATTCCTTATTTTGGACTGTTTCATGGGCTGGTCTCAGCCTACTTCTCAGATCACATCTTACACCTACTTTCCCCCTCTGTCCCTGTTTATTTTCATCTTTCTTCATCTGCTCCAGTGTGAGCTCCCTGTATGTAGAGATTTTGTCTTGTTGACTCCTGTCTCCCTGGTGCCTTGAATAGTGGTTGGTATACAGTAGCACCCAGCAAGTATTTGTTGAATGAATAAATTTTAAAAAATCAATTATGTTGATTAGTAGTATTAACAGGAATTAGGAAAAAGTGTTTAGGTTATCATGGTTTTTTAAAATAGATTTTAGAATAATTTTAGACCTACAGAAACAATGGGAAGATAGTACAGAGGGTTCCCATATACCCCGCACCGGGTTGTCCCTACTAAAAACATCTTGTACTAGTATGGTACATTTTCCATGATTAATGAATCAGTATTGATATTATTAATGCAAATCCGTACTTTCCTCATATTTCCTTTGTTTTTACCTAATGTTCTTGTTCTGTTCTGGGATTCCATTCAAACTACCACATGCTGTGTGGTCATCATGTCTCTTCAGACTCCTTGGCTATGACAGTTTCTCAGACTGTCTTTGATGACTTTGACAACCTTGAGGAGTACCAGTCAGGTATTTTATAGAATGTCCCTCGGTTGGGATTTGTCTGATGTCTTTCTCGTGATTAGCCTGGGATTATGGGTTTTGGGGAGGAAGACCTCAGAGATAAGGTGTCATTCTCATCCCATCATATCAAGGCTACTTGCTGTGAACATGACAGATCACTGTTGATGTTGACCTGGCTGAGGTAGTGCTTGTCAGGTTTCCCTACTGTAAACTTGACTCTTTTTGCTTTCTGTCTGTTCTGTACTCTTTGGAAAAGAGTCAGTAGATGCAGCCCAAAGTAAAGAGTGGGGACTGCTTTCTTCCTTCCTTACCCCTCCTTCCTTCCTTCCTTCCTATCTTTCTTTCTCTCCAATTAGTTGCTTATATCAGTGTGAATTCTTAGATACTTACTTATACTTTGGATTATAATCCAGTACTACTTTATTTTTATTATTTTTACTTTGTTTCTCAGATTGTCCCAGCCTTCACCTTTGGGAGCTCTTCAGGTGGTTCATGTGTTCTTGTGACATACCCCCATCGTTGTTTTCATTTGTTCGTATGTCTTTTACTTTTTTATTATTTATTATTATTTTTAAAAACATTTATTTGAGAGTGAGAGCGAGAGAGAGCACAAGCAGGGAGGAGAGAGAGGAGCAGGTTCCCTGTTGAGCAGGTAGTCCCATGTGGGGCTTGATCCCAGGACCCTTGGATCATGATCTGAGCCCAAGGCAGACACTTAAGTCACTGAGCCACCCAGGTGCCCCTGTGTGTCTTTTAAATATACAGTACTTTCTTATTTTTTGTCACTGCAAGTTGCTAAACTCTATTTTATTTTATTTTATTTTATTTTATTTTATTTTATTTATTTGAGGGAGAGAGAGTGAGAGAGCAAGCATGGGAGGGAGGGTGAGAGGGAGAAGCAGACTCCCCGCTGAGCAGGGAGCCCCATGTGGGCCTCCATCCTGGGATTCCAGAATCAAGACCTGAGCCGAAGACAGTTGTTTAACCAACTGAGCCACCCAGGTGCCCTCAAGATGCTTAACTCTTATCATGTATATTTCCTGCCGTAGTCCCCAAACTAGCCATTTCTCTAAGGATCCCTGGTTTCTTTTATTGGAGAATGACATCAGAAACCAAGATCTGGTGCTAGATGTGCTCACTGCTCTTGGGGTGTTATTGCCTGTAGGAACTCTCATCTGACAAAACAGGAAATGTATGTGCATACTAATTCGAGTGTGTGTGTGTGTGTGTGTGTGTGTGTGTGTATCTCCATATGTAATCATCTGTATATTAAGCTGAACATGAGTTCATACTTAGCATCTTCTACTCTAATCCATTATCACAAGTGTCATTGTGGCACCCTTTGCCTACTAGTAACCTCCCACTCTTACTGTGAGAAGCAGGGCCTCCCCTGCCATCCTCCATGCGTTTACGTACTTGTTCATTCCAAAAGCCTTGTACAGTGGCTTCAGAATTGTTCACCTGTATAGCAGGGACTTTATATACTCAAGCACAGTGCTTATGTACAGTTCTTTTTCCTGATAGTCTTACAGATTTCACTAAGGTTTTCATCTTTTTTTTTTTTTTTAAAGATTTTATTTATTTATTTGACAGAGAGAGATCACAAGTAGGCAGAGAGGCAGGTAGAGAGAGAGGAAGGGAAGCAGGCCCTCTGCTGAGCAGAGAGCCCGATGCGGGACTCGATCCCAGGACCCTGAGATCATGACCTGAGCCGAAGGCAGTGGCTTAACCCACTGAGCCACCCAGGCGCCCCGTTTTCATCATTTTTTTTTTAAGATTTTATTTATTTATTTATTTGACAGAGAGAGATCACAAGTAGGCAGAGAGGCAGGCAGAGAGAGAGAGAGAGGGAAGCAGGCTCCCCACTGAGCAGAGAGCCTGATGCGGGACTCGATCCCAGGACCCCAAGATCATGACCTGAGCCGAAGGCAGTGGCTTAACCCACTGAGCCACCCAGGTGCCCGGTTTTCATCATTTTTAAGCAGCCTTTTTCACTTCTCCACACTGTGGTCCAGTCTTTTCTTTCTTAAATTTAATTTAATTTATTTTTTTGAGATAGAGAGCACAAACAGTGTGAAGGAGCAGAGGGAGAGGGAGAAGCAGGTTCCTTGCTGAATTGAGAGCCTGTCTTGGGGCTTGAGTCCAGGCTCCTGGGATTGTGACCCCAGCCAAAGGCAGATGCTCAACTAGCTGAGCCAGGCTAGTTGAGGCACTCCCTGTTTTTTTTCCCCTTCCTAAGATTTTACTTTATTTAGTTTTTAAAGATTTTATTTATTTAGAGAGAGTGCACTTGTGTGTGCTCAAGCAGGGTGGCGAGGGGAAGGCAGAGAGAGAGAGAATCTTAAGCAGACTCTGCACTAAGCATAGAGCCAGACACTGGTTTTGATCCCATGACCCCAAGATCGTGACCTAGCTGAAACCAAGAGTCAGTCGGGAGCTCAACTGACTGAGCCACCCAGATGCCCCTTAAGATTTTATTTCCAAGAAGTCTCTACACCAAACTTGGAGCTTGAACTCACAACCCCAAGGTCAGCTGTCCCATGCTTCACCGACTGAGCCAGCCAGGTGCCCCTGTCTTATAATCTTTATGAAGCATTACCGTCTCTTTTCTCTTTCTTTCTTTTCTTTTTTTTTTTTTTAAAGATATATTTATTTATTTTAGAGAGCTACCCTACTTAGGTACCCTAATATTGGGTGACTTACTAGTCTCAACATTACTGCTACTTTTCCAGACAGATAAAAATTGAGGCCTTGCTTTGTTTTCTGCTCTAAATAAAATAAAAAAACAAAACACAACTTGGCAAATTTTTTAGCTAAGAGGAATGTTGTGAATAGTTGATAGTCCAGACGTTTCCTGGGGCCATCCAGCTTTGGTCCCTGCTTTTCTAGTTTCTCTTCAAGTTCATTTTGGAAACTATGGGGATGGAAGGGCACAGAGGGCTGTTTTGGGTGGAAGTGACTATTAGGTTGTAAAAGCTGCAAATTATTTGTTTTCTAGAAAATTTGATAGCAAAATGCAGTGAAGAATGGGGGAGGAGTAGGGTACTGCCAGGGAGGGCCAGTGTTAGGACCCAGGTTCTATCATCTCACTGCCATGTGATCTTGAACAAGTTAGTTCCTTTTTAGCCTCAGTTCCTTTATCTATAAAACAAGAAGAATAGTATCTGCCTGTGTCCAGGAGTCCCCGTACCTTGCCTAGTTTCACTAGGAGGATTCACATTTGTATTTGCAGTTAGGATTTATTTCAGGGAAAGGACACAAAGCAAATTCAGAGCAAGAAAGCACATGGTGTGAAGTCTGGAGGAAGCTAGGTGCGAGGGAGCTTTCACTGTGGAGTCCCTCAGGACATGCTTAATTCCTCCAGCATCGAATTCTAGCGATACCTAGGAAATGTGACTAGGGAAGCCCATCAGAGTCTCAGTGGCCGAGTTTTTATTTGGGGCTGGTCACGGAAGCATCGTCCAGCTAGGTGAACCACACCCCAGAAGGGCAGCAGGTGCTCAGCATAAACCGCATTGTACTCGAGGTGTGGGTAGAGTGAGCCACTCTTATCAGTTGGGGAATGGTGGGAACATTCCAGATCCCAAGTTCCCAGGCGCCAGCCAAGAACCAGCCTTGCAAGCAGGCCTTTCTGAGGTGAGCAGTCTCGTGCCTGCTGTGCTCTTTTCTGCAATACTATGTGACAGTGACTGCGAGGATTAGATGAGATAGTCCCCACCTAGCACTTGGCACAGTGACCAGCTTATTTTAAGTACCTGATACATGTTATATATGTTATATTATGGTTATATCAGAAAACTTGGTAAGGAAGCAACAAATAGCCTGACAAAAGAGCCTTATGGAGCTGAGGGAACCTTTGGAAGACAGCTCATCCACTTTCTTATTTTATAGATGGGGAACCGGGGACTTAGGAAGGAGAGGTGATTTTCCTAGTCATACCCAGTGTGAGCCATTCAGCTTGTGAGAACGCAAGGATGTTCTCATTTTAAAGAGGAAGACTTCCCGGAAGTGCCTGGGTGGCTCAGTCAGTTAAGCATCTGCCTTCAGCTCAGGCCATGATCCCAGGGTCCTCAGCAGGGAGCCTGCTTCTCCCTCTCCCTCTGCCACTCCGCCTGCTTGTGCTCTCTCTCACTCTGTCAAATAAATAAATAACATCTTAAAAAAAAATAAAGAGTGACACTTCCCAGAAAACAGCCACTGTGCTGAGTGTGTGAACACTCAGATAGAAACCTCTAGAAGGTATTATATGAGGATGGTTCAAAAGCAGCCCTAGCAGCAGTGTCTCTGATTTAGAGACTGGATCTCGTCATTTGAAACGTTCTGATCCTTTTTATGTCCACCGGTTTTAGTTTGTGGTTTTATTCTATGAAATTCAAGAGTATGTACATTACAGTTGTTACTCGGGCACATGACAGACTGAGTTTCGGGGACCTGACCTAGCTCTGACTTGTGTTGATTGGATGTTTCTACTCTGCATCATTTTGAAGGATGAACGGGCAAAGTGTTTTTGTATTTTTGAACAGCTCTTTCTAATTCAGCTGAGGTTGAGAGAGGAAGAGTTGATTTCTTTCCTAGTTCCTTCAAGTAAACCGAGATTTTGTTCTGCAGACAGCAGTGGTCTCTGTAGAGGGGCTTTCTTCTGTGTTGAATCAGGGTAGAAAGGTAGTCTTATGAAGTTATATATTACAGATTCTTCCTAGAGAGATAAACTTTCTGAGAGAAGCATTGTGTTTGTACCAAATTTTTTTTTTTAAGATTTTTATTTATTTGACAGACAGATCACAAGTAGGCAGAGAGGCAGGCAGAGAGAGAGAGGAGGAGGAGGCAGGCTCCCTGCTGAGCAGAGAGCCCGATGTGAGGCTCGATCCCAGGACCCTGGGATCATGACTTGAGCAGAAGGCAGAGGCTTTAACCACTGAGCCACCCAGGTGCCCCTGTACCAAAATTTAACAGTAAATCCAACATGGATTGGAAATGTAGTCTATCTCCAAATTCATTGTCTCCTGACTATTGTGAAGTATCATCCCTGTTGTTATCTAAAAGATGAGAATATTATAGTGTAAGCCTTTTTCAGTGGTAGTTTTATTGAAATATCGTTGACACATCATATAATTCACTTGCTTGAAGTGTACACGATTTAGTGGGTTTCATTATATTCACCAACTGAGACCAGTGCCACCATCATTTGTAGAACATTTTCCTCACCCCCAGAAGAAACCTTGTACCCTTTAGCCATCACCCCTCAGTCCTCCAACTCCCCCAGCCTTAAGCAATCACTGATCTAGTGTCTTCTCTATAGATACGCCTTTATGGATGTTTCATAGATACGGAAGCACATATGCAACGACGTGGCTGAAACTAGAGGGTATTATGTTAAGCCAAGTAAGGCAATCAGAGAAAGACAATTATCATATGATCTCACTGATATGAGGAATTTGAGAAAAAAGAGGACATAGGGGAAGGGAGGGAAAAATGAAACAAGATGAAACCAGAGAGGTAGACAGATCGTGAGAGACTCTTAATATCAGGAAACAAACTGAGGGTTGCTGGAGGGTAGGGGGGTGAGAGGGATGGGGTAGCTGTGTGATGGGCATTGGGGAGGGTATGTGCTATGGTGAGGAAAAAATAAATGTAAAAAATATATATTCTTATATAAATACAACTAAAAATAAAAAGAAAAAAATGAATCACATAGTATGTGGTCTTTGTGATTAACTTGTTTTGCTTAGTTTTTGTGTTTTGTTGTTGTTTTTTTTTTTAGAGAGAGCATGTGCGTCACGGAGTGGGGGGAGGGTCATAGGGAGAGGGAGAGAGAATCTCAAGCAGATTCCCCGCTGAGCGAGGAGCCCAAGGATGGTTTCCATCTCATGACCCTGAGATCAGGACCTGAGCCAAAACCAAGAGCCTGGCACGCAACCAACTAAGCCACCCAGGCACCCCTCACTTAGTTCTTTTTTTTTTTTTTTAATAAGATTTTATTATTTATTCGACAGAGAGAGATCACAAGTAGGTAGAGAGGCAGGCAGAGAGGGAGAGAGAGGAGGAAGCAGGCTCCCTGCTGAGCAGAGAGCCCGATGCGGGACTCGATCCCAGGACCCTGAGATCACGACCCGAGCTGAAGGCAGTGGCTTAACCCACTGAGCCACCCAGGCGCCCTCACTTAGTTCTTTTTAAGGTTCATCTTTGTTATGGTCAAGTAATATTTCATTGTAGGGCTATGTCACATTTTGTTTATCCATTCATCAACCGTTGGACATTTGGGTGGTTTCTGTATCTTGGCTGTTAGGACCTATGCTGCCATGAGTGTTTGTGTAGAAGTTTTGGTGCCGCATAAACTTTTAAGACCCCTGTTGTCCATGGTAGCTCACATTTATGCAGTACATACCATGGGCTGTGCCAGGCATTGTACTAGTGAGTCAGTTTTTACCCTTAAGCAATTGCAGTCAAATGGAGGGGATGTATCAGTAAGTAGAGGGTTATTATAAAATATCACAAGTATTGTGTACAGATAACGCTGGCGTACTACGGAAGCATGAGGGAAGCACTGTTGAGCCACTGGGTGTGTGCAGGAGGGGGTGGGTCAGAACTTTCTGGGACAAGCATGCCCTGAACTGTGAAGGACAAGAAGGGCTTGGCCAGTTGAAGAAGGGAAAAAAGTGTCATCCACGCATAGGAAGCAGCAGGTGTGGGGATCCAGAGGCGAGGGGGAGGGTGGTGCTTGCTTGAGTTTGGAGGGCTGGCGGGGATTCATAGTAAAGAATTCATCATGGCCGGAGTGTTGGGATGGGGTTGGAAGGTGAGCCATGTGAGCTGGGCTGTAGAATTGAGCCCAAGAGAGGCCTTAAGTGATCTTTACTATCATGCTAACGGTGCTGTCCCTTATTGTGTGGGGTGTGGGAACCACTAAGAGGTGCCAGAGTAAGCCCCGTGACATACCCTGGATCCAGCAGAAGCCCTGAGCGGGGAGGAGCAAGGCAGGTATCTTGGCTGCACAGGTGTCTGACCCGGTGAGGGCTGACACAGGTCTGACCGAGGCAGAGATTGGGAGAAATGGATTGATGAGGAACAGACCAGAAAGGGACATCCAGAGTCGGGGGGAGCTCAGAAGAAGGTCCGTCATGTCATGGTAGCCATAGGTTTTCAGGAGGGAGTGATTATTTGTTTTTAAAATTTTATTCATTCATTCATTTATGATTTTATTTATTTATTTGCCAGAGAGAGAGGCTGAGCAGGGGGCCTGATGTGGGGCTCGATCCCCGGACCCTGGGATCATGACCTGAGCCGAAGGCAAAGGCTTAACCGACTGAGCCACTCAGGCGCCCCTCATTAGTTCTGATACTGCCTTTTTTGTGTGGAGGCTTACACAGTCTCACGGAGTTGATACCTTTTTATTTGCCGTCAGCCTGCCTTTCTACATCTATTAGTTACATATTTTCCAGGCCAGCAAGAATCAAGCACCACTGTCAATGCTATGGTAGTCTTATTTCATAAAGGTCGTATGACTCCTGAAGTGTGTCACCAAAGCCACCATCCTGCATTTGGAGGAACAAGGGCTAGGAAGAACTTTATTCCTTTGGTTTAAAGATACTGCTTTCGACAGGAAACAGTTCTGAACAGTAAGTCTATTTTCCTGCAGGTGGGAGAGGACTTTTCAGTATCTAAAAACAAGGGTTGAAAGAAGGTATGATTGGAATTTTACATTATAAAGCGTGGCTAAGATGCATACATTTTGTTCCTTGGGTTTCTCTATTCTAGTTGAAGGCTTCACACAGCAGGCAGTGAGCTACTGAAGTTTATTATTCTAGAAGGTATTACAGAAGAAAAGGAACTAAGATAAATTCATGCATGGTAAATTATCAAGGGAAACTACTGAAAAAAATTCTTTGAGATGTCAAGGAACACCTCCTTGGCTCATTATGGGCTGGAGGAATCCAGATTTTGACCTGCTTCTGATCTGCTTTCCAAACAGCACATGTTCACAGAGCCCCTCTTTGGGTGCTCTGGGAGAAATAAGATAGATCCTGCCCTGTAGGGGATCCCCAGCTAGTGGGAGAAGATAAATGTGTTCAGTAACAACTACCACATAGCAGGTGACAGCCATTTCTGTGTCAGGGTTAGGAGGTGCTTTGCGAGAAGGTAGAATCCCCGTCGTGGACTCTGGGTGAGTTTCTTAGAGGAGGTGTGTCTTAGGACCTAAAACATGAGCAGAATTTCCACAGCAGAGTAGGAGACAAGGACTTTCCAGGTGGAAAGACGAGCTTAAGCATCTTAGAACTGGGAACTTTGCTGACCTTCCAGAAAGGTGAATGCTTCGAATGGGTGTGGCCTGGGCAGGTAGAAGAGGGAAGGTTAGATTGGAAGGTTCTATAAGCATCTTATTTGGAAGGATCTGAAGGCTGAGGAGTTGCCACTTGATTATCTTCAGTGGAAAACCTGCAAGGTTTTAGAGCAGTGGATTGATGTAATCAGAAGTCTGCTTTCAGAAATTTCTGTGTGGGGCGGGAATGGAAAATGGAGAGGGGAAGGTACGCTGTTGGGAGGGAGTTGCTGTAGGCTTGTGGGGGTGGGGGGGGCGGGCCTGGAGGGCCCAGGCCAGGATGAGAGGCAAGGAAACGGCAGAGGCTTGGGATGCCTTGGAAAAATAGTATTTTTTATTATAAAATCATGTGAATTTGCAAGTAATACAAAAACGTAGGCTCATGTGGAGGAATGAAACAAAAACCCCAGAGGAGTAACTACCATCTGAGCATTCTGATGGGCTTTCTTCAGGGTTTGTTAGGCATAAGTAGCTGCTTGAAATTTCAGTTCATAGCACAGTATAAAATGACGCTTTCCTTCACTCCTGTAAGCTGTCTGTAATCTGTCCCAAGCCCCTTTCTGCGGGCTACTGGGAAGTTCTCCCCCCACCTCTCTGTGTGTCAGTCATCATTGGGGCTGCACTCCCTCTCTTGCAGTGGGATCTTGTGGTTCCCCGGATTCTTAACTCCCTGACTCCCAGACTTAGCATCTCTCAGCTGCTCCCTGCCCGGTGCCCTGAGGTGGGGAGGCCTCCAGGGGGACTCCTATCCCCGCCCCCCCTGAAGCGCCAGCTTTACTCTGATGAGGTCCCTTTCTCTTCCTCTCCATTCTCTCTTTGTGACAGCCTGGCATGACATGACGTTCCTCAGTGTGCTACGAACATGATGTTGGCCCCTTTTTTCTGGGGTAGGAGCAGGGACACATCAGTTCGGTGTGCTTTTGTGTCTTTTTAAAAATAGCTGCCTCTGATGAGGTGATATGCTCTCTTTGCAGTTTTGGATCCTGTGTTTTCCAGTGTCATTTTTAAACACTTTGAGAATGTTGGTATAAAAATATGCATCATTTACTGGTAGATAACATGAAATAAGCCGCTCTGTGTATAGAAGTTTTTCTGTGTTTTGGGTGGATTTTGGAGGTGGAATTTTTGAGTCAAAGGCATGACTTTTATCATCATGATTATTATTATTATTACTACCGGGCCACTCTCTGTTATCACCGCAAACTTAGTGGCTTGAAACAATACCCATTTTTTAGATCCCAGTTCTGTAGGTCAGAAGTCCAGGCATTGCTTGTTTTCTGTTCTGAGTCTCCCAAGCTGAAGTACAGGTATCAGTTGCTGGGCTGTCCTCTGGAGCCTCTGTTGGCTAAGTAAGAATCGAACGGGCTCATTCAGGTTTTTGGCCGAATTCACTTCCTGGGGGTTTTAGGATTGCGGTCCATCCCTGTTTTCTTTCTCTTTTTTCCTTCCTTTCCCTTCCTCCCCTCCTTTCTTCCTTACTTTCTTTCATTTTTTTAATTAACCTGTACTCTCAACATGGGGCTCGAACTCATGACGCCTGAGATCAAGAGTCACATGCTCTACCAGCCGAGTCAGAGCCAGGCACTCCTTTTAAAAAAAATTATTTAAAATAGGCTTGATGTCTTTTATTTTATTATTTTTTAAAATTTATTTATTTATTTTTTAGTAATCTCTACACTCAGCGCAGGGCTCGAACTTATGACCCCAAGATCAAGAGCTGTGTGCTCTTTCCACTGAGCCAGAAAAGCACCCCAACCCTTTTCTTTTTTCCTTTTCTTTTTAAATTTTTTAAAAATGTATCTAACGGAGAGAGAGAGAAAGAGTGCAAGCAGGGGGAGCAGCAGGCAGAGGGAGAGGGAGAAGCAGGCTCCTCGCTGAGCAGGGAGCCCAGTGCGGGGCCCAGGTGCCCTTTTTAAGGTTTACTTTATTTGTTTAATTGAGAGAAAGAGAGAGAGGGAAGGAGAGAGAGCACCGGAGAGCGGGACCGAGGGGGCTGGAGGGAGGGCAGATGCACACTCAGCATGGATCCCACGACTGTGAGATCTTGACTCGAGCGGAAATCAAGAGTCAGCACCCAACTGACTGAGCCACCCAGGTGTCCCGAGGTCCCTGTTTTCTTGCTGATGGTTATATAGGGTTCACTGTCAGCTTCTAGAGGCCACTTTCAGGGCTTTGCTGAAAGCCCTTCTTTCACAGCTGGCAACCATCTTCCTCCCATTAAATGCCTCACCTTTAGAATCTCTGACTGCCTCTGTCTCTAACCGTTGTTCCTAGATTTAAAGGGCTGACGGGATGAGGTTTCTCTGTCTCCCCACAACCCTCAAGAACTTCTCATCATCTCAACAGAAACTCTGAGGACGCCTGGGTAGCTCATTCAGCTAAGCGTCTGCCTTTGGCTCAGTCCTGGGATTGAGCCCTGAGTCTAGCTCAAACAGGGAGCCTGCTTCTCCCTCTCCCTCGCCCCCTGCCGCTCCCCTGCTTGTGCTCTCTCTCTGTCAAATAAATAAATAACATCTTAAAAAAAATTCAAACACAAACTGTATTCATTAAATAGTAACTCCCCATTCCCTACTCCCTGCCCCCTCCACCTCTATTCGACTTTGTGGTTTAATGGATGGACCTATCTTAGGTACCTCATGGAAGTGGAGTCATGCAGTATTTGTTCTTTTGTGCCTGGCTTGTTTCACTTAGTGTAATATTTTCAAGTTTCATCCCTATCGTGGTATGTGGACCATTGTATGTGTATACCACGTTTCGCTTATCTATTCCTTTGCTGGTAGCCATTTGGGTTGTTTCGGGTCTCTTTATCTTAAGGTCAGCGGATTTGGGTACTTAATCATGTCTGCTAAATCCCTTCTCAGCAGTCCTTAGATTAGTGTTTGAATAATGGGGAGAGTGTGGATATGTACCAAGGGCCCAGAATGTTGGAGCCATTTTCGGATTCTTTTTCTTTTTCTTTAAAAGATTTTATTTATTTATTTGACAGAGAGAGAGATCACAAGTAGACAGAGAGGCAGGCAGAGAGAGAGGGAGAAGCAGGCTCCCTGCTGAGCAGAGAGCCCGATGCTGGGCTCTATCCCAGGACCCTGAGATCTTGACCTGAGCCAAAGGCAGAGGCTTATTAACCCACTGAGCCACCCAGGCGCCCCCATCTTTGGATTCTGCCCACCACACACCTTCTAGGAAGACTGGAGGTACCATCTTGCCTTCTTTCATACCTTTGTCTATGAATTGTTCAGAAGAGTGAATCACATCTCATTTCACTGCCTGCCTTTCCAGCTGGGCTTTTCTCTGCTCACAACTCTGGTTGGATGAAGAATGCATAACAATGACTTTTCAGCCTCCACTGAGTGCTCTGGCTTCTCTTCCCCGATATTACCTGTGACATACTTCTTGAGGATATATGAGATTGTGCAGTAATGTCCTGAGAATGTAGCAGGATTTGAACTTGTCCAAATTAAGAGAATTTAGGGCTATAATTGTCATGATTAGAGTTAGCCTCATGCTTCAGCCTGAATGCAAATTCATTTGACTCGTTCTGGTCTTCTGGGAATTGGACATTGGATCCTGAAAAGATGGTGCTCCCTAGGAACTGGGATACTTGGGAAATGGAAATCATTAGAATGTGCTAGAAATCTCAGATTAAATGGGAGCTGAGCATCTCAATAACAAGACTGTGGCCATGGATTCAGCATGGGTGGTGTTTGAATATTACTTCTTGCCATTTGGCTTGGAGGAGGAGTCAAGGCCGTTTGGGAAAGGGATGGGGGTGGTGTGGTCTGGGATGAGAGGGGTGTGTGTGTGTGTGTGTATGCATGTGTGATGTCCCAGGTTAGGTTTTGCTCAGAAGGGGAGGGGCTCTTAGTTGCTCTGTTAGCTCTGAGGTACTTAGATCCTTTAAGGGTCCTAGGATGATGTCTTCTCAATTTAGAATATGCCAGCTTGCTTGTGGGTAATCCTGGTGTTGGGGAACAGATAGCATCACCCTCTTGTGGCAGGTGAGTATGAGGTGTGGATGAGGATTTGAAGTGGGTAAAGCGTCCACTGCAAACAGTGAATCCTTCCTGCCCGCTGAGGACTTCCCCTGGGCCAGAGGAAGAGAAGACGCCGAGGTGACAACTGGCGTGTCTTCTCTCTTCTGAGCTCGCTTTGCTGGCAGAACTGAATGTGTTTTCTCTCGCAGGCAACGGCGATGTCTGTGGACTGTCTGGGACAGCATGCTGTGCTTTCCGGGTAAGTGAGCGTGCAGTGTTCCTCTGCTGCGATTTCTGGGAACAAATGGCAAATCCGGAAGGAGGTTTCTGGGAAGTCGGAAAATACTCCTTCTCTTTAAGGATTGTGGCCCTCGGGCTTAGTTCTCTCCTAGTGACCTCGGGGTCACTTAGAGGGATTGTTAGCAGTTTATTTTTGTCTCTGCCCTAACATGTAAGCAATAAAATTCCTTTGAAATTTTAGTGACTGGGACTTTGGTCTTGGAATTACAGTTTTCTGTTCCTTGCACGGACTCTGTAGAAGGATGCTCTCTGTTGTGGTCTCACAGGTAGTTACCGGGATGGAGGGCATCTGGGTCCTAGTTTGGCACTGCCATTAATGACAAGGCCTGGGACATTATCCAGTCGGCCTCCCTGGACTTCAGTTTTCCTTTGAAGGAATTTGATTTCATTATGAAGAAATCAGCATAATTTCTGTGGTGTCTTCTGGCCCCAGCATATGTAAGATTTTGGCAAGTAAGCACTACCCCAGCATTGCTAGTTACTCCATCACAGTACCAGAGTGATCCCACTTAATGGCCAGCATCTCACCTCCCCTCTCATAATCACTATCTCTCCAAGTTTGCTGTATTTTCATTAACTTAGTTGTTTATGAACCCATTTATAAATTTTTTTTTTTTAAGATTTGATTTTTAAGTAATCTCTACACCCAGTGTGGGGCTTGAACTCACAACCAGGAGATGAAGAGTCACATGCTTTACTGACTGGGCCAGTCAGGTGTCCCTGAACCCACTTAAAATTAATGAATTATTTTCTTTCTTTTTTTAAAAAAAATATTTATTTGAGAGAGAGAGAGAATGAGAGAGAGCAAGCAGGAGAGGGGGAAGGGCAGAGGGAGAAGCAGACCCCCTGCTGTGCAGGGAGACTGATGCAGGACTTGATCCGGGGACTCTAGGATCATGGCCTGAGCCAAAGGCAGTTGCTCAACGAACTGAGCCAGCCAGGCACCCAATGAATTATTTTCTACTTCATTGTTTTGTTTTGAAATAATATTTTAACTTACTTTAAAAAATGTAGCAAACATTTAAATAATTTAAAAGGCTATAGGTTGAAAAGCAAGATTTCCTCCTCCCTTTGGCCCCCTTCCCCAGGGACAGTTACCATTACCATTTTCTTCTGTCATACTGGATGCATAGATGAGGAACGATTGGTATGTCTCTTCACTGCCGCCTTCTCACTCAGAAAAAAAAGAAAAAACAGCTTTATTGAGATATAATTCACAGACCATGCAGTTTACCCATTTTAAGCATACAAGTCAGAGGTTTTGGGATATAGTATTCATTAACTACTCAGTTTTTAAGCCTTGTTGTTTGAAAATCAAGGAAATACATATATATAGTTGAAAAAGGCAGTGTAGCATTACAAGGATTATATTGTCAGACAGCAGAATCCTACGTTTTGCCTACTCCTGATCCCACTTACTGGAAGCAACTAATTGAGACTCTTTTAGCTATTTCTTCGGGGTTGCCTCCCATTTTTCCAAATAGTATACCTATATTCGGGATCTTGATTTATCCATCAAAGATCTAACAAATTGACTCCTAAAAACAGGTGAGGAGTTAGAACTTTTATTTTCCTCTGTGAGTCCCTTACAGGACCTTCCCCCTCCTTCCAGTATAGTTATATAACAATTTTTGGGTTGAATTGGTATTTGGGGTTCTTTTCTCAGAGTAATTGTGAGAGGTCCTATACCATTCTGATTCTGGACTTTGTAAGTGACCTATTTTTTTGTCTTTGGAAGCTTTAAAATGCTATCTTCGTCTCTAGTGTTACTTTTACCTCCAGGTGTGTGAAATTGTTACCGCCACTGCCTTGGTGTATATCTTTTTTTCATTTCTTGCGCTGGGCACTTGGAGGGCCCCTCTTTTTTTTCCATCTTGCCTTGTTTTATCCAAACAGATGAAACATAGCATATACCTGGCATCATATAGCTACATTAACAACCCATAAAATACTGAGGTGCTCAGGAATAACTGTGTGTCAAATGTTAGACTTTTCTGCATTCACTGATGTGACTCTTGTCATTTGTAGCATCGTAGGAGGGGATAGGATCATGTCACTGGAGAGCAGGCCGGCATTCCTGCTTTGGTGTGCTCTAACATACAGATATATTCGTCTTCTTTTTCTTTTCTTTTTTTTTTTTTTTTAAAGATTTTATTTATTTATTTGACAGAGAGAGATCACAAGTAGGCAGAGAGGCAGAGAGAGAGAGAGGAGGAAGCAGGCTCCCTGCTGAGCAGAGAGCCCAATGCGGGACTCGATCCCAGGACCCTGAGATCATGACCTGAGCCGAAGGCAGCGGCTTAACCCACTGAGCCATCCAGGCGCCCCATATTCATCTTATTTTTCAACAAGATCTTGAAGGTTCACCATTTCATATTCTTACATTGAACTTGAAAATATATAAATGAATATTTATATTCATATAAATATATGAAATATATATACAATAGATAATATAATAACTTTATTATATAAAGTTTATATATAATATATAAACTTGAAAATATATATGTATATAATATATATAACACTTAATATATAAATATATATTATATATTTAAGTGAACAGCTCAAGTAAAATTATAGATGTATACACCCGTGTGATCCCTAGTCAGATTGAGATCCAATTTTTCGCAGTGTTGGAAGACCCTTTCAGTCTGTAAGTCTGTGTCTTCCAGAGAAGTTTTCCTGCACCACTGAGTCTCAATTCCCCCCGCAACTTCCTGCTCTCATTCTTTCTGGAGCTGCTCTTAGTCTATGTTGGATATCCTATGTGAATTCTCTTTTGGTCCATTTTGTTTTGCATTCTGGGCATTTCCTTCGGCTTTAACTTCCCACTTTTCGATCAGATTTCTTTATTTCAGTTATGCTTTTCATTTCCAGGAGCTCTCTCTTGTTCTCTGTTCTTCACCTTGTCTTCTTTTACCTCCCTGAAGGTGTTCATTCTAGGTTTCTTCGTTTCTCTTTGCTATTTCCTTCTAGTTCTTTCGACTGAGTTGGTGCCGGCCTTTCATGTTTCCTCTGGTGACGGATACTCACGGGCTCTCTGTTGCTGTCAAAGAGTGATCAGTTTACATGTGTGATGGTGGGGTTCATTGGAGGGAGATCAGGTGGGAACCAGACCCCCTTTTCTCGGAGGGTGCCCAGATGTCGTTATCTCTTGGGTTCTGTGTTGTTAACTTGTTTGCTTTTGTTTCTTTCTTGGGCTGGTCATTTTCCCCTGAGAAGAATCCTCTTGTCACATGTTATCTGAAGACAAAAGCTCAGTGTTGTGAGTGTTGAGGAGGGAAGAAGCCGGGGGGCCTCATACTCTACCTCATGCCCTGTTTTGAGCACAGCTCTTCATTCTCACCCGCCCCGTGCCTGTTGTCCCAGGCCCGGGGCTCCCCTCAAGTAGTTTCTCCGAAGCCCATCCCTCCTGTTCCGCTGGGTGAAGGAGAGGTGGTCATCTGGCTCTCTTGGGGTGCACATAAACTGCTCTCCTTAGTGCTCTTTCGAACTCTGTTTCTTCCGTTCAGTGTTTGGTTCTCCAGCCCTCTGTGTTCCCCTTGCCCAGAGGCTGAAGTTTCCAGCTCCCCGGCCGGCCTGGGCTCTGCAGCGTCAGTCAGCTTGCCTGTCGTTCCCGGCCCCTCTGCGGTTTGCTTTCTCTCCATCAGTTACCATTTGTCCTTGCGCTCTCCACTTCCTCTCTCTGTCTTTGTCTTTGGGGGTTTCTGTATTTTCAGCGCTTAATACGTTATTTTCATTATAACTTTATTGGTTATTATTTCCTTCCCGGTGGACTTAATTTAGTTGCTTTCACCAGGTTACCGACTTGCAAGGGAATTTGAGATTTTCTCCAGAGTAGTTGGCTAAGGGATGAGTGATGTGTGTAGTGCCTGTTTCCGAATGCAGAGCACTGTGCCTGATGAGGAGGGACCTGCAGAGATGGAAGACACAGTCCCTACTCCCCTCACTCAGTTCAGGACCGAAGTCTTACCATCAGTAGTTGTCCTGCACAGATGAATGCTACCATCACAATGTAAACTGCTCGGTGGGCATAGTGCAGAAGCAGGGGACCTATCCTAGCAGGATGATTAGGAAAGACCACAGAGGCTTGGACCTGAATCCGGTGGGCAGATGTCAGACTCCCAAAGATCTGGGGTGGGGAAGGTCATGTCTAGAGACAGGCTCTCCCAGGGATGTGGCTCCCACTCACTGAATAGTCACCTTGACGTCCTCTTGTCCCTCAGATGCCTTTCAGACGAGGTAAAGGTCGTACACATCCAGGGATATTTTTGAACTCTGTTTGCAAACCATATGTAATTCCAAATGTGCTTTTCTGTCTTAATGCTAATGCTGTTCTCTCGTTATAATGTTGATGTTGTTTTCCTAGCCGCCGATTCTTATACATCGTTAATCTAGATGCCCCTTTCGAAGGTCACCGAAAGATCTCTCGCCAGAGCAAATGGGACATTGGAGCCGTGCAGTGGAACCCTCATGACAGCTTCGCACACTACTTTGCAGCCTCGGTGAGGTCATTTAAGGGGTACAAGGAAAAGGCTTTTTATAAGTATGAGCTGGGGCCGGTAGGTCTGTGTTCTATGTAGAGAAGAGAATGTAACCCTCACTTGTCAGGCGGAAAAGAAGTATGGATGGTTCTAAAAGGAAGATTGAGGCAAATTGCTGACATATATGTACACGTGCGTGTTTGTAAATGGGAGCAGATTTGCTGGCACCCGTGGTGCAGGATCTTGTGTTTCTGAGGCTCCAGATTTTGAAAGGGAAATGAGTAGATGCCTCTGTTCCTCTGTGTGATAGGAACCTGTTTTCACTGGCAGGAAGGTAACTGGCTAGTGACTCTGACCTTCATTGCTTGCTCTTCGGAAGGATCAGAAGACTCCACACACCCTTCCACTCGAAGGGAGGGATTCAGTCTCGATTGGGATTTTATTAGATCAGCTAAGCCCCTGAGATTTTTATGTGCCTCTTTATCTGTGAATTTTTCCATGGAAAATGTGCACACGTTTTACTAGGTTTTTCAAGGGATTCATGGCTGAAAAAAGATCTGGGTTAGATCCATCTCTGGAATCTTTCGCCAGATTCTCTATTAGCGTTTCTATTCTCCTAGAACAATTTGAAATCTAAACCTTTGCCTCTTTTGCATGGGACCGGGAGGACAGTATTTAAAGGAAACCCTTCTTATCATCCAGGAGATGCAGCCATTCACGGGGCTGTCTGGGTCTTTTCTTATCAGAAATGACAGTCTGTGAGAGGAAAGCATCTGAGGAAAGAGAAAGAAGAGCAGTGTTGTCAGCTTCAGGAGGAACAAAAAGCTGCTCTTCCCCGTCATTTCCAAAATAGAATCTGACTGTCTCACTCTCACCATAGACATCTGAGGTGGAGCTGGTTTAGGGACTGTTCCGAAGGAGAAACGGGGGCCGGTCTCCTGCTTTCCCATTCCTGACCCCTTTCCCGTGTGTTAGGAACAGGGCTCTTTTTGTTGGCTTCTACCTTTAGGACTTTCTGTCCCCTCTTCACCTGCAGCCCCTGGTCATTTGGTCCAGGGGTCCTCAACCTGGATACTAGTGACATCTCAGGCCAGATAGTTCTTTGTGGTGGGGGGTGACCCCTGCATTGTGAGAGCTCCAGCAGCATCCCTGGCTCCCATCCGAAGTCCCAGTGGCCTCCTCATCTTCCCCCTCATCGTGACAACCGAGATGCTTCCAGACATTGTTAAATGTCCCTGGCAAGTAAAATTGCTGTGATGAGAAACCACTGATTGAGGCCAACCAGTCAGTACTTGGCCTGAGTGGATTAGCCCTGCATTTGTTTACTTTGAGTGGTGAGATAGTACTTTTTTGGGGGGGTGGGAGGGAAACAGTTGTTTTCTTTTCTTTTTTCTTCTTAATTTCTTTTGACAGTCATTTTAAAGTGGACTGTTTAATGTCAGTTACGACATTCACGATATATACAACCATACTCCTCTAGTTCCCAAACATTTCCATCACTCCGAAGTAAAACCCCTTACCATTCAGCCATCTCTCTGAATTCCCCCTTCCCACTCCCCTGGCAACCACCGGCCTGTGCTCTGTCTCTGTAGATTTATCTGTTCTGGATATTCCACATAAACAAAACCACACACTATGTGCCTTTTGTCTCTACCTTCTTTATCTCTGTCGTAGCATGAATCAGTGCTTTCCTCCTTTTTATGGCCAAATACTCTTCCATTGTACGGCTGTAATGCATTTTGTTTAATGGTTCTTTTACCAGTGGACATTTAGGCTGGCTCCTGTGAATAAAGCAGAAATGAACATGGGTGTACATGTGCTTCTTTTGAGTACTTGTTTTCCGTTCCTTTGGGTATATACTTAGGAGTGTGGAATTGCAGGGTCATATGGTAAGTCTGTGTTTCACTTTTTGAGGAACCATCAGACTTTTTTCTGTGGTAGCTGAATCATTTTTTAGTCCTACCAACAATGGGTGAAGGTTCTGGTTACTCTATATCCTCAACAAAATCGTTGTTTTCTGTTGTTTTTCTTCTTTAATTTTAATTTTTTTATTTTTAAAAATATTCTGCTTATTTATTTGAGAGAGAGGGCATGCAGGAGAGCACAAGAAAGGGAGAGGAGTCGAGGGAGAGGGAGAAACAGACTCCCTGCTGAGTAGGGAGCCTGACGCAGGGACTGATCCTAGGACTGGAGGATTATGATCCAAACTGAAGGCAGATGCTCAACTGACTTAGCCACCTAGGCGCCCCTTTTTTCTTTAATTTTTAAGTTATAGCCATCCTAGTGGGTATAAAGTAGTATTTCACTATGGTTTTGATCTGCATTTCCTTAATGACTAATGCTTTGAGCATCTTTTCGTGTGCCCGTTGGCCGCTTGTACATCTTTTTTGGAGAAATGTCTGTTGAAGTCCTTTGCTTATTTTGAAATTGGACTGTATGTCTTTTTGCTGCCGAGTTGTCAAAGTTATTTATATATTCTTGATACTAGACTTTCTCAGATATACAGTTTTTTTTTTTTTTTAAAGATTGTTTATTTATTCATTTGAGACAGATACAGAGAGAGAGAGCATGAGCTGGGAGTCTGACTTGGGGCTCAGTCCCAGGACCCTGAGATCATGACCTGAGCCAAAGGCAGACCCTTAACCATCTGAGCCACCCAGGCTCCCCAAGATAAGATTTTTTTAAAAGGTTTTATTTATTTATTTTAGACAGAGAGCAGGGAGAGGAACAGAGGGAGAAGGACAAGCAAATTCCCTGCTGAGCACAGAGCCCAACTCAGGGCTCAGTCTCATGACCCTGAGCTCATGACCTGAGTCAAAGCCAGGAGTCGACTTATCCCACTGAGCTACTGAGATGCCTCAGACATATAATTTTCTTTTCATTTATTTTCTTTTTTTATTAAAGTTGGTCTTTTTTTGTTTTTTGTTTTTTAAGATTTTATTTATTTATTTATTTATTTGACCAAGAGAGACACAGTGAGAGAGGGAGCACAAGCAGGGGGAGTGGGAGAGGGAAATGCAGGCTCCCCCCCCAGCAGAGAGCCTGACTTGGGGCTCGATTCCAGGACCCTGGGATCACGCTTGACCCGAAGGCAGACGCTTAACAGGTGAGCCATCCAGGCCCCAGAGATATGATTTTCAAATATGTCTCTAATTCTGTAGATTGTCTTTTTACTTTATTGATAATGTCCTTTGATTTTGATGAAGTTTAATTTATTGATTTTTTTTTGTTTTGTTTTATTGCTGTTGGTTGGACGACAGCGTTTTTCAGAAGAAAGAGCTTTGAAATTACAGACATCTGAGGTCAAGGCCTAGTTTTGACACTGTTTTATCTCTAGTGCTCTCCCAGCTCTCCAAGCCTCAGCTGCCTCCCTTGTAAGGTGGGTGATGGCAGCCAGTGTGCAGCGTGGCACGGGAGAGCAGGAAGCAGGGCTCTTAAGATTCCTGGGACGTAGACTCGCAGAGCCGCGCAGCGGAGATGGGATAGTGTTGTAAGATGAGGGGAACTTAACTTCTCATTCCTGTTCCCGTTGGAAGCTGTTTTGAATCCTAAGCTTTAGACCGGGAACCTTATCTATTTAGAATTGGAAACTGGCATTTCTGGATTAAAACCTTAGAACTTTGTACATCTGTCTATCTCTGAGCCTAAAATGAAAATCAGTCTGGTAATATATAGATATTAATGAACCTGCATCTTCTGTATTTGTTCAGAAATTATTAGATACCTATTAGTAATCAGACTATTATAATCTTTATTCACTTTTGGTGTGTTTCTTAAGCTCTTAATATTTAAGTATTTTGCTGGCTGGTTGAAACATGGCTTTTTCTTTTCTCCTTTCCCTATTGTAGTGTGGTTTCTTCTGGCCAGTTTTTTCCCCGTATCTTTTTACTTAATCTTTTAAGAAAGTATAGGCATATTTCAAGGAATCTGTATAATTTTGCCTCCTAGGACATGCCTTTGGTGTTAGTTCTGTTTTCTTTCTCTGCATATGTGTTTTTAAAGCGTGGTGGAAGGACTCCAGGCATTTGATAAGTGGGAAGGGCGAACTAAAAACATTTCTAGTGTGACAGCAGCTGGAGAGATGGGTGTGTGACCTTCTGAGTTGGGAGGCGGTCCCTCTAGCGGCCAGGAACATCTCCATAAGCCATTGCTCATACGTTCAGTACTGCTTCTGTAGCTTCCGTTCAGCTGTACCTGTTCAGGGTATCTTCACTCTGAAGATAGCACTGCCCTTTAGTGCTGTGGACTGAGCTAAGGGTGGCTCAGATGTTAAGTGTATTCATTTTTTTTGGCTTCATAAGGAAGTCAGTCTGTAAATCTCTGCCATGCGAGTTGGTTTCTGCATGGCTTCCCCTTCTCAGCCCTCGGCAGATTGCGGTGAGAGCATATGTTCTGATGTGCTCCTGCCTGCCTTCTTTCCCTTGTTTCTTTTCAGAGTAACCAGCGGGTCGACCTTTATAAGTGGAAAGATGGCAGCGGGGAAGTCGGCACCACCCTACAAGGCCACACTCGTGTCATCAGGTAGGTACCAGCCCTCTGCAGCTCCTGGCCTGTCTCCCTTTGTTGTAGTCTCGTGGGAACTAAAATGAAGACACCGTCCTCCTTGCGTGGCCTAACCCTCTGTGTTGCGTTGGCCGTGGGTGGCTGTTGGGTCCTTAGCGTTCATGGTAGTGATGGCCCTCATAGCCAAGCAAGATCAACCAGCTTTGGTGTAACCGCTAACCCCGATTCCAGGAGACACTCAAGACAGATACAGCCCAGTCTGGAGTGAAGGATTAGAGCTGATCTTTTGCCACGGGAGGGAGCTAGCAGAATTACTCTGCTGACAACCAACAGTGCCCAGGAGTACAGAGGGCAGGATGCAGCCCTTTGCTCTTTCTTCAGCAGCTTGGGGCACAGATCTCCTGCAGCAGAGTTCATTACCCAGCTGCATGGCCGCCTCCTGCCTGTGGCCTTGGCCTCTGGAGTGTTCCTTGATCCATCGTATCCTTAGGTCACTATTTCCGGGTGGGGAATACTCCTTCTGGGAGGTAGCAAGAAGAGAGTACAGGAGTGGGGCAGCTGGCCCAGGGAATGCTGGGAAAGGCTGGATCCCTGGCCTGTGTTAATTGCACAGGAACTGCCTTTCTAGGAGGGAGGACATGGTTAGGGTGGCCTTGCCCTTCTTGAAAGCTATGTGGCAACGTGGCAGTTTGCCACTGCTCTAAGAGGTGTTGGTTTTACTCAAGGTACCTGTGGTTGAACCTGATTTAGAGAATGATAAGTCAAAAATTACTTTGTGTTTTTGCTGTGTGTGCACGCGCACATGCACTTGAAATTGAAATCCTCCATTTCTTTTTTGGGAGCAGGTGATAGTATAGCTGGGGATGACAAGGGGGGAGGGCCTGGAAGTTTCCCCTGGAGCTCACTTAAGTCTTGTTTGGAGAAGTTTGGAGATTGCTGCCTTAAGTCATGTTAGGGAGGACCATGAGTGGTGACTCTTGGAAGCTACTAGAAACTGAGTCTGCTGGCACTTTGGAACTGGACTCTGAATTGTTCTGTTTATATCTCATATTCCCAGTGACTTGGATTGGGCCGTGTTTGAGCCGGATCTCCTGGTTACCAGCTCCGTGGACACCTACATCTACATTTGGGATATCAAGTAAGAACAATTAAAATGCCAAACCACCAGGCTTTGGGACGATCTGGGATCTTTGTTTTAGAGATCAGGGGTCTTAGTTTGGTTTCTCTGGGATGCGGACCCTGAGATGAGGACACGTGGCCGGCACATTGTTTAGGAGGTGACAGAAATGCCGGTGGGGACAGAGAAGAGAGACAGGACCAGGAAGGCTCCAGGCAGGGGCGTGTTATCCTTCAGGTACCCCTGTGAACAGGTGGCGTTTACTCCTACTGGGGGCTGCTAGGTGCTAGTGCAGAACTCCCTCCTTGGAGGTGTCCCGCCCTCAAGAGCTAAGGAAGTGGGGGTGCTACCCATTGGCAGTCATTGGTTGAAGCCTGCACTCTGGGGCCCCCCTTCCCTGGCACTTCAGGCCCGTCACGGAGATTTGCAAAGCAGGCCTCAGCAAGCAGGGAAATCCCTCTGGCGGCGAATTAGGTGCTGGTGTCTGGAAGTCCAGTGGAAGTTTAACTGAAGTGACAGGTGACGGTGGGGGGGCTTGGTGGGTACAGACACACATGTGCTACGGCAGGCAGTGCTCTAAGGCACGTCTGCTTTGCTCTTGGCAAAACTTCCATCGCCCACCTGTAAGTGCCACTGAGAGCCACCTCTCAGGGTTACTCTTCATGAGGTGACAAGTGAAGGAGCACCCGGCTCGGGGCCTGGCGTGTCGGAAGTTCTTAGTAAACGTCTTTTCTTCTCCCTTCATAGAACAAAGTTCCCTTTGCCATAGCAGCTGCGACTAACCAGAGGGTGTAGTCCGTAGAGTCCCCCGGACGGAACCCCCCTGCTCTGCTCCCAATTGGCAGGGACTCTGGGATGATTTACTGTAAGAGGTGGACAGACCAGGGAAAGGGAGCCACGACTCAGGATGTGCGTGGCGGACTTCACCCATAACCCTCTCTCGTTAGTGCCTCAGCAGCAGTTGGTCTAATGGCAGCACCGAGTGGGGAAGGACACAAAATCCGGGGGTGAAGGAAGGAGGCTGCTCTTAAATAAACAAAACCCCAGGGGGCACCTAGATGGCTCAGTCGGTTAAGCCTCTGCCTTCAGCTCAGGTCGTGGTCCCAGGGGGCTGGAGTCGAGTCCTGCATCGGGCTCCCTGCTCAGCGGGAAGTCTCCTTTCCCTCTGCCTCCCCCCGCTTGTGCTAGCTCCTTCTCTCTCTCTCTGACGAAGAAATAAATAAAATCTTTAAAATAAACAAACAAACAAACACCGAAACAAAACCCCCAGGAACTACGGGGCAAGGTTAGTGTATTCCTCACTGACGTGAAATAATTTGTTTTCATAATTTAAAGATTAAGGGACACTGAACAGATGATTCCTTCTCAGATTTTCTGGATTGTAAGCCTCAGCTGCAGATTGGCCATCCATGCCCAAGGTCTAGATTGACGCCCAGTCATGTCACGTTACCATTTGGAGGTGAAGTTGCCCTCTGGCTTTACAGTGAACCCAGGAGTCTCTCTCTGAGAGTCTCCCATTCTATCCAGGAGTAGGTTTTTGTTTTGTTTTGTTTGGTTTGGTTGGTTTGGTTTTTAATTGTGGTCAAAAAACCCAAAACATAAAATTTACCATCTTCATTATTTAAAAAAAAAAGATTTTATTTATTTATTTACTTATTTATTTAGAGAGCAAGGGGAGGGGAAAAGGAAGAGAGAAAATCTCAAGCAGGCTCCACACCCAGCTGAGAGCCTGATGAAAGGCTCTGTATTGGGACCCTGAGATCATGACCTGAGCTGAAATCAACAGTTGGTCAGTCGCTCAGCCAATGGAGCCACCCAGGCGCCCCGATCCTCGCCATTTTTTTTTAAGGTTTTATTTATTTATTTATTTATTTATTTATTTATTTATTTATTTATTTATTTTTTAAGGATTTTATTTATTCATTTGACAGACAGAGATCACAAGTAGGCAGAGAGGCAGGCAGAGAAAGAGAGAGAGAGGGAAGCAGGCTCCCTGCCGAGCAGAGAGTCCGATGCGGGGCTCGATCCCAGGACCCTGAGATCATGACCCGAGCCGAAGGCAGCGGCTTAACCCACTGAGCCACCCAGGCGCCCCTAAGGTTTTATTTATTTATATGACAGATAAAGATCACAAGTAGGCAGAGAGGCAGGCAGAGAGAGAGAGAGGAGGAAGCAGGCTCCCCGCTGAGCAGAGAGCCCAACATGGGGCTCGATTCCAGGACCCTGGGATCATGGCCCGAGCTGAAGGCAGAGGCTTAACCCACTGAACCACCCAGGCGCCCCAGATCCTTGCCATTTTTAAGTGTGCAGTTCAGTAAAGTATATGCCCAGCACATCCCCAGAACTTCTCATCTTACAAAGCTAAAACTACTCATCCCACACCTTCCCACTTTCTGTTTCTGTGGCTTTGACTACTTGAGATACTTCATATAAGTGGAAATGAAATCATTTGGTGTTTGTCTTTTTGTGACGAACTTATCTCACTTAACCTAATGTCCTCAAGGGCTGTCCCTATTGTAGCTTGTGACAGGACTTCCTTCCGTCTTCAGGCTGAATAATATTCCATTGTATGTATAGACTACATTGTGTTTATCCACTTCTCTGTTGGTGGACCCTTGGGCTGCTTCCCCCTCTTAGCAGCTGGGAATTTGAGAGTCACCTTTTACTTCACCTCTGAAGTCCTGCCGGGAAGGTCCTTGCAGAGTTAAGCCTCCATGACTGTCACTTGGTTGCCACTAGGAGAAATGGCCTCGGGAAGGGATTTTTTTGGCTTCTTCCATCCCTACGTCAGGGTCAGGCAGGCCATGCTGAATCATGTAGTTCGCTTTCTATGGCTCCAACTATGTGATTTGAAATTCACCTTCAGCCTCATTTGAAGGAGCTGAGAAAGTTTGTCCCTGAAGGGAGATAGGGCTCTCTTTACCTTTGTTTTTTGTTTTTTTAAAAATATTTTTATTTATTTATTTGACAGACAGAGATAACAAGTAGGCAGAAAGGCAGGCAGAGAGAGAGGAGGAAGCAGGCTTCCTGCCGAGTAGAGAGCCCGTTGTGGGGCTTGATCCCAGGACCCTGGGATCATGACCTGAACCAAAGGCAGAGGCTTTAACCCACTGAGCCACCCAGGTGCCCCTTTACCTTTGTTTTTAAGGCCCTCATGTTCCCTCTGAACTCTAAGCTCCCACTGAAAGGGGAGGGCGAACTGTGTGCAGAGGGCAGAAAGTACCAGGGTGGTAGCATACGGTTTGGGCATTTCATCTCTGACTTTTCTATTCCAGAGACACAAGGAAGCCCACGGTTGCACTGTCTGCTGTAGGTGAGTGTATGCTCCCCTGGCTTAGGTCATTCCTTCCGTCCCTCCTCGCATGGGGCTGCCCCTGCCCCAGTCTCCAGCTCAGATGGGTGGGATTTTAGGTCCCTCCTGGCAAAGGGCTTGTTTTAGGCTGCTTTCGGAAGTTAGAGTCAGGAGTGCTAAGCATGGTCAGGACCTCATTTCAGGATTCAAGGACAGGAGCCAAAATGGTTTGTTTTTAAACTTTTTATTGTGGAAAATTTCAAACACGTATGAAAATAGAAGATGAAATTGCTCTATATTTATGATCCAGCTTCAACAACGGTCACTGGCGGGCCAGTCTTATTTATTTCATCTTTGCCTCTACCCACTGTCTCAGCCCCAACTCCCATCTCTTTTGGAGTTAATTTGAAGGGGTGCCTGGGTGGGGTGGCTCATTTGGTTAAGGAAGGGTCTGACTCTTGATCTCAGCTCAAGTCTTGATCTCAGTGTTGTGAGCTCAAGCCTCACGTTGGGCATGAAGCCTGCTTTAAAAAAAAAAAAAGAATTTTTTGAAGCATTTCCTGGGTGTTATATTATTTCTCAATGAATATTTCAGTAGGTGATATTTATGCAAGAGAAGAACCCTGTAAGAAAATATGATCACAGCAGACCTAAAAAGGTTAACAGTGGCTCTTTAATATCAGATATTTAAGCAGTATGCAGATTTCCCTAATCTCAGTTGTTGTTATTTTACAAATTATTTAAATCAGAATCCAAATAAAAAACATACTTATAAGTGGTTGATCTATTTCTCATCTTTTGCAATTGGTAGGTTTCTTCCTCCTCTCCTTTTTTGGTTTATTTTTCTTTTCCTAAGGTTTATTTATTGAGGAAACCAGGTTGTTTGTCTTATGGTTTCCCCATAATCTAGATGAGGCTGATTGTGTCTCGCATGCTGTCATTTAATGTGGATATACTGAAACTTTGAAATTACTTCCCGGTCCCCCTGTTTTCTCAGTTGGAACTGATTGTTTTTGGAATTCTGCTTTGGGGCTGTTGTGGGGTATTTACAGAGAGTAGAATTTGGGCACAGAAATAGTGTATCTTACAGTGATGAAGCCCAGTCATCAGCATTGTGTTTTGAAGATTTATTATTCATCTATTTTTGGAAAGAGAGAAAGAGTGGGGCAGGGACAGGGAAGAGGGAGAGAATCTAAGCAGACATCTGCACTGAGCCCAGACCCCAACAACGCAGGGCTTGATCTCAAAACCCCAAGATCATGGCCTGAGCCGAAACCAAGAGTTGGTGGCTTAATTGACTGCACCACACAGGTGTCCCATCAGTATTGTATTTTGACATCTTTGTTAAAAATATACATTATCTGTCTCTTAAATCCTGCTCCTTTGTATTTTTTTGGTACTTTTTTTTTTTTTTAAAGATTTCATTTATTTATTTCCAATAGAGCAAGAGCAAGCAACACAGAGAGCAAGAGTGAGAAAGCACAAGCAGGGGGAGTGGTAGAGGGAGAGAGAGAAGCAGGCTCTCCACTGAGCGGAGAGCCCGATGCAGGGCTCGATACTGGAATCCCGGGATCATGACCAGAGCTGGAGGCAGAGGCTTAACCCACTGAGCCACCCAGGCGCCCCTCAGTGAGATTTCTCAGTGGTAGCAAAGCTGCTTTGGGAGAAAAGAGGCAAATGAGAGGCTGTGGATTTGGTGAGCTGCTTGATCTACCATTCCCTGAAGGTGAAACTTGGCCAGTTTTGCTCCCTGGAGTCCGTGGTCCTTTATCTCTCCATGAGAGCGTTTCTTATGCCTTTGGGGTAGGGAGTAAGTAAGAGCCTGTGTGTACTCCAGACTATTCTCTGTTTGAGAATACCCAAGGTCTGGGAACTGTTTGACCCTGTTGTCGCAACTCTAGTAGAACAGATTGAATCAGGGGGTTCCCAGAACCCTTTGGCAATCCTCATGGTCTGATGGCCCTCCACACTGGAGAAAGTATATTTCTTTTGGAAGTCTTCGAGTAATCTGTCTTGAGGAAACGGGGCCGACTCTTCCTACTCAACTTTCTCCTGCAATTGATACCTTTTCTTGCAAAGAAACTGGGTCTCCTACGCTAGCTTCCTCCTTTAGGGGTCTCCACTGTTCATTCCTAGGTGACTTAAGATGCCTTGTGTCTCAAGCAAAAAAACACAAAAAACCAAAGCCAAGCAAGGATAACTTCTGGGTCTTAACTCCATTTCCTGTTAGATTCTGAGTCCTTGTTGTGTCAAAAAGCCAAAGCCAAGCAAGGATAACTTCTGGGTCTTAACTCCATTTCCTGTTAGATTCTAAGTCCTTGTTGTGTCATTCCCACTCTTCTTGGATCAGGGCACCATGGTGTCCCCAGTAATAAACACCCCACCCAAAGGGGGAAATGCTTGTGGCCTGAGCAAAGACAAGAAGAGATGGGAAGGAGAGCCATTGTGTTGTTCTGGTGTAACTGAATGAACTTGGTTATTTTTCAGAGCCAACTACCAGTGCTGATATGTCCTAGATTTTCACAGGTCTCAGCCCGTCTGGCATCTTACGCTAATGCCTCCTCTCAGATAGCTTCCTTCTTACTGTTGTTACCTCTTTGTGTTGGTAGGGTGGGGAAAGGACTCAGTTCACAGTGTGGGGGGATATTCCCGTTCTCTGACTGAATCCAGGGCCGGGGGTCATATGCAGCCGCTGATGGAAGGGGAAGCGCAGGAGGGGGCAGGTGCACACACCCTTCTGAGGGCAGAATTGAGCAAGTCCGGGCCTTATTCTTCAGCTGAGCTTCAGGAACCTTTGTTTCTCCAAGGTTGCCCTCCAAAATAGGGGAGTGAGGGAGGGAGGGAGATGGTGGGAGCCAGCATTGAGCTGAGGCTCTTCTGAGTGGGAGAGCTGGGCTGGCCCCGGTGATGGGGATGAGGAAGAGACAGACCGTGTGAGGAGTAGTCATTTGCCCCCACCCCCACCGCCACCCGCCATGGCGCCATGTTGGGCTGCTGCTCATTAGAAAACGTGCTTCCCTGCTGATTCTGCGCGGAGGTCACCAGTAGGGTTTTTTCCTGAGTGCTATTATTTCCTCAATTAGGTGACTCTGATCCTGTTCTGATGAGTTAATTCATTAATTTTTTGGCTTCATTTTCTCTTTAATGTGGGGCTGGTGCAGTCACAGACACTTGACGGGTTCTGTTCTCCTTCAGCGGGACCTCATTATCCAGCCGCCCTGGAAGCGCTCGCTACTCTGGTGCCAGGGGGGTTGAGGGCAGCCGCTTTCTTCCCCTGATTTTCCTTTGCAGCCGGTGCCTCACAGGTCAAGTGGAATAAAAAAAATGCTAATTGCCTCGCCACCAGTCATGACGGGGATGTGCGGATATGGGACAAGCGGGTGAGTAATCTCTTGTCGCCCACCCCAGTTGGTCCTTAGTCCCTCCCTGGGGGTGTGAGGACGGTGCTGTGAGTAGCAGGACTCATCTAGAAAGGCCAGGGTGCCCTGTGGACTGTGGCAAATTGCCATTTTAAGATCATAGTCCTGGAAGACATTTGCTTCCTGATCAAAACTCATGTTGAAGGAAGATAGAGAGTATTAGGATCAGTGGTTAAGAAAATGAACTGGGGCCTGCTAAGTTAGAGCCCCATTTTGCTGCCTCCTAATTACATTATCAGCTGAGCCACTATACTTCTCCAAGCCTTGGTTACCTGATCTTCAAAATGAAGATACTGATAGTGTGTCACTGAGGAGGTCAAGCCCGGGGACCAGACACTGTTCTAGAAGGTCAGCCTGCTCCATATTGCAGAGGGCAAACTGGTTGTTCTAGGACATATTCCACCCTGGATGTTTCTGGTAGAAATCACCAAGGCGAGGGACTTAGGGTGCTCAAATCCTTCCTTAGACATCCAGCTGTCCTCTTAGCCTCACAGAAGCTCGCAGAGCATATATTCTCCCTGCACAACCCATGTAACTGATGGGCACAGGAGAGGGACAGGCTCCTGGGTGGCTGCCGCCATGGAGAGTCTATTGAGAGTTTGGTTTGTTGGCATCAGTGAGGACAGAGATGCGGGAAAATGCTCCCCCGTGTCCGACTCCCAGATGATGGGGTCATAATGCACGGGGCAGTTGACTTTGTAAGACGTGGGTGTCATGCCACTTCCTGCTTTCCGACAGTAGGGGCTAGAGCTTCTCAGCTCCTGTGGGAAGCAGCCACTTGTAGTTTCCCGAAACTGTCAGCCGGGATGCGGTCTCATCCCAGCATGGCTTCTGGCAGCCCTGTCCCTTCCCTTGTGGCAGGGAGTTGGTCAGACGGTTGGGCAGAGGAGAAGGAAATGAAGCAGATGGGGGGTCGGGTGAAGTGGGTGCTACAGCTTGGTAGGGAAGCTTGTGCTGGCCGAAGCCCTCTGCCTTCCATGGCTTCTGGGTGAGAAGGTGATTTTGTACATAAGGGTTGGTTGGGTACGTCTTCTGTGTGTTAGTTTTTGTCTCTGTCCCTTAGTGCGGTCTCGTATTAGCCATTCTCCCCTCTCTTGATTCCCTAAAGTGTTGATTGGTTTTGTTCCTTTCATCACTAGTATAGTGTTTAAATATGTAAATGGTTTAAATAAAACATTTGGTTGGTTTGCGGTGCATACAGACTTGCTTTAGACTGTTTTCAGGCCATCCACAATATAAACCATTTGGTAGTTTGCCCTTGGAATCCCTGTCAGTATTTGTCTTCTGAACTAGTGTTGAGAAATTAGTAGTGTTCCTGATCTTCCAGAAAGAGACGGCCAGACTGTTCCTGTCGATCTACTGAGAATCCTGACTTCCCTCAGCAGTTTTATCTGTTTTGTTTAAAGGATTTTAACTCCCCCTGCCACCCATAATTAATACTTGGGATTTTTGCTCAGATGGGTTGTAAAACTCGTAGGTCATATTTTTACTTCTCTGGCACTTCCCAGTATCGAAGTAGCACTCTTGGCACCAGGCGTCAGAGGCTTAAAAAAGTGCAGTATCGGTGGCAATGTTGGATTTCATTCAAAAACCCCAAAGACGAATAGTCGTAACATTTATTGCATGTTTTTTATGCACAGGCATTGTCCTAAGAACTTGCTTTATAACTAGCCTTTAAAGTAAGTACTGTCTATCCCCATTCTACAGATGAGTAAACTGAGGCCTGTTTGTTGTTGGGATTTGAACTCAGGGAGGCTGGCTCTGAAGACTGCTCTTAACCTCACAGACCAGCACTGATTATAGAAGTAATACATGCTCTTTGTAGAAACTGTAGAAGAGAAAATAAAAAACATTCATAGGCCCATTCCCCAAAAACAAATGCTAGCATTTTGGTGTGTTTTTTTTGTGCTTTTTAAAAAACATGGTTTATCCTGTTACATACATGGTCATACTTACTTTTTCCATTTAATAGCATTTTCCCTGTCCTATAATCCCTGTGTCTAACATTTAGTCTCTCTGCCATACTATGTTGGATAGCTGTACCATAGTTGATCTAAAATTTAATTATTCCTCATGTACTGTTTGTGTTGCTTCTAGCTTTCTGGTATTCCCAGTATCACCAAGATGAACATCTTTAGTTATCTAAAGCTTTTTGTGAAATTGGAATATTCTCCTAGGAAAGGAAAATCTTAAGTTGCTTGGTAAAAATTGTCAAAGGTTTTTGCCGAAAGGTTGTACTATTTTGTATGAACACCAGCAGTCACAAAGGGAGCCTTGCCAGCGTCGAGTATTATTTACAAGTATCTTCTAATTTGATAGTTTAATAAAATCTGACTTTAACGTGTATTTCTGAGGTTTCCTCCTGAGTTTGCTTATTTTATATAAGCTTATTAATCATGAAGAGTTATCTTCTGTGATGTGTGTTCATTCTCTTTGAGGGGTCTTGGTGTGCGATTACTTTAAGATTGGTGGTTTTCCCTCCGGTTTCGAGGTCGAGTCTGTCTGGACATCGCAGCCCCTCTCCTTGGGTGATAGCGAGGAAGGGAGCGGGGATTGCAGACTCCATCAGTCAGCGAAAGAGCTCCCACTACCTGGTATCCTTCATGAAAGCCGTGACTGGGGCTGGAGCGGAAAGAAATGAGGTTCACAGGCCTGAATACAGAGCATGTATGAAGGAGGGTTGGAGAAGTCTTTTTCTGTTTTGTTTGTTTTAAACAAAATAAAGTGGAGTTTCTTAAGGATAGAGACAGTATCGGGTAGGGTTTCTGTGTCCCCACCCAGCCCCCAGCAGACCATTTTATGGTAGACACTCAGGGAGCTCTTTATAAATTGACAACACTCTGTGCCCATCCTGTTGTAGAAACCCAGCACGGCAGTGGAGTATCTCGCAGCACACCTCTCCAAGATCCATGGCCTGGACTGGCACCCAGACATTGAGCACATTCTTGCTACCTCCAGTCAGGACAACTCTGTCAAGGTGAGTGACCCTTGGGGACAGCTAGGGGTGCTGCATGCAGGAAGCATTAGATTTTGAAGCAGCACCTGGTTTGGAAGGAAAGCTACGCCAAGCACAGTGTGTATGCTGTAGGGGTTCTGGGCGGGTAAGCCTGGTCGTGTGGGCCAGTAGGAACGGAGAGTAGCATATCTCTGATAGGGTTCCTGGGATCTGCTTGGAACGTTTTCTTCTTTCCCTTTGTGAAAGGAAGTCGGAGACTAAAACACTTAGAAAGGAGAAGTTTATTTGCCAAGAAGTTGCCAGGAAATCAGATTTCAGGGGAAAAAAAATACCCACCACCACCACACCAAACCAAACCAGATACATCATAAAGGAGAAAAGCTGATAAGGTTAAGGTTAACAAATTTGTTAAGGTTACCAAGTTTCTGACTAGTCTCCCTGGGATGAAAAACCAGCACTCTTCGAATATGATTATCCCATCCACTAAAGTTAGGACATCTTCAGGCAGCAGCACTGCAAAAGTCAGGGACAGGGGCACCTGTCAGTGGGTTAAGCCTCTGCCTTCGCCTCAGGTCATGATGTCAGGGTCCTGGGATTGAGCCCCGCATCTGGACTCTCCACTCAGCTGGGAGCCTGCTTCCCCCTCTCTGCCTGCCATTCTGCCTACTTGTGATCTCTCTCTGTCAAATAAAGAAATAAAAATCTTAAAAAAAAAGTCAGGGACAGAGTTGACAGAGAGTCTCTCTCACTTACAGGAAATGCTCCAGGGTTTTTATGTGTTTCTGTAACCCTATTATTTTTGGTTTATCTCAGAGTGCAGCATTTCTTGTTTGTTTTTCCTATCTCGACTGATGTGTTAAGAAGGATGCAGGGCACAGGGCCAGCCTCGTTCCACAGGCCCTCCTTGTGGTCCGGTCTCTGTCTGGAAGGACAGAGATTTGACCACACTAGTTGGCTTAGCAATTTTCTGATTCAGCATCATTAACATAATGATTTGTTTACATGGGCACACAGACAATGTCATTTTATGGTATGGTGAGCAAAACTAGAACCATAACACCGAGGCCTGAAAAGTTAACTTCTGTCTTGAGGTTTGTAAATCCCTTAGGGTTGTCATTTACTTTTATGTGCTGGAATGGGTTTTTTTTGTTTGTTTATTTGGGGCTTGGATTTTTGGCACCTTGTCACCCAAGTTCAGAACCCAGAAACCATCCAATTTCCCTCCTCCTCTTTCCTCAAGTTTGTCCTGTTCAGCGACATCTTTACTACCTGTAGGCTGGATTCCGTGGGTATTGAAGCAGGCAGCAGGTCAGTTTCCACATGTGAGACTCAGTCCTTGTTCCTTACTTGTAGGCAGAGCTTAGGAATTAAATGAGACTTTTGACATGATATTTAATTTATTTCACTATATCCTGGTGGAAGGGAGGCGTTTCTGTTGAATGTATATAAATAGCATAATTGTAATTGAAGCCGTATCAGAGCTACTTGCATAATATTCAACCATATTTATTAGTAATTTGTATGTTAGTATCAATATGTCATTTTTTCCTACATAATCTTTTTTTTAAGATTTTATTTATTTATTTGACAGATATCTCTATCTGTCAAATAAGTCTAGATATGAGACAGATATCTCTATCTGTCAAACAAGTAGGCAGAGAGGCAGGCAGAGAGAGAGAGAGGAGGAAGCAGGCTCCCTGCTGAGCAGAAAGCCTGATGTGGGGCTTGATCCCAGGACCCTGGGATCATGACCTGAGCCGAAGGCAGAAGCTTTAACCCACTGAACCACCCAAGCGCCCCTGTAGTAACACATTTTTATTATATTTTTGTTTTCTGAATTGAAGGGGTACACCAGAACAAGATACCACTGAATGTTTCACCTGAGTTTATAAATTGTTAAACTGTGAAACTGTTGAATTGAGGGTTAGAGCTAGATCGAGAAGAAAGAAAAGGATTTTTCTTATCTGGCTGTTAAAAATAGAACATTAACCACGATGAGATGACTTCATACCAGTTTAATGATTGTTTTTGTCCCGATCCTGGGCTAAGCTGTCAAATTTGCGATATTCCCTTCTTCTAGAGGAGCAGCCCTGGAAATCCAGACACAGATCCTTAGTCCATCCTGACAGATGTGTGTCTGCCTCTGGGTCAACAAAGTCAGCCTTACTGAGAGTCCTGTACCCACAAGGCTGTTGAGAAACCTGGTTCTTTCTTGCCTGAGGCTCTTCTGATATTTCTTCAGAAGCCTTCCTTTCTGATCTGTAACTTGTAGCAAGGGCCTCCTGGCAAGTAAGAAAAAAGCAGAAATCACCTATGGGCGAGAGGACGGCATGGCTGCTCTGGTACTTTTACTAATCAGTCTGTCAGATGAAATAGACTGAAGCCATTCACATGCAGCATATCATCATTTTGTAAGACTGACAGTGGTTCCTTTGAGAGTAAGATCAGGTTATGAAATGAGTGAGGACTCGGTTCAATCCCCAGGGTCCTCTAACTTGTCCATCATTATATGTTGTTATTATATGTTAAAATGCTCACTAGTCGAGCATATTTAAATCTGGAAACATCCTTTTTTTTTTTTTTTTTTTTTTTAAGATTTTATTTATTTGACAGAGAGAGAGATCACAAGTAGGCAGAGAGGCAGGCAGAGAGAGAGGGGGAAGCAGGCTCCCCGCTGAACAGAGAGCCTGAGGTGGGGCTCGATCCCAGGACCCTGAGATCATGACCTGAGTTGAAGGCAGAGGCTTACCCCACTGAGCCACCCAGGCACCCCACAAATCTTTTTTTTTTTAAAGGATTGATTTTTTTAACAGTTCTTGTGATAGTCTATAAATAAACACGAAAAGTAACCAATTGCCGAAATATACTCAATAGTACTATTATCTTACCTGTATGTAATTAACTTAGGGAGGTTGAACTTTTTCCTTTGCTAGTTTTCACATTGGTAGACTTGATAATAGGAAGGCATTCACAAAGTGTTGATCTAATTAAAAATTTGGAGAATGCCACGCCGACCTAATGATTTCTAGTTTCCCTTCTTTTGTAAGTTGAGGGAGCAAGTTACAGTTTTCTCTGTAGCCATCGGGGAAACCCAGCCACAGTTTAGGTGGAAAACACATCTTAACAATTTTATTATTTTGAATGTGAAATCCAAATTTGTCAAAAAGAGAGTTGTCAGAAGAAACAAGAATTACCTCATGCGATCCCTGTATAGCCACACCCTCCAAACCCCAACTTCTAGCAGCCACTGATAATGTTCTCCATCATTGTAGATTTTTGTGGGTTTTTTGGGAAGATTTTATTTATTTATTTGACAGAGAGAGATCACAAGTAGGCAGAGCAGCAGGCAGAGAGAGAGGGGGAAGCAGGCTCCCCACTGAGCAGAGAGCCCAATGCGGGGCTCGATCCCAGGACCCTGAGATCATGATCTGAGCTGAAGGCAGAGGCTTAACCCACTGAGCCACCCAGGCAATCCCCTCAGTGTAGTTTTGTCGTTTTGAGAAGGTCATTTAAATGGAATGATTCAGTATGTACTATTTGGGTTGGTTTCTTCCATTCAGGATATCACCTTCAAGATTCATCCAAGGTACTTTAAGAATCGATAGATCATATACTTTTAGTTGGCGAGTGGTAATCCACTGTATGGACATACTACGTTGATCATCTGTTGCCTCATTGAAGAACATTGACTGGGCTATCAGCAGTTTTTGATGATTGTGAATAGAGCTGCTGTAAACATTCACAGATAGATTTTCCTGCGAATGGAACTTTTCACTTTTCCAGGACAAATAGTTAGGAGTTGGGATCAATGGCCTATGGGTCAATGGGTCAATGGCATATGCGTGTTTAACTTTTTAAGAAGCTGCCAAACTGTCATCTATTTTTGATAATAATTTCTTAATACTGGAATAGCGCAGAGTTGCAGTCTTGGTTCTCCTGCCTCTACGGTTTCCTGCTTCACAACCGAGGCTCAGGCTCCAAGTATAGTTGTGTCCCTTCATTGAAAGCGCAGGCATCCCTAAGGTGGAGTGTGTCTGGCTCACCTCTGTGCATTTCGCAGTCTCGAGTTCTGCATGGTCAGTGGCGGAGTGGGTGATAGTGTATGTGAGTGCGTTGGTGTCCAAACAGCCACCTCTTCCCTGTGGGACCTTGGGCAAGCTGGATTGTTTCATCATTTAGCTTCTACACTTGAGAAAGAACTGAATGACACCCTTAATTTGGTTGTTGCAAAGATTAAATGGGATAACAAAACCTAAAGCTCTCAGTTTGGTCTGGAATGCAGTAAGTAGTTAGCACATTGCCTGTCATTAGTTCTTACTTTGCCCTGCATGGTATAAAAGTGACATGGGGGAAAGCTTGTCACTCTGACCTTTCACCTCTAGGCCTGTTTAATAGGCAGACGGAAGCTGATGATCGGCCCCGAGGGCTGGTCCTGGTGATGTTGGGAAATTCTCCTGTAATGTTGATATATGGGAAAGGTTTGTGTGTCTGCCCTGCTCTCTTGGCTGGCAGTGCTGCTGGGAACACACTGAGGACAGAGAGTGGAGCGTCTGCAGGCTGTGCTTATTTCAATTGTTGGTTGTTTTTTTTTTTGTAAGATTTTTATTTATTTATTTGACAGACAGAGGTCACAAATAGGCAGAGAAGCAGGCAGAGAGAGAGATGGGGAAGCAGGCTCTCTGCTGAGCAGAGAGCCCGATATGGGGCTCGATCCCAGGACCCTGGGATCACGACCTGAGCCGAAGGCAGAGGCTTAACCCACTGAGCTACCCAGGCACCCCAGTTGTTGGGTTTTTTAATGGCATTTGTTTAACAAATTACCCTGTTTTCTTTCTTCTAGTTCTGGGATTACCGCCAGCCTCGGAAATACCTCAGTATTCTCCCTTGCCAGGTGCCTGTCTGGAAGGCCAGATACACTGTGAGTGGGACACCCCACATCCTGCTGGGGAGCTTCCCCTTAGTGTCCAGACATGGGGGTCAAGGACCCTTTTCTCTTATTTTCTTTGTGAGGCAGTTTCTCTTTCTGTCTTGGCTGGGGGGTGGGACAAAGGCAGTAATGGCGGCATAAAAGCCGGTATGTATTTAAAAACTTGTCCTTGAAATGTTGGGGAAGAACCTGTGCAAGAGTTGCTGACCATAGCCTGGGAGCCCAGGCCACGTGAAGGTCGTCACTACTGGCAGGGAAAGCGGGGGAGATGGGGCCACAGGGTTTGGGGCTTGCAGTCAGTGGACCATGGTAGAAAGAAATCTGGCTTAGATTCAGAAGACCTGAGGTTTGGGCCCATTGGTGCCTTTTAATTTTTTCCCAACATTTATTGAGATGTAATTGACCTGTAGCATTGCATAAGTTCAAGGTATACCCCCATGGATTTGATATTGCAAGACTCTTAGTACCCGAGGGTTGGCTAATACCTCTATCACATCACATAATTGCCATTTCTTTTTTGTATTGAGAACATTTAACATCTACTCTCTTAGCAACTTCCAAGAATATAATAGAGTGTTATTAACAGTCATCCCCGGGCTGTGTATTCTATCCCCTGAACTTGCTCATCTTCGAACTGGAAGTGACTGAGCCACCCAGGCGCCCCTTTATTCATCCATTGATGGACACTTAGATCACTTAGATTGTTTCTGTCTTTGCAATGAGCCATTTAATCTTTGTGTGGCCTTGGGCAAGCTGCCGGATGCTTTTGAGCGATAGTTTCCTTTTCTGTAGCATCTGAATAATAATTTTTACCAGGCCTTCCTTTTTATTATTGTGATAAAATTTACCATTTTAAAGTATGCAATTCAGTGGCATTTAGCACATGTACAATATGCCTTTCCTTTTGAGAAATGGTATGTGAAAATGCTTTATAAACCATAAAATGCTGCAGAATAAAGCTATTAGTCTTTCAGCAGTTTTTCCATTGCCACATTGATAGCTTCTGATCAGAGATAATATATTTTCCTCATTGTCAACTTGAAAGGGAGCGCACAGAGATGAGTAAAGCTGCCTTTATGTGTTAGGCCGTCACTCCGACGCGCTGTGGAACATAGAAGATAATTTAGGTATTAAGTGGCTTTTGCATCTGGGAGTGCTTGTCAAGAAACCAGACATTGTTCTTATGAATTGAAATAGTTCTCTGGATTAATATGTTTACTTTAAAAAATAAACAGAGAAGTCCAGGAGTACTGCCAGGAGGGAAAGTGAAGATAAATGTGCTTTTAGGTGACCGTAGTTTATTCCTTCAAGAACAGAGTCTGATTATTTACCCAGTGGGCCCCTTTGCTACTTAGCTGATGAGGTGTCGATAGGTAAAGCATGCCAGTCCTGAGATTGGAGTGTTTCCCTTTGAATAGCTGTGGTTTGGGGGGCGGGGCGTGGGAAGGTGATGCTTCGTGTGGCTGTCGTGCTGCTGGTGCGTTTCCACATGGCAAGAATCCTGCCCGCTGCTCTGGGGTTTTCCCCAGCGTGTCTTGCATACTCGCTCTGGATGTGAAACAGTGTGTTCTGGTGTGCAGCAGTCAGAGCCGTTTGCTTATTTTAGAATTTCAAGTTCTCCAAGTATTTGGCTTAGCTTTATTTTTTTACTCGCTGTGGTCCCTTCCATGCACAGGAAAAAGTAGAATAAATGCAAAAGAAAAGTGGAAGGATGGTTAACTTACGGTATTTGGAAAACGTTTCCCCAGATGGGTTGGGGCCCTCCGTCATCTCATTTATGTTAGTTAGGAAAGCATTCCAGCCTTGGTAATTCAAGATTCAGCTGACTCTCCCTGGAATAATTCCCTGCTTTTCCCTTTCCTGCCATAGCCTTTCAGCAATGGATTGGTGACTGTGATGGTCCCCCAGCTTCGGAGGGAAAACAGCCTTCTTTTGTGGAACGTCTTTGACTTGAACACCCCCGTCCATACCTTTGTGGGGCACGATGACGTGGTGCTGGAGTTCCAGTGGAGGAAGCAGAAGGAGGGTGAGTGGGGGCCTGATTTCCTTCTGAGCCCTGTTCTACAGCAGCTCCAGTGGGATTGGCTGTGTGGGCCAGTGTGGAGGACGTAGACCCCTCAGCACTGGGCTTGAGGAATGGGAGAGTCAGGGGGACTGCCACCATTCACTGTAGATGAGAAAAGGGGTGTGCCTGTGGCTTCTGTCCCAAGCTAGTGCCGCTTCTTGTAGGTTCAGTGCCGTCTCTCACCTGCACGGAAGAGATCTGTAAGAGATGGATAGACTTGCTTTTGGATCATCTCTAGGGCTGAAAAACTCTGGGGTCACAGTCCTCAGAAGTCTGATGTTCGCTCCTTGCCACTCTGGGGAGGAAGGAGACCTGAGGTCGCCATCAGGACCCGGCCTACCACGTGTTCCTAGTTCCCTTCACAACACATAGTGGTGTTTTATCTTGCATCTCCTTGAAGATGGGTTTGGCCACATGGCTTGCTTTGATCATGAGACATAAACAGAGGGATGCGATCTCTTCTGGATTGAAGCATTAGCAGCCATTGTACAATTACACGCTGTCTTTGCTGCGGCCACCACAGCTGGCAGAACTCCAGCTGGAGCTGCATCCGTGAGCAAGGTGTCCTTGCTTTAAGTCCCTGAGATTTGGGCATTGTTCGTTATTGCAGCTTCGTCTAGCCAGCCCTGACCAGTGCAAGGTCAAGTGTAATGGAGTCAGAAGCCCTTGGCCTTCACTTCTCCACCAACTCATGCAAACTTAGTAGCAGCTTCTCTTCTCCTGAGATCTTATTGTCACGATATCTAAAGGTTTTAGGGAACAGAAGCATATTTCTTGGTCTTTCTGTATTAAAGAAGGAAAACCAGGCAGTGGAGTGATGTGACCTCTCCAGAGTCCCAGGAAGGGTCTTGGGTAGACCCGGGATTAGAGCGCTCAGCTTATCCTGGCTTCTTGACCTTCATGAGCCTCTCTTCCAGGATAGTTTTTGAAGAGACTCTTTTGGTCATCCTCTTAATTTTCTCATCTTTATTTCCCGAATATCCCTGCTTCTAGAAACATGAGGCTGCTTGGTCTTAATCCCATCAATTTGCATGCATAACTTTGGCTTTCATCTTCGTCTCTTGCTTTTTGCCGTAGTAAACAGATGATGTCGTTTCTTGTGGTCTGGCAGGGAGAGATTGGCCTGTAGTTTTGGCTTGAAACGAAAAGTTTCTAGCAACCCGCTTTCAGTTATCTGTCATCTGTAAGCTGGCAAGGTGAATTGTGTAAATTGAGACTATCTAGTCAGTAGTGAGATTCTGAGTGCAAGTTACAGGTATTTCTTCAAACTCCTTTTTCTTGCAAAGTATATCATCTGTCTAGAAAGTTGCATAAAACCTGTACAGTCTTACAAATTTGGAAGAGAAAATCTGTGTAACTACCAACATGGTCTAGAAAGCGAACATTGCTCAAGCCTCGGACCACAGTCCTGTCCCTTCCCGGGAAGGAAACACTGTCCTTCTATTTATGAGAGTGATTGCTGTTCTTATTTTTATTGTTTACCACCCATTTACGCAGCCCCTGAAATGGCTTCAGCTCACTTGTTGGACCTTTCGTAAATGTAATCCCCCCACACGTTTCTTGTATTTTACTTCTTTTTCGACCGTTGCCACTTCGTTTTATTTTACTGCCATGTCTTAGTTTTTACTGGGTTATCTCAAGCTTTGACTTGGGTTTTCACTGTGGTGCAGGAGCTCCTAGAGAGCTATCAGGAGAAGCGGGGTGTCCTGGCCAAGGGGCAAGGGTGCTCCACGAAGGAAGCGCCAGTCACTGTTTCAGATGTTGCTGAAGAATCACCTTGTAGAATAAGAGAAAAGCCCTTAATTGTACAACTAGGAAGCGATGCGATCATTAGGAGACGAGTTCCAGAAGCAGACTGAAGATAGAGGCCAAATTGTAAGGCAGCGTGGACAGAGGCAGCAGGAACTGGTTTTGTGATTGAAGTTCCCTTCACAGGCAAGAAGCAGACTGAATTGATCTCAGAGCCTCTGCCTTCTCCCTCTGAGGGTGAGGAGAGGATGCAAGAGAGTGGGTATGTGGGAAAGCTAGGGCCTTGTGAGGGTGAGAGGGAATGGGGGTGGAGGCACTGGTAGAGGGGTCGGGATTAGAACGGAATTAGGAATAACTTTTCTCCACAGTCAGGGACACAAAAAGGAGCCAGATGTGGAGGCAGACGATTGCTGATGTAAACCTGAGTCTGCACGGCCGGGGGACTCCTGGCAGGCAGCTGTTCAGAAGACTTGTGTCCTGTTAGGCACACACAAGGATACGGTAACACGCTGAGGGAGTGAAGCCCGATTGAGGGCAGTGACACAGAGAAGGAACTTCTGTCGCTTACCTCCCCTTTTAGCTCGGACCTATCATGTTCTCTGTGACCTCCATTTTCCCACCTGTAAAATGAAGGAATTGGATGAAATTCAATTCTAAACTCTTCTAAATTCTTTGCTCTCTAAGGATGGCCATAAAGGAGATTCTAGATATGACCTAATTACTCCGAAGTGCCCCGATCTTTTCATGAAGCTCCCTAAACGATTTTGGAATAATTTCCCTCTGACCAGATGTGACATGTGAAAATATAACTCAGTCAGTTAAGAACACTCAAGATCGATTATCCATTTCATAAAGAGGTGCTTCTCTTTACCAAAGAATTCTTTTCAGTGGTAAGGTTCCATTATGCATTTAAAGCAATTCATTTCACAAAAAATCATATTCACGCTCAGCTCCTCTGGAGCGTATAAAAGGAGGAACATTTGTGGAGGCGAAAGTTCAATGTGACGTTAAATCCCAGCGTCCCTCTTCACCTGCTGGGCTGCCAGATATCATTTCACTTCATTTAAGTTTCTGCTCAAATGTGACTTCCTCAGGGAGGCCTGTCTAAAAATAGCTTCGCCATCAGTTCTCTTATCCTGGTTGTTGTTTCTTCTTCTACTTCTTTTTTTTTTTTTTAAATAACACTGTCCCTACCACACATTTTATTATGTATTTATCCATTCTTCTCTTGCCACCGCTGGATTGTGAGATCTGTAAAGACAGACACTGGAGCAGTCCTGCTTGTTCTAGCACTTGGAGCAGTGCCCGGCATGTAGAAGAGGGTCAGCAAGTCTTTGTTGACTGGGTGGGTGAAGGAGTCTCACCCCATTGGAACCGGTAGCAAAAGTGATGTCGAATTTAAAAAAAAAAAAATTGCAGGATTCTTATTTGGTGATTTCTAGGGTCCAAGGACTACCAGCTGGTTACGTGGTCACGGGATCAGACCTTGAGGATGTGGCGGGTAGATTCCCAGATGCAGAGGGTACGTACTCCGCGCTGTTGTGGAGGAGCGCGCCTGGGTGTGCTTGCAACTTACAGAAAGTACAGGCCTAAGTCCTTGGAGTCAGAGGACGCGTGAGAGACATTCACTAACACTTGCTGTTGGCCGAGTGGCGTGTGGAGGCCACACTGAGGCTTTCAGGGCTTCAAGAGCCAACTCCAGCGTTGGGCACTTTTAAGCGTCAAGAGCCTCTGACCGCCTTTTCTCTGGTCCCGGCATGAGAGTGTGGGCAGCCTACCGAGCAGACGGCCTGTGGGCTTCATTTCTTTCTCTTCTTCTAACTGAACTGGGACGTTTGACCTCACCTGCAGTGTTCAGAGCCCTTAACGTCCACCCGCGGCACCCGTCCTGTGAAGCCCTTTTCAATTTTTGCCCCATAAATGATACCTGTTTCTTACGTGAAGCACAGTGGTTGGTACCTGGTGTGAACTGCCGTGGGCCTGGCTGTGCTGTGCCTCAACACGGTTTTTCCATTCCGTGGCGACGTGCCTTACAGGCAGGAACTGTGCGTCCTCGTGTGGCCTCCCGAGTGGGGGTGCCTGGCTGGCTCAGTTGGTAGAAGAGGCAGCTCCTTTTTTTGGTGCCAAAACCTGGGAACGAGAACATGCAACTCTCTCTCTCTTTGTTTTTGTTTTTTGTTTTTTTTTAAGATTTAAAAAAATTAATTAATTAATTAATTAATTAGAGAGATCGCCTGTCTGGGGAAGAGCAGAGGGGGAAGGAGAGGGACACGCCAACTCCTGGCTGAATGTGGAACCTGATGTGGGCCTCGATCCCATGATCCCGAGATCATGACCTGAGCTAAAACCAAGAATCAGACACCCAACCGACTGAGCCACCCAGGCACCCCAGAACACATGCAGCTCTTGATTTCAGGATTGTGAGTTCGAGCCTCATGTTGGCTATAGTAATTACTTAAAAATCAGCCGATCCATCAGTCCTTCAATCTTAAAAATAAAATCTGCAGCACTGCTCAGTACAAAGTCACTCTTGAGTGTTTGGGTCCAATATCCTCACCTTACTGCCTTTCAAATATATTTTTTCTAGAAAGTACCATTTGTTCATTTTTGGTCTTGGGTTAGCTGAACAACTCAATAAAGGCTTGGAATTTAAAATAATGTTTTCTGAGGCTTGCATAAACTCGGAGCAGGATGAAAAATTTCCAGGGTAGCTGAAACTCTCATCTCCTGTGTATTTAACCAGGGAGATTTGGTAATGGGTAAAGCCTATTTTGATCAGTTTTTGGCTGACACCTTTAGCCTTTGTGCTTCCCATTTTTAAGTCAGAACCCTAACCAGACATGGAGATCATTGCCACTGACTTCTGTGGACCTAGATCTTCTACCCTTTGTTGCAGCTTTGTGCAAATGACATACTAGATGGTGTCGATGAGTTCATTGAGAGCATTTCTCTTCTGCCGGAACCAGAGAAGACCCTGCACGTTCAAGATACAGATCACCAGCACAACCTGAGCCACGGGGAGGAGGAAGGTAATTGGCCAGACGGGTGTTTCAGGTGACGTACCCCCTGTGCATCTCAGAGTGTCAGCACATACCCTCGGCCCTCGGACCCGTTTTCAAAAGTGTTTGCCAAAAACTGAAGAACCTCTCTCCCCTGCCAGTCTTAAAGGAAGACCCCCCGAGCAGTATCCTGGAAGAGAAGAAATCGGAGCAGCCGGGGCTCCCGCAGACTCTGCAGCAGGAGTTCTCCCTGATCAACGTGCAGATCCGGAACGTCAATGTGGAGGTGCTCACTGGCTCACCACCTCGCTCCCCTGCTGGCGGGTGGCCGTCGGTGGGCCAAGGGACTCCTCCAGCTCTCATTTCGGCTAGCAGAGAGCTTTGCTGCTCCAACAAGTGAACCTCTCTGCTGGCTTTTTTATTTCCTAGGTTTTCTAGAGAAATAGATGTTTTGCAAATGCAAATTATAGCCTCACCGTAGTATTTTCTCGTCAGATGAACCGAGGAGTAAGCTGATGCTCATGTGTGTTGAAATCCTCCTAGCTGCTCCCAACACCTCGTTTTACCACTTTGTGTGAAGTTACTTAGAGCCAGGAAGGCTTAGTGCTTTGGCAAAGGTTACTGGTAGAGTTAGTGGCAGAGCTGAGTTTGAAAGCCAGATATCCTGACCCCCAGCCCTCCACCCCCCAGCCCCCAGGTTCTTTGTGCTCTGCTGTACTGTCCTCCCTTAAAGCTGGTCATTTCCTTAATGACTTAGATTCATAGTAAGAAGGTCATCAAACCTCTTTGTTCATTTAACACATGAAAACGTTTACTCTCTTCCTTTTGGGGAGATACTGAAATGCTTTCCTTCAGAAAACTGAGTCTGAGTTTTGAAGCTTGATTTGTTCTTTTTTTTGCCCAGATTCAACTAACAGGTATGAATATGTGTGTATGCATAATTATCTCCTTTGGCCTTTTTGGGGGTGGGCGTGCGGCAGAGGGACAGAGAGAATCCCAAGCAGGCTCCATGCCCAGGATGTAATCCAAGACGGGGCTCCATCTCACACCCCTGAGCTCATGACCTGAGCTGCAGTCAAGAATTGGATGCTTAACCTGTTGAACCACCCAGGGGCCCCTCTTTTGGCCTTTAAAACAACTCTGCAATACATGCTTTTATCCCTACTTCACAGAGGAGAAGCTGACACTAAGAGATGTCATGACTTGTAGGAAGTCAGCAGCTATTTGAATCTGTCTCCAGATTTCCCATGTGTGCGCCTTTCTTTGCTTTACTCCAGCTGCCTTCTCCGGATGGCAGTGCGAGAAATCAAGAGAGAGAAAGGATTCTTTGATTAATTGATTATCTGTATCAATTCAGATCATACCCCTCTGTTGAGAACGGGTAAGAATGGTGTGGATAGCCAAGTGATTCTAGTTTAAGAAGGAGGTCTTGATTCCTTTTCCAGGAGTGCTTTTTTAAAAAGTACTGAGATGTAATTCACGTAACTATGAAGTATGCCCTTCTAAAGTGTATAATTTGGTGGTTCATAGAATAGTCACAGAGCTCTGCCATTATCACCCCTAATTCCACAGCATTTTCATCATTTCATCATCCCTAAAAAGTCCTATACCCATTCACGGCCCATTGCTGGGGGGGCCCACCCCACCCCCACCTGGGCACCGCTAATCCGCTGTCTCCGTGGATTTTCCCAGGAGTACTTTTTTAACTCAGACCGGTATTTCACTTCTTCCTGCTCTCTTTTCTCATCTCAAAATAAATATAACAAGTTTCAGTCTACCTCACAGCTTCAGGCTGAAGCTTTTTTAAGTCACAATACTTTGAACTTATTAAATCAGTGCCAAAATTAAAAATCTGTCTTCAACACGAGTTGTCTCAGTCTTCCAAATTGGCTTGTCTCTGGAAAGTCTCCCTTCACCCCGGTCCCGGGAACCTCGAGCTTGCAGTCAGCTTGTTTAAATGTATTAGTGTCCGGAGATGCCCGAAGGTTCCTCTCCTAAGCTGTTGGTCCTTTGTTGCCTGTAGATGGATGCGGCGGACAGGAGCTGCACGGTGTCCGTGCACTGCAGCAGCCACCGTGTCAAGATGCTGGTGAAATTCCCCGCACAGTACCCCAACAACGCTGCCCCTTCCTTCCAGTTTATCAACCCTACAACCATCACATCCACGATGAAAGCGAAGCTGCTAAAGGTGGGCTCTCTGTTCACACGTTCTCCGTAGTGTCGTAAGAGGAAACCTCTGTTCATGGGCATCAGCATCTTAAGCTGCATGGTCAAGTTGAATGAAAGCTCCAGTAGATGAGATTTGAAAGTCCATCTGTGCAGATGTGCTTCTCTGTTAACTTTATTGTCTATAGAAAACATCAGGGCCGTGGTTCTTAACCTTTTTGGATCGTGGAGCCCCTTCAAACATTAAATGAAAACAATGAACCCTTACCCAGAGAAATTTGTACAGATGCCTTATATAATCTTAGAAATATTGTGTGTAAATAGTTGTAGTTCTGTCATTGTATATAATTTGCTCATAGATCTCATTAAAACTCTGCATGAATCCCAGGTTAAGAACCCTGCAGTACATTTTCATTTATCTGGGAACAGTAGGCTAGGTGTATTCTGAAGCTAAAAGGTATTTTATAATTGGAAAACAAGGGATGCCTGAGTGGCTCAGTCAGTTAAGTGTCCAACTCTTGATCTCAGCTTAGGTCTTTTTTTCTCTGGTTTTTGTTTTTTTTTTTTTTTCTTTTAAATCCGTTCCAGGATGCCTGAATGGCTCAGTCGGTTAGGCGTCTACCTTCAGTTTAGGTCATAATCCCAGGGTACTGGGATTGAGCCCCAAATTGGGCTCCTTGCTCAGCGGGGAGCCTGCTTCTCCTACCACTTCTCCTTCTGCCTACCACTCCCCCTGCTTGTGCTCTCTCTCTCTGACAAATAAATAAATCTTTAAAAAAATAATAATAATTCTGAGAACATTAAAATTAAAAAAATAATAAAAATTTAAAAAATTAAAAAAATTCATTTCACGGAAGAAGGTGGTGCCCTGCTCAGGTGAGGCTGGCTAGCTCTCCAGGTGAAGTGTCTAAAGGGATGGCAGTGCCTGAATGGTGGTAGGATAGCCTGGCATCTGGTCCTTGCTCCTGTGAACTCAGAAAGTTGCTTTTCCTGCAGAGCTGATAAGGCAGAATCTCTATTAAAAATGCCCCACAAGGGGCACCTGGGTGGCTCAGTGGATTAAAGCCTTTGCCTTTGGCTCAGGTCATGATCCCAGGATCCTGGGATTGAGCCCCACATCGGGCTCCCTGCTCAGCAGGGAGCCTGCTTCCCCCCTCTTCTCTCTGCCTGCCTCTGCCTACTTGTGATCTCTGTCTATCAAATAAATAAATAAAATCGTAAAAAAAAATGCCCCACAAGCTGGGCATGGTACACCTTTTTCAGTTTGAGCAGCATCATGAGTGAAGTAGCTGAAATGTCCTGACAAACCAAGATGACCCAAACGCTATTCAGCCTTTGCCTCGTTTCTATCATAGACACTTGACCCATCTTTCTGGAGGGAGATACGTGACCAAGAAATTTTTCGAGGGGTGTAAGGATCTCTCAAATGCTACTTTGATTTTGTTATATAGGTACATTTTGTGCTTGGAAATTTTTTTTTTATCCAAGTATAATTAACATGTAGTGTTAGATTAGTGTCAGGTATACAATATAGTGATTCAGCAATTCTGTACATTACTCAGGGCTCATCACAAGGGCACCCCTTAATCCCCAGTACCTGTTTCACCTGTTATCCCCACCCCCCTCCCCTCTGGTAATCATCTGGTTGTTCTCTAGAGTTATGACTCTGGAGTTATGAGTTTTTTTGTTTGTCTACTCGGAATTTGAATATTTCATTGTCTTATTTGCACATACAAAAAACATAGATGTTGCTATTGTTATAAAAATGATACGATTAAGAGGTATCTTTAAAGGTCTAATTCAGTGCCATCCAATAAAAATAGAATGCAGGCTACACATAATTTAAAATTTTCTAGTATCCACACTAAAAAAAGAAAAAATTGAAAGCAGGTAAATTAATTTCAGTAATATTTTTAGTTAATCCAATATATGCAAAGTATTCTCATCTCAACATGTAATCCATATAAAAATTATTGCAAGAGTTTGCATCATTTTTTTTTTTTTTTTGGTACTAAATCTTCAACACTTGGTATGAATTTTACACTTACAGCACATCTTAATTCAGCATGCCTAGCAGCTGACATTGGGCCTTTCCTTTTTTTTTTTTTAAAGATTTTATTTATTTGAGAGAGAGAGAGAACAAGCAGGGAGGGCAGCAGAGGGAGCCTGAAGCTGAGCTTAGTTCCAGGACCTTGAGATCATGACTTGGGCTGACGCCAGACGCTTAACTGACTGAGCCACCCAGACCCCCCAGCACATCTCAGTTCAGACTTAACCTCTCTTCACATGCTGTGTAGCCCCCGTGGGTAATGACTTCTGTAGTGCAACCCACAAGCCCAGTTAACACGCCTGTCTTCAGTATGTATGTTGGTTTATGTCTATAGCATGTGCTTTAAAATGTTAGGATTTGTGTTTTTAAAGAAGCAAAAAAAAAAAAAGATACGTTGTGATTTCCACTGAAGTGAAATCTGTTCACCCTGGCTTGTATTGGGTATTACTTCTAGGATCCTGAGATTTTCATGAGGGGGTGGGGGTTCAGCTGGAAGGAGAGGAAAGGAGTAGAATTCACAGGAAAGAATGTGTTTTCTTTTTTTTTTCTTTTTAAAGATTTTATTTATTTATTTGACAGAGAGAGATCACAAGTAGGCAGAGAGGCAGGCAGAGAGAGAGAGAGGGAAACAGGCTCCCTGCTGAGCAGAGAGCCCGATGCGGGCCTCGATCCCAGGACCCTGAGATCATGACCTGAGCCGAAGGCAGCGGCTTAACCCACTGAGCCACCCAGGCGCCCAAGAATGTGTTTTCTTAAAAAAAAAAAAAAAAAAAAAAAAAAAAAAAAAGAATGTGTTCGCTCAAGCCATGCCTGCCCTGGCTAAGGAGAGAGCTTCTCGAATCTGCTCTGTGAGCCTCTAGAGGAGGTGGGAGGGAGGATGCTTCATTGGAAGCCTCAGACACAGCCACGCTCCCGTCTCCCTGCATCTTCACGACTTCCCACTGCTTTGAAGAATAAAAGTGAATCAGGAGAAGGAACGTTGCTATTCTTGACTGTGTTTCGTGCCTTTTCTAGATCCTGAAAGACACTTCTCTGCAAAAAGTGAAACGAAACCAGAGTTGTTTGGAGCCCTGCCTGCGCCAGCTCGTCTCCTGCCTGGAGTCTTTTGTGGTGGGATTCTCCTACCAACCTCTGCTTTGATGTTCCGTTTTGTTTCTTCCTCCCCAAACTAATGTATCCGTATTTTGTAAGTCAGCTTTAAGACAGCTTGTGGGTTTTAGTCTGTTAATTTTTAAATTTCAGAACCAAGAAGACAGCACTTCCAGCAACCCCTTTGCACTCCCAAACTCCGTCCCTCCACCCTTACCAACGTTTGCCCGGGTGACCACTGCCTACGGGTCGTACCAGGATGCCAATATTCCCTTCCCTAGGACCTCGGGGGCCAGGTTCTGCGGAGCAGGTGGGTCTCTTTTTTTGGTTCTCTGATTATAGATTTTGAGAGCAAGAAGCCCAGAGTGTCCTGTAGTCTATAAAGAAATCTCAGAAAAATCAGGAAATTGTCATTTGGTTTTGTTTCCTGGGAACTCTGCTGTAGTGTTAAATGGTCTGATGCCAAATTAACTTCTGCAGACACATCATAAGAGTGTTCAACCGAATTACAGTTTTAATTTTTTGCATTCTCATGAGCATGAACTTGAGTCTTATTCAGATCCCTGATTCTCAACACAGGACAGGACCCTGTCCTGTGTTTATATACAGATATAAAGTATCTGGGAAGATTTTTTCCATGCCACACACAATCCATCCCTCCTGGATTCTAGCGATTCTGACCCTCGTCCTTGTTATGTATGGCTACAGTCAGGGCTGACCAGGGCGGCTTAGGATTTCCCAGGTGCAGCTAATTGACCTTGATGTGCACATGTGTCTCCTTTGTCAGGGTATCTGGTGTATTTCACAAGGCCAATGACGATGCATCGAGCAGTGTCTCCAACAGAACCTACTCCGAGGTGAGCCTGAGAGATTCAGATGTCCATTGTGTTCACGGGGCCGTAAGTGGGCAGACGTCTGAGAATGTGCACTGAGTTTGTCTTTGGACAGGTGCTTTTAGTTCTTCAGTAAATACCCACTATAAGATTTATTCAAGAAAGATGAGGTTCGTGAAATTGCCACTAAGCTAAGATTTGGGAGGTCCAGTTACTACCAAACCATCAGAAGTAGTTTGATAAAAGCTGTTGTTAGGGCACCTGGGTGGCTTAGTGGGTTAAAGCCTCTGCCTTCAGCTCAGGTCATGATCCCAGGGTGCTGGGATCGAGTCCTGCATCCGGCTCTCTGCTCAGGAAGGAGCCTGCTTCCCTTCCCCTCTCTCTCGGCCTGCCTCTCTGTCTACTTGTGATCTCTGTCTGTCAAATGAATAAATAAAATCTTAAGAAAAAAAAAAAGCTGTTGTCAACACAAGGCAAATCCCCTATTGCTAAAGTATTACTTGAACATTGAATAAAAATAAAAAAGTAATGAAAAAGATCATCTGCTGGTTCACGGCGCCAATATGGCACTCCTAACATTACTGAAACATGTTAAATTATTTTAAAAATGACATTAAGTGGTTGGAAAAACTCACAATATGGAAGTTTTAAATTAAAATTTGAAAGCTCTCCTTTTCCTTGGTGAGTCACTGTTAGCATTTCAACATGCTTTCTGTCTGATCTCCGTTATTTTTCTGTGTGGGGGGTTTTGGTTTATTTGTTTTGGTCTCTTTTTAAGACACAATCTAAGTAGCAAATGGGAATGTGGACTTTGGAGCCAAGCCCCTGGGGCCTCATGTTGGCCCTGCTGCTCTGTAACCCTAGGCAAATTACTAAACTGGGCTTGAGTTTCCTCAACAATAACTTGGGGATGATCCTGGCACCTGCCTCCTTCAGTTGTTGGGAAGATTAAATGTGTAAATCCCTGAGAAGCATTTAGAACAATGGCTGGCATGTTGCTCTGTGTTTCCTATTATTACTACTGGTTGTTGGTGTGTGTGTGTGTGTGTGTGTGTGTGTGTGTATTTGTTTATGTTTATACTGTTTTATTGAGATATAATTCACACAGGATATAGCTGACCCATTTAAAATAATTGTTGTATATTCACAGAGACAGAAGGTAGATAGTGTTTGCCAACCCTGCCTCCAGGGTACCTGGGAGTGTTGCCAGGTTGGGGGATACAGTTTCCTTTAGGGGTCATTAAAAATGTTGTAGAATTGACTGTAGTGATGGCTGCACGTAAATTTGCCTATTTTGAGCATTTTATATAAATAGAATCATATAGTTACGTGGCCCTTTGTGACAGGCTTCTTTCACTTGGTGTTTTGTTTTCAGGGCTCATACATGTAGTACGTATCAGAACCTCCTTTCTTTTTATTGCCATATAATATTCTATCATACATATATGCCACCTTTTCTTTCTTTATTCATCAGTCGATAGCCATTTGGGTTATTTCCACGTCCTCGCGATTATGAATGATGCTGCTAGGAGCATTTGTATGCAAATTTTTGTGAGGGCCTAGATTTTCATTTTTCTCAGGTATATATCTAGGAGAGGAATTGCTGGGGCATACTGTAAAGGGTGCTTTTTCTTCATTAATCAACTTTATGTTTTAGAACAGTTTTTTTTTTTTTTTAAATTTTATTTATTTATTTGACAGAGAGAGATTACAAGTAGGCAGAGAGGCAGGCAGGGAGAGAGGAAGGGAAGCAGGCTCCCTGCTGAGCAGAGAGCCCGACGCGGGACTCGATCCCAGGACCCTGAGATCATGACCTGAGCCGAAGGCAGCGGCTTAACCCACTGAGCCACCCAGGCGCCCCTGTTTTAGAACAGTTTTAAATGTGTAGCAAAATTGAGTGGGAAGTTTGGGTACATACCCTTGTCTCCATACACATGCAGCCCCCCTGCCCATACCACTAGTTTTTTATTTTATTTTATTTTATTTTTTATTTTTTTTATTTTTTAAGAGATTTTATTTATCTATCTGACAGACAGAGATTACAAGTAGGCAGAGAGGCAGGCAGAGAGAGAGGAGGAAGCAGGCTCCCCGCTGAGCAGAGAGCCCGATACGGGGCCGATCCCAGGATCCCGGGTCTATGACCCGAGCTGGAGGCAGAGGCTTTAACCCACTGAGCCACCCAGGCGCCCCTACCACTGTTTTTTTAAGCTTAAATATTACCAGTTGCATATGTAGACTTCTGGTTCTGCAGTGTAGCAACCAGGATAACACGGAAGCCCTCCCGGTGCAAACACCTGGGTGTGCTGGTTGGAATAGAATCAGCATATTTATAGGAAAGAGAGAAGATTCACCTCCTGCTTTCCTGAGAGTCTGCCATTCTCTGCAGTAACCCAGGCGGACGAGACCTTGGTGGACAGGACTGGGGAGTTACATGTCAGAGACCCTGTAATTGCTTTGGGTTTCTTATTTTAAACATTGTACTAAAAATCAACCACCTACTCTCAAAGGGAAACCAGAAGATGAGTATCTGGACTTTGGAACAGCATTTTACTGAGGTCTAATTTACAGTACACGAATGGGAATTGCATGCCTTGATGACCAGCACCCAGACCAGGATACAGAGCCAAGTTTCCCCTGTCCTTCCATGCAGACGAAACCTGTCTTGTGACGTCCATCACTGTAGTTCTAGTTTTGCCTGTGCTTGAACTTCATCTAAGCAGAATGTCATGCAGCATGTGCTATTTTGTGTCTCACCTATTTTGTTCAACTTACTGTTTTTGTTTTTAAAAAAAAGTTTTTTTAAAGATTTTTAATTTATTTATTTGTCAGAGAGATAGAGAGAGCACAGGCAGGCAGAGTGGCAGGCAGAGGCAGAGGGAGAAACAGATTCCCTACGAAGCAAGGAGCCCGATTCGGGACTCAATCCCAGAATTCCAGGATCGTGACCTGAGCCGAAGGCAGCCACCCAACCGACTGAGCCACCCAGGCATCCCTGTTGTTTAAAAATTTCTTAAAGATTTTATGTATTTATTTGAGAGAGAGAGAATGAGTGGGGGGCGGGGACAATTGGAGAGGGAGAGGGAGGAGCAGACTCCCCGCTGAGCAGGGAGCCCTGCTGTGGGGCTCAGTCCTAGGACTCTGAGATCAAAGTGACTGAGCTGAAGGCAGCTGCTTAACCAACTGAGACACCCAGGTGCCCCCAACTTAATGTTTTTGAAATGGATCCATATAGCTATATACGTCAGTGGTTCCATTGTATGAAATAATGCATTTTATTTATCATTCTCTTCTTGAGGGATATCTGGGTTATTTCCAGTGTGGGGCCTGATAAAATAAAAATTACCACATGGTTGCTCTACATTCTCTCAAAAATTTGGTGTTTTCAGTCTTTTCAACTTTAGCCATTGTGGTAGGTGCGCAGTATCTCATCAAGGTGATGGCTAGTGATGTTGTGCAGCTTTTGTGTGCTCATTGAACATTTGGTTTTCTTTTGTGATATGCCTGTTCAAGTATTTTGCCCATTTCTTTAGGTCTATTTTTCTTATTACTTATTTGTGTTAATTTTTTTTTAAAGAATTATTTATTTGACAGAGAATTCTCAAGTAGGCAGAGAGGCAGGCAGAGAGAGACAGGGAAGCAGGCTACGTGCTGAGCAGAGAGCTCAATGCAGGATCGATCCCAGGACCCTGAGACCATTACCTGAGCTGAAGGCAGAGGCTTAACCCACTGAGCCACCCAGGTGCCCTATTGTGGTAGTACTTTATTCTGGTTGTAAATCCTTTACTAGAAGTATGTGTTAATTTTCCCTGAGTCTGTGGCTTATCTTTCTCTTTCCCTAATTATTTTTAGTAAACAAGAAGTTTTTAGTTTTTTTTTTTTTTAAGATTTTATTTATTTATTTGACAGACAGAGATCACAAGCAGGCAGAGAGGCAGGCAGAGAGAGGAGGAAACAGGCTCCCTGCTGAGCAGAGAACCGATGTGGGGCTCTATCCCAGGACCCTGAGATCATGACCTGAGCTGAAGGCAGAGGCTTTAACCCACTGAGCCACCCAGGTGCCCCAAGAAGTTTTTAGTTTTGATGAAGTCCTGTCTGTCACCTAAAAAATTCTATGATTAGTGCCTTTGTGTTCTAGAAAAAAAAAAACAGCCTACCCAAGGTCACAAAAATATTCTTCCAATTTCTTTTAAAAATTTATAGTTTTAGATCCCTTATTTAAAGGCTATAGTCTATCTCAAATTAATTTTTGGCTATGATGTGAGTAGGGGCCAAAGTTCACTTTTTTCAATTGAGATATATAATTATTCCAGCACCATTTAAGGAAAAAAATGGAATTTTCTCATTGAATTTGCATTGATTAAAAAAAATTGCATTAGGATGCCTGGTGGTTCAGTTGGTTAAGCCTCCGCCTTTTGTTCAGGTTACAATCCTGGGGTCCCGGGATTAAGCCCTGTGTTGAGCTCCCTGCTTGGTGGGGAATCTGCTTTTCCCTCCCCTTTTGCCCTTTCCCTCACTTGTACTTTCTCTCTCTCAAATAAGTACATAAAATCTTTTTTTTTTTTTTTAAAGATTTTATTTATTTTTTGACAGACAGAGATCACAAGTAGGCAGAGAGGCAGGCAGAGAGAGAGAGAGAGAGAGGGAAGCAGGCCTCCTGCGGAGCAGAGAGCCCGATGCGGGGCTCGATCCCAGGGCCCTGAGATCATGACCCAAGCCGAAGGCAGCAGCCCAAACCACTGAGCCACCCAGGCGCCCCAGTACATAAAATCTTTTAAATAAAACTGCATTTGATATCATTGTTGAAAATCAGTTGACCCTGTTTGTGGGTCTGTTTCTGGAGTCTGTTATTTTTCCCCTTTGATCTATAGGTTTTTCTGTATGCCAACACTGTCCCCCACCCTTTATAAATTAACATATAATGTATTATTTGTTTCAGGAGTACAGGTCTGTGATTCATCAGTCTTACACGATTCACAGCGCTCACCATAAAACATACCCTTCCCCAGTGTCCATCTGCCGGCTACCCAATCCCTCCCATCGCCCTCCACTCCAGTAACCCTCAGTTTGTTTCCTGAGATTAGGAGTCTCTCTCTCTCTCTTCTTTTTTTTCATAAAGATTTTTATTTATTTGTCACAGAGAGAGAGAGAAAGCACAAGCAGGAGGAAGGCAGGTAGAGCAGGCAGAGGGAGAAGCAGGCTCCCTGCTCGGTGGGAGCACCGAGCAGGGAGCCTGATGCAGGACTGGATCCCAGGTCTCTGGATTGTGACCTGAGCTGAAAGCAGATGCCCAGCCAACTAAGCCACCCAGGCATCCTGAGTTTAGGAGCCTCTTAATATAGGTTTGTGTCCCTCTCTCATTTCCTCTTGTTTCATTTTTTCCTCTCTTCCCCTGTGATCCTCTGCCTTGTTTCTCAGATTCCATCAGTGAGATCATATGATAATTTTCTTTCCCTGATTGAGTTACTTCGCTTAGCATAATACTCTCTAGTACCATCCACGTTGTTGCAAATGGCAAGATTTCATTTTAGTGATGGCTGGATAATATTCCATTGTGTATATACAATCTTCTTTATCCATTCATCTGTTGATGGACATCTGGGCTCTTTCCATAGTTTGACTGTTGTGGACATTGCTATTGTAAACATTGTGGTGCAGGTGCCCCTTTCATATCCCTACATTTGTACCTTTCAGGTAAATTCCCAGTAGCGCAATTGCTGGGTCCTAGGGTAGCTCTATTTTCAACTTTTCAAGGAACCTCCATACTGTTTTCCAGAGTGGCTGTACCAGCTTGCATTCCCACCAACAGTGTAGGAGGTTCCCCTTTCTCTGCATCCTTGCCAACATTTGTTGTTTCCTGAACAGTTCATTTTAGCCATTCTGACTGGTGTGAGGTAGTATCTCATTGTGGTTTTGATTTGTATTTCCCTCATGCTGAGTGACGTTGAGCCCTTTTGCATGTGTCTGTTGGCCATTTGTATGTCTTCTTTGCATAATGTTCTGTTCATGTCTCCTGCCCATTTCTTGACTGGATTAAATCAAGGTGTTTTGGGTGTTGAGTTTGACAAATTCTTTATAGATTTTGGATACTAGCCCTTTATCTGATATGTCATTTGCAAGTATCTTCTCCCATTCTGTCTCTTGTCTTTTGGTTTTGTTGACAGTTTTCTTTGCTGTGCGAAAGCTTTTTATCTTGATGAAGCCTCAATATTCCATTTTTGCCTTTGCTTCCCTTGCCTTTGGCGGTGTGTCTAGGAAGAAGTTGCTGCAGCTGAGGTCGAAGAGGTTGCTGCCTGTGTTCTTCTCAAGGGTTTGAGAAGGATTCCTGTCTCACATTGAGGCCTTTCATCCATTTTTAGTCTGTTATGTGTGTGGTATAAGGAAATGGTCCAGTTTCATTCTTCTGTATGAGGCTCTCCAATTTTCCCAACACCTTTTGTTGAAGAGGCTTTTTTCATTGGGCATTCTTTCCTGCTTTGTTGAAGATGAGTTGACCATAGAGTTGAGGGTCCATTTCTGGTCTCTCTCTTCTGTTCCATTGACCTATGTGTCTGTTTTTGTGCCAGTACCGTACTCTTTCGATTACAGCTTTGAAATAGATCTTGGGGTCTGGCATTGTGATTTGGTTTTTTTTTTCAACATTGCTCTGGCTATTTGGGGTCTTTCCTGGTTTCATACAAATTTTAGGATGGCTTGTTCCTGCTCTGTGAAAAAAGTTGATAGTATTTTGATAGGGATAGCTTTGAATGTGTAGATTGCTCTAGGTAGGATGGACATTTTAACAATATTTATGCTTCTAATCCACAAGTATGGGAACATTTTCCCATTTCTTTGTATCTTTCTCAATTTCTTTCCTAAGTACTTTATAGTTTTCTGAGTACAGGTCCTTTGCCCCTTCGGTTAGGTTTATTCCTAGGTATCTTAAAATATTTGGTTCAGTTGTAAATGGGATCAACTCCTTAATTTTTCCTTCTTCTGTCTCATTGTTGGTGTATAGAAATGCAACTGGTGTCTGTGCATCGATTTCATATCCTGCCACTTTGCTGAATAACTGTATGAGTTCTAGCAGTTTTGGGGTGGAGTCTTGGGTTTTCCACATAAAGTATCCTATCATCTGCAAAGAGTAAGAGTTTGACTTCTTTGCTGATTCAGATGCCTTTTATTTCTTTTTGTTGTCTGATTGCTGAGGCTAGGACTTCTAGTACTATGTTGAATAGCAGTGGTGAGAGTGGACATCCCTGCCATGTTCTGACCTTAGGGGAAAGCTCTTAGCTTTTTACCATTGAGAATGATACTTGCTGTGGTTTTTTCATAGATGGCTTTTATGATACTGAGGTATGTACCCTCTGTCCGTACTCTGGGAAGGGTTTTAATCAAGAAAGAATGCTGTACTTTGTCAAATGCTTTTTCTGCATCTACTGAGAGGATCATATGGTTCTTGTCCTTTCTTTTATTAATGCATTGATTAACATTGGTTGATTTGGGAGTGTTGAACCAACCTTGCATCCCATGAATAAATTCCACTTGGTTGTGGTGAATAATCTTTTCAATGTACTGTTGGATGCTATCTAACACTAGACTTTAAAAAAAAAGTTTTTTTAAAAAGATTTAATTTATTTATTTGACAGAGAGAGAGAGACACAGCAAGAACATGAACACAAGCAGGGGGAGTGGGAGAGGGAAAGCAAGCTTCCCGCCAAACAAGGAGCTTGATGAAGGGCTTGGTCCCAGGACCCTGGGATCATTACCTGAGCTGAAGGCAGACGCTTGATGACTGAGCCGCCCAGGTGCCCCTAACATTAATACTCTCTCTTTTTTTTTTTTTAAGGATTTTATTTATTTATTTGACAGAGATCACAAGTAGGCAGAGAGTCAGGCAGAGAGAGAGAGGAAAGCAGGCTCCCTGCTGAGCAGAGAGCCCGATGCGGGGCTCGATCCCAGGACCCCGGGATCATGACCTGAGCCGAAGGCAGAGGCTTAACCCACTGAGCCACCCAGGCACCCCTAACATTATACTCTTAATGTAGCTTTTATACAGTAAGTCTTCGTGTTTGCAAAGGTGTGTCCTCCAACTTTATTATTCTTCAGGATTGCTTGCTTACTCCAAGTCTTTTGTAGTCTTATAAAAATATGAAATGGCTTATTGGTTTCTACAGAAAAAAGCCTATTCATATTTTAATTGGAAATGTGTTGACTCTGTAGATCAATTTGGAGAAAATGGACACCTTAACAATAATAATGGAAACTTCCAATCCACTAACATCATATATGTCTCTATTGGTTTGGGTTTTCTTTAATTTCTCAGCAATATTTTATATTTTCAATGCACATTTTTAAATTAAATTTGTTTCTAGGTATTTGATGCTATTGTAAATGAAAAATTTTTAATGTTTATTTCCAAATGTTTGTTTCTAATGTATAGAAATAAGTAGATTTTTATAGATTGGCCTCCTATTTAAATTCACTTATTTGCTCTACTAATTTGCTGATTTTCTTGAATTGTCTATGTATACAATTGGAAGTAGTCTCTGTTTTAACAGACAAAGCGTTTTAGTTTTGTTTTGTTTTATAAGTTCATTTTGGTCTTTTTCTTTTCTTTTTTTTTTTTTTTGAGTTTTCTTTTTTTTTTTTCCCCCCCATTTTACCCATCTTTTCTCTTGGTTTCATCATGTGCTTAAGAGCAACACTACTTGGAAATATGGGAAGACTGTAGCCAGTATGGATAATTCTGCATTTTCAACCACAGGTCTCTGTCAGCCTTGTCTGCTTATCATACTGGCTTGATTGCGCCCATGAAGATCCGCACAGAAGCCCCTGGGAACCTTCGTTTATACAGTGGGAGCCCCACTCGCAGTGAGAAGGAGCAGGTTTCCATCAGCTCCTTCTACTACAAGGAGCGGGTAAGCAGCAGGCCATGGTCTATGATTCTAATTCCGACTGGATTCTTGTTTTTTGTCTCCCTACCTGCTATGCACAGCAAAGTTAGTAATCCACCTTAGTCTTCAACTTCCAAAATTGGTTTGTTCAAGAAGGACCTTTGCTTTGTTCCTTACAGTTGATTTTAACTATTGTGAATTGTGTGTGGAGGGGTGAGTTGGTTCTGTTATAATCCATATTCTTCACTCCCCATCTAACCCTATCCCATTACCCCATTTGTTAAGGTGATTCCCATTGTTTCAAGTAGAATTATTATTATTATTTTTTTAAAGATTTTATTTGTTTATTTGACAGACAGAGATTACAAGTAGACAGAGAGGCAGGCAGAGAGAGAGAGAGGGAAACAGGCTCCCTGCTGAGCAGAGAGCCCGATGCGGGCCTCGATCCCAGGACCCTGGGATCATGACCTGAGCCGAAGGCAGCGGCTTAACCCACTGAGCCACCCAGGCGCCCTCAAGTAGAATTATTAACCTGCAGATCTTCCTTAGTGTTCTTATGTTTGTCTGCAAATTAAGGGAAGCTTCTGAAGGCTTGCGATCTCAAGATATTTAGAACGTCACAGCGGTGAGAAGTTTTAAAGTTGATCTGTGAGGGGTCTTATGGTTTTACTGTCTGCACCAGAGTGCCCATCTGAACGGATAAGTTTATATGAAAATCCCCTGAGCCCATCCTTGTGTTCCTGGGTTCTTCAAGAACTTGTCATCCCTAATGTAGCTATTTAGCTGTCAGAAGCCTTTGGTGACGATAATGTAGAGAAGGTTGGCAGAGCGTAGGAATGCTAAGAACTCTCTCTGTGTTGTCAGACTGAGAGGCTGGTTTAAACTGGCTTTTAACTGACAATGATGTTTTAAACAGAGCTACCACTGAGTTATTAACCAGCTCAGTCCTTAGGAATTCTTTGTTTCTGTCCCCAACTAATTGGAAAATGATGGATTGACTATAGATGGAATGTGTTTTTTAAAAAGTTGAGTTATTTTAAATAAAAACCCAATTTCCAGCTAGTGTCAGAGGTGCCTGCACTTTGATTGCAATGTATTGTCTGGCCTTGGTCCACACTGGTAGGTGGCCACCTCTGACTTGTCGAGTCTTAGAGTTTGTATGTGACTGAAATGGACAGCAGGAGCTGATTGAGGTGGACCAACCTTGGACAAGACCACTCCATTGAATGGAGACAGTGATTATTGCCGTTCTGTAGGCCCCTTCACCTCTCTGGTGGAATTGTGCCCCTCTGGCTGTCCCTGACCTTACTGGAACACCTATATCTTCCCAAGTCCTTTACATTAAAAATTCTTAGGTTTTCTTCCCTCTAAGCAAGCTAGCAGGCATTTTATTGACATAACAGTCAAACAAACTCGTGGTTGGGTAAATGGGGGAATTTTCTTCAGCATCAGGGCCAGGCTGAGGAGATCTTTTAGCCAAGAGCTAGGTCTGAATCCTCCTCTGAGTCATGTCATATGTTACTCGTGCTTGGGTTTGGATTGGGAAAAGAGGTGGACTAGCGTTTTGACTCTGACAGTGCAGAAAGGCCACGCCTTAGTCAAAATAACTCCCGTTCCATGGTGGGACCTCTCCTAATGCCAAAACATTTGTATAGCCTTATATTCATGTTTTTCATGGTCTGCCATAAACACCATAATTATAAAGAGGGACCAAAAGCACATAGATAGTTACCTTTTACCAGACAGGATCTTTTGGGGAGGAGGGGAAAGACTGTGATACTTCACTTTGGGATGACTCCCAGTATACAGCTTCTCCACAGGCTATGATAGTCCCTTAGGATGACCTAGTATAGTAAGTGATCTTGACGTTGTATTTCAGAGACTGACCATATAAAATATGGGTAGTCACTAATGGTAATTTTATATGAAACGTTTGTATTTCTGTGTGATATACATACAGAAAAGTTCACAGATCATAAGCATATAATTCAGTGAATTAACAGTCACAAGGGCAAAGAAACAGAACATCGTAAGAACCCTAGAAGCTCTGGGGGAGGGAAGCACATCTCCGTGGGTAACATATAGTAATTTGGTGAAATCCTATGAAATTACTGATACTTGACTGTTTTTAACCTCAGAAAGTTTCATGTGGTTCAACCTCATAAGCAGTTAAACGAGTGAGTCATTTTGTGATGAATCTGAAATGAAATTCATCTCTCCTTGAGCCTTGTTCATGTCCGTCCCATTACATGGGGCTGAAGGCGGGGACTGGGGGAGTGAGGGAAGTGAAGCATGGCCGTGATGTCTTACGGAGACGATCTTCCTTCCTTTTAGAGGCCGTGATATCTTACAGAGACGATCTTCCTTCCTTTTAGAGGTCCATATAGTTTTATCCCTCGAGGAGTATTTTTTTATCCTCAGGTATCTAGTTTGACATGTCAAATAATACCACTTTCATTACTTTTGTTCTCAAAATGATTCTAGATTATTACATTTCTTTGTGCTTAAGTCTTTATTTTCAGCCCCCGTTTTCCCCCTACATATCTTTATTCTCTTTCAGATCTCTACCCTTGAGATCATTAAATGAGTAAGAGTAAAGGAAAAAGAATATAACTGCATTAAAGTATAGCATGTAAAGTAAAGCATGAAGTAATTATAGAGTGTTTTGGAGATTACAAGAAGCTTTATGGACCCACTGGGGATTTTACTGTTTGTTTCTCTTGTTTTTATGTGTTTTTAACCTGCCCTACTTAGGTCATATTATTATATTCACCCAAATGTTCTCTGGATGGAATTCCAAGGTTCGTTCCTAAATATTAAAAAAATGGGAGAGACCTAAAAAAAAATCAACAACCAAAGCCAACTGTCAAATTTCACAGGAAGTTAGAAAGCCCAGAGAGATGCTAACATTCATCTGGTAACTGGACCAACTATTAATAGTTGATGAAATATTGTTTAGTCTTAGGGCAAATCAGAGGACCCAGAACTTGTGATAAACATTAGGCCTTGGCCTATAAACATTTCTAAAATTCTGCAACCTCCACCCATGCTTCAGTTTATGTCGCTAAAATAGCTCTAATGTAAATAACTGAGGCGGTCTTGAAGTTAATAGAATAATTTCTGATTTCCATCGGCAGTGCTTTTCCGCCCCAGTTTCGCACTCATGCCATTAGTGAGCGCCCTCGGGAGGGCAGCTCTTCAGCCTTGCTCCCTCTTTCTCTCCATTTCCCGTGTGTGCTTGCTCACCCATCACTCCGAAAATAGACCTGTGGCCCTGAGGTCAAGGCTCCCAGTTTCCCCTGTGCCCCCCAAACCACACACCAGAAACAGTTTCTACCTTTTTAGGAATGAGAATCTTTTCACACATACGTATGCTCTTGATGGAAAGGGGAGACCCTCCACCCATCTCTCGACTTGCCCTGGCATCCTCCCTAGAGAATCCCAAGCTTGAGCTCAGCCTCCTTATATCTTGAAATGCATTTTGAGCTGAAGAACGAGAACACTGAAGCTGGGTTCAGAGTGCGATGGGTCGGGAGGGCGGTGAGGGCGTTGAGATACTGCTGTGTTTAAGTTCGGATGAGTAGTCATGCAAACCCAGTTTTGCAGTGTATTGTGGTACCTTTGAATCCATCAGATGTGTGGGAAGCTTTCATTTTATTCTATATTTTTCCCTTTTAATTTTCTTGGTGTTTTTCTTCCCTCTTCCTGGGTGTAACGTTTTCACGCACAGATGTCTCCTCGCTCTGCCCGGCGACGTTGGTCCATACAAGCAATTAACGACTTCCCGGTACTGTGCGCTGTGCAAATGCTCTCCTTGACTAATCCTGTCTGCCCAAAGGCCCAAGAATAAAATGCCACCTGCCTGGCTTTGAGGAACCTGAGAGACAGGCTGGCTGGTTTTCAGGACCAGCACAATAAATTTTTCGTTCCTGGGAGTCAGGCCCAAGGACTTCCTCCTCGTTTTATCCAGTTTCCACTGGGCGAAGACTGAGACCGTTAAGGATCCTGAACGGGCTTCTTTGAAAACGAAGCCAGACACTGGGTTTCTTGCAAAGAACCCCAACTGTAAGCCTTTTGCTCACCTGATTTCATTTGGGGTATTTGTATCATTTCCTGGAGCTTTCAAAAGCCTACCTTTGGCATGGGGTGAAGCAGAGGAAGATAGAAGAGGCTTCCACCATTTTGTCTCTCTGTTTTTATCGTCTTGGTCTAGTTTAAAGAGGGAAGTGCTCACCTGCTTCATTGGCATGATGCATAAGCTAGTCTTTAATCCTTCGGGAACTTTCTGGAACAATTTTTTTTTCCCCTTACCAACAGTATTTTGCACTGCAATGAAACCTCTGCTGTGGACTTCCTCGCTTCCTTTTCTTTCTCTCTTCCTCATTCCTGTGGGCCATCCCCCCTCTTCTGTCTTCCTCTCCCAACCCCTTCATGTTTCACTAGTGCCAAGGTGGCCTCGGGCTGTGAAAGGCAGCCTTGCGCCTTTTGTGTAAATTTCATTCGGTGTAAAAAATTTGGTCGGGGAAGAGTCCTTATAGCCTTTTCATATCGAAACCAGTTGAAATCAGGAGCCCTGACTAGCACGTACCACTGCTGCTGACAGCTTGCAGGTGGAGCGGCCATCGTGGCCGCCATCCCTCCAAAAGCCTGTCCCAGCCAACCTGACTGCTGGATTTCCAGTGATTTCCAGAAGTCTCTCCTCCTGCTGCTATTGAAATAGGAGCTCACGTTGACTCACTGCCCACTCTGCTGATTATGCATTGTTGGTGGGGTTGCTGCGAAGCAGTTGGTGGCTTATTCTTGGGCTGTTTTACATTTAACCCATTTATTGGCATTGATGTTGCCTCCGATTGTAGCAGTAACACTGGTGGTACAGTCGCAAGCTGGCTATATTGGTTGTCATTCAGTGCTATTCGCACCAATGCCTCCCCCCGCCCCCACCTCTCCCAGTCCTTTCCTCCCTGTCCTCCTTCCTATGAGTCCATGAACGCCTTCTTGGTATGTTCAGAGGAGTATTCTGGTGCTCATCATGTGATAATTGTCTGTCTCGTTTTGTCTCTCTTCCTCAATCCCTGCTTATGAAATCTGTGGGGCAGGGGTGTTTTCTGGGATGGGGGCATTGAGAAGACCTAAGAGAAACGCGGGCCCGTTTCCTCCCAGAAGGACCGAGCCTACTGCACAGAAAAGCGCCCCCGTCGAAGCCCGTCAGAGTGGGACTAGAGCCATGCGGGAGGTTTCGGGGGCTGTCAGGCCAGAGTGCCCTCCCCTTACCTGGAACGCTCAGCCACACCTCAGCCTGGTGTGTCGCTGTTCTCTGCATGTTGTCACCTGACAGTGGCACAGATGAGGGATTCCTCCAATCACCAGCAAGATGTAAGGGAAGAAGAAGTCTTGGGGAAGTGTGGATGGAATATGAACCCTTTTTGCTGCAAGGAATTTACCTGTGCTCCTTTGGGAGCAGCAAGGACCTAAGGCTCTGACATCTGCTCAGAGACTGAGCGTGTCTTTACGTACGTAGGCAGACTGGCTGTATCTGCGTCCCCAGGATACACGGTCACTAGCCTGGCATACTGGGTGACTCCCCTAGTCTGCAGGGGTGGCACTTCCTATTTAAAAACCACCAACCACTAAATAGAAAAAACGAGACTCTTTTTTATGGCCCCTTACAGATTTTTGATAACATTTTGCACTTGCTCCTTGCTGGATTAGATGAATGTGCAGTGTGGTCCCGTAATTGCTCTTATAGTTTGAGGCCTGGCAGCAGCTGTACTTAGACCCACCCAGTGCCAGCAGATGTCCTGTTACAGGCTCAGAGGCAACTGAGTGAGTTCCCACCACACATCGCCTGCACATCAGAACGGATCAGGGGAACCAGCTAGAAGCCTGCCATCTCAAGAAGTTGCCAGGCAAGTCCCGGGAAATCCGGACTACGATTTCTATAGTTCAGTGAAGGGCGATCACAGAAGGTTGTCCAAGACCACTGTCGACGTTTTCATCAAGTACCTGTTGACTCACGCGGGTTTTTTTCCTCCCCATCTCTGTAACCAAGGACCCCAGATGGGCAGAGGGAAGAGTCCTAAGGCATCTCTTTGGACTCTGTTCTCTTCCCTCTGAACGTGCCTACCCCTCCCACTCCCAGAAAGGGGATGAAACAGAGTGAGGGTCTGAGCCTGGCCTGTAATATAGCATCTGGGGCTGAGCCCGGGGAGCCCCCATGTGAAGCCAGTAGCCACGGCCGCCTCTTGTCTCTGCTGGTGTTTAGCTGCGGCTCTGGCTCGGCTCAGGGTGCTCGGGGTACTTGGCAGAGAAGTGAAATGAGCAGTAACTGGAGGGTCTGGGGTGTCGGACAGGCCTCACTCCCATCAGACGTTCATCTCCTATGCAGAGATGGATGCATTTAAAGGTGGGCCAAACAGTTCACATAGTAACAAGTAGCTTAGTCTTAGGGCTTCTTTTTTTTCTTTATAATCCAAAATCATGCACTCAAGAGCAGGTTAATAAGGATGGGCTTAGCAGCCTGACAGCCTGTGTTCAAATTTCAGCTCTTAGGAGTATGGCCTCAAGTAAGACTCACATCGTCATTTGTCAAATGGAAGCAGCAGCCCCTCTTTCAGGGAGCTGTGGTGATGGCCACACTCGCAGTGAGGGAACATCCCAGAGCGGGAGCTCATGTTGTTCATAATAACAGACAAATCCGTAAAGCCTAAGTCAAACATATATGCTCTTGGACTTGCGTCCAGGACATCCCTCATTTCCTGCACAGAGGACCCTCTGTGGCCATTTGAAGGTGAGGCTGTGGGGAGATGGGACAGTTGCTCACGATCTTCCATGGTCTGTGTTACCCAGGTCCTTCTGCTCAAGTCCATTTGGCCTTCTGAAGTGATCACTTTCAGAAATAACACACGTCTGCTAGGAAAAACATTTTTAAATGAGCTAGTCTATAGGCGAAGGGACCACTTTTGGCACATGGGCCTTAATATCCTGTTTTCATTAAGTTTGCTTAAAAAGACAGGAAATTGTGGTGGTTTTCTGTGTGGCCTGAAAGGTAGCAGACCCCATCCCTCATGAGGCCTCCATTTATTTCCACGGAGAGTTACGTGGAGCTGTGGTGAAGTGGCCGATTCTTCGGACGCCGCTCATTTTCTCTTATAAACCCAACAAGCCAGAGTGTCTGCCTGGAACAGTGTTTTAGACGCCTTCCACCCAGCACAGAAAACCAACGAGATGGATCATACTCCATTCCAGGTGGAATCTTTTTAGTGTCCATCTTTTCCTCTTGTTTCTTTCTTACTTTTTTAATCCAGTACCCTAAATCTCATTTGAGGTATTCAATTATGTGGGACCTATGGGTGTTGTTTCCTGGAATTTTTAAACTCCTGAAACCTGGATAAAAAAAGTTTGTGTACCTAACACCCTCCCTGTTTCAGTTCACCACACTGTGCTGTTCCTGTCACTGCCCAGTAGATGCCCACAAAAGTACCCTGCCTCCAGCCAGTCACGTCAAATGATCTCATGCACATGGGCGACATCTGTCTTGGGTCGGTTAACACCGTCTGGCTCCAGCCCATTCTGACAGGCGGTTTACTCTTCAGCCCATTCTCCCTGTATTGCGTCCTTGTCAGGATATCTGTGGCTCCAAAGCTAGTATTTTTGTGAGTGGGTACATAATTCTTTAGAAACTAGCCCGCACAAATCGAGAATCAAAGGGCTGCTCAATGTAGTAGCTGAGGCTTCTCTTAGATTGATAGTAATGATGTGTATGAATCAAGATCACAGAAAAACTCAGTTGCTGCCAAAGATCAACTGGGTCAGAGTTCCAAATGGATAACGTAGCACATGTATTTACAAATTAAGATAAACAGTTTATATCCTCAGCCAACCTTTACCCACCACGATCCAAGTCCAGGTGTCCTGGATCTAGTCGGTTCCATAACACTTACGGTGCCCATAGGAAGCTACATGCATTGGGCATCTTTGGGGATTAGACCGGACATCGCTGGTCAGAAACGACTAAATACAGACCATGACTCATGAATGGAAGAGCAGTTGTATAAAAATCACTTGCAAAAAATCAATTATTTGTGAGTAACCTAAGAATGGTCTAATCTAAATTCCTGAAGGCTTATAATACTTTTATAATCATTACAGATTTTTTAATTGCACATTTTTCGGTCTGCACTCTCACCTTTCCACTTGGCCTTATTAAACTTGCAAGATCAGAATGGAGCTCATCGTGAGGCATAGTTCTCAGCGAGCAAAGAGGATGACATGAGACTAAGTTCATAGCAAATAAGGAGCTCACCCAGGGTCACACTGAACCAGCACAGGTGGTAATAAGACCCACATACCTTGGTTTTCTGACTCCTGATTGCAGACCCCTTCCCTAGCCACTTTGTTAATAAGTATGTCACCTCCACCCTGAGTTGAGTCACTTTGGTGGGCTCCCTTTTAACTTCCAGCAATAAAATAAAGTAAAATATTGTTTCCTCAGCTGCTTGTCATTTTGAGGATACCAGATGGGGCTATCCTGATAATGCCCCCTTTCCAGGACATCTCTCATTTCCCACACACAGGGCTCCTTTGTAGGGGGTGCCCTGGGGAAATAGGCCAGTTGCTCGTGGTCTTCTATGTCCATTACCCAGGTACCTCCGCTCAAGTATTTTTGACATTCTAAAACGATCCCTTTTAGAAGTAATTCAAGTCTGCCAGGAAAAACCGGGTAATTCTCCTTGAGCTGCTCTGTTTCTCGGTCTGCCTGCCACAGATTAAGGTTTGCAGAGCCCACACTGCTGTGTCTGAATTAAATTTTCCACAAACCCTATTAAAGCGGTCTAAGAAGAAAAAAAAGACTTTGATTAGTTTCAAGCAAGAACTTTGACCCTAAGGCTAATCCCAACCTTAAAAGTTGCTCTTCTTCCACAATTTTGTGGTCTTTACTAACTTATTTACCTGCTGTTCGTTCTTTTTCTTTTCTTTTCTTTTTTTAAATTCTAGATCCAAGGTATCTATTTTTGGGCACCTGCACAATGTATGTAGCCCTGCAGTAAGTGCATATTTTCCTGTTAGGATTTTGGAACCAACAACTCAATGCCCTCTGCCATCCTTTTATTTCCTACAGATGCTGATTCATGTAATTGTGGGCATGATGTAATGCAAAGTCTCTGCAAATAACCAATGACCCAACTCTGATGTGCTCTGCAACTGTAGATTTCCATTCATCAGAGTCCGCATTAGTTATATCTCGTCATCTCCCCCAGAAATCCAGGAGGTGGAAAAGCAAGCGTGAGGGGTCAGACTCTGGCAATCGACCGATCAAGGCTGCCGGGAAAGTTATCATCCAGGACACTGCATGCCTTCTTCCAGTTCACAAATCACTGGGGGAACTGTACATGTAAGTCTGCCGTGCTTATCGCACATCATAATCCACGTGGCTTCCTTTCTATTTTTCTTGAAGTTTTGGAAACCTTTCGGGGCGCTTGGGTGGCTCAGTCAGTTAGGCGATCGGCTCTTGATTTCTGTTCAGGTTGTGATTTCAGGGTTGTGAGTTCAAGCCTTGTGTCAGGCTCCGTGCTGGACATGGAGCCTCCCTGAGATTTTCTGTCTCCCTCTCCCCGCCCCCTGCCTTCCCGCCTCCCACCACGCACACTCTCTGTGTCTCTCTCTTTCTCTTAAATTTAAAAAAAAAAAAAAGGTAAGGGTTGGAAACTTTTCTTCAGAAGTTTTAGGAGGAGACCATTATATGAGCTTTCTATTGCTGCATAACAAGGTACCACAAACTTAGCAACTTAAATTAACATATATTTGCTGTCTCAGGTTTCCGTGGGTCAGGGTCCAGGCATGGCTTTAGCTGGGTCCTTGCCTATGTCTCACCAGACTGAAACTGTAGAGGTGGCCATGTAGTGGCCTTATCTAAAGCTTACAGTCCTCTTCCAAGCTCATTCAGGTTGTTACTGGAATTTACTTCCTTGAAGAACTCGGTGATTTTCGTCTTCGAGACCAGTAGGAGTTTCTCTCTGATGCTTCACTTTCTTTCTAAGGTCTCATCTGATTAGGTCTGGCCCACCTAAAATAATCTCTCGACACATTCAGAGTGGACGGATTAATAATCTAATCTTGGGTGTGATAGCCCATCAATATTCACTGGTATCACCCGTAATTAAAGGAAGGGGATTATATTAGATGTGTGGTGGGGGGAGGCACAGAAATCTTGCGAACAGCCTCAGAATTCTGCTTTCCATACCGATATGTAAAACAGTTAAAAGCAGAGCCACTTTGGTTGAAGGGAGTTTGGAGGCCAGTGTCAGGCGCATAGAGGCTGCCCCGTGGTCACCCTTGTTCTTGAACTGAACACATAACAGAAAGTGTTTATTTTGTATTATGTACACAGCACACCACTCTTTGTGTTAGAAACCACAGTGTTGCACATATTTAAATTCCTTTTTATTCAACCCTTAAGTGTGGGGAAATCCACAGAAAAGCTCGTTGCTAAATTATCGTTCGGGGCTGGCTTCCCGTCCTGACTTTAGAGAGGTGAACAATTTCATCTTCCCCAGGCACGAACCTGCAGCCTGGACTGTAGGTAAGCTTTTTCTCCATTATGTGACTTGAAGGGTGAAGCTTAAGGCTAAAGGAGACAAAACGTTTTGGGTGACAATGAAAGGGACAACTTTTAGTTTGTTAAATCAGGGGTCACTGATTTAGGAGGTGAGACCAGAAAGAAACTTTTAAATTCTTTTTACATTTCAGATTAAATGTGAATGATATTCAAGAAACATGCCAGAAGAATGCCACTTCTGCCTTGCTTGTTGGAAGGAAGGACCTTGTCCAGGTTTGCACATCCCTTCTCATGCCCATCTGGAGTTTTCTTTTTGAGCTGATCATTTTCACTTCATAATTTTGGTTTAGTGACCTTTCAAGGAGTGCTTCCTATTTTGCAATTTCTCTACCATATTCTTTGCCCAACTACAGGGCTGGAGTAGCTTTCTATCTAAATCCTTTGGGTTTTCTCTCTTTCTTAAAAAAATTTTTATTTAAGTAATCTTACCCCCAGTATGGGGCTTGAACTCATGACCCCGAGATTAAGAGTTGCATGCTCTTCCAACTGAGCCAGCCAAGCACCCCACTCTGGGTCTTTTTCTTATTAGAGCTTAGTTGAGAAGATCCTAAAGCACATTCTGATAATTTTTTTATTACATTTCTCATTTACTCTGGTACCATGGTGATTATTATACACGTAAATGTGGGTATCTGTGCCTGTGCCATTTGCACTGTCAATTCTGTTTTGCTGGGGTTTTCATGCTTTTAAAGATGCTTTGTTTCAGGAGTGCCTGGGTGGTACAGTCAGTTGGGCATCTAACTTTTGGTTTTGGCTCAGGTTGTGATCTCAGGGTCATGAGATCAAGCCCCCTTTTGGGCTCTGAGTTCAACATGGAATCTGCTTCAGATTTTCTTCCTCCTCTTCCTCTGCCTCTCCTGCTGGTGCTTTCTCTCTCTCTATTTCTCAAATCAATCAATTTTTTTTTTAAATGTTTTATTTCAAGGAGGGGCCTGGCTGGCTCAGTCAGTAGAGCATATGACTCTTGACCGTGGGGTTGTTAAGTTCAATCCTCATGTAAAGATTATTTAAAAATAAAATCTTTAAGGGGCTCCTGGCCAGCTCAGTCGGTTAAGCATCCAACTTTTGATCTCAGCTCAGGTCTTAATCTCTGAGTCATGATTTTAAGCCCCACGTTGGGCTCCATGCTGGGTGTGAAGCCTACTTTAAAAAAAAAATGTTTTGTGATCCTGGGCAACACTTAATCTTTCTGAACCTGTTTCCTCGAATATGAAATAGTCCTGATTCTAGTACCAGTGAGGAAGAAATAAGGTCATATATGTGAAACTCCCATATCTGTATCTGCTAGATGGCAAATAGCCCACGTATGGGAGAGTCGCCACTCTGTTCCTGTAATCATCGTGGTCATTAGTGGCATGGTACTTGTAAAGGGACAGAAGTGGCATTGGTGCAAATGCTTGAAGAATATTTTCTGGGGCGCCTGGGTGGCTCAGTGGGTTAAGCCGCTGCCTTCGGCTCAGGTCATGATCTCAGGGTCCTGGGATCGAGGCCCGCATCGGGCTCTCTGCTCAGCAGGGAGCCTGCTTCCCTCTCTCTCTCTCTGCCTGCCTCTCCATCTACTTGTGATTTCTCTCTGTCAAATGAATAAATAAAATCTTAAAAAAAAAAAAGAATATTTTCTGGTTCTTTTTTATGCATATGTTGATGATGATGTGTCTACTGTAATGTAAAAAGTTGTAGAAATAAACCCAAGTGTCCACTATTCCTATTAGAGCCATTTAAAAAATGTGTATTAAAAGTGAGGACGTAAGGGGGCGCCTGGTGGCTTGATGGGTTAAGCTTCCGACTCTTGGTTCTGGTTTAGGTCATGATCTCAGGGTTGTGAGGTTGAGCCCTGTGCCAGGCTCCACGCTCAGCGGTGCATGTTGGGCGGGGATGTCTGCTTGAGATTCTCTCTGCTTCTCCTCTGCCCCTCCCGTGTTCTGTCTCTCTCTCAAACGAAAGAAATCTCTCTCTCTCTCTCTTTTTTTTTAAGATTTTATTTTTATTTATTTGACAGAGATCACAAGTAGGCAGAGAGTCAGGCAGAGAGAGAGGGGGAAGCAGGCTCCCCCGCTGAGCAGAGAGCCCGATGCAGGGCTCGATCCCAGGACCCTGGGATCATGACCTGAGCCGAAGGCAGAGGCTTTAACCCACTGAGCCACCCAGGTGCCCCTCTCTCTCTTTTTCTAATCCGAGGAAGTAACATCCCTAAATTGTCAGGGTAGTAAACATCCTCTCCCATCCCAGAAAGACATTAACTTCTCCCAGCAACCATTCAGGCAGGTCACTGGTTAGAGAGATGAAAAGAAACCTTGTGATTCTTGTCTTAATCGATACTTGCGTGTTTGAGTATATTAGTGCCACCTAATTTAATAGGTTTTTACTGTGTATTTGAGGTGTTTCTCTACCCGTTTTTCAGAATTTTTGTTTGTTCTTTTTTCTTATTGACTCCTTGATTAAACTCTGTATTTTCTTCCTTTCAAGTTTCTCACAGAGTCTAGTCTAGTGTTTTTCAGTTAGTGGGCATGCAATGATGTATTGCCACTAAGAAAGATTTCCCAGTAGTACTCCATTTTTAAAAGTGTGGAGGGAAGGAGCCTCTGTTGACGGCGTGATCTATTTAGTATAGTGTGTGCTAAATCTTGGATTTAATAGATACCTAATGGATATTAGTTTCTGCTTGATGACCCCAAGCCCCGTGAGAGTTCAGTTTGAAGATATTCCTCAGATTCGATGTCAACAAAAAGAAAGTCAAGTCTATTTTGTCCTGGCCTATTTTTCTTTAGCTTTAAGAGTATGCTGAAACTTCTGTGATGAAAGCAACAAAGTTTCCCATTACTGGGGCAAAGGACAGATCTGAAATGTGACATGTGGTGTCATTTCTTTGATGTTTGCTTAATAAAAGTTTTTAAGACTAGGGTTTTTTGAGCATTACAGTCCCCAGAGAATCTTGTTAAAATGCATATTTTGCTTCAGTGTGTCTGGAAGGGGCCCTGATGTTCCCAGTTTGTGTTGCCCTCAGAGCAGCAAGGCTGTAGGCTGTGTGTGGAGGAGAGGTAGGGTTCTTTCATGCTTCCTGGTCCTGTCCTCACCAGTCTGACTTCGAGTGTTTGTCTTCGATCTGTTCCAGGTTTGGTCGCTGGCTACAGTCGCTACGGATCTTTGCCTTGGTCCCAAGTCTGACCCAGATTTGGAAACACCCTGGGCTCGACATCCATTTGGGCGACAGCTGCTGGAGTCTCTGTAGGTTTTGAGAGCTAAAAGTGAGGAAAACAAGTGATGTAAATTTTAGGTCTGTAAACCTTTCCAGTGTTTTCATCGAGGAAGTCTGAGAAATGGGAAAATATGAGCTCTTTCCCATTAGTGCTTTAGTAATTTCTGTGCAGAACTGAATTCTTATAGCAGAAGGAAGTATACAGTATTTTTTATTTACAACAAGGATTTGAGTTTCATGTGTCCTTTAGAGATTTATGCCTTAGCCCATAAGTCACACTAGTCTGAAACACAGGAGAATGAGCTCTTGAAATGGTAAATTTCTGGGGTGCTATAGAGTTTTGGCCCCAAGAGCAGATTCTCTAACTCTATGTTGACTTACATGTTTCCTAAGGGCGATGATGTTTTCACTCTACTTGGCAGTCTATGAAGGTTGGATTTATTGCTCTGAAATGTGGCAGGCTGGAAATACAATGTGAAAATGGTTTGCCACCAGGTCCAACCACTTGAACCTTCATAACTGTGAGGCTCAGAGCCTGACAGAGAGACAGAGAAGCTCTGATGCCCTCAGGTGGAGAATTGCTGGACTTACTTGTTGAGGCTGGACCTGAGCCCTGTGCTGAAGCTTCAGTTGCCTCATGGTGATGCAGGGATGATAATGGTTCTAGCCACATCACATAAGGCTCAAATATGATGGTGTGAAAACACTTTTAAGAAACACCATGCATTGGGGTGCCTGAGTGGCTTAGTTGGTTGGGCATCTGCCTGCTGCTCTACCTGCTTGTGCTCCCCTCTCTCTCTGTCAGATAAATGAAATCTTTAAAAAAAATTTAAAAAATGTAAAAACCCACCATACATTGCTTGGCAGGAAAGTATCAGTATCATTCTGTCACAGAGGCCATGTTGCTCTGATCCCTGTAGTGGTCCTAAAAGGGGCAACAAGGATGTGGGTAAAAGGTAAAAAAATCCCTTGTTATTCATATTTAATAGCTCATATTCATAATTGCACCTTCGTGTCTTTTGTCAACTCTCCACACCATGGTGATGGTACAGTGTTCTGAGCACCTTTATGTAGCATTAGGTTATGAGTGAAGACTGGGAGACCGAGCACATGCATGGCCCCATTCAGATGTTAGTTTAGTCCTCTTAGTTCTTGGAGAGGCTACACTCGAGTCTGAGCCGTGCCTGGACGCCAACTAGAATCTTTCACTTGGGTTATCCAGCTTATTTGTAGTACTTGGATACATTCTTTTCCAAAACAAATTTAGCCAGACTCAAAGTACAAGCTGCTGGATCTGTAGAAAGCCCTGGATCCTGACGATTTTGTGAGGCAGAATTAAGAATCCTCCCTTCTACCCTCGGTCCGCAGCCCACCACAACGGTGACGGTTATCCTTCCTCTGTCTCTTCTCTTGACTTTTTCTCCTCTTATCTCTTCCGCCAGGTTGGCTCACTACTGCCGACTCCGGGACGTCCAGACATTGGCCATGCTCTGCAGCGTGTTCGAAGCCCAGTCTCGGCCTCAGGGAATACCAAACCCCTTCGGACCCTTTCCCGGCCGGTCGTCTAACCTTGTGGTGTCCCACAGCCGATACGTAAGCCTGCGGCCTCGTGCGTGGTGTCCGACCGCTCCTAAAGGGAAGCCTGTTCTGACGCCGCTTCTGTTTGTCCTGCAGCCCAGCTTCACGTCCTCGGGCTCCTGCTCAAGCATGTCAGACCCAGGGCTCAACACCGGTGGCTGGAACATAGGTTGGTATAGCGCTGCCTTGGGCACGCTGATTTCTGGCGCCCTGAACACTGTGTGTGAATTGTTACTGTGTCAGCTTCGGTTGGTAGATGCACTCTGTGTTTTCCTTGTTCCTCATTTCTCTTCCAATTTAATGGGATGGGGATGCTGACGTTAGCAAGGCCTGGACTTGAACAGGCCAGTTTCTGGGATGTCTTTGTGCCCGACTGGGTGGCTTTTCAACTTGTAACGTTGAAAGACTGGCAGTGGGACTGCAGTGTTCACCCGGTAAACCCGACCCTCATCCTTTCTCCCTCATATGCACCCCTCCCCTGCCCCACCCAGACGGGGTAGGGCCGTTTGTTAGCTGTCTCTTCCCACGTGCCACCTTTCAAGGTAGAGAAATAAAGATGAGCCTGATTCCAGCTGGCCATAAAGGTCTATTTAACAAGTGTATTTGTGGCTTCTGGATTTTTGAAATTTCTTTTTAAAAATCATCTTAATTTTCTTTTCTTCCTTCCTTTTTTTTTTTTTCTCTTACTCAGAATTTATTCTTCTCTTATATAGAACTTGCATGAGCTTAGTGATTTAGTTTCCTAGTCTATAGAAGAGAAGCCACAGATACAGAGACTTGGAAATAAAAGGTGGAGCCCGTTAGAGGCAGGGCAGGCGAAGAAGACATAGTTACAGTAATTTGATAAGAAGAGATAAAAAGTATTAAGAAAAAAAAAAAAAGACCCAAACAAAAATCAGCAGTTTGTGCTCAGTAAGTACAGTGTCAAATAATTTCCTGAGAGAATATCACTGTCTTGCCAATCTGGGCCATGCAGAAAAACATTTTACCAGTACTCTTTGCACAAGAAGTCAGGAAAATTCATTTTATTTAAAATAGTTTTAAAACTATGAAACTTAGGACACCTGGGTGGCTCAGTGGGCTAAGCCTCTGCCTTCGGCTCAGGTCATGATCTCAGGGTCCTGGGATCGAGCCCCACATCAGGCTCTCTGCTCAGCAGGGAGCCTGTTTCCTCCTCTCTCTCTCTCTGCCTGCCGCTCTGCCTACTTGTGATCTCCCTCTGTCAAATAAATAAATAAAATCTTTAAAAAAAAAAAAGCTATGAAACTTTAAAATGTTTTGCAATTTTAAAATGTTTCAACAAAGTGAAGTTTCTCTTTCCTGGAAAACCCATTCAGGGAGGTGGGGCAGGGAAGACAGAAACCTTATTCCTTTGATTTTCTTGATGATAAAAGTAATTGCATGGGGGCACCTCCGTGGCCCAGTCGGCTAAGTGTCCAACTCTTGGTTTCAGCTCAGGTCATGATATCAAGGATGTGAGTTTGCTAGAGATTCTCTCCCTCTGTCTGCCCCTCTCCCCTGCATGTGCACATAGACACACATGTTTTCTCTCTCTCTCTCAAATAAGTAAATACATCTTTTAAAAAAATAATACATGCCCACTATTAAAGAAGTATTAAAGATGAAAATAATCATCACTGAACCTTCACCTAGAAATATTGTCTATTAACATTCCAAAACACTTTTCCCAATTTGCGTGTGTGTGTGTGTGTGAAGGGTCATTCTATATATATATGATTTTGTGTTCTGTTTTTAATTTTATCATGAGAATTTTCTCACATCATTTAAAAAGTCTTTATCAATAATGACTGCTTTATCTAATATCCTATATCACTGTACCATAACCTGCTGCTTAATTGTTGTGTGTACTTCGTTCTTAGGTTACCTTAACAGTAAATATCTAAATAAAAAGGCAAGGCTACGGAAGAGCCTTAGGTACATTTCTCAGCATCTTCCACTTAGCTTATTTTTCTTCTGGCAGCTAACTTGAGCACACTCTGCATTATGAGAGTTTCCAGACAATTTCTACGCCTTCTCTGATTTCTCTCTTCCCTTCCTGTTCGATTTGCTTCAGCGGGAAGAGAGGCAGAACATGTCTCCTCACCTTGGGGAGAGTCTTCTCCAGAAGAAATCCGCTTTGGGAGTCTTACCTACAGTGACCCCCGTGAACGAGAACGTGATCAGCATGATAAAAATAAAAGGTAACAACCTTCCCTGGCGAGAGCTGCAGTTTCATAATGCTTAGAGTCCCCAAAATCAAGACTCTTGCTGTAAGAAAGGTATGTTAAGATCATTAGGGATCGAGCTTGTTTTTCCTTAAAGAAACTGACAGGAAATCTTTTGAGTTTTATCCAGGCTTCTGGACCCCGCCAATACCCAGCAATTTGATGACTTTAAGAAATGCTATGGGGAAATCCTCTATCGCTGGGGTCTGAGAGAGAAACGAGCTGAAGTGCTGAAGTTTGTCTCTTGTCCTCCTGATCCTCACAAAGGCATTGGTGAATATGAACTTCTTTCTTTTCCCGTCACTGTCTGAAAGGTCCTATAATTTAATTTGTCCTTAAACATAAGACTTGGAGTGAAAAGTGTTCTAGCTTCTCACTTAGAAACAGATTTCTAAGGGATTTTCAGTCTGCTCTAACCTTCCAAAAACCCTTGCATTTCATGATCAGAGTATGTTTCTCTTCTAAGGGGAAGTAATTTTACATACGGTACTCAGATGCTGATTTGAAGGAGGGGTAATCATTCACCTACTAAACTAATACATACCGAGCTCTTGTGAGGCACAGTGCTAGCACATTCCTTCCCCTCCTGGAACTCACAGACTAGTGGGGGAGAAAAATGAAATAACTATAGGTTGTGGTCACTGTTGATGAGCAAACAAAAAGGATGTTGGCACAGGTAGAGCAGGGAGGGGGAATTTCAGGTGATGTCTGGCCGTGTGCGAGGAAGGCCTTTCTGAGGGGCTGCGGTGGAGGGATGAGAAGCCATCTGAGGAGAGCAGCAGACATTGAATTAGGAGAGGAAGCCCAGGGCTAGAACACAGTGAGCGAGAGGGGTACCAAATTAAATTGTAGGATAATTAGGGACTTGCAAGTCATGGTACAGAATTGGGATTATATTTCGAGTCCAATGGTGGGCTTCAAAGGGTATTAAGAAGTAAGTGACATGCTTTGGTTTCTATTTTGAGAGAATCACTGACTGTTAAATGAAGAAAGGATTGGAAGAGGCTGGGTTAGAAGTTGGAAGACCTTTGGGGTAGTCAGAGGGAGCTCAACGGCCTGGTCTTGGGCGATGTCTACGGAGGTGGAGAGGGGGGTAGATCAGGAATACTTTCTAGAGGTAGACTCCGCATGATATGCCGACAAACTGGATGTGGGACTGAGGGGAAGGGGCAAAGCTTAGATGATTCCTAGGTTCCCAGTTTGGGCAACTGGGTAGGTCATGGTGCCACAGTCTAAGATAGAAGAGACTGGAAGAAAGTTAAGAGGTGTGTTTGGGACCGCTGGAGATGTGGCCGAGCTGTCAGACTGGAATGTCACCTGGTGGCCAGATGGGAGTCTGGAGCTCAAAGGGGAGCCTGGGGCAAGAACTAGCAGTTTGGGGCATTCTCAGCATGTAGGTGGTCCTGGAGCTGTGAGAATGGGTACATTGACCTGGGGCCTGGGGGGCAGGGAGGAAGAGTACAGGGAGAGAAGAGCCCACCCACTCCGGGCCTTGAGAGAAGCCGGTACCTGCAACTTAAGTCTAGAGGAATGGCCAGAGACAGACTCAGAAGGAGAGACCAGTTTTTGAGGAAAAGCAAGAGTGTGATCTGAAAGGAGCTAAGAGATGAGTTTTTTGTTTTGTTTTGTTTTAAGATTTTATTTATTTATTTGACAGACAGAGATCACAAGCAGGCAAAGAGGCAGGTGGAGAGAGAGGAAGGGAAGCAGGCTCCCTGCTGAGCAGAGAGACTGATGCGGGGCTCAGTCCATGGACCCTGGGATCATGACGTGAGCCGAAGGCAGAGGCTTTAACCCACTGAGCCACCCAGGCGCCCCAAGAGATGAGTTTTAAAGGGTGACGTGGGAGATCACCGGAGAGGGTGGTCTGAACACACGTCGATGTCCTCTCCCCCAGAGGCCCCCCATCCTGACAAGCATCTATCCAGAGCTTTCCTGAAAAGGTATCACCATGCAAAGAGAATCATGTTGTTGATAGCATTTGGGACCAGGGAGACAGCTTAGTGGTTACTGATTTTATGGGGCCTGAACAGACAGGCAGAAAAACAGTATGACACGCAACAGAACGCCCATCCCTCTCTGCGCTCCCCCCACCTTGATGGCTCAGAATTTAGTGATGCTTGGCACCTCAGGAAGTGGCACAAAGGTGAGACTAAACACAGGAGTATTGTTGGGTGGCTTTTTTTAGGGTCCCCAGGTCCCTGCTCCCAGTTTGCAGAGCAGGTTATGAGCCTTCCTCTGTCACAAAAGAAACTCAGGAATTTTTGTTCTCCAGAGAAGGCAGACAGCTTTCCAGATTGAAAGGGCGCACCAAGCACCTAGTATAGTCAATGAAGAAAGACCCGGGATAAAGAAAGACCCAGGAGCTTCCAGCGAGCACAGGTCCCACACAGAGGATAAGGAATATGGGCAGCACCGCACCTCGCAGGAGCGGCGAACCAGACACGGGGAAGGAGAGGATGAGGTGGCATTGCCTTCAGAATTCTCCAGAAAATTATTTCTGCCCTAGAATCCTGCCCCAGATGATTAGTCCCCGTGTGAAAGTAAACCTTCTGCCTATCCGGGAAGGCAGGGAGTCGGGATGGTGGTGAAGGGAGACCCACCCGGCAGACCTGGAGGCAGACCTGGAGGCAGACCCCCTCCAGGCTGGTGCTGAGGAGCATCGTCTCCAAGAAGAGAAAGTTAGAAAAATAGCTAGTGGATTTCAGTGTCTGCTCTGTTTTTAGAGATTCATGCATTTGAGAGAGTGTTTGCAAATGAATTACGGTAAGCAAACTAAGCAAACAACAATAAGATGGTTAGAAAAGCCAAGTGTGCAAGAAGGGAAAAGGGGTCGTGGTGCATGGCTTGGCTCGAGTAACGCTCACCTAGGTAGATCATGTGAAAACAGAAGGCTGATCTAACCAAGTAATAATGAAACTGTGTGGGGAAGATGAGGGACGGGGTGTGTGTGTGGTTAGAGGGCATTTGGGGAGTGAAAGAAGCTTCCATGGGAAAGTAGAGAATGCTTAAATGTGGAAACTAAAAATTAGCTTCATAAAGGGGTGTTTGGAGATAGAAGGTAGAAATAAAAAGTTAAATGAGTTGGAAGGATTTCCTCCCGGGAGTGATGGGCGAGGGGGTGGAGGGGAATGCCGGTTTTGTTAATCAAACGTATAGTATTATTTGACTCTTTAAGCTGTATGTATGTGGTTTCAGTTAAAAAACCCAAACAAGGGACGCCTGGGTGGCTCAGTGGGTGGAGCCTCTGCTTTTGGTTCGGGTCATGATTGCAGGATCCTGGGATTGAGCCCTGTATCGGGCTCTCTGCTCAGCAGGGAGCCTGCTTCCCCATCTCTCCCTGCCTACCTCTGAGCCTGCTTGTGATCTCTCTCTCTGTGTCAAATAAATAAATAAAATCTAAAAAACAAAACAAAACAACCCAAACAAGGTGCCTGGCTGGCTCATCGATAGAGCGTGTGACTCTGGATCTTGGGGTTGTGAGTTCGAGCCCCATGTTTTTTAAAATCTTAAAAAAACAAAAACAAAAAAACCCCAAAACCAAGCCAGAGTAATATGGAGATTTAGGTATCGAAAAACAAGTTTTGTTTTAATATGGATTATTTTGGTGTCTGTACTTGAGGGAATGCAAAGATGCAAAATGCTATGTGGACATTGTATTTTTCAGAGAATCTAAGTGCATGGAAATTTATCAGAGAGAGTCACGAAGGCCTGGAACAATTTGTCATTTAGAATTAGTTTTCAGGGGTGCCTGGGTGGCTCAGAGGGTTAAAGCCTCTGCCTTCGGCTCAGGTCATGATCCCAGGGTCCTGGGATCGAGCCCCATATTGGGCTCTCTCCTTGGTTGGAAGCCTGCTTCCTCCTCTCTCTCTTTGCCTGCTTCTCTGCCTACTTGTGATCTCTCTCTGTTGAATAAATAAATAAAATCTTAAAAAAAAAAAAAAGAATTAGTTTTCAGGAAAATATATGAATCCCAGAGATAGGTAATGGATACATTGCACCCTTATGACATCTATTATTATTAGTGTCGTGCCAGGTTCTGTTGGCCATACAAGGGAACATGAGGCGTGGTTTGGGTGTTACTGTCAAAAAGTCTCCAATCAGTGAAGCAAAACAGGAACTCATGGAGACTTCAGTGATCCTGAAGCATGAATAGTGAGTCCTAATACCATTGCAAATGGTATTGCAAGATTTCAAAGGGGAGGGATTCTAGTAGAGAGACTCACAGACAAAAGCATTACGTATTTTTGTCTTTATTAGTTATTACTTTGGAAGAATTGGACTGCTCAAATCTAGCAAACAGCAGATATTGAAAGAGAAATTCTCCAGGGTTACCACGGCTGCAGTTAGTCTAGAAATTGCTGGAAACCAGCAGTTTCCTCTTGGGCTCATCACATCTGCAAGGGTCATCGCATATCAGCAGCAAATTTTAGGGATAAAATTGGTTTCATGTGAGGGGTTATATTTATAGAAAGGGCTTGAGGCTTCATTTATCTTGAAGGGATAGTCCTAGACAGAAGACTTTTTTAATAAACCATCTCCATTACAAGATGGGTTTTTTTTTCATTTTTAAAAATTAACATATAATGTATTATTTGTTTCAGCATTACAGGTGTATGAATCATCAGTCTTATACAATTCACAGCACTGCCCATAGCACATAGCCTCCCCAGTATCCATAACCCAGCCACTCTATTCCTGCCCTCCCCACCCCCAAGCAACCCTCAGTTTGTTCCCTTAGATTAAGAGTCTCTTATGGTTTGTCTCCCTCTCTGCTTTGATCTTGTTTTATTTTTTCCTTCCCTGCCCCAATGACCCCCTGCCCTGCCTCTCAAATTCTTTATGTCAGAGAGATCATAAGATAATTGTCTTTCTCTGATTGACTTCGCTTAGCATAATACCCTCTAGTTTCATCCATGTCGCTGCAATTTTTTATGGCTGCATAGTATTCCATTGCATATATACCACATCTTCTTTATCCATTCATCTTTTGATGGACATCTGGGCTCTTTTCATACTTTGGCTATTGTGGACATTGCTGCTATAAACATTGGGGTGCAGATGCCCATTTGGATCACCACATTTGTATCTTTAGAGTAAATACCCAGTAGTGCGTTTGCTGGGTCATAGCGTAGCTCTATTTTCAACTTTTTTGAGGAACCTCCATACTGTTTTCCAGAGTGGCTACACCCGCTTGCGTTCCCACCAACAGTTTAGGAGGGTTCCCCTTTCTCTGCATCCTTGCCAACTTCTGTCATTTCCTAACTTGTTAATTTTAGTCATTCTGACTGGTGTGAGGTGGTATCTCATTGTGGTTTCGATTTGTATTACCCTGATGCTAAGTGATGTTGAGCCCTTTTTCATGTGTCTGTTGGCCATTTGTATGTCTTCTTTGCAGAAATGTCTGTTCATGTCTCCTGCCCATTTCTTTACTGGATTATTTGTTCTTTGGGTGTTGTTTGACAAATTCTTTATAGATTTTGGATACTAGCTCTTTATCTGATATGTCATTTGCAAGTATCTTCTCCCATTCTGTCCATTGTCTTTTGGTTTTGTTGACAGTTTTCTTTCCTGTGCAAAAGCTTTTTATCTTGATGAAGCCTCAATAGTCCATTTTTGCTTTTGCTTCCCTTGCCTTTGGTGGTGTGTCTAGGAAGAAGTTGCTGCAGCTGAGATTGAACAGGTTGCTGCCTGTGTTCTCCTCAAGGATTTTGATGGATTCTTGTCTCACATTGAGGCCTTTCATCCATTTTTAATCTATCTTTTTGTGTGTGGTATAAGGAAATAGTCCAGTTTCATTCTTCTGCATGAGGCTCTCCAATTTTCCCAACACCATTTGTTGAAGAGACTTTTTTCATTGGACATTCTTTTTTTTTATATATATTTTATTTATTTATTTGACAGAGATCACAAGTAGGCAGAGAGGCAGGCAGAGAGAGAGGATGAAGCAGGGTCCCCGCTGAGCAGAGAGCCCGATGTGGGGCTTGATGTGGGGCTCAATCCTAGGACTTTGGGATCATGACCCGAGCTGAAGGCAGAGGATTTAACCCACTGAGCCACCCAGGCACCCCTTCATTGGACATTCTTTCTTGCTTTGTTGAAGATGAGTTGACCATAGAGTTGAGGGTCCATTTCTGGGCTCTCTATTCTGTTCCATTGATCTGTGTGTCTGTTTTTGTGCTGGTACCATACTGTTTTGATGATCACAGCTTTGTAATAGAGATTGAAGTCTGGAATTGTGATGCCACCAGCTTTGGTTTTCTTTTTCAACACTCCTCTGGCTATTTGGGGTCTTTTCTGGTTCCATATAAATTTTAGGATTATTTGTTCCATTTCTTTGAAAAAAAAAAAAAAAAGATGGTATTTTGATAGGGATTGCATTAAATCACACATATGATTTTGGCTGTATTTTGGTCTATTAGAAGAAACTACCTCCCAAAATTTTAAAGGAAGAAAAATTCATATATATATATATATATATATATATATATATATATATATATAAACATGATGGGTAAACATGATGAAGGGATGGAATATGACTGTAAAGATGAAAATTTTAAAAGATTCTAAAAAAGGAATTGATAAGATAAGAAGTTGGCTAAAAATAGAAAAAAAAAAAAGATGGAAGAATGTGACCAGGCTGGAGACTAGAACAAAGCCATGCACTAGATTTAGAGTATATTTTGATCTATTAGAAGAAACTGTATCCCAATATTTTAAAGAAAGAAAAACCTAGATGTATACAAAAAATAAGGTTAAATATAAGGAAGGGGTAAATTTAAAATTTAAAAAGATTTTTAAACAGATAAAATTAAAAGATTTTTTAATAAAACAGTTTAAAATGTTAAAACAGGAAAGAGGAAAAATTAAATAGAATAAGAAAATAAGTAAACTTCAAAAAATTTAACTTTGAAAGACTAAAGAATCATGGGAAATGAGCGATGAATTCTGTGTATGTCTTTCCTCTAGCTCTGGAGTTTCACAGTTCTCAGTGATCAGTGAACTTGGTCTTGGCTGGATGTTCTTGCCGAGTAGGGTCTGTTTCCGTCTATTCTGTGATTCTCAAATGTCTTCGCCTGAGGCCGAATTGCACCGCCTTTGCCAGGGGTCGGCTAAGTAATCTGCTCAGGTTCGCTCTCGCGAGCTTTTGTTCCCTGAACGCTTTCCGTAGAGCTCTGGAGAACAGGAATGAAGATGGCGGCCCCCCAATCGCTGGCCAGAAGAGCCGAGAGCTGGGACCCCACTTCTCAGTGCTCCCTCAGAGAAAAGCCATTAGTCTCTCCCATCTCCCTGTTCTCTGGCGGCGGTGCATGCTCACCTGGCCTGTGATCCAGTGTTTGTATCTCTGGCACTTGGCCCCATTTGGAGTCTCAGCGTGCTCGCATGCCACTTCTCCCGGAAGAGAAAGGGTCTGCCTGGATCCAGGGATCCACCACCTGTGCATCCCCTGCCGGCTCATCCCGGTTTAAGGTAATCCTGAGCTGAGAACCCTGACCTTGGCTCCAGCTCTGACGTGGGCTTCCCAGGTGTGATACCTGGCAGCTTTGCCACACTCAGACACCCCCGTCTTCCTGTGACCCCGAGGGTCCTGAGACCACAGTGTCTCAGGGCTCCGCCCCCACTTAGCCTCTGGAGCGACATCCCTCAGTGGAGCAGACTTCTAAAAGTTCTGATTTTGTGCTCTGCTCTATCACGTGCTGGGAGTCGGCCCCTCCTCCCACGGTCTATCTTCCAGTGGCTTCAGATTCACTTCTCTGCACGTCCTACATTCCAGAAAGTGGTCGATTTTCTGTTCCTAGAATTGCTGCTTTTCTTCTCTTCAATCTCCTGTTGAGTTTGTAGGTGTTCAGAACTGTTTCATAACTTTCTGGCTGAACTCCTAGGCCCTGATTCAGGTCTTCTGCTCCTCTGCTATCTTGCTCCTCCTGTACAAGATGATTTTTGATTTTGTGGGGGTTTTTTGTTTTGTTTTGATTTTAGTTTTTTTTTTTTTTTCCTTTGTGGTATGTGGTGCTTGGTAATTATGGCGGCACAGGTGAGGTGTTTGGGACGCCCCCCAAATCCTGCCCCAGAGGCGTGTGTCTGCTCACCTAAATTTTGTTCTCAGCCCTTTCTGCGTCTGTGTCTGTTAATTTAACATCTTATTCATCTTGCTGGTTTTATTTACATTTGTGTAATTGCTGGTAATTAATACACATAGCTCTTCTGTATGTAGGGTCATGTGGTGTTAAGCCTTGGGAGCTGGCTTCTGCTTGCGGGTTTCATAAAGCCTTAGGAGTCATAATTTGATCATTTATGTGCCAGACGTATTTTTATTGTCCTTATTAGTTTGTCCATTGAGAACTAGGAATGCTTTGTTTTGCCTCTGCCAGCTTTCCCGTGCAAAGCCTGTACCTCATATGCTTCCTTCCCTGAGATTCCCCAAGTTTGTCAGGGTTTCTGGAAAAGACACCTTGACAGCTTGTGATTTCATACAAACTCTGTATCCCTTTGTATCTCCACTTGTGGCAGGAAGTGAGTCTGTACACCAGCGTGGCCCAGGTGCGTGCCAGTCCTTCTCAACTAATGGCCATTCCATTATGTAGAACAATAAGGGGCAAGAGAAAAATATTAAAATCACACGTAGTGACTTAGTGTTTTTGTATTCCCTATCTTTGTGAATTTATATCCACTTAGAAATTGGCTACATCTCCCCAAATGACTCATTAATTAACTAAATGAAATATTAGTTCAGGTCTTAAAGTTAATAACGATTTTAGAGATCACATTTAAGCTGACATAGTATGGAGAAACATAGTTACTAATGACATACTGAGTTTTTCAGGGAGATGACATTTTAATAATTTTACCCAGAGAGATCTGGAGAATAATTGGGTTTTCATTTACAGTTATCTCAAATGTCAAATAACAACCCCCTTTTAAAGATAAAATTCAATTTATTGAATACACAACTTTCACGTTTTCATAATTTTAAAGGTTGAATCTTGCCCAACCAATAAAACCAGTAAAGGAAATTCAAGGATTTAAACTAATTAGGCTTTTCACAGGAACATAAACCAAACTCTTACCTAGAGGTTGTGCTTAGAGGGATAAGACATGGCTATTTTTCACCAAACTTATCAAACCAGCCTAATTAATCTCAGGATTTACCAGAACTGAGACCATCATAAAATTTTTCCTTGGTTACCATGTATTTTAAAAGTCTTTACTGGTACATTTTTGTGACTGCCACTTGTCCTGAGTCAGAGAAATTGGCTCAGATTCAAGAAACAAGCCTTCCTCTGTTGTAGGAGGTGGAAGGGGAAGAGGAAAGTAGGAAGTAGGAAAATTTGAAGGTTTGGTGGCTAGAGATGAAGGCTTCTCTTAGGGAAGAGGGGAGGCCAGCAGGTGAGGGAGGGGAGCGCTGCTTGGGCAGGGCCACACGGGCTGTGGTGGAGGCAAGAAGCACCCCCGGGAAAATGGCAGCACCGCCACGGTGCAGCCCTGGGAGTCTGCTGGTCGGTTGTTGTGTATTTAGTGAGAAGCGTATCTTGCCGGCGCACCTTCCCTCAGGAATGCTGGGGGCAGATGTGGGATAAGCAGCTGGTAGCGCTCCTTGGCCTGGGGGTTCTGGTTCGGGCCATGGAGGGAGAGTTGGGGAGACTTGCAAAAATGGGATGATAATGTTGGTCCATGTCATTCGGTCTGACCTCAAGGGAAACTGTTGCCAGAAAGGGTGAAGGCAGCATGGGGAGGTCGGGTGTGCAGAGGTTCAGGGGGTGGGTTTTGAAGGCACCGGGGATGGTGCCAAAAACTGGGGTCAAGAGAAGAAAGAAAACCAAGAACAAAGTCCTGAGAGAACGGGGTGTGGGAATGTGTGTCCAGAGTGCCGTCGGTGAGGGCAGCAAAGAGGCAAGGGTGGCGAAGCCAGGTGGCATTTCCTCCAGGGGAGAGGCGATGGTCTTGAGGCAGTAATGGGGCGCGGTCTGCTGCGCCACCTCAGCGCTCCTTGGGACCCCAGACGGAAGCAGCCTCAGAGGCGGCAGGCAGCAGGCTCTAGGCAGGGCCAGACAGAGGACACCGTCGGAGGAGAGTGTGTGGCCGTGGTCTGTTCCTGGGGAAGCACACTGGAAGCCGGGTAGGGGAGACGGGGGTCCGCATGGGCCACCTGGGCTCAGGGTCATGCCCAGGGTGCACTAGGACATGAAGATGGTGGACTTAGCCCTCGGGGTCTCTTCCAGGTTGCTGGGGACCCGGCGGTCCTGACTGCAGGATCCTGACACAGCGCATCTGTGCCACCTGGTCTGGTTCAAATAGGGAGGACTAGTGACAGTGATCAGGTGTTGCTGGGTGTCACTGAGTCCGTCAGTTCTGTCAGCCAACAGTTGGTGACCACCTCTATGAGCCAGGCCCATGCAGTCATCAGCATAGGAGAGGATGAAGGGTAGCCATCACCTGGCCTTTTCACCCTGGGCCTCCCAGCATCAGGCATCTCCTGCACTGTCCACCTGCACCCAGCCTGCAGTGACAGCAGCGTGTCTTTGTAAGACTTAGCAAGATTGTGGAAGAAGGGCATCTGCTGTTTAAAAAAAAAAAAAAGAATCTTTGTTGTAATAGAATCCTTGCAGACTCCTCACATGAAGACATTCTTACTGACCGTGCCCAGTTGCGTTTCGCAGAACTAACCTTCCGCGTGTCTTGTTTTGGCCACCTCCACCCATCTGCAGAGTTCGGTGTGTACTGCAGCCACTGCCGGAGCGAGGTCCGCGGCACACAGTGTGCCATCTGCAAAGGCTTCACATTCCAGTGTGCCATCTGCCACGTGGCGGTACGAGGATCATCCAATTTCTGCCTGACCTGCGGGCATGGTGGGCACACCAGCCACATGATGGAGTGGTTTCGGACCCAGGAGGTGTGTCCCACCGGGTGTGGATGTCACTGCCTGCTTGAAAGCACATTCTGAATTTATGGACCAGGGAAGTTGTTGCCAATCCCAGAGGACTCCATGAATGTTGGATGACAAGCTCTTCACCAGAAGGGAGGCTCCAGCAAGCCATTCCCGACCAGACTGGAGCACGTACCCCTCAAAGACTGCCACCGCACCACCACTGCAATAGAAAAGTACACGAGCTTTTGCTTCTTTTCCGTTTGGCTGTTGGTGGCATAGAGGTCTCCGGGAAGGAGGGGACAGATGTGCAGAGCCATGGAGCCAGGTGGAAATCTTCCTGAAGAAAGGCACCTGCCTCCAGAGCCGTGTTTACCTTCAAGGTGTGAACCTTAAACCACTGAACAGCATCTTTTCTGATGCCATTTCAGACCAAGGTTGGATACAAAGAATGGTCTCCTGAGCCAAAGGACAGTGTACATTAACTCAGTTGATAAGGGAGTCTGTGATACAAGTTGGTACGTTTCAATGAATTGATGGATAGTAGCCTTTTAAAAGTGACACTTAAATTATAAATACATGATGTACTTAAGGACCGTAAAGATGTATCTTATGTTTGTTATTTCTCTTCAAGCTTCTCTCCCTTGGCTAATAAAAGTCAGGTCATTGTTTGGGGAATTAAAAAAAGGAGATGATTGAACAGTGTTTTAATGAAATTGTTTTTAATTTTTTTTTCTAATGAAGTTAACTCCTTGGGATAGGACCAAAGTCAGTGCTCAGATTTTCAAAGGAATGCTGATTTACTCTTGTCATCGGTTGGGATAAAATAGAATTTGATATTTTAAGTTTCTTTCCAATTCCAAGAGTTTTTTGTTTTTTAAGATTTATTCATTTTTTTTAGAGAGAGAGCACAGGGCTGGTGTGGAGGGGTGAGGAGGAGGAAAAGGGAGAGAGAATCTTCAGCAGACTCTGCATTGAGCACAAAGCCTGATGTGGGGCTTGATCCCATAACCCTGAGGTCATGACCTGAGCCAAAACAAAGAGTTGGATGCTCAAATGGCTACACCCCACCAGGAGCCCAATCCCGGAAGTCTTTTAATCATTTCATTTAGCAAAAGGAAAATGAGCTGGCTTCACGGCATTGATACTCCAGTCTCTTATTGCCACTGGGCAGGTTGGCTGAGTTCTCCTAAGTTCCTACCACTCTTCATTTGGGCTCCCTCACAGACTTTCTGTTTTTTGTTTATCTGCGTTCCAAGTGGCCGTGACTCAGATGTCTACCTGTTTTATTCTTCAGAATGATTTCCAACTCTTCACATATTATATGTGCCAGGAAAGAGAAATATTTTTCATATTTCTACTGGAATATGTATTTGTTTCTTAGAATTTTACAGTTCCAAGTGGATTAACTTAAGAAATATAAGTATGTGTCTCAAAATGTGTTGTACATCCCTGTTTTAAACTATAGGTCAGGACCCAGTAATGGATTGTGAAATCAATTTAGTATATAAAAACCAGCACTAGGGGCGCCTCAGTGGCTCAGTGGGTTAAAGCCTCTGCTTTCGCTCAGGACATGATCCCAGGGTCCTGGGATCGAGCCCCGCATTGGGCTCTCTGATCAGCAGGGAGCCTGCTTCCTCCTCTCTCTCTGTCTGCCTCTCCACCTGCTTGTGGTCTCTGTCTGTCAAATACATAAATAAAATCTTAAAAAAAAAAGCATTAAAAAAATGAAATAGAGTAGAGGAGAAATGATGAGCATGTACCATAAAAAGGATAAATACCATTTTGTGTGACCTGTTTATGAGTGTATATGTACACATTCGCATATATGTATAATGGATTACAGTGTAAACTCATTTCTTACTGAGAATTTTGAGGCGAAGACCCATTCATATGTTACCTGCAAGTGACTCATTTTAGACCTAAAGGTCAAGCCCTGCATTGGGCTCCACACTGAGCATGGAGTCTGCTTGAGATTCTCTCTCCATCTTCTTCTGCCCGTCCCTCTGCTCTCTTTCTCTCAAATAAATAAATAAATCTTTAAAAAAAAAATGGGCACTATATAATAATAAAGGGGATAATCCAACAGGAAGGTATAACAATTGTAAATATGTGTACATCCAACATGGGAGTACTCAGATACATAAAACAATACTAACAAACATAAAGGAACTAGTCTATGATTATAATACATTAATAGTAGGGGACTGTAACCTCCCTATTATATCAATGGGGACAGGTCACCTAAACAGAAAACCAACAAGGAAACACTGGCTTTGAATAACACACTGGTCCAGATGGACTTAGCAGATATATTCAGAACATTTCATCCTAAAACAACAGAATATACATACTTTTCAAGTGCATATGGAACATTATCCAGAATAGATCACATATGAGGCCACAAAACAGGTCTCAACAAATACAAGAAGATTGAAGTCATCCCATGCACCTTTTTTGGCCACAGAGCTGTGAAACCAGAAGTCAACCACAAGAAAATATCCGGAAATACCAAAAATACATGGAGGTTAAATAAGATGCTACTAAACAATGGATGGGTCCACCTGGCAATAAAAGAAGAAATTTTTAAAAATGCATGAAAATGAAAACACACTTGTCCAAAACCTTTGGGGTGCTGCAAAAGTGGTCTTAAGAGGAAATAGATAGTAATACAGGCCTATCTCGAGCAAGAAAAATCTTAAATAAACAACACAACCTTCAACTAAAGGAGCTAGAAAAGAGCTACAAACAAAGCCTAAAGCTAGCAGAAGGAAGGAAATAAAGATCAGAGCAGAAATAAATGATACCGGGACGCCTGGGTGGCTCATTTGTTAAGCATCTGCCTTCCGTTCAGGTCATGATCCCAGGCTCATGGGATAGAGCCCAGATCGGGCTCCCTGCTAGGTGGGAAGCCTGCTTCTTCCCCTCCCATTCCCCCTGCTTGTATTCCCTCTCTCACTGTGTCTCTCTCTGTCAAATAAAATCTTTAAAGAAATGATACAGAAACCAAGAAAAGGAAAAAAAAAAAATAGAACAGATCAGTGAAACCAGAAGCTGGTTCTTTGAAAAAATTAATAAAACTGATATGCCTTTAGTGAGATTTATTAAAAAGAAACAAAAAGTACCCAAATAAATCACAAATTAGGAGAAATAACGAATAGAACAGAAATACAAACAATTACAAGAGAATATTATGAAAAGCTATATGCCAACAAATTGGACAACCAAGAAGAAATGGGTAAATACCTAGAGTCGTATAAATTACCAAAACTGAAACAGGAAGAAATAGGAAACTGACTGATTACCAGCAAAGGAACTGAATCAATAATCAAGAAACTCCAGCAAATAAAAGTCCAGGACCAAGTGGCTTCACAGGCAAATTCTACCAAACATTTAAAGAAGAGTTAATACCGACTCCTCAAGCTATTCCAAAAAATAGAAAAGGAAGGAAAACTTCCAAATTCATTCAATGAGGACAGCATTATCCTGATCTCAGAACTAGATAAAGACGCCCCTAAAAAAGAGAACTACATCCTGATGAATATAGATGCAAAAATTCTCAATAAAATACTAGCAAACCAAATCCAAGAATACATTTTTAAAAATCTTCCACCACAATTAAGTGGGATTTATTTGTGGCTTGCAAAGGTAGTTGTATTTGCAAATCAATGTGATATACCACACTAATAAAAGAAAGGGTAAGAACCATGTGATGATCACTTCAGTAGATGCAGAACAAAATTTGATGAAGTACAACATCCATTCATGATAAAAAAAAAACCCTCAATAAAGTAAATTTAGGGGGATCATACCTCAACATATAAAGGCCACATATGAAAAACCCACAACTAATATCCTAAATGGCAGGGGGGAACCGAGAACTTTATGGTCAGAAACAAGACAGGATTGTCCACTTTCACCACTTTTATTCAACATAGTACTAGAAGTCCTAGTGACAGCAATCAGACAACAAAAAAAAAAATAAAAGGCAACCAAATCAATAAGAAAGAAGTAAAATTTTCACTGTTCACAGATGACATGATGCTCTATATAGATACCCTAAAGACTCCACCAAAAAACCTGCTAGAACCGATAAACAAATTCAGTAAAGTCTCAGGATAAAAAATCAACATATAGAAATCTGTTGCTTTTCTATACACCAACAGTGAAGTAGCAGAAAGAGAAATTAAGGAATCAGTCCCGTTTATAGTTACACCCCAAACAAAAGATGCCTAGGAATATCCCCAACAAAAGAGGTGAAATATCTATACTCTGAAGACTACAAAGTACTGATGAAGAGATTCAAGACACTGTTTGTCGTGGCACCTCAGAGGTGGTCAGGTGAAGCTGAACATCTCTTTCCCAGCTACTGGCTGTGAGGAACTCATTGAAGTGGATGATGAATGGAAATTTCATACGTGTTATGAGAAGCGTGTGGCCAAAGATGTTGCTGCTGATGTCTTGGGTGAAGAATGGAAGGGTATATGTTCCAGATCAGTGGTGGCAATGTCAAACAAGACTCCCCCAAGAAACAGCATGTCTTGACCCAAGGCTGTGTCTGCGTGCTGCTGAGTAAGGAGCATTCCTGCTACAGGCCAAGGAGGACTGGAGAAAGAAAGTGCCAATCTCAGTGTTTTCAATTTGGCCATTGTTCAAAAAAAAGAAAAAAAAGGAAGAAGGATAATCCTGGACTCTCTGATACTACTGTGTCTCGTTGCCCAGGACCCAAAAGAGCTAGCAGAATCCTCAAACTTTTCAGTCTCTCTAAAGAAGATGATGACCACCAGTATGTTTTGAGGAAGCCCCTGAACAAAAGTGCTCAGGATTCAGCATCTTGTTACTCTACGTGTCCTCCAACACTGAGCCACCCAGGCTCACCTGGGACACTTTCTAACACCATACAAAATGGATTAAAGACCTAAATATGAGACCTGAAACAGAGTAACCTCTTTGACATTGGCTATCAAAACTTCTTTCCAAATATGTCTCCTGAGGCAAGGGAAACAAAAGCAATAATAAACTATTGAGGGGCACCTGGGTGGCTCAGTGGGTTAAAGCCTCTGTCTTTGGCTCAGGTCATGATCCCAGGGTCCTGGGATCAAGCCCCGAATTGAGCTCTCTGTTCAGCAGGAAGCCTGCTTCCTCCTCTCTCTCTGCCTGCCTCTCTGTCTACTTGTCATCTCTGTATGTCAAATAAATAAATAAAATCTTTAAAAAAATAAACTGTTAAGATTACATCAAAATTAAAAGCTTCTGCACAGTGAATGAAGCCATAAAAAAAACTAGAAGTCAACCTATGGAATGGGAGAAGATATTTGTAAATGACATATCTGATAAAGGGTTAGTATCCAAAATACATAAAGATCTTATAAAACTCACTCCCCAGGGACCTCTGGGTAGCTCAGTTAAGTGTCGAAATTTTTATCTCAGCTCAGGTCTTAATTTCAGGTTTGTGAGTTCAAGCCCCTCATTGGGCTCCATGCCCCGCATGGAGTCTACTAAAGAACCAAAAGAAAACAAAACGCCCCCAAAATGAATAATTCAATTAAAAATGGTCAGAAGACATGAACAGACATTTGACATACAGTTGGTCAAAAGACACATGAAAAGATGCTCAACACCTCTTATCAGGGAAATGCAAATCAAAACTGCAATGATATATCACCTTACATTTGTCAGAATGGCTGAAATCCACAACAGAAGAATCAACAGGTGTTGGAGGATGTGGAGAAAGAGGAACTCTCTTGCACTGTTGGTGGGAATGCAAACTGGTGCAGCCACCATGGAAACAATATGGGGGTTCCTCAGTACACTAAACATAGAACTACCCTACAATGCAGCAATTTCACTACTAGGTATTTACCCAAAGAATACAAAATATTTATTCAGAGGGATACATGCACCTCAGTGTTTATAGCAGCATTATCCACAATAGCCAAATTATGGAAACAACCCAAGTATCCACTGATTGATGAATGGATAAAGATGATGTGAGATATATATACGTGTGTGTGTGTATATAAATGGACTATTACTCAGCCATAAAAAAGAATGAAATCTTGCCATTTGCACTGACATGGATGGAGCTAGAGAGTATTACACTGAGCAAAATAAGTCAGTGAGAGAAAAATAAATGCCATATGATCTCATTCATATGTGGAATTTAAGAAACAAAACCAAAAAGCAAAGGTAAAAAAATGAGAGAGGAAGAGAAAGAGGGAGATAGACTGCGCATCAAGAAACAGACTTTTAAGTATAGAGAACAAATTGATGGTTACCAGAAGTGAGGTGGGTTGGGGGATAAGTTAAATAGGTGGTGGGGATTAAGGAGTGCACTTGTCATGATGAGCACTGGGTGATATATGAAAGTGTTGAATAAAAAAAAAAAAATGAAGTAGACTTGAACTCTAAGGAAAAAAAATTGAAGTAGAGTTGACACACAGTATTACATTAGTTTCAATTGTACAACATAGTGATTCAACAACTCGATAGGTTATGCTATGCTCAGATCCTTCCCACAATTATAGCTGCCATCTGTCATCCTATAGGCTATTACAATACCAGTGACTATATTCCCAAGGCTGTGTGCCTTCATCTCCATGACTTACTCATTGCATAACTGAAAACCTGTACCTCCCACTCCCCTTCACCCATGTTGCCCAAGTCTCCACCCCTCCACTTCTGGTAACAATCAACATGTTCTCTGTAATTATGGGTCTGTTTCTGCTTTTTTTGTTGTTGTTGTTCTTATGTTTGATTTTCTAAATTCCTCATCTCATGTGGTTTTATTACATCTTCTTTATCCATTCATCTATGGATGGGCACTTGGATTTGTGTATAACATCTTCCATGTCTTGGATATTGTAAATAATGCTACATAAACATGTATCTTTTCAGGTTAGCATTTTTTGTTTTCTTTGGGTAAATACTGAGTAGTGGAATTACCAGATCATATGGTATTCATATGGTATTTCTATTTTTAATTTTTGGGGGGAATCTACTGTTGTCTACAGTGGCTGTACCAATTTACATTCCCACCAACAGTGCATGAGACTTCCTTTTCTGCCACACCCTTGCCAACACTTGTTATTTGTTGTCTTTTTTATTCTAGCCATTCTAACAGGTGTAAGGAGATATCTCATTGTAGTTTTGATTTGTATTTCTCTGATGATTAGTGATGTTGAACATCTTTTCATGTGTCTGCTGGCTATCTGTATGTCTTTGGAAAGATGCCTATTCAGGTACTCTGCCCCTTTTTATTTGGATGATTTGTATTTTTGATGTTGAGTTGTATATGTCTTTGTATATTTTGGATAGGAACCCCTGATCAGATATACTATTTGCATATATTTTCTCCCATTCCATATGCCATTTCATTTTATTGATAATTTCCTTGCTGCACAAAAGCTTTTTATTTGATGTAGTCCTAATAGTTTACTTTTGCTTTTGTTTTCCTTGCCTTATGAGACATATCTAGAAAAATGTTGTGACAGTCAATATCAAATAAATTATTTCCAATGTTTTCTTCTAGGAGTTTTATAGTTTCATGTCCTACATTTAGGTCTGTAATCCATCTTGAGTTTATTTGTGTGTGTGTGTGTAAGAAAGTTAATCAGTCCACTTTTATAACTATTTTTATTTTTCAGTTAATCTTTTTAAGCTGTTGATCCATTTTTGAAAAACAGAGATATGCTATACATACCAGTAAATAGTGAAAATGCAAATTTAATAGACATCACACTCATTTGATAGACAAAATGAAATGGCCAATACAATTTTATATGCACATATGCAGTCTTTGGGAATATCATTAAGAACATACTAATTAAAAAATGAGATGTTTATTAAAATTGTAGTTAATGTTATGTGTCAAATTTGAGGAAACATATACACATACCAAATTATCTTTTTCCCCTGGAGGGCTTGACTTGCTGACCAATTAGGAACACCCGTGATTTGAGGATCTTACTTGAGAAATAACTGCTGTAGATGATGGGGAGCCTTCGAGGGAGGTTAAACGGGAGACCGACAGGTCAGGTCTTAGTTTGACCATGTGCAAATTAGAGGTGAAGAGATGGTGGAAAGGGACATTGGTTAGAAGTCTATTTCTGTGTCTTAATTAGGACAGCAACAGTGGGAATATAGACTCTAAGGCAAAAGGAGATGAAAACCATCTCTTTGGGAAAAATGTGTGGTCAGCCTTGGTACTACTTCCCAGGATGAGAGAGCAGCTGTCGCTAAGAACAATGACAGGGAGCTTGTACTTCCCTGAACCGCTGTTTTATGGTGCCAGAATTATTATTATTATTATTATTATCATTGCATTTCATGACTTTTTTTAGTTTTTCATTTTTCTTTTTTAGATTTCATTTCTTGTTATTTATTATTAAAGTGTAGTTGGCATGCAATGTTGTATTAGTTTCACCTGCACAGCATAGTGATCTGACAATTCTGTACATTATTCAGTGCTTGCCCTGGTAAGTGTAGTTACCATCTGTCACCACACAGTGTTATTGCAGTATTATTGACTGAGTTCCCTCTGCTATACTTTTCACCTTTGTGACTTACTTATTTTATAACTGAAAGTTTGTAGCCCTAATCCCCTTCCTCTATTTCACCCATCTCCCCACCCACCTCCCCTCTGGTAGAATTTGTTCTTTTAATCTTTTTATTTTTAGGTCATTGTAGATTCACATATGGTTCTAAGAAATAATACAAAGTAATCTGGTGTCTTCTTCACTCAATTTCTCCCTAGGGGAATATCTTGGGTAATTGTAATAAATATCACAACCAGGAAGTTGACTTTGGTACTATCCATCAACCTTATCCACCAATTTTAGATGCACTTGTGTATGCGTGTGTGTTTAGCTTTCTGCAATTTTATCACATCTAGATTCATGTATCCGCCACAACCACAGTCAGCATATAGAGTAGTGGTCCCTCATGCTGCCCTGTGATAGCAACTATCACTGTCCCCCCAACACACACACACACACACACATACCACCTCCTAAGCTCCTGGCAGCCACCAATTTGTTTTCCAGATCTGAGATTGTGTAGTTTCCAGAACATTCTATAAATGGAATCATACTGTGTATAATCTCTAGAGATTGGCTCTTTTCAGTCATTGTAATTCCCTTGAGATCCAGCCAAATAGCTTTGTCCCTTTTTATTGCTGAGTATATTCCATGGTCTGGATGGACCACAGTGTGCTTAACTGTTCACCCATTGAAGGACATTTGTGTTGTTTCCAGTCTTCAGAATTGATTTTTAAAAATTATTTTAATTTGTTCTTCAAAAACAAAAAGTTTTCACTGCAATCGGTGAAAGAATACGTGGAAACAAAATTAATAATCTTCCTCCTGCCTCCCCAGCAATCACTGTTAACAGCCTTGTGCTTATCCTTACACACTTTTCTCACATACAAATGTGCAAACAAATACTAGAAGGTATTTTTTGTTTGTAGAATAATGTGTTTGTATTATATGCTTTACACCACAATTAGCCTTACTTGGTAATACTTTATGACATCCCTCCAGTAATAGATGTCAAAGAAGAACTTTCCTTTTGCAGCAGTACACCTAGAAAATACCAAAATGGGTACAGTAGTGGACCAGGACCTCTGGTCTGGGTAGGACAGGGTAGGCTTGCCTCTCCCTGCTCCTCCCTGCAAAGTGCAGCTGTTAACTCTGGAAACAGTACAGGTGACAACCAGAGAACTTTGCAAGGTGTAAAAAGAAAAGTGAATTGCTTGGGATGCTAGGGCTGGAGGAACAACATAGAGGGAGGACATTTTACAACCACCTCCCCCACCAGCTGAAGAAAGTAACCTGCTCCCAGCATTTTCCAACCCCCAGCCTAGCAGTAGAAGACAGCAGTAGAAGACAGTAGAAGAGAGCTCCACCAAGGCCAGCTGAGTCAGGCAGCCCCAGCAAAAGATTGATTGGGGACCTGCTGACACCAAGAAGGGGGCAGTCCCATTTATGCCTAGCAACTACGGAGATGTTCTCCCTCCTGTCTGGGTCTGAGACCCTCTTCCCTACTGAAAGACACATGGTAACCAGTGAGCACTCTCACCCTAAGACACAAGGTGGCCAGAGACACTGGCAAGAGGAATCTCACCATAGTCAGCACCTGGCCCAGGAAGCCTCTTTAGTCCTACCTTCCCAGAGGGACCAGGCAGCCGGCCTGGAAAACTCCTTTAGCCCCCTCAGACAGCATTAGCAGGAACCAGAGGAGCCCCAGTGGCTCCAGATAAATTAAGCATCCCAAAATAACATCACAAAAGCTCTGAAAATTAAATTGTCATTGGAACTGCAGCCCAGAAAAGTAGGCCAGGCCCACTTATAAACATTAAACCTGAACAAGGTGACTGCTTGCTCAAATATAAGATTTAAATAGGATCCAGCGCCTCCTAACATAATAGCCGAAATGTTCAGGATACAATAGAAAATCACCTGTCTCACCAAGAACCAGGCCGACACAACTTGAATAGAAAAAATAATTGACTGATGCAACACTGCAGTGTTAGATGTTAGAATCTCTTGACAAGGATTTTTTTTCTAAGATTTTACTTTTTTATCTGTCAGAGAGCACAAGCTCTCTGCAGCAGGCAGAGGGAGAAGGGGGCTCCCCACTGAGCAGGGAGCCCGAAGCAGGACTCAATCCCAGGACCCTGGGACCATGACACTTAACATACTGAGCCACCCAGGTGTCCTGTTGATGAGGATTTAAAGCTGCCATCATAAAAAAGCTTCTACAACCAATTACAATTTCTCGCGAAATAAAAATATAGACAAGTCTTATCAAAGGAAGAGAAGTTATAAAAAAATAGCTAAATGGAAATTATGGAACTGAAAATACACTAACAAATTTTTAAAACTTGCTGGATGAAGTCAAGAGTAGAATGGAGATGGCAGAAAACAGAATTAATGAATTTGAGGCTAGAATTTACCCAACCTGAACAGAGAACAGTTGACTGAAAAAAAAAAAAAAAAAAAAGAACAATAGGAAAAGGTATATTTGGACCATCAGAATCTCAGAAGGGACTGAAAGCTTTAAAAAAATTGCAGTCAGGGGTGCCTGGGTGGCTCAGTTGGTGGAGCAGCTGCCTTCGGCTTGGGTTGTGATCCCGGGGTCCTGGGATAGAGCCCCGCCTCAGGCTCCCTGCTCAGTGGATGAGTCTGCTTCTCCCTCTCCCTCTGCCTGCTGCTCTGCCTACTAGTACTCTCTATCTGTCAAATAAATAAATAAAATCTTTAAAAAAATTTTTAAAAATAACATTCAAAGAAATAATGGCCAGAAACTTCCCAAATTTAGTGAAAAACATAGAACTAATGTTCATCTACTTGGGATTTATTTATTTGTCTAAAAATTTTTTAATTTACTGATTTATCAAAACAGGATAAACCCCGGGCACCTGGGTGGCTTAGTGGGTTAAAGCCTCTGCCTTCGGCTCAGGTCATGATCTCAGGGTCTTGTGATCAAGCCCCTCATCAGGCTCTCTCCTCAGCAGGGAGCCTGCTTCCCACCCTCTCTCTGCCTGCCTCTCTGACTACTTGTTATCTCTCTCTCTCTCTGTCAAATAAATAAATAAAATCTTAAAAAAAAAAAAAACCAGGATAAACCCAAAGAAATCCATGTCAAAGCACATCATAATTAAACTTCTGAGAACAAAGGACAAAGAAAAAATCTTGAAAGCACCAGAGAGAAACCACATGTTCTCTCCAAGAGAACACCAATTCAAATGACAACTAAGTTCTCATCTGATACTCTCTCTGGAGGCTTGAAAGAAGGAACACTACATCAAAAACTAATGATGTATTGTATGATGACCAACTTAACACAATTAAAAAAATAAGAAAAGAAGTGGACATTTTTCAAGAGTTGAAAAAGAGGAGCTATCAACCCAGAATTACATGTCCAGCAAAACTATCCTGTGGAATGCAGGAAAATGAAAAGAATTTGCAATTGTGGCCATACCTTGAAAGGATAGCCAAAGGAAGTTTTCAGCTAGAAACAAATGTTAGAAGAAGGGATGTTGGAGCATCCGAAAGGAGGAAGGGACCATGGCAATACCAGAAATATGAGTCCATGCAATAATTACCCTCATGAGTTTTATAAATCATGTTTAACAATAAAAAAATTATAACATCATTTGGTACTCAAGACAATGATATTTAAAAATGGGGAAGTAGAGGGACTTAAATGGAAGGAAGGTTTCCACACTTCACCCAAAGAGGTAAAATGTTGATACTAGTAGGCTGTGATGTCACACCAAATGTTGTAATACCCATTGAACCACCACTAACCAAACTACATGGTGTGGTACACTCAAAAACACTCTGAATGTAAAATGGTATAGTTGCTGTGGAAAACAGTATGGCAGTTCCTCAGAAAGTTAAAAACAGAATTACCACACAGTTCTATGTGGAATTAATGGCAATTTCACTTCTGGGTATGTACCCGAATGAACAGAAAGCAAAGGCCCAAAGAGTAATCTGTACAACCATGTTCATAGCAGCATTGGTCACAACAGCTAAAACATGGAAGCAAGAACCCAAGAGTTCATCGTCAGTTGAATGGGTAAGTGAATGCAGTGTATTTATGCAGTGGAATATTATTCAGCCTTAATAAAAGAAGGAATTCCGCAATGTGCTACAAAATGGGTGAACCTGGAGGATGTTATGCTAAGGGAAATCAGCCAGTCATAAGACCGTATGGTTCCACTTACATAAGGTTTTCAGAGTCATCAAAATCATAGACAGAAAGTGGAATGGTGGTTGCTGGTGGCTAGGGGCAGGAGGGAATGAGGAGTTGTTACTTAATGAATGTAGAGTTTTCAATTTCAAGGTGAACAGATTTATGGAGATGGATGGGGTGATGCCTATGCAACAATGTAAATATACACCTAAAAATGGTTAAAATAATAAATTTTACATTTTGTGTGTTTGGTCCCAATGGAAAAATTTGAAAGGAGAAAATAATATATACATAAATCAAGATGAGATTCTAAAAATGTTCAAGTAACCACAGGAAGGCATGACATGAGAAACAGAGGAAACTGGGGCACCTGGCTGGCTGAGTCGGTGGAGCATGTGACTCTTGGTCTCGGGGTTGTGAGTTCAAGCCCTGTTTGGGTGATAGAGATTACTTAAAAATAAAATTTAAAAAAAAAAAAAAAGGAAACAGATAAAATCTTACCACAGTGGCCAAGATTTGTGATAGCCCCCAAATGGCATTAGCCTAAATGTCCTACAATAAGTGACTGGTTAATGAGAGCACATCTGTACCAGGAACACTACTTAGCAATAACAAGGAATGAGCCAGTGATACCCGTAACTACCTGGATGAGTCTAACAGGAATTATGCTGAGTAGAAAAAGACAATCCCAAAAGGTCACATTAGTATGATTCTCATTACATAAGACTCTTGAAATGACAACATTATCAGCCTAGAGAAAAGATTACTGATTGTCAGGGGATGGAGGAGGGGCAGGTGGGCATAAGGCTGTCTAAGGGCACAGGAGATCCTTGTGACAATGGAGCAGTAGTGTATATTGATTGTGGTGAATACATCCCTACACAGGTGTTAAGTTGCACAGAATTACACACGAATAAGTACAGGTAAAATTGCAGAAATGTGAATAATCAGTGAATTGCATCCATGTCAAGATCCTGGGTGAGACCAGACTTGCAGAGATGTGGATGTATTTATTACCTTGATTGTGGTGATGGTATCACAAGTTTATACATATGTCCAAACCCATCAAAATGTATACATTATATGTGTGCAATTTTTAAAATACGAATTACAGCTTAGTAAACTATAAAAAGGGGAGAAAAAAAATTTGGGTATGATATTGTACTGCAGTCTTGCAGGATGTTGCCTTTGGAGGAAATTAGACAAAAGGTACATGGTGTCTGTATTATTTTTTTTTAAAGATTTTATTTATTTATTTGACAGAGAGGGATCACAAGTAGACAGAGAGGCAGGCAGAGAGAGAGAGAGAGAGAGAGAGAGAGAGAGAGAGAAGCAGGCTCCCTGCCGGGCAGAGAGCCAAATGCGCAACTTAATCCCAGGACCCTGAGACCGTGACCTGAGCCGAAGGCAGTGGCCCAACCCACTGAGCCACCCAGGCACCCCTGTATTATTTCTTAAAACTGCATGTGAATCTATAATTATCTCAAAGTTTAATTGCTAAAAAAAAAGAAAAGAGACACTGTGATACACCACAATTGGTTCTGAGAAACAAGTATGAACTTTGGGCATCACCTGGGATGTGCTGGACCAGCTCTGGACCTAATTGAAGACCTTCTTGAGTAATGATCAGCAGATCTTGTAACCAGTCACACAGAGTCTTGTGGACTTGCTCTGTCCAGCCCAGCGGAGGAGAGGAAAAATTAATTCCTTCCCCCATCTTAGGGTCTAGAGTCTCATCTGGATTTTAGTTCTCATCTGTTCCCTTATGGTGGTTGTAATTATTTTCAAGCCACACCTGTGGTCTGAAAAGCAGTTAAAACTCCCGGGAGTCGATGACACATGTGGCGTCTGCCACCGTTTTGAAAATATACGACTCATCCTAGGAGACTGGTTATTACCTCCCAGATCAGACTTCAGAAATCCCCAGCGCTGCCGCCAGGGACACTGACTGTCCATGTATAGGAAGGCCCATCAATCAACTCTTTGAGACTGGACTAATAGAAAACCAATGAGAAAAGGACATTTCTTGTATCATAAAAATACTTATTCCAGTAGCATAAATCTGGAAACAATCTTTCATTCCTACCTTTATTTTGCTACGTTAAGTCCAGATATAATATAAAGGAAGAGAAAATGATTAGGTTAAAATGACCTTTGTTTTGTCATTGAACTCAGCTCTTGGCTGTCAGGCTCTCTGCATTGCCATTCAGGAAGACATTCTGTCTCACCCTCTGGGGCTTTCTGAAGGTTGCAAGTTTGCCAGCACACACAGGTCCAAACTGGGAGGGACTCTGTCTTAAAGGCCAGGGCCAGGCCAACATTACCCTTTTCTGTTACTTTCTTAATTTATTATTATTTTTTTTAATTTTATTTATTTATTTGACAGAGAGAAATCACAAGTAGATGGAGAGGCAGGCAGAGAGAGAGAGAGAGGGAAGCAGGCTCCCTGCTGAGCAGAGAGCCCGATGCGGGACTTGATCCCAGGACCCTGAGATCATGACCTGAGCCGAAGGCAGCGGCTTAACCCACTGAGCCACCCAGGCGCCCCAGTTACTTTCTTAATTTAGAGAACCCCACAATATTGTGTTTTTTCTACTTTTCATAATGGAAATCAGAAATGGAGAAAAGATATTAAGAAAAAAGAAAGATAAAGGAAGGAAGAAAGAAGAAAGAAAGAAAGAAAGAAAGAGAGAAAGAAAGAAAGAAAATGCAACAAAGGTGAGTTTTCTTTCCCATCTGGAAAGCATCCCACTAACTAACGTTTTTGCTGGCTTTAAAAGACTTGGGTCAATCTGTAACTTTAGAGGAATCAAAACTTTTTGAATATTTTGGGCACATTTGATACAACAGAGTGTAAAGTTTGTGCAGTACAAATAGAAGATATACTGTTTCTTGTTTTCTCCACAAAAGCCTCTGATAGATTTGGAAAATCTGAAGTAGAGAGGGTGGAAAGAGCTCAAGGTGTAATTTTTAAGAGCCCAGGACGTCCAGAACATTCACATCTTTGAAGCTGAGAAATTATTACCACCAGGTGGCAGCAGAGACCTTGTTCAGAGAATCTGACCAATTCCCAGGTCTGAGCCGAGGTTGAGGATAAAGGTTAATCCAGACTAGACTGTACCTGTTTCTCTACTTGTGAAATGGAAAATCTGCCTTATCTATAATGTGCCCTAGTTTCGTTGATCCAGGGATTGAACAGTATCCCCTGAAAAGAAAAGCCATTTGAAATCCTGTCCCGCACCTTCTTGAGTATGAACGTGTCTCATGCACTGCTAAAACCTGAGCTTTTTTAAAATTTTATTTTATTTTATTTTATTTATTTGTCAGAGAGGGAGAGAGATCACAAGCAGGGGGAGCGGCAGGCAGAGGGGGAAGCAGGCTTCCTGCTGAGCAAGGGGGCCGGACATGGGATTCGATCCTATGACTCCGAGATCATGACCTGAACCAAAGATAGACGCTTAACCCAGGTACCACCTGGGTCACCCAGGTACCCTTAAAATCTGAGCTATTAACATTGATTTTAAAAATTGTATTTTTAAATGAGAAACCTAGTTTAAAATACAGGTGGTGGGCGAGGTGGTTCAGAAGATTCTACCAGTATCAATTCTGGAAGTGAATGAGAAAGGCAGAAACTGAAGTACGGAGAAAGTAAAATAGTTAAGTAAAGCTGAAGTCAGGTGTCACGTTATTATGGGTATAATGTGACTCTCAGAGTCTCACAGTACTCTCATTTAGGGAAATAAACTTGATGAGCCCCTTTGGGTATGAGAGGTGGGCTGCCTCTGACACCATCAAAAAAAGATGCCAAAAAATAAAACTTTGTTTTCCTGTCTAATAAGGCAAGAGGAATTTCACACTCCCGGGGAGCTATGGGGAGGAGAGAGACACCTGGCAGAAGGTCTAGCCCCACAGAGGGACATGCTGAGAAATTTGCTGACATGGGGAAATGGCTGAAAAGTTTCTCAGAGTAGTGATACTTAACATTCCCTTTCGGATCATTCCCTGTTCTGTGCTCAACTACAACCAATCCTTCCATCCAAGTCGGCCACACTCAGTATCTTTGTGTCGCTGGGTTTGGGGAAAGGAAAGCAGAGGAGTAAGGGTCAGGATGGAGTGATGGGTTAAAGGTGGCATTGAATCTCGTCCCCAAGTTGCAAGCAAATAGGTGGCAGCCCAGACGGTCTGGATTCACATCGGGCTCCAGAAAATCAGTGAGAGCTGTAGGGAAGGCAGCCCATAGCCTGCCTTGCTAAGATATTAAGGAGAAAAGTCGGGGTGCTTGGGTGGCTCAGTGGGTTAAAGAGAAAAGTGACATCAGTGAGAGGGAGGAGTGGGGGCGGGGGCGGTGTATCTGATTACATCAGAGGAGACTTCAACTTTGAATTGTTTAGCAAAAGGCAGTGAGCTCCCGGTCACTGAAGAGTTCTAGTAGCATCTATCCAGAGGATCATAGGGGGCGTTCTTGCTTTGATTAGGAGGCTCCGCAAGTATCTCCATGAGAGAAAATCACTGCCTTTCCCTCTACCTACTTCCTGATACCGTTTCACGCAAAGATCAACCTGCGGGTTTACAGAAATGTAATGTGCCTCAATGCACTGATGCTCGAGGGATTCTTTCTTTCTTTCTTTCTTTCTTTCTTTCTTTCTTTCTTTCTTTCTTTCTTTCTTTCTTTCTTTTTTTAAAGATTTTATTTATTTATTTGACAGAGATCACCAGCAGGCAGAGAGGCAGGCAGAGAGAGAGGAAGGGAAGCAGGCCCCACGCTGAGCAGAGAGCCTTATGCGGGGCTCGATGCCAGGACCCTGAGATCATGACCTGAGATGAAGGCAGAGGCTTAACCCACTGAGCCACCCAGGCACCCCTCTTTCTTTCTTTTTTAAGATTTTATTTATTTATCAGAGACAGAGAGAGCACAGCCAGGCAGAGTGGCAGGCAGAGGCAGAGGGAGAAGCAGGATTCCCACCGAGCAAGGAGCCAGATGTGGGACTCAGTCCCAGGATGCTGGGATCATGAACTGAGCCAAAGGCAGCCGCTCCACCGACTGAACCACCCAGCGTTCCTCAAGGAATTATTTCTTTTTATTTTTTATTTTTAAAAAAATTTTTATTGGGACGCCTGGGTGGCTCAGTTGGTTAAGCAGCTGCCTTCGGCTCAGGTCATGATCCCAGCGTCCTGGGATCGAGTCCCACATCGGGCTCCTTGCTCAGCGGGGAGCCTGCTTCTCCCTCTGCCTCTGCCTGCCATTCTGTCTGCCTGTGCTCGCTCTCTCCCCTTCTCTCTCTCTGATAAATAAATAAAATCTTTTAAAAAAAAATTTTTTATTAACATATAATGTATTATTAGCCCCAGGGGTACAGGTCTGTGAATCACCAGGTTTACACACTTCACAGCACTCACCATAGCACATACCCTCCCCAATGTCCGTAACCCAACCACCCTCCCCCTACCCCCCTTCCCCCCAGCAACCCTCAGTTTGTTTTGTGAGATTAAGAGTCTCTTATGGTTTGTCTCCCTCTCAATCCTATCTTGTTTCATTTGCTCTCAAGGGATTATTTCTTAACGGATGTTCCACTCATTCTGATGCCACTTTTCCATCCCTTCGCTTAACAAGTATCTGTTGGGTTTCAGGTACTCTGAAACGTTTGTAAGGCACACTTGTTACTTGGACACCATCCCTGCTCTTCTATGATATTGCGTTTTGGCTTGCACAGCGCTGGTTATAAGGAGGGCTTTCTGGGTTCTCGATCTGGGGCGGTGGGAAGGGCGCTGACAAATCGGAGACCTTTGTTCTCACCCCAGCTTTGCTGGGTGTGGGCAGAGCAAGGACGGGACTCCTGTAAATCTCTAATCATCACTCTATAAAGCAAAGGTACAAAACTATTCCAGGTGTCACCAACTCCAAAGCCTGTGGCGTTCCTGCATGTAACATAAGTAACATGAGGCAAGCAGATATTATGATTTGTTTCATAATGATACCATAGTAGAATTCTCTGGAAAGGCTCTTTGCATAGTAAGCACACTGTGCTTCCATGAGTCATTGTGTTGTCTCCCATTCTTTTTTTTATTTTGAAAAATGTTAAAATGTATTAATAGTTAACATCACATAGTTAATTCGACTAGCTCTTTGTTAAACACAGCAACATCCCGACTTAGTGCTCAAAGATTTGAGATTCAGCGTATCCCAAAGATTGAGATTCACTGGATTTACATCAGGCAAAGCAGCATCAGCAAGGAGCTGTTACCTAACTGTGGGAACACAGACATTCAAAATGCATTTTCCAGGGCGCCTGGGTGGCTCAGTGGGTTAAAGCCTCTGCCTTCGGCTCAGGTCATGGTCCCAGGGTCCTGGGATCGAGCCCCGTATCGGGCTCTCTGCTCGGCGGGGAGCCTGCTTCCTCCTCTCTCTCTGCCTGCTTGTGATCTCTCTCTGTCAAATAAATAAATAAAATCTTTAAAAAATAAAAAAATAAAAAAAATGCATTTTCCTTTTTGGAAACCAATAACATTCTTTTCTTGACACCCTCAGTCTTCCAGGTCTTTCCACGTATCTTCCCACACTGATAGAGTCCTGGTGTAAGAGATCTTAGGGGCACACAACAGACTTTACCACAGCTTTTTGAAGCAGGGAAGAGATTTATGAAAGAGAAGTAAGTCAGAGAAACTTGAGGTGGCCTCAGAAATCAGGTCTGGGGGCCCTTTAGCCCGAGAAAAGGGTTCCAGGCCGGGTACAGGATGCCTAGGCAATTTGCAGTTCAGCTGGAACATGCTTGCTTGCGGTTAATCTGAAGTTCAAATTTAAGTGGGTATCTTGTATTTTTAATTGCTAAATCGGCAACCCTAGCCCAGGGTCATGCCGAAATTATACCTTGGGATGATCCCAGCTGCTGGCTCCAACAGCGTACCACCCTGAGGTCTTGAAAAGACTTCCATTAGCCTACAAACCAAAGGCCAGATAACCGGTCTTATGGAAATGCAAGTTAAGACTAAGGAGATAGCATTGGTGAGACGGTGCTCACAGGGGTAGGAGCCTGGAACCCGGTGTCCAGACTGCATGGACTGCCTCTCAGCTCACTGGTGTCCTTGGCATGGTGCCTCAGTTTCCGCCTCTGCCAAGTTTAAGTAACACGACAGTAGTTCCCCTTACCTGCAGCTCACTACCGTGGAACTACCCACAGTCAACCCTGATCTGGAAGCCAGTGATCCTCTTTCTGACATGTGGCCAGGTCAACAGTAGCCTGAAGGTCAACACCCATGCTAGTCACCTCACTTCAGGTCATCATGTAGGCACTTTACCATCTCACACCCTTACATGAGGGCCAAGTTCAGTACAGAGAAGTCATTTTGAAAGAGACTACATTTATAATTTATATATAATTTAATAATTTATAAATCCCACATTATCATAGGTATGTGTGCATGGGGATAAACACAATATAAGGTTTATTTCTATCTGCAGTTTCAGGCATTCACTGGGGGTCTTGGAACATACCCCTGGCAATAAGGGAAGACTACTGTACTTACCCCACTGGGGTTATTCTGAGCAATGTATTTCTATAGTTCCAATATTGCCTCAGAGTTCATTGTACTGTAGCATAGAGTTCTCTCCAGTCCCCTGGCAGGGTCTCTTAGAGAATTAGGGGTCTCTTGCCCCTAATCCTCAGCCTTGCTACCACAATTTACTTTGGAAACCCTCAAGACTCAATTCATCACCTTAACCTTTCTTTATGTCAACACAGGAAGTTTATAAACGTATTTATTTTTTTTTAAAGATTTTATTTACCTATTTGACAGAGATCACAAGTAGGCAGGGAGGCAGGCGGAGAGAGAGGAGGAAGCAGGCTCCCCGCTGAGCAGAGAGCCCAATGCGGGGCTTGATCCCAAGTCCCAGGGACCATGACCCGAGCTGAAGGCAGAGTATCAACCCACTGAGCCACCCAGGTGCCCCTATAAACGTATTTCACTCAGCCAGGTGATCAAGGCCAAAAGCAACAGTGATTAGTCATGTTGACAGTGTGATAGGATAGTGGATAGGGTGTGACCAACAGGACACTCTACCTCTGGGGTCTTCCCCCCCCCCCCACCTCTAATCCATAAGCCCAGTCGAATCACAAGAAAAACATCAGACAAATCCCAACTGACAGACATTCTACAAAACACCTGGGCAGTACGCAAAAGTGTCAAGGTCATCAAAAACAAGGGAAGTCTGAAGAACTATCACAGCCAAGCGGAACCACAGGAGGCATGACAGCTACAATGCAATGTGGGATCCTGAATAGGATCCTGGAACAGAAAAGTGATCGGCGGGAACGACGAATGTCAACTGTTACTAAGGAGGGAGACTGAGTGTGAGGCATGTGGGGACTGTCTCTTACGTCTTTGCAATTTTCCGGTAAATCTAAGATGCTTCTAAAATAAAAAGGGTGGGGCACCTGGGTGGCTCAGTGAGTTAAAGCCTCTGCCTTCTGCTCAGGTCGTGTACTCAGGGTCCCGGGATCAAGCCCCGCATCGGGCTCTCTGCTCAGTGGGGAGCCTGCTTCCTCCTCTCTCTCTGCCTACTTGTGATCTCTGTCTGTCAAATAAATAAATAAATAAAATCTTTAAAAATAAATAAATAAAATAAAAAGGGTTAGGGGACGCCTGGGTGACTCAGTTGCTTAAGCATCTGCCTTCGGCTCAGGTCATGATTCCAGGGTCCTGGAATCGAGTCCCTTGTTGGGCTCAGTGCTCAGGGGGGAGGGGGCGTCTTCTTCTCCCTCTCCTGCTGCTGCTCTCCCTGCTTGTGCCCCCCCCTCAAATAAACAAAATCTTTTTTAAAAATGTTAGTATGAGGGACGCCTGGGTGGCTCAGTTGGTTAAGCAGCTGCCTTCGGCTCAGGTCATGATCCCAGTGTCCTGGGATCAAGTTCCACACTGGGCTCCTTGCTCAGCAGGGAGCCTGCTTCTCCCTCTGCCTCTGCCTTCCACTCTGCCTGCCTGTGCTCGCTTTCTCGTTCTCCCTCTCTCTGACAAATAAATAAAATCTTTAAAAAAAAAATGTTAGTATGAAAATGTTGACCTTCACATTGTTTATTCTAGCAGAATAAAACGAAACAATTTAAACGTTTATAAAGAGGGACCTAAATAAACTGTGGTGTGTCCAGAGGATGGCATAATATGCACCATTGGGAAAACAGGGACACAGGTTCTACGTGCTCCCATGTATATTAACTGAAAGGACACCCAAACTGTGTGTAAGTTGTGGTCCTATTCCTGCTTTTTTTTTTTTAATTTGAGAGAGAGAGATCACAAGTAGGCAGAGAGGCAGGCAGAGAGAGATGGGGAAGCAGGCTCCCCGCTGAGCAGAGAGCCCAATGCGGGGCTCGATCCCAGGACCCCGAGATCATGACCTGAGCCGAAGGCAGAGGCTTAAACCACTGAGCCATCCAAGAACCCCCTATTCCTGCTTTTTTAAAAGAATAATAAATGCAGATACATTTATAAATGCAAGCATACACCAGTCATAGGAATGTTTTCTCGAGAATTGTCCTGGAAGTGTTTGGGGTGAAAAAAGATTTTTACGTTTTATTTTTAATTTTTTGAACTGCTTTATTTTTATTTTTATTTTTATTTTATTATTATTATTATTATTATTATTTTTGCTATGTTGCTTGGACTCTTTAGTGTAAAAAAGAAAAAAAACTAAATATTATAAGTCTTCCTTGCCAAAAGCAAACAAGCAACTTTCTTTAAATATAAAAAGAGAAGTTTTTCCTGGCTGCTTAGTGCCTGACTGAGAACAATTTTGTGTTGCTGGAGACAGCTAGGCTTAAAGCACGTGAGCCCCTCAATATAGCTTTGAGTGGGACAGCTGTACCTGAGGCAACATGTTTCTATGGGCCGGAAAAGCCCACACCTGGAGAATATGTGCTCGTGATTTAGGGCTCTATTGGACAGGATTATCACTAAATAAATTCCACGGGTGTGTTTTCCATTTTAGATGCAACATCACTTTGCTCTCAAGTAAGCGGACTGTCCTCATCACCTTAAGGTTCATAGCTTAGTTAATAGGTGGTGACAAACCATATTTTAAATGTCCTTCCCTATAAAAAGTGCTGGCATTTTTGTATATTACAAGGTCCTTGGGATAACAGTGGTGCCCAAGAAAATGTAACTCCTTCTTATTGATTTATAAGTAGGCTCCGGTGGGGGGGGGGGGCTGGCTCAGTCGGTTAAGCATCTGCCTTCCACGCAGGTCATGATCCCAGGGTCCTCAGACTGAGTCCCACATCAGGCTCTCTGCTCTGAGCTGAGCTGCTTCTCCCTCTGCACCTTCCCCCAGCTTGTACTTGCGCTCTCTCTATCTTGCAAAAATAAAAGAAATCTTAAAAAATAAAAATAGAGGGCGCCTGGGTGGCTCAGTGGGTTAAAGCCTTTGCCTTCGGCTCAGGTCATGATCTCAGGGTCCTGGGATCAAGCCCCGTATCAGGCTCTCTGCTCAGTGGGGAGCCTGCTTCCCTTCCTCTCTCTCTGTCTGCCTCTCTGCCTACTTGTGATCTCTGTCTGTCAAATAAATAAATAAAATCTTAAAAAAAAAAATTGGAAGTAGGACCCGCACCCAGCATGGAGCCCATTGCAAGGCTTGAACTCCCAACCCTGAGATGAAGACCTGAGCCAAGATCAAGCCCAGCGTTTAACCGCCTGAGCCACCCAAGCGCTCCAGTGACTGTTGTAAAAGAGTCTCAGAAGTTGGCTAGAAGGAGTTAAAAAAAAAAGACGGAATGTTACCTCAGAAGGATAAGCTGAGGTCTGTTCTAAGACCTTCGAATTCAAGAAATTGGGAGCAATTGGGAGCAAAGGATGATAATATTAAGGAAAAAAGATACAGGGAAGAACTTTTATTTATGTTAGAATTCCAACTTTATCAAACAAACAACCTGCACACGGACATATTTAAACATGGAATAAGGGGGAAAAAATATGTAATAAGAATCGTTTCCCAGTCCAGTTTACAGCCCCTCCTCCCCGGAGGAACAGCTGTGGCCCCGAGGCCACTGGGTAAAGTGAGGCCCCGGCCCGCCCAGCCCCGGGGAAAGGTGCTTGGCATTAAGCTGGAAGGGTCCTGCACGGTGGTCCCGGTGGCTCCCTGGGCCCTGGGAGAGGAGGTCTACACTGGCCTTCTCGAGGATGCACGTCTCTGGGGCCCCTGGAAGCCCAGGATTGGAACAGGTAGGCTGGGCGGGGAGTGGTTACCCAGAGACAGGCAAGCTGGGTGACGGGAAGGTGATCACTACCTCCCCCGTGGGAAGCGATCGTCACTGAGGGTTGATCTAAGAGCATTTGAGGGCAGGGTCCGCTGTTTTTAACCATTTCAAGAAAAAAAGCTTGTAGGCTAGGATCCCGACGAGCACCCCTGTAGGTAAAGAGGAGGGCTTGCTGCCTCCTTGGAGAGGGGCCCAGCACCCCCCAGGGCCCCTGGCTTGCTCGCTCCATGGTGGGAGGGACCTGACTGCAGGATCTGCACAGGCGGGAGCTGATCTCACGTGGGGCCATGGAAACAAGCCTTGGCTCCGGCTTGGATGTTACCTTTCTGTGAGAGGCAAGGCTTGTTCTGTGACTGGACACGTTAATGAAGGTTATAGGAAGGGGAGCAGGGAGGGGTTACAGCTGGTACTGGTAAAGCAGCAGCTGGGGGTGCCCCCTTGGCTGGGGGGGTGGTTCCTTGGTGGTACTTTGTGGCTTGATGGAGTTCAGGTTCTGTCTGTTATGGGGCATGAGGCCCCCGGGGTTCGGGTTTGGTCTGGCTCTGGCCTGGTCTCAGCGTGGTCCTGTCTGCTGTGGATGCTGGGGAGGGGCCAGTGGGGTGGGGTGGGGGATGGAGCTTTCCTGCCTCAGGCAGGATGACAGCAAATCGCAGGCTGAAGCCACGGTTGGAGTAACAGTAAGTTCTTATCTACTAACGAAGTCCTTAGCTTCTTGGTAGTTTGAGAGCCTCAAGGAGTTGTTTTATGTTTGTTTTAAACAAATTATACAAGAATGTTATCACGGTGTTTATCAGTCAGAATCTTGATTTCCTCACCTTAATTCAGGGTCATTTACCTGTCAGATGCGGCAAGAAAGTTCCTCAGGTGAACAAAAACACATGGTATGATGCCGTGCATTTTCTGTGGGGCGTGTGTGTGTCTATATTGACAACTTTCTGGGGGTGCCTGGGAGGCTCAGTCGGTTAAGCGTCTGCCTTTGGTTCAGGTCATGATCCTGGGGTCCTGAGATCGAGTCGCCTATCGGGCTTTCTGCTCAGCGGGGGAGGGGGGATGTCTGCTTCTCCTCCTTCTCTCTCTCTCCCTCTCCCCCTGCTTGTGCTGTCTCAAATGAATACATAAAATCTAAAACAACAACAATGACGACATTCTGGAAATACACATGTTAAACAGATCAGTGTGGTTCCCCGGAGTGGGAGGCAGACCAAAACAGGCAGTGATACCTCACTTTTTTTTTTTTTTTTTTTCCTTTGGAGAGAGAGTGTGAGCACGAGCAGGGAGGGAGGAGGGAGAGGAAGAATCCCAAGCAGCCTCCACACTGAGTGCAGAGCCCAATGCAGGGCTTGATCTCACGACCCTGACATCATGACCTGAACCAAAACCAAGGGTTGGATGCTCAACCAGCTGAGCCACCCAGGTGCCCCAATACCTCACTTTAAAAAAAGAAAATCTTTATTTTTAGTTTTTAGGTTCATAGCAGAGTTGAATGGAAAGTACTGAGGTTTCCCACATACCCCCTGTGTCTACATACGCACGCACAGCCTTCCCATTCCCAACATCCCCTGCCATAGTGGCTCGTCTGTTACAACTGAGGGACCTCACTGAGACACGGTCCTCACCCAAAGCCCGTGCTCAGGGCCACTCTTCTGTCCTGCATTCTGGGGGTTTGGACAATGGTAATCCTACAGAAGTTACAGTATCATAACTTCAGTACTGTGGGAAATGGTTGGTAAATATTTGCTAAATCATTCTAACCAGGTGTGATAGTACACTAACCGTGCTCTATTTTCAAGTTTTCTAAGTACTAATTGCCTACTGAGGCTTCTCCCTTTAGCTGTATTTTCAAGCCATTGTGGAATTTTAAAAGTGTGAGGCATAAATTTTTCTGTTTCCATAATGTCTCTTCCACTTTGTCCTCCACCTTCAGGCTGACCCTCTCCATCTACATTTCAAATCCGCTGCTGGGAACCTCCAAAACATTTTTTTGTTATGCTAATTCAGAGTTCCTAATCAGAAGTGGATGGAGAGAGACCCCGAGGGTTCCAGAGGAGTCTCTGGGTGGATTCAAGGAGTCTGTAAACACATGAGGAAACAATAGCGTATTTATTTTCACTAAGCTATACTTGAAATGTGTCATTCCTTTCAATTATTACGAAGGCATGCACATTTATACTTGATCACACCTTAACATTCCATTTAAGTTGTACGTTTAAGCTTTAGTTTTCCTTAAATACCCCTTTTAAAAAACTTTTTAAAAAATCCTAAACATATATTTAAAAATTCCAAATATACACAAAGAGTATATGGTATAAAGAACCCGCACGCATTTCCCACCCATCTTCAACACCTGTCAGCCCTGTTCATCTCATTTCATGTCTAGCCTGGCCCCTTTCCCATCCCATCTTTGTTCTAGGATTGTTTTGAAGCAAATCTGGGACATCATATCATTTCATCCATAACACTTAAGTATGTATCATCAGGAGGCCAATATTCTGTGAAACAGAGCCATGACACTTAGAGCTTCTTTTTTTTTTTTTTTTAAGATTTTATTTATTCATTTGACAGACAGATCACAAGTAGGCAGAGAGGCAGGCAGAGAGAGAGGAAGGGAAGCAGGCTCTTGATCCCGAGATCATGACCTGAGCTGAAGGCAGAGGCTTTAACCTACTGAGCCACCCACGTGCCCCCAGCAATAATTCTTAAATATTTAGTTAGCATTCAAGTTTCCTAAACTGTGCCACAAACGTTTCTTCAAACCAGTAACCAGAATCCATATATTAAATTAGTTGCTATGCTTTTTAATCTCTTTGAATCTAAAGGATCTATAGGTTTCCACTCTTTTCCATTCTTGCAATTTACCTGTCAAGGAAAAAATCATTTTTCTCTTCCAGTTAGCAAAAAACCAACCAACAAAAACAAGAACAAAACCCTATTGTTTCTTCACATTTTATTTGTTGAAGGACATCTGTCCTATAGAACTTTCTACATTGTACATTTTGCTGATTGCATGTATTTCCTGTGAGTGGACAGGTAGACCTAGAGTAGGGTTTCCAGAGAAAATACAGGACTCTCAGTAAAATTTGAGTTTCAACTTAAGGGTGAATAATTTTTTTTTCTTTAGGGTAAGAATGCTTTGTGCAATATTTGGTCATCTTGTATTTTTATGGGCTAAATTTGCAACCATAATTTAGAGATTTGATTGCATTCAGGTTTGGTTTTTTTTTTTTTTTTTTTGGCAAAAATGCATTCAATACTGTGTTGTGTTCTTCCATCAGGAGACACATAATAACTGGTTGTTTCTCTTTTTGTGATGTGAAGAAGGATTCCCGGATTTAGATTTTACCAGATTTATCTGTTGTTAATGTGACTCCTCAGCTTTTTACTGGTGAATTTGGTGGGTGATAGTCATTGCTCAGAATCATTGCTTTATTAAAGTTTGCAGAAAGATAGATGCCTTTCCAAGCCTATCATTCCTTCTGAATTCATTAGGCACTTCTATAAAAAACTTATTCTCCTGTACGGTTTATGTAGGAAAGTTAAGGTCTTTCTTTTCCTTAAGTCTAAACTTTGCAGACACCTAAGAAAAAAGCCTTACAAATCTAATAATAAAATTTTGCTAAGGCTTTTTGGATGACTTTTATCCAATAAATAAAAGAAATTTAGTAAGATAAAAATATTTTTTGAAGATTTATTTATTTATTTGAGGCGGGAGGGGCAGAGGGAGAAGGAGACAAGCAAACTCCACACTGAGCAGGAGGCCCAATGCAGGAGCTTGATCCCAGGATCCTGAGGTTGTGACCTGAGCCAATTTGAGAGTCAGACGCCTAACTGATTGAGCCACTCAGACACCCAAGACAAAAATCTTAAAACACTTCTATATTTTCAAAATGAAACTTAACACATTTAGAAAGCCAGACTTAAACGTTGACTGCACCTTTAGTTAGATCTTCCTTAGGATTATAATTAAAATTACATGTTAAATTCTCTAGTATATCAGATTGTTTGAAATGTTTCAAACCATTGAAAAGTGAATAAAGCCTACAAAAAGAAGCAAAATGTATACAACTTTTCACACCAGGTGGATAAGTTTATTTTTTTACTTTTTTTTTTTTAAAGATTTTATTTATTTATTTGAAAGAGAGCAAGCACAAGCAGGGAGGAGGAGTAGAGGGAGAGGGAGAAGTAGGCTCCCTGCTGAGCAGGGAGCCCAAGGTGGGGCTTGATCCCAGGACCTTGGGATCATAACCCGAGCCGAAGGTAGCGGCTTCACTGACTGAGTCACCCAGGTGCCCACATTCTGGTCATCTTTGACATTTCCTCTGTACCAGTCTTTGTTTCCTAAATAGATGGAATGTGGTGAACCTTCTGTAGCCCCAACGTGGGCTGTAGCTAATCGTCCCATTAGGAGCTCCCTGGAGTCTCTCCTCTGGGCTGTGTTTCTGCATCTATTGTCAACCCCATTCCACAGCTGTTTGTAGACCAACGGAGCTTAGAACTCCGAACATGAAGAGTGTCCCCTGCCCAGGTTTCTCATTCTCACTGGTATATTTTGGGTAAAGACATAGCCACTAAGAAATGAAGCAAGTGTCGCTCACGACAAGTTTTCAGTGGAAAAGCCAGGGCTGTCACTCAGGACAACTTTCCCATGATTACTAGGTCATGAGTGGGCAGGACATGACCTGGATTCTATCTTGGGTGTTCATCTTGTTAGCTCAGGTGGATGCCCTGTGCCCTTCAGCTTCTTACCTCTGCTCTTCCATTTCCTCATACCGATAGGTGAGAGATCATTGAAAAAGAATGAGCTGCAGGCAAAAATAACATGGTGCAACAAATTGTGCCATCTGTTTTCCTTGAACACAAAAATATCTTTAATGTCATTGTTCACTCGGTTGTATAAAATAATGGCAGGTGCTGATTTGTTGAAATGGACCTTGGGGCTTTCAGGTAAAGGTATTATTTAAAGTAACCTGTATTATTCCCTTGACTGTTAAGCAACGCCTTTCCAGTCTTTACTTTTTTTTTAAAGATTTTATTTATTTATGTATTTGTCAGAAAGAGAGAGGGAGCACAAGCAGGAGAGTGGGTAGCAGGCAGAGGGAGAAGCAGACTCCCTGCTGAGCAGGGAGCCCGATGCAGGACTGGATCCCAAGACCCCGGGATCATGACCTGAGCCAAAGGCAGACACGTAACCAACTGAGCCACCCAGGTGTCCCCACATTTCCAATCTAAATGTAGAGCTTATTGCTACCTTGTAGTTACTTAGTCCATGTTCCTTGCTGATCTGTCATTGTCTTATAGAAACATTTGCAATTTCTATGACATGTGAAATAACGATCTATTCTAGAAACTCCTAAATGTTAAAAAAAATTATATCCTCGTCTAATTCTATACAGTAACTTTAAAAATTCTATGTAGTTCTTTAGAAGTAGAATGCTACTCCTGAAGCCAATACTATGCTATATTACCTAATTAGAACTTAAGTAAAAACTTGAAATAAATAAATAAAAACATAATGCAAGATAGAATCTACATTAAGGCATTCTAGCTTGAGGCATTATTATTTTCATAAGGGTGACAAGTAAATGGGCTTTCATTTATCTCTCTGATGGCAGTAATTTTCTTTTCCTCATGGACTCTGATTTTTTTTTTTAAAGACTTTGTCCTTGGGAACGTTGTGTGAATATTGGAAGTAGAGTTGGACATTTCCCAATGGAGTAAACCAGCCACGGACAGATCTTGGCCAGTTCACAGAACAGAGAGACCAAAAACACCCAGTGCCTGAAGCCTTTCCAAGTGATTCTTATGCAGCTCAACCCTAGAGGGATTCTGCCAGCTCTCAGAGGTTCTCATGGCTTTTTAAGTCCAGCTACCATATTGCAAGTAGGGTAACAACAGCTGAGCTAATAAAATCAAGACTGGAACTAAAATTCCATTTTTTGATTCATTTATAAAAGTAGGATTGTAGGCAGCTCGCAGCTTAAAATCTCCCTGTGGCAGGCTGAATAATGCCCCCCCCCATACCCATCCTAATTCCAAAACCTGTGAATATGTTCTCCTCCATGGTGTCTTAGTCTGTTTGGGCACTGAAACAAACTACCATGGACTAGGGGGTCCATAAACAACAGAGATGTATTTCTCACAGTTCTGGGGGCTGGGAAGTCCAAGATCAAGGTGCTGGTGGATTCAGCTGAGAATTTGATTCCTGGCTCATAGACGACTATCTTTTCACTGTGTCCTTCACTGCAGAAGGAGCAAGGGGGCTCTCGGGACCTCTTCTAGAAAGTGATTCTTGCCACCTTGGAGAATGACTACACTATTACTCAAGATGTACTTTCCTGAGAGTAGAGTAAGTTCTCAGTGATTCTTTCTCTCTCGCCCTTGATGGTGCCCTCCAGAGCTTTTCTAGTCCGTACTTGACCTAAACACAAGGAGTTTTAAATAAATCTATGAAAAGCAATTAATAATAATAATAAATCTACTATAAGTGGTCATAAAACAAATTGCATTTTATTTTATTTTATTTTTAAGATTTTTATTTATTTATTTGACAGACAGAGATCACAAGTAGGCAGAGAGGCAGGCAGAGAGAGAGAAAGAGGGAAGCAGGCTCCCTGCCGAGCAGAGAGCCCAATGCGGGGCTCGATCCCAGGGCCGAAGGCAGAGGCCTTAACCCACTGAGCCACCCAGGTGCCCCACAAATTGCATTTTAATAACTGAAGGCAAGTAAGGACAAATCCTGGACTATTACTTCTCTGTAAGAAGTAACATGGGTCACCAATTTGTTAGACTATTAGTTCTAGCTAGAAATGCTTTTCCAAAAGAGTAATTAGGAAAAGAGTATAGCAAAATGCCTTCTGGGGGGCCTGGGTGGCTCATTCGTTGGATGTCTGCCTTCGGCTCAGGTCATGATCCCAGGGTCCTGGGATCGAGCCTCACATCAGGCTCTGTGCTCATCGGGAAGACTCTTCTCTCTCCCCCACTCCCACCTATGTTCCCTCTCTCACGGTGTCTGTCAAATAAATAAATAGAATATTAAAAAAAAAAAAGAAAGAAAAATGCCTTATTCTCTTGAACTGCTCAAGTTCTAAAGATCCCATGAAATGAAGGTTGGTTGAATGTGTGAGTAGCTCATGAATATCTGGGTTGTAGGAGGGTCCATCTATTGGGTATTTATTGTTGATAATTAGCAACATTGTTATTGGTAATAGTGTAATGACTACTAGTAGGTAATTAAGAAGATAATTATGGGGCGCCTGGGTGGCTCAGTGGATTAAGCCGCTGCCTTCCGGCTCAGGTCATGATCTCAGGGTCCTGGGATCGGGTCCCGCATCGAGCTCTCTGCTCAGCAGGGAGCTTGCTTCCCTCTCTCTCTCTCTGGCTGCCTCTCTGTCTACTTGTGATTTCTCTCTGTCAAATAAATAAATCTTTAAAAAAAAAAGAAGATAATTATGAATATGGTATTATTAATAGAATAAACATTGTTATTAGTAGGAAACTGGTTCTTAACTGTCTCTCCTTTTCTCTGATTTATTCTAAGGCATACATTTTTGTTTGCTTTATACTCATCACATGACTCTACTACCATGTTTTGCAAGCAATACCCAATCTTGTCTAATGGAAGAGTAAATACTAATAATGTATTTTTCCCTTTCTTCAGTTTTTAAAAATTGAGATAGAAGTAACAAATGACACAGTTTCAGGGGCACATATAATGATTTGACATACTGTGAAATGATCACCACAATGAGTTCAGTGAACAGCCATCACCCACACAGTTACACTTTTTCCTTATGGTGAGAACTTTTAAGATGGAGTCTCTTAGCAACCTTCAGATACATGGTACAGCCTTGTAAACTATAGTCACGAGGCTGTCCATTACATACCCGAGACTTACAACTGGAAGTTTGTGCCTTTTAACCAACTTCAAAAAGTACAGGGGCACCTGGGTGGCTCAGTGGGTTAAGCCTCTGCCTTCAGCTCAGGTCATGATCTTGGGGTCCTGGGATCGAGCCCCGCTTTGGACTCTCTGCTTAGTGGAGAGCCTGCTTCCCCCTCTCTCTCTGTCTGCCTCTTTGCTTACTTGTGATCTCTGTCTGCAAAATAAATAAAACCTTTTTTTATTTTTATTGATTTATTTATTTATTTTTGTGTTTTTTTTTTAAGATTTTATTTATTTATTCAACAGAGAGAGATCACAAGTAGGCAGAGAGGAAGGCAGAGAGAGAGGAGGAAGCAGGCTCCCTGCTGAGCAGAGAGCCCGATGCAGGACTCGATCCCAGGACCCTGAGATGATGACCTGAGCCGAAGGCAGCGGCTTAACCCACTGAGCCACCCAGGCGCCCTAAAACCTTTTTTTAAAAAAAAGTATAAACTTTTGAGAGGTGGGTAAAATGGGTAAAGGGTAAAGGTGATCAAATGTAGTTTTTGTGGGTAAGATAAGGAAGATAATGTATCGTCTTTCTGTTTTTATTCTGCTAGAATGTGGAAGGTTATGGGTGGTGACCACAGAATGTAGCAATGGAATTGGGCCATGGTGAGGGGTTTTCTTAAGCTCTTCAGGGAAGAGTTTCTAGGGGGAAACTGTCATTCCAAAGTCAAAAGAGGAGAGACTGTGAAAGTGTTGGTTCTCCTTCTCCCCGCAAGACAAGGTGCCTCCTTACCCTCCAATCGCTCCCTATGCTCTCCTCACTCCTAGCCTGGTCCCGCCCATATTGCCTCTGCTTCTCTCTCTAGCCCTTAAGATCCCCCAGGGCAAGGACCACTTTTATCCAGCTCCATGTCTTCAGGCCTGGTAGAACCCCAAGCACGTGTAGGCTCTTTGACAAATGTTAGGATCAGTTTTGTGCTTCTTAAAACCTAATCAGAGGCTGGACACCAAGTTTCAGGGGGTCATATGAGCAGCAAGAAACCAAAATCCACTGGTTCTTGGCGCCAAGTATTTCTAAGGGCTTCCAGGGGCAGCTCTTCCGAGTGCGCAGGCCATACACGCGGAGGCAGTCCTGTTGCTGCCTCCTCACCAAAGCTTTACAGTTGGTGAACTCTGGAGCTGGGCGCAGGCAACCTCCTTAACACTCATCCGTCCTGGGTGCCTGGGTGGCTCAGTCAGTTGGGGGTCTGCTTTCAGCTCAGGTCATGATCCCTGCATCCTAGGATTGAGCCCCATGTTGGGCTTCTGCTCAGTGGGGAGCCTGTTTCTCTTTCTCCCTCTGCCTGCCGCTCTGCCTACTTGCGCTATCTTTCTCTGTCAAATAAATAAATAAAACCTTTAAAACAAAACAAAACAGCATTCATCAGTGCCCCCCCCCCCCCGGCCCCGTCCTGCACCTAACAGCTGTGCTTGGGAAAAGGAGCAGTCCCACCGCTGCTCTCAGCAGCTCCTGGCAGAGTCCTGGCCTGAGGCAAGGTAGAGTTGAGTGCTCACTTTCTCTCTTGCTGCTTTCCCGGAGAGCCTGAAGCAAGGATGCTAGCTCCCTGTGGCAGATGGCCCTGCTTAAACCAACCAGGTGGGTCACCTGGGTGGCTCAGTTGGTTAAGTGTCTGCCTTCAGCTCAGGTCATGATCTCAGGGTCCTGGGATTGAGTCCCACCTCGGGTTCCCTGCTTAGTGGGGAGCAAGCTTCCCCCTCCCGCTCTGCTCCTGCTCTGTCTCTGGATTTCTCTCTCTCAAATAAATAAACTCTTTAAAAAAAATAAATCAACCAGATGACTAATTCCCTCCCCTAGGAGATAGATGTGGGCCTCGAGATAGGGTCAGGGGCACATTTGAAGGCAAGGCGGTTTGCAGTCCTAGGGATGATTGACTTCTGCCACTAAGGCTTTGCTTGTAGGAAAGAAAGCAGCTCTTGCTTCTCCTCCCTGAGAGGTAGCCTCCCCCCTACACTCAGCCCCTGCACACAGCTGCCTGGAGTTGCGGCCGCCAGCCCTTCTCTTCCCCCTGATGCTTCCAAGATGGGCCTGAGAGGTGAATCTCAGCAGTGAACAAAATTTAGACTCAAGCTGGCCATCCCTCTCTTCCCAGCTAGCACAGTATGTTTGGGATCAGAGATGCATTTTGATTTTGCTGTAGGCTGCACGGCTTGGCTGGCCGTGTTCATGCCAGGCATGTTGGCTGTTAATTCTTTTCATGGGTTATCAGATTTACATGGGGCATTACCTCCAAGCTCCCTGGGATGCAGAGAGAGGTTTGCTCAAACGTAGCTCAAAAGGGCTGCCCATGCCGATGAGAACTCGGGGATATCACGTGGACTGCGGAGACAAACTATTTGGGTTCAGACCCCAGCTCCACCACTGTCCGCCTACGTGACCTGTGTCTCCCTTCCTTAGGCGTAAGAGGGGGACATTCACAGTACCTGCTTCATAAGGGGCTTGTGAAGATTAAAATGAGTTACATAATGTCTGGAATAGGCGAACATAGAGACAACTGTAGAGCAAGGGTGATGTTCTACATCATGAGATGTTCTACAGTTGGTCGTGATAGTTGCACAACTCTGTGAATATACTAAAAACCACTCAGTTGTATGTAAACTTTAAATGGGCCAGTTGTGTGGTGTGGGAATGATCTCTCCATAAAGCTGTTATTTAAAAAAAGGAGTCACATAAAAAAAAAGAGAAAAAGAAGTCACATAAAATGCTTTGAACAGTGTCTACACATCATAAATGTTAGCTGTTATTGTTGTTATCATCAGAATGTGTGTCTCCCCTGAGCTTATTAGAATCTGTTCTCCCATTACTGAAGCCATACACTGTCCTTTTTAAGGGTTTTTTTTTTTTTTTTTAAGATCCTGGCTTGTGAATCTTGGTTCTTGTATTAGTCTGCGTTCTCCAGAGAAACAGAACCAATAGGATGGAGAAATCTGTATCTTTATATCTGTACCTACATCTGTATTTCTCTATATAAGATATATGTATATATAATATATAAAAAATATATAATTTATAATAAAGATAAAATATATATTATAAGGGGCACCTGGTGGCTCAGTGGGTTAAAGCCTCTGCCTTCAGCTCAGGTCATGATCTCAGGGTCCTGGGATCAAGCCCCACACTGGGCTCTCTGCTCAGCGGGGAGCCCTTCCTCCTCTCTCTCTGTCTGCCTCTCTACCTACTTGTGATAAAATCTTTTAAAAAAACTGTTTAAAAATATATAAATAATTTAAATATGTATTTAATATAAATAATAATTGCATATAAAATATATATGTATATGTATGTATATGTGTATATATATAGAATATATATGTGTTATGTATAATATATACTTATATAATACATATATGTATGTATATATTATATAGTATATTTATAGAATATATTTCATATATTCTATAATATATATTAAAATATTTGCCTGATATGTACATATATATACACACAGACCTATTCATCACAAAACAAGGAGGAAATACTCATGATAACCGCAGTCCTTGTTTCTGTAGCTTTTTACAAGGTCATGGTATTTATAACTTCCCTTCTGCTATTCATTCTATATTCCTTTTGTCTTCAGCAAGCATTTCAGCTGATCGTGGTTCTTTACTTGGAGAGTTTCAGACCTTTATATCTGAGGGGTCTGGGCCATTAGTAGTCCTTCCTGGACTGGATGGTGGTCATTTTCCATTGACTTTCATCACAAGGCATGGTAATACTAAGAGACACCGTTGCGGATCTCTTGTATTCCAGACGTTCTCCTTCTTTTCTTCATCGTTGAATAGCTTCTCAGTTTGCACCTAGTGGTGGGGATGAGTCTTCTTTGCCTGTTGACTCATGAGGAGCCCAAAGTGGTTGGGTGGTGGGGTTAACTCTGGGTTCAGTGGAATCATTGTTGTGTCCCCTGGTGGAAGCAGTCCTCCCTCTGGAACAGACTTCTAGCTAGTGGAGTATAAAGATGTGGGCATAGGAAGCAAAATTTTGCTAGTGGGTCAGTAGAGGTAATAGTGAGTGGTGCCACTCTCCTTCCACCTCATGATCCCTGGACTAGCGCATCCAGGCTACTGGATAGAAACACTGTCTATTGGACACAGTCTTGGAGCAAATAAAGGCTCTGGAGAACCTTGCTAGAGCCCCACCATGTAGTACTACCTTGTCATTCTGGCAAGCCAGCTGCTTCAGGACAGTGGGGAACATTCTAAGACCAATGAGCATGGGTCCTTGTACACTTCTTTTGTTGTGAAGTGAGTTTCTTGATCAGAAGTAATGCCATGTGGAATACCATGGCAGGGGATAGGACATTCTGGAATTCCATGGATGGTAGTTTTGGCAGAAGCATTGCATGCAGGGAAGGCAAATCTGTATCCGGAGTAGGTGTCTATTGCAGGAAAGACAAAACGCTGTCCCTTCCATGATGTCGGAGGTCCAGTGTAATCAATCCCTCCCCAGGTGGCTGGTGCAGCACTCCCAAGAACGGTTCCCTATCAAGGGCCAGGGTTGGACTCAGCAGCTGGCTGAGCAGGTGCTCTGTGATGGCTGTAGCCAGGTCGGCCTTGTTGAGCAGAAGTCCACGTTGCTGAATGCGTGGGTAACCTCCATCCCAGCCACCACAGACACTTTGTTCTTGAGCCCATGGGGTGATGACAAGAGTGGGATGAGAAAGAAGCCAAGGGGTATCCAGAGAGCAAGGTATCTTGTCCACTTGATTATTAAAATCTTCCTCTGCTGAGGTCACTCTCTGGTGAACATTCACATGTGACACAAATATCTTCACATTTTTGGGCCATTCAGGGAGGTTTATCCACATACCTCTTTCTCTACATTTCTTTGTCACTACTTTTCCAACCATGGTCCTTCCACATCCCTAACCATCCATGGCCACAGACCATGAATTGGTACGTAATTGCACATATGGCCATTTCTCCTTCCAAGCGAAGTGCATAGTTAGGTGTTCTGCCCAAAGTCCTACCCACTGAGAAAATTGCCCTGAACATTACCTTTCAGGGGTGTCCCAGAGAGAAGTTGTAGAGCTGTAGCTCTCCACTTTGGGGTATGGCCTGTATATCATACACAACAGTCTGTAAACTAGGCCTGAGTGTTTGTTTTCCCTGTCACCTAATTATAGGGAACTCCCTATGAGGCCATAGGTGAAGCCTGGGAGAGAGAAGGCAGTGTAGTAGGAGTAGGGACCGTGGGCATTTGGGCCATCCAATTGCATAGCTTTTCTGGGCCTTCAGAACCTGCTCCCACCTGATCACATATATACCACTTCCATTTGGTGATGGAGTGTTGCCAGGCACACCAACCTTTATGGCTTGGTGTGGCATAGTATACCCCCAGTACAGGCAGCTCAGGTGGTATGGTAACCTAATGGCCCATTGTCAAGTGTTCAGTCTCTACTAGGGCCTAGCTGGAGGCCAAGAGCTTTTCTCAAAGGCAGAATAGTTATCTGTAGATAATGGCAGGGTCTTGCTCCAAAATCTTAAAGACTGTGCTCTGATTCACCCCTCCTCCTCTGTCTTGTTATATTTGGGCCTTCAACAGTTTAGATAATGCTCACCCACATTGGTAAGGGTTTTCTTCTTGACTCAGTGTACTGATCCAAGTGCTAATTACTTCCAGAAACCCACTCGCAGACAGCCAGAAATAATGTTTGGCCAGCCATCTGAGCAGACAAGTTGACACATAAAATTAACCATCCCACATAGTAACTGTTAGCTATACATAGTTATTTAAATTTAAATTAATTAGAAGAAAAAATTCAGCTTCTCAGTCATGCTAGCCATATTTCATACTCTTTATAACTATACTTAATAACCAGTGGCTACCGTGTTGGACAGTGCAGATAGAGAATGTTTCCATCATTGTGGAAAATTCTAGCGGACAGGGAAGCTTCAGAGGATGAAAGAAATGAAATGATCATCTGGTTTTATAGAAATCACAGGATAAGAAAGTGGAACCACAAGGAGAAACGCTCTTCTCTGAAATAATCCCAGAATATTCAATATGGTAGGATGATAGAGGGGCAGCGAAGGCGGGTAATGTTTTAAAACTTCAGCTGGCCTCCCTGGAATCCTTACTTGGGTATGTGCATAAAATTCTAGTTCCTCTCCCAACATCAAGATTCTCATAACCTCTTTCTTTTTTTTTTTTTTTTTTAAAGATTTTATTTATTTATTTGACAGAGAGAAATCACAAGTAGGCAGAGAGGCAGGCAGAGAGAGAGAGAGGAGGAAGCAGGCTCCCTGCTGAGCAGAGAGCCCGATGCGGGACTCGATCCCAGGACCCTGAGATCATGACCTGAGCCGAAGGCAGCGGCTTAACCACTGAGCCACCCAGG